>NC_047527.1:113623391-114248391 GCF_012275295.1 Melopsittacus undulatus
AGCTTTGCAGCCTACATATGAGTTAAGAGGATATGTTCTGGCTGCAGACACTCACTTGAGCATCAAACAGATGCCTAACAGAACTCCTACTTCAAGGAGTGATCTGAAGAACAAAATCTTGTCAGCTCACAGACAAAATGAAGCAGGACTGTTAATGCAACTGATGGGGATAAGATGCTGTAGAAAAGTGTCTATGAGCTAAGTGAAGACAAGGCAGCATATTCCCAAGCTCTGCTAGGAAGATGAGACAGACTTAGTGCTAGGTGGAGTTATGTCTAAAGGCATACTTCCTTAGCAATAGAGAGCAATACTTTGCAAAAGGTAAAAAGAAATTAGTCAGTAAAATATCTAGGAAAAGAGCTATCACTGAGAAGCTTTTATATTGAGCAGTGGAATTAGGGAAAGCAATAAACCTTGCTGCAGATGCCAAAAAGGTATGGGTCATGTCAGTACTATGTGCGTGATGCAAGGAAATTGTTCCTTTGCAGCACAGTGGGCACAGAAGTGTTTCACTGGAAAAAAAATTATATTTTCACCTCAGGCAATGTTCCTTGCTCTCCTGAGCTGTCCATGCTAATGGATGCTACATCAAAAAGAAGGAGTATGGACATCCTACTTTTCTTCACTTAGTGTATGAGAGAAGCAAACACAAGTTAGCAGAGTGGATGCAGACTATTTCTGATAAGGCAGTTTTATCTCAGAGAAAGAACACCCACAGGAGAATTGCCGGAAACGGCTACATCACCTGAAATTCCTAACCGAAATGAACCAAACACATAAATTAGGCCTTTTCTGGGACCTTCCAAAAGAAGGTCTGAATATTTCTTACAAGCACGGTTCCGTCTCACAGTCTCTCTGTGACCTACTGTGTATGTGCAAGATCAAGCTCCAAAAGGGTAAATAAATTGCATAAAACTTGTGTCAGTATTGGCAAAAGAGACTTGATAAAATTTCTGGGTCTTACTTAATAAAAATAAACTCATCTGTCTTCTTTATTTCGAGATGCCCAGATGCCTTCTCCACTGTATGTATCAGTAGATGTTTACCCTCTGAAGTTATTTCAGATTTTATTTACTGTGGTGAGTTAAAGGAAGTTTGTATTTTCATAACTGTTTTTATAGCATGCTTAAGCATACCACATCATTTACTTCAGAAACATCACAGTATCACAGTAAAAACTTCATTAAGCTTTAGTAGAAGTAACTACATTGTCAACTAAATACATAATTAAGAAAACAGCAGCCAACTTAATTCTTGGCTCTCATAACTTAGAATTTGATTACTATAAATACATACAATTGCATGCACTGACAAATACTGTACTTCAATGTTTGTCCATAAAATGTAATTTGAAATGCACGTAGGATGGTACAGCTTTTGTAAAAGGAAGCTATTATCTGTGATAAAAGCAGTAGTTGACATTAGAAATACAAACTAGAGGATTCAGACGGGAAATTTAATAAAAACAAAACAAATGTAGAAAGGAAAAGGAAGGTTAACAATATGGCAAAGCAAAGCCAGATGTAGCAGTAAATATCTGCCCAGGGGCAAACCTGGACTGCTACTTATCAGAGTGGCAGCACAGCTGGTTTATTTTTTACACTGGATGTGGTCGGTAAGCAGGCAACAGGCAAGTATGCACTTAAGCTGAGAAAAAATAAGGCTAGCCATACATTTCATTCTGATGTGTGTTATCTCAATAAAGGGGAGGGCCATTCGGTCAGAGAGATTTTTGAAGTTTGTTTTGTGCTTTAAACAAATGCTTCAAATGCTACTACCCACGTTTCCTCTTAGCGATCATCTGAGGAGATTTTGGGGGTTTGTTTTGTGCTTTAAACAAGCACTGCAAATGCTCCTACCCACATTTCTTCTTAGCAATCATCTGAGTTGCATAAGTAAGTAAGAAAGCAAGCAAGCTTGAAGCACTGAGTCTATGTGAGCTTTTCTCCAATGCATAGTGGGCCACAGGAGATACACCAAAGCCATGAGACTCCTGCCTGTACAGGGCTGGGGTGTTGCCCCGACATGAAACGTCTTTTCCCCCAACTTCAACTCCTCTCCCACTGTGCAGCACACACATAACAAGAAAATGCTTTGAAAACTGCAGAACAAGGCATTCTCTGTGCATCCAGCTCACATAAACTTCCCCAGGATGAGCAGCGTTAGAGGCAAGGAGAATTCCCTTGGTGAAACACATGATGGGAGCTAATGACCCCACTCAGAATAATCAGAAATTCTGAATAACCTAACTGTACTGTATGATTTTTTTTTCAGATTGAAAATATGAGGCCGAGGATGTTACAGCAAGATGCAGATTAATACACAGAACAAGCTGGTCTGCATTACTATCTTCTGGATTTCTTTTTTCATTTGCTTATTTTGGTCTTGTATTCTGCAGTTGTACTGCTCCATAGTAACAACCTGCTGAGTGAGAAGGGGATTTTCAGTGCTTTTCATTAGTTCTTAAAGTGTTTATGTCACTTAGCTGCCATTTCAGAGTTAAAGGAGAACTAACTGCACATTTTGGACTGACCTAGCTGTTTTCCCCCTTTTTGAAAGAAAGCTTTTCAGTGACAAATGTGGCAGAAAGTATGCTGCATTGTGGGAGGGAAGCAGTGGTTAGTATCCAAGGGGTACATCTGCAGTAAATTATTATGCTCTAAAGTTTGGACTGATGTTTCAGTTAACAAATGAATTTACTATATTCCTTTGACTATTGGAGAAATAAGTTGTCTGTCAGTGTTTCTCTACCAAGAGTTGAAACTGAGTATGAGCCGCAGTGCAGATTTCATCAGCCAGGGCAGGGCAAGGTAGAGGGGAGGCAGAGCCTACAGCTGAAAGGTGGGACCTGCACCTCAGAAGTCCAAGTGGAGAGGATTTTATGTTCAAAGTTGTTTACCAGTGAAGAATGAATATGCTAACCTCCACAGAGGATTTTATCCTTGTATACACAACCATATGCTGCCACTGGAGCTCTCTCTGCAACTGAGTTGGGCATGTTCAATATTCAATCCACATTTCCAGCAGATGCATGTGCAAATCCACAACCTGGACACAAAGGTATAACTTGTGGATGCACTGGGAGGGTGCAGTCAGGCATGGCCCTGACAAAGGGCAGGGGCCACAGGCAGCATGGCTGTGCCACTTCCATAGAGGGACGTGACTGGTCGTTGCTAACAGGGATTGTACACCTGGGGAGGACCCGGCAGGGGCAGGAGTGAAGGGTGGGAGTAAAGGGCACTGAAGAGACCTCAGCTACCTGCAGGGTAAGAGAGGCGGGCACATTCACATTGATAACTTTGGAGGGACTGCTCTTTTTGGCATTATTTTCATCCTGTGTAATTGGTGTGATGGGGAAGACACTGGCTGCTAAAGTGAATAGGGAGGGAAGATGTAAGGGCACTAACTGGGGGCAGATGTGTCACCTGCCTTATGCTAATCGATGACAAGCAGAGGACAGAAACAGCAGCAGTGGTACGGTGCTGTATGTGATCATGACACTGGTGCCTGTGAGCTGGCACTGAGGGGATGGACAAAGAAGTGTTTGGCAGCACCTTGCACAGCTTGGCTGCAGCAAACTGCTTCCAGCATGAGCCCTGAAACTCCATTCTAGAAATGTTTTGAGTCAGAACCAAAAAGCTTTTCCAGCTCTGCTACGAGTTCAGATTCTCAAAGTGATGAGATCCTTCCTGGCTCCCTGAGCTTTCATGTGGCAATAGGGCCGGCCTTCCAAGCCATGGCCAAAACATCTGAGTGCACAGAAAAGGAGAGGCAGATGGAAAGTAAAGGTGGAAATAATCTTGGGGTGACATTTTCCCTCACAAGGAATTGAGAAGAACTATTTTCTCCATAAATCTTTGTTGCTTAAAATATTGAGCAACTCAGTTTATACCAAGAAGTAAAAAAAATAGAGCAATGAAACAAGAAACTCCAGACTGATGCAAGTAGTCCTTCCAGAAAGGACTGCCCCCAGCTTAGACAGGTAACCCCCTCACCTTTTCCACTCTGGCTGCTGCATGTAGGAAAATTTATGTATTATCTTTCCAGGCTTGAGATCTGGAGACTCAGGGAGTGCTAGAATCTCATCTACAAGAAACATACTGTAAGGTTTTGAGCATTTTGAGCATATTGTATCTAGCACTGGGAGCTGAAATGAAGCTCCATGCAAACAGCTACCTGCCACCCAGACCCAGTGCTTGCCCTTTTCACCAAGGAGCAACGGCTGGACAGAGCACAGTGGCAGCAGTTGGCTGATGAGGCCGCTCACTGAAGGAGTGGAGAAGTTATCTCATGTCTTGTGAATGCTGATCCTGTGCCCTTTGCACAACTTGATGAAACCTTAAATTATATGCTGTGGAGACTCAGGATCATAAATAAAAAAGAAGGCTTCTCAGATAATGGCATTCCAGTAGGCTTACAAATATGCCTCATTTGGGACCATCTTACATTACAGTTTGGGATTTGTCCAATGATCTTCTGTTCTATTTATTACCAGCAGCCTTGTATCAGATTCATATTTTCAGTCCTTAATTTATGTAACTTTGGTTCTATCTAAAAAAAAAAAAAAAAAAAAAAGAAAATATTTTCTTTTGTCCCTCGATCCCTATGCTCTTACCATCCAGGAATCAGAACTGACCAAGGGCATCAGGAAAAACCCTGACACACCCTCCGTTGTCCCACAGGTGCCCAGCTGAATACTGCAGCATCAAGCTCAGCCCCATGGGAACAGATTCACCTCCATTGTCACTGACCAATCTCATGCTTCCGAGGTCAACTTTTTGGCCCCAGGAAAGCACTGGCCAAACAAACGAGCCACTTTACATACATAATTACATCAGGAACCCCAAGTAAAGTGAAACAGATTCATTATGATGGCACATATAGAAAGGTTTGAATTATCCAGCACAAATTGTTCAGCCCACTTCCATCAAAGTGCTTTGCCGTCCTGCTCAGGATTTCAGACATGTGTTATGAGGAGCAGCTGCTGCTCCAGGAAGCATGTTTTAGACTGCGCAGGATCAAGCCCTGAGAGTTTCCGGTGCATGTTTCAGAGAAATCAGCCTCAGTCTTAGATATCCAAGTTGTCTGTTGTAAATATTTATTCATTAAAGAAAGTCCTGGGTTGCTCCTGGTGCACTTTCATAGCCTTCTAAAGACTCACGAACAAGGGAAATGTATGGGCAGGGAAGCAGGGAGGGGGAATTTCCTCCTTTTCCTTATAAGTAAGAGAAAAAAAATACAAAACCAGCCTGCCTTGTGGAAAATAAACTTGTCTAGTTTTGTATACATGTGTTTACTGTACAAACCTTCAGTGACTCAGATGTGAAATGTGCCTCAGGTTTGTTATATGTTTTGTTTAGTTTTCTAGCTCTCCCTGAGAAAACATAGGCTACAGTTCATGCTGATGTCTATCCCATCCAGTAGATTGCAAGGGATGCACAATAAAACCCCAGACCTGTGAGTGTTTATGCATGCATGAATAGACCTGCATTCACTGGGCTTTTTCATGCATGTAATCGTCCGCAGGATCAGGGCCTCAGGCACAGCAGAGAACTTGGGTTTGTACATTTACTTGTGGCTGGAATTTGTTGCATTATTTTGACATAAACTGTTCATCTCATCATTTCAGAACTCACTGCTGCATTCATGTCAGTATTCCCAACTGGATAGGACTTATTTTAAGCAAGCTTTGAAAGACTGCTGATCTTCTTTTCCTTTCTTGTTAGCGTTGCTCTCCATCAGACCTAATGTGCCTCCTTTTTAATCATCTTGCTTCTCCCACAGCTCTCTGATTAGGTCACATTTCAATTTGTGCCCGCAGAGTTGCTCCCATGTCAGTAGCTGGGAATTTTACAAACACAATTTCTTGGCATTCATGACTGAACCAAGTCAAAGACCTCCAGGTAACTACAGATAGTGGGAAAATATTTCATTGTTTCGAGCTATTTCTGTGTCCTTGTGATGCATAAGGAAGCTCTATGATGTGGCTGATAAGGTGCATTTGATTTGTTGGGAACTACTTGTCTCTCATTCTGCTCACCTGGAAAAATTTATTGTGACTTCAGATGCCTTAATTGAGGGCCTGAGGGTGTTGACCTTCAGTAGCAGTTCCATCCATTCCCCACATCCATCACACATTGAGGTTAAGTAGTGTGTAGTATTAAGAAAACAAAAACATCATTCCTGCCTTTGTCAGTCCCTTAGATCATGTAGTTCATTTCATTTGTTCAGTAGCTAGCAGGGGTTAGGGAGAAAGAGGCTGACAAACCCACTTGCTGTCAAGCTGGGGGGCTAGGATGGCTCTCAGAAGCTGCAGATGAGCAGCACCAGGCATCCTGGGGGTTAAGTCTTGACTTAGTTTGTATTTGCATTTTTGGAGTTCTGACTCTTTGTTTCTGAGTTTGTAATGAGAGTACCCCCTTGGCAAAATGAACCTTCCCCTCATGTTAGCTCATGGTCATCTGAGTGAGGCTGTTAAAGATGGGTCAGATGTCTGGAGATGGCAAATCCAAATGGAGCAGGGAGGACCTGCCCTAGGAACAGTGGTTTGGACCTCCAGAGGTCAGAGGATATTTCTTGCTATCAAAATGGAGCCAGCAGATGAGTTCCTAATGCCGAACGCTGGGATGTGGGGAGAAGCTTTCTCTGACAGGTACGAGGTCATGTTAGGACCCCCATTCCCTGCCACCCACAGGAAGCACGGACAAACCAAACACCTCCAGGCAACTTGGGAGTGATGCTTCTACTGCACACAAACATTTTGGTTTCTTGTCTGTTTGGGAACAGAAATATATGAAAACTACAATCCAGTTTCATGGGCTCTTGGTAGCATGCTGTTTATTGTTCCCAGAGGAACAATAAGGATTCTTAAAAGCAGATGGACTCAGATGGTCTGATGATTTGTTGTAGAAGCAAAACAATGGGCCAGATTTTTTAAAAATAGAAAATTACATCCATTGCACAAGTAAACCCAGCTCTCCCCTATGCACAAAGTGGGACAAGATGGGCAAAGTTTTGCAGCACTTTTTGCAGATGCAACTGATTTTTAAAGGGTTTTCCTGACACAGTAATCACAGAAAAATTGAACATAAGCAAGAACATACAAATTAATTTAAGCACAGAATGGTTGAGGTTTGGAGGGAGCTCTTCCCATTGGTGAAGCCATGCTGACTACTTCTGATGATTTTCTTCTGATGATGTTCCTGGGAATGGTTTCCAGGATTGGCAGGATATAGTTGCTCCACCATCTCCAAAGGACTGAAGGGAGGCTGACCATCCTACAGTTCCCCGGGTCCTCCTTCCTGCTTTCTTGAAAATAGGAGCAACATTTGCCTTCCTCTAGTCTTTGGGTACTACTTCAGTTGTCATGGTCAAAGATTATCAAAAGTGGCTTTGCAATGACATCTACCATCTCCCTCAGTGCTCACGGGGGCGTCTCATCAGGGCCCATGGATGTATGTATGTATGTATGTTCAGTTTGCTTAAGTATTCTCTGATCTGACCCTCTTCCAGCAAGGGTGCATCCTTCTTGCTCCAGCCTTTCCCCCTGGTCTCTGGGACCTGGGATTCTTGAAGGCTGATCTTGCTAGTAAAAAACCGAGGCAAAGGCAGAATTTGGTTCTCCAGCCTTTTCCATATCTTGTGTTACCAGGTCCCCCATTTCATTCAGCAATAGACCCATATTTTCCCTAGACTTCCTCTTGTCACCTATGTACCTATAAAAGCCCTTCTTGATGTCTTTAGCATTACTGGACAGATTTAACTCCATCTGGGCTTTGGTTTTCCTAATTTCATTCCTGGATGCTCAACTAATGTCTCAGTTCTTCCCAATTTACCAGTCCTTGCTTCCACCCTCTGTATACTTCCTTTGCAGTGCAGCAAAGGGAAGGTGCAACAAAGGATATTTGCTTCACTCCTTGGAATGGTCATTGTCAAAAATGAACATGGATTAATTGAAGCCATTACTGAGATTGGGAAAATAGAAAATCCATGAAGAATTGCTATAAGCAGAGCAGCCACATTACTTCTCCACATTTCAGGAGGAGGCTAAAAGGTAACATCAGATGGCCCAGCCCAACCTCCTGTAGGTCAGCATTACACCTGGATTGAAACCAATGTATACACATATACACACATCAAACACACGTATATACACACCAAACTGTATAACTAAAACCAAACTACATAATATAAATATCAGGTATTATATAGCATGTATAATAAAGGCTTCCCTTTAAAGGCTAGTGGACCCTTTGCTTTGATGAGTTAACATATTTCAGAGGGTGTATATCTGATTCCTGATTAAAGCTTATATATTTCTAGCACCAGAAGAAATTAAGCTAATTTGCTGATCCTGTAGGTAGTCTGGTGTTAGAAAGAACAGTTGTTTCTTTTTACATGGTAAATTCAGTAATCATAGGTGGAGGGGAATTAACCCACATCAAAAAACAGAACCAGTTTTCCTAAATTAAATGTTGTAATGTGAAAGAAGTACTTTAAAGAAACTAATGGAGCCTAGATATTGCATCATAATTTGTCCTATTAATGTTGGTATCATCACTCTAACATTCAGGTTACTATAGATACTATGTTTTCAGACAACCCAAGTAGGGCAAAAGGAGAGAGCCATAAAAACCGGGTGGTTTATGTCAGCGTGTATTTTCAGCTGCAGCATTTTCTTGTGTAAACCCCAGGTTGCTGCATATAGTACGACCTCTGTGTTTGAAGCTGTCTGACACTTTCAAGAAGACTAATATATCCACTTTGATTTTCATGAAAGTTCAAACATAAAAGATCAAATACATTCAATAACTGATGCTAAATGTTAAATGACATCCCAGCAGAAAGGAATTTTTTTCCACATGAAAATGGAATGAATGGAATGTGTTGGGAATAATGTCATTGCCCGCAACAACAAGCCCTTTTCTCAAGAGCATGTCTCTTCTAACAAATGCTGAAAGTGGGCAGCACAAGGGGTCTCTCTCCCCATTTCCATGCTTTGCTGTGCATTCTGTAGAGGTACCATCTTTGGGGCATTTGGTTTTTATTTTAGTGGTCTAAACAATAACACTTCCCTAAAAGCATATACTAAGTGGTAGGTTTTGCCTGGCTTCCATAGTTCTCACAGGCATCCTGATGACCTGTGAGAAAACCTGGAACTGCCTCTTCATAGCCAGGATGTATCTTAGCATCATTCATCCCTGCAACTACTTACGTTTGGAGCAGCACAAACAGGCCAATCAAGTGTGTACACTGAGCACTAATACATCAGTCAAGTTTCTAAAAGCATCAGCAGAAGAAACCTGCAGTCTCCTACAAATGTATGAACAAATCTGAAAGCCCAAAACTGTTTCCCTCCCGTGGGAATTTCACTTATTTACACAGGCATTTGGGTCATCTCACTTACAAAAGTACACATCTGACAACAAGCAACAAATGAGCAGCCAGTTTTCAAAGACAACAATTGCAAGTAAAACTTGTTAGCCAAGGTGATGATTTCTCATCCACTCAGAGTATTCTTGACAAGAGGAAAAGGCCTGTCTTCCCCATACTGCTGCCTCCTTAGTAATCTGCCCTGGCAGTTACAACCTGCCTCTCAAATGCTCCTGTGTTTTGAATCCAAGCAAAAGCTTTGGCAGCTGTAAACTTAGCACGGGCTCATTTTAAATGATGGGAGGAAACAGGCTGACAGTGAGCTGATTAGAAAGCTCTTAGAGCCTACTCAGCTGAGTGGGGAGAAAGGGACAACTTTCTTTATGTGCTGCCAGAGAGAGGACAGGAGGGCACCAGAGCCTGGCTTGCTGTCCTTGGAAGGATCCTGAGGATGTGGGAAAAGACCCTTACAGGGACACTGAGCCGCCCTCGCCAGCCTGCCTCTTCCTGACAGCCTCTGCTCTGAAGATAAGGAGAGAGGAAATAGTGAAACATGATGGTAAAGATGGGATGAATTTGAAGAGACAACTGCAAGCTGTTTCCTGGCCCCAGCTTTATCTGAAGTACCAGAAAATAACCCTTTCTCTGTGGTCAATAAATAATGTGTTATGATTGGGTTTAATTTTTGTCACTGAGGGATGGATAACACAGCGTGCTTTCCACAAAGAGCACAGGCAACTGTATCTATAGCTGTGCATAGGAAAGGGTCAGAGGAAAGGGTCTGCAGAATCCTCTCGCCAGGAGTGTGTTTAAGTCAATGCTATCTAAGCACATTGTAGAAAATGCAGATGCAGAGCTAGAATGGGAAGGAAGGGTTAAAGGATGGACTCAAAAAGCCACACAGAGGTTACTGAATGGATAAAGGAGCAAGCATTACAAATAATTCAGCCAAAAAATTAAAAATAAATACAGGAGGAAATTACTTCATCACATCCCACACTGTGTTATCGGTACGAAAGCTCTGGGAGCTGCTTTTCTTTAAAAATGGCAGCTGACAACTGATCTAAACAAAAGATCATGGGGGCAGTGAGGGGCCAGGAGGGAGGCTCAGGGAGGGGCTGAACAGAAGATGCACCAGAGCAGCAAGGGTTTAATGTCACCGCAACCCCACGGCCACACGTGCTGATCCAACCGCAAGGACAGGCAGTCCCCTTCAATACTGTCCTCAATGAGCCCTTAAAATCCATCTCAGCTGAAGAAAATGTGTCCTGGCTCAGATGTCTTCCCTGACCTGTTGTCCAGTGGTGCCTCTACTTCTCACACTTCAAATTTCAGCACCCAAATTGTATATTTCACCAGGAAGCCACCCCTTGCTGCTCTGCAGTGACAGCCCAGCTGCAGTCCAAGGGCAGCAGTTCCCCATGGCAGCACCTCTAAAGGCTGTATTTGCATAAACAGGCCGTCAGAGTGATTTTGTCCCAACTGAATTATTTGCACAATTTGGGTTGGGTTTGTATTTTTGTTATGATTTTTATCTAGCTCTAAGAATACAGGGAAACCTGTGTGAGAGTCCACCATGTTCTGTCCCTGCCTGTCTTAAAGGACCACCCCTAGGGTATCCTCAAATTTACTAGTTGCAGCTCTACTCTACCCTGCAAGAAAACGACCACTGTGAAGCAATCAGCTTTTTGCTGGTCCCCTGAGTGGTCAAGAAGGCAATTTACACTGCAGTTCATTCTGCTACCTTCATAAGGAACAAAAAAAAAGAGAAGAAAAAAATCTCTCTCACTCCCAACTACAGGTAAAATGCAGTTCAGGCATACAGTGGTACCTATAAAACCAACCATCTTAGATGTAACTTTGGTTTGGGGTTGGGATTTTTTTTTCTGTACAGTGAAATAACTGGGAGTAATAGTCATAAAATCTTTCATTGAGGCTCCTGGGGTCTGAAAGACATCTGGGAGGATTACAGGAGGAATACCATATGTGGTAGCTGTGTTTGGAGCAGCCTTGGTTTATGACTCCATCTATAACTGCTGCAGCTCACCTGAAGCAGATATTCAAACAGTCCCTGAAGCTGACAGTGCCGATGTCATGGCACAGCAGCCAAACTCCATACTGGAACAGGGCCTGGCCTGCTTTACCTTTCCCTCCCCTTGATCAAGCCCACCTTAGCACTTCCCAACTATTTTTATTTTCTCATTGTCCCAGTTAAGGTTTGTATCAGATGGAGGCAGCTCTTTCCACAGTGGCCCTGAAGCAGAGGGAAACAGATAAGCTGCAACCCCACCAGGATGCCAGTCTTCAAGCACCACTGTCACCTCCATGGGATGCTACCATTGGCTTGGTCACAGTCAGGAACAAATGTGGCAGCTGCAGGATCATGGGCCACCATTTCCAAGACAAGAAGCACCAACAGTCCCTTTTGCAAACCTTCACAGAGAGACTGAGCAAGTAGGACACAGAAACAGCTGTGTCTTATAGCAGTCATGTGCTTTCTTATCAATTCTCCTAATTTGGCTCTTTCCAAATCACAGCCTTATGATACTGTCAGAGAAACCTTATCATATTTTTGTTGAAACACAGCCCTATATTAAGCAGGGATCCTGGAAAAAAGTCAAAGAGGGGGAGAAGGATTCATCAGTGCAGGCAGACACATTTTGCGGAGGCAGCTGACCAGTTCTCCACAAAAACATCCAGAGCTTTCTTGGTATTCCCAATCAGCCTCCATGCCTCCAGCTGACTTCCCATAAAAATGCTGAAGGGTCTTTGATCTCAAGGTACATGTCCTTAAGAGAAGGGGAGGGGTAAAATTGCAGAGGCCAGGCAAATGCTTGACAGTAGTTTCTGCAGCTCCTCAGACCCCGGCCAGCCTTTGAGGTCCTGTGCCAGAGATCACAGATTGGGTTTGATCAGTCATGAGTTGAAAAGGCAGAGGAGAGCTGCTTAGGTCAGATCAGATGCTTAACTCTCCTTTTGTGATGGGTGGGGAAGTTCAGTAAAAATTAAGATAAGAAAAAACAACAACAACAAAAGGACTAATGAGAAATTACATATTTAAAGCATCAGGCTCCCTTTTACACGTTATCTGAGTCTGGATATCAGTTAATGGCTCAGCCAGTTTCCCAACTCAGCCTCATCATATTCCCTAGAAGTGACAAAAAATCCAGAAGTTAAGTGTTTCACTGGAACACACTATACCCCAGCTTTCCAGCCAACACACATAGCACAGCTTTCTCAGTTTACAATCTATTATTTTTGCTGATGCTAGAGCAGAGCTTCAACCCTGGAGGGGATAAAACTAATCCAAATGATAACAGCTTAAATGGCACTAAAAATAAACAAATGTTCAGATAGATACTCTTTACTTATGTCTCTGACAGAAATTCCTCTGTGAGAAAATAATTTCAGGCTGTAACAGAGGAGTAAGATCTTTACTCATTTCAGTCTTGCCATTGACTCAGTGCATATGGGACATTCATGTAATGTTTTTCCCCCCGAGAAATCAAACTTATCCTAAAATGCCATGGAATCAAAGGGATGGATTCCTCTCCCGCTTACCTCTGCCAGAACACCCCTCATGTTAACAGCTCTCTCCAGAAATATAAAAGCAAAAGTAAAACAAATTGTCCACCATCAATCATCCTGCCTCTATGAAAGAGAAATCTTTTTTGTACATTGGGTCTTGCTATCATCTAAAGCATGGGAGTTATCCTGGAAAAAGAAATCAGCCACCAAGAATCTAAGCTAAGGCCTGAATAAATAATTGGAGGCTGATATGAAGGCAGGACACATGAACTGATAAATGTATGGCTGAAAAACTGGTGGTTTCGTTCTCTTGCATCAGACCACCCCACAGGAAGGGATACATGCCAAAATGCTGACACCAGGTACTTAGGAACAGAAGGAGAATGCTGCAAATGGAAACCTTTAGGCAGAAGATAGTGTACAGCAGACTTTATTGTCTATCTGCTAGGAGCCAGAAGAATTAAATCTATATAGAGAAGCAATAACCTGGTGATGAGCAACACCCTACAGTTTCAGTCCAGAGACAATACCCCAGGTTATTTGAAAAAGCTTCCCTGGAACTGGTCTGGTAATGTCTCTCAAACAAACATTTACAATAATTACAGGCCTTCCTGGGACGGGCCCTGCAGGAGCCCTGCAAAAAAGACATCCCCTGTGTGTCTCAATGCATGTCGTTCCATAGCAAGTGCAGTGCAGGAGCTAATGCTCTGCTATCCATAGAACCCATGCTGTGGGGAGATGATTCACCATGTGATTATCTGGTAGCTCAGATGATTATGGAAGACAGGGAAAAGCTACTGAGTCTTAATAAATGGATTAATTTGCAGAAAGAACAACATGGTATTAACACCTTTGCTTGAAAGAGGAAAGGAAGTAGTAAGCTGGAGTAGCTGGGGCTGTGATGGAGAGGATGCAACAGAGAGTCGCTAGATTTTATTCCTGAGCATCTCTGCTTTATAGAATCATAGAATGGTTTGGGTTGGAAGAGACCTTAAAAGTTATCTAGTTCCAACTCCCTGCCATGGGCAGAGACGCCTTCCACTAGACCAGGTTGCACAAAGCTCCATCCAGCCTGGCCTTGAACACTGCCAGGCATGGGGTATCTGCAAGTTCTCTGGGCAATCTGTGCCAGTGCCTCAGCACCCTCACAGTGGAGAATTTTTTCCTCATCTAAATCTACCCTTTTTTTTTTAGTTTAAAGCCATTCCCTCTTATCCTACCTCAACAAGCACTTGCAGAAAGCCCCTCTCCAGCTTCCTTATAGGCCCCTTTAGGTACCAGAAGGAGTAAAGGTCTCCTAAGGTCTCCCCAGAGCCTTCTCTTCTTCAGACTGAACAATCCCAGCTCTCTCAGCCTCTTCACAGAAGAGGTGCTTCAACCTTCTGATCATCTTTGTGGCCTCCTCTGGTCTTGTTCCAACAAGACCATGTCCTTCTTAGACTGGGAGCCCCAGAGTTGAATGCTGAACACATGTGTCCCCATGTTGTGAGGCCTGGAGATCCTAGGACCATTTGCATTACGGGAGGAAGAAGAGGCAGACAGAAAAGCTGCTGTGTTTATTAGATGTATTTCAAGACCAGCTTGTCAAATATGCTTTGCATATACCTTTAGCCACAAAAAAAAAAGAAGTAATTAATTTACCAGTTTTTGTGGTGAAAATTACTTAAAGGTTTATTCCATGCCCATGTGCCAAGCACACTTGTTATACAAGCCCTATGCACACGCATGGGCAGGCACACCCCCACATGCAGACACATCACATCAGTGGCACTAAATACCTTATTAAAATAGTCAGTTTTGTTTAGCTGGAACTAAAACTGAACCTGGAGGTGAAGTGACAATAAGAAATCCATAATGTTGAGAGTTCTGATACAGAAAGCAACTGTCTGCAGAGGAAGCGCTGCCTGCCCTGATGGTGAGCAGTGACGGAAAGAGGTGTATGCCCAAGACGTGGCTTTCTGCAGAAGGCTATGGACACAAGTCACCTCACCTGACTTTATATTTTCTCTTCCTTATTTCCCTGGAGTACTGTACATGCATGACTGTATGTACAGTGCTCTACACACTCCACCAGGGCGATACAGACCCAACAGAAACAGAAAAATGGCTGAAAATAAGAAGGCACAAGGGAATTCAATCAACAAAGTCATTATTCAACATGGGAAAAGAGTTTTGGCATTCGGCTGTGGTGACACATCAGAACTGAGGGGAGCTGGGCTTTCCAGGTAGGCTACAAAGAAATCTGGTCAGCAGTGAATGATCTTCAGTTTATCATAGGCAATGGGAGAAATGGTTCAGCTGAAATCTGTAAGGTTTGGAAGGGCCTCAGCTGAAACAGAGGCTTTTCAGAGACTAGTTTTCAGAGGTCCAAAGAACATAAATGCACAAAAACAACCATGAGGAATAGCAAAGGAACAAGAAGAAAATTATGAAGAGCAGAGGGGAAACCTTGCCCAGAAGGAAATGGGCAAGATTTATTTTCGGCTGTATGTTTCATTGTAGAAAGCAAACACTAAATAATGGACACACTAGTGCTCCAAAAACCACATCTTAGAGATACCATTAGCTCATGACATTCACAGCATATGTAAGCTGAAAAAGACAAATATATACTTTGTGTAATCATGGTCCGAGTAAGGACTGTAGAGACCATTACCACACCAAAAGGATAACCCACCCAACCACAGTCTCGTAGGTTATAAAAACTGCATTCAAGAAAGTCAATTTGGCTCCAAAGAGCTCTTGAAATGACAGGAATGACAGGAAAGTGAAAGCATTTCTGAACTGAAGGGCCAAATCCTGCCCTGCCAGTCACACAATGCAGTGTGAGCTATGCATAATTATCTGAGGACAGAAATACAAAGAACATGAAAATAATGATGTTCAAAGCCAGTAATTGTTTCCTATGGTTTCACAGAGCTATGCTGAATAAAATGCATTTGTTATATTATGACAGTGGGTCACAGAAACCAGGGAGGAAAATGCAGGAAGATTATATGCTGCAATAAGACATAGCTGCAGTAAAGATGAACATAAAAAGCAAAACTGAATAGAGATCTAGAATTTCTAAATTACCCTTGGCCCAAATGTCTGGCTTACCACAGAAATGGTATAATTATAAAGCTGGCATAAAACAGGACATGGATCTAGTTACTAATTTCTTACTAGCAATAGCAGCAAAACAGTTTCTGCCAGTAGCGGGTCTCTTGACAAAAACCTTGTGTCTTCTACATGATGTGACCTATAGGGAAAACTGGTTTTAATCAGGCAAATCTATAAATGGTATGCAGTTGTGGTTGCTCCTCTCAGATGTCAAAAGGAACAGAGGAGAAAGTAGGGTAAAAGAGGGGGGGGATCCTCACTGCAATTTCTGGTTTAACACTTAGCTTTCTCTGAAATGCATGATGGAATTTGTAGATTTAGGAGATCACCTTTTGTCTTGCCAGTGATGGCAGCAGTGTCACCTCAGAAGAAAAACAAATCAGAAAAAAGCAAAACCCAAGCAGTCAAACACCCTCTTCCTTGTAGTGTTTTAGCCCCTGTGCTCCACTTAAGTTTTGACTGCAAACACAGAGGTCGTTTTGTGGCTGCAGTTCTGAACTCAATCACTCTAATCTCTGTTTTCCAGCACACACTTAAGCGTAAGCATATGAGTTACACCACTGAAGTCAATGGCAAAACTTCTGTGCTAAGATATTAAGCATGTGTTCAGGTGTCTCACTGGGTCTGTCTTAAGAGCTTGGAAAGAAAATAATCCAAAATACTTTTCCTTCTTTGTGCTAGGCATCCATGAAACAGCAATCTATGGAATGGTGTCAAGTGAATTAACATTTAAATCTCTTACACCATATCATTGTCTATACACATTTTAAGGTTGCGTGGAAATTTTTATCTAGCCTTTTTATCAGTGAAAATTTGTCTTCAACAAAACTGGACTTTTTTTTGCCATGTTTCTGCTTTCTACTGAGATGCTTGAACTTCTGATGAAAAAATCTGAACCCCTGAAAATTTAATAACTTGGCTGCACTGAAAAATGTACAGATTATGGTTAAAAAAAAAAAAACAAACAAAACCAAAACCAACTCTTCTAATCTACTGATGAAAAGAAAAAATTTTGTTCAGAGCCAAATCCCAGTCATTCAACTATTGAGCTGAACACGTTTCCTCAGGCAACACAGCAGTCAGATTAGACAGGCACAGCCCCTTTCACATCAACCAACTCAGTTTTAACCGCAGTTTTCCAAACCTGCAATCTATACTTGGTACCTAAAATGTTATTTATTTATGTGTATGTATGCATATTGTGTATACATACACATAAATTTCCTTTTTCTGTTGCACATGCATATTCTCTTCATAAGACCAGAAATTTCCCCGTTATTCTGCCTTGGTTATATTGAGGGCCCTCCCCATGCCCAAGAGCTTCCAAGGTAATGAGCATTTATGACCTGTGATTCAGTGTGTGGGTCTGAAGGTCATTAAAGGCAGGTAAGGAAGCGGTTCATGGGACAGCCAGTTTAACATGATTGTTGTGCTGTAAAATGTTATGAAACCTCCCCATTAGCCATTTTTCTCTGCTCAGAGCCTGCAAGGGGTGATGAAAGCCGTAAGGAGCAGCTGTGTCAGAGCACGGGCACAGACAGCACTTGTCCCTCCACCATTTCCACATGGTTTTCTGAGTAACGTCACAACACTGCTGCAATGTTGAAAAAGAGTCACCAAGGCTGACAGGTAATGATTTTCAAAAGCAAACAAAACCCAGGAGCTGAAGAAATGTTTTTGCTCTTAAAAAAAAGTTGACATGCAATTCCACAGCCATGTAATAAAAGAGGTCATCGAACTGTGCTTTGCTAGATGATGATATCTTGCCAGACTTGTGGACAAAGGTGATCCATGACTACCTTCTCTCTCCTGCAGTGAACAAAACAGACGGTATTGCAGAGGTCCAGCAATGATCACCTCACGCTGCCTGTATGTCCCATCCCACTCTGGAGAGAGTTGCAATTTTGTCAGGACAGGTGAATTAATTAGTTTTAGATACTATTGGCAGAGCCTTGCTCCAGTGGTACCCATGTGCCTGCAGCCCACTCCATATCATCCTTTCTTCCAAAAAACCCTGAGCTGTAACAGACATGCATTCATAAAACAGCAACAACAAAAAAGGAGGTATCTCCCCACGCTTGACATGGGTGAGAGAAAGGAATTTTCTTTCATGCCTCATCATGTGGCTAGGTGTAGAGTGTTTGGCAGTAAGAAAGACCTCACAAACATGACCTGTTCACATGCATATTCTCACCATAAGACCAGAAGTGCACTGTAATGTGATCAAGGGTGTTTGGGTTTTGGTGACAAAATAAATACAGCTGTTTGCACAACCAAGAAAAGGAGGAAGAAGAAAAAAATCTCTGGCATCAGGTCCCCATGTACTTCTGAAAGAGAAAGCCTGTTTGGATGTTCCCATCTCATGCCTACCCCAACATAGACAGAAATAGGCAACTGCACAGTAACTCCTGAAATGGAGCACAAACAGCAGATGAAGGGCTTGTTTTCTTTATACAGCATTGATCCCTTAATTCTTACTAAAAAGTTCTATCACCAAATCCTGCTACGCACCATCGGAGCAGCAGCCTAACCCTTGACTGGTCCCATTTCAAGGTACAGTCTACCATCAGGCACAATACCAGAGGAATGAGTGGGATTAACCAAAGAACAAGACTATTTGTAGCTAAAAGCAGCAGAATCTAATCTTTATACTAGATCCCCCAGATGGCATTTGCTCTCTCTCATGAGCTCAATTCTAATGTTTGCAGTCTACATAAAATAAAAGCTTCTTTTCACTCTCTCATTTGTTTGCCCAGAGATGTCATTCACATCATCACAAAGACCAGGCTGTGAGTCTTCAAAGGAAAAGGTTTGTTTAAGCAAAAAGACATCTTTTTTTGTCTGATGCTTTCAGATAAAGTGATTGACATTTTTGGCTTCCGCTTAAAGTGGAACTTAAAATCAGAGAAAAAAGATTACAGAAAACAAACTCCAATCAGTCTGTTTTTAAAAGGTCCTTTTTATATTTATTAAACAAAAGTAACTTTTTCCTTTTAGCCAAAGCTAGTATGGAGTCATTCTGTGTACCAGTAAGACCAATCAGATGAAAAAATACTTTATGCCAGAGCTGGAAAGTAAAATAAGTTCACCAAGAAAAGTTTGTTTCCACAGGCTTTGAGTCTTTTATAAGTTATATTCAACCTTCCCTCTTCAATTATTATAGACATAAATTACAAGGCAAACTAAAATGTGTAGTCCTTTTTTTTAGAGCAAAATGCTGGGGTTAGTTCTCTTGGTTGCTGCTGAAGAATAAATTGTATCATTATAGCCTTCTTCTGGGTCTTGTTATTCTGACTTTTTGACTCTTGCTAGCTGCAGTCTGTACAATGCACAACTGTATTTGTTCACAAGGAATGCTTTGGTTCCTTTTGACTTTTCCCTTTCCACTTCCTAATGGTTTACATGTATAAGCAGAGCTTTTGAAAAATTACCTAACACATACTATGTTTAATGAGTACATTTAAACATACTTCAGCTACAAATATTATCAGCTGATAATTTAACCTTTGTGGGTAGGCTAAATATTTTTTTCGACACTTAAATAAATATGATACATGGTTCCCATGGAAAGCTTAACAAGAAGGAAGTTGTTTTTAAATTTAAGTCAAGACTTCTCCTTCAATTTAGTTTATCAGTATTTTTTTCCAAGTGATCAAAGCAAGCAGTTTATATGGCAGCTCAAAATGTCTAAAAGAAAAATTAAGTACTAAAATATTAATTCTGCTGTACTTTATTTGGGGGATGGAAATTGCATGCCATCTGGGAGGACAATCAAGAATTTGCTGCACACTCTGAAGCACATGTTGTGAGGTGAGAAGCCAAAATCCTGCAGTCTCTCGAGATGGATTTAAATAATGAGAATCAAGATGTAGGTATGTCTTTCATATTTCAATAAAAATAAAAGTTATATAAATGCCAAGCAGTTGTCCTGACTCTCCTGAATGCCTCATGAACAAAGCCTCCCTTGAGAGCACCAGCCTCCATCCATCAGACTGGGTACATGGGAGTGAGTAACCAGTCTGTCAGAGTCATGTAAAAGGTACACGTGCACCCGTGGTGTCAATAGACATGGGCTACAGCACTTTCAGATACCTCAGATTCAGCATGGGACCACATCATCCCTCCTGGCCCACTGCCCCAGCCTGAAGTAGGTTACTGGTGCTCCACAGACATGAGGTACAGGTGCTGCAGGGTGAGGGGCTGGCTCAGAGCATCTCGTGCCTCACATCTGAGGCTTGAGTATGTACAACAACTGTGCTCACATGAGTACAACACCACATAAATCCCCACAGCAGGTATCCACGTAACACTTGCAGTTAACTGGAGATAGGTGACCTAGGGCTAGCCAAAACGGGAGGCTCCTTTGGGGCACAGATCTTTTGATGAGACATTCCCAGCCCTGCCCCTCACTGCACCGGCACGAACTATCAAAACCTTTTATAGTATGACAGAATCAGGGAATGGTTTGGGTTGGAAGGGACCTTAAAGATCATCTAGTTCCAACCCCCCTGCCATGGGCAGGGACACCTTCCACTAGACCAGGTTACTCAAAGACACATCCAACCTGGTCCTGGACACTGCCAGGGATGGGGCAGCCACAACTTCCCTGGGCAACCTGTTCCTGTGCCTCACCACCCTCACAGTGGAGATCTTCTTCCTCATCTTATCTGAATCTACCTGTTTTCAATTTAAAGCCATTCCCCCTTATCCTACCACTACAGGGCCTTGTAAGAAGCTCCTTTCCAGCTTCCTTGTAGGCCCCTTTAGGTAATGGAAAGTTGCTGTAAGGTCTCTCCAGATCCTTCTCTTCTCCAGACTGAACCCCAGCTCTCTCAGCCTGTCTTCATAGGAGAGGTGTTCCAGCCTTCTCTGACCATCTTCATGGCCCTTCTCTGGACTCACTCCAACATCCTTCTTGAAACCAAAACAATATACACACACAGAAAGCACCCAGGAGGAGTACAGGAAAAAAACTTGATCTTTACTCTGGGACTGAATGAAGGAGAATGTAAAAACAGACTGACGTCATGAAAGAAAGAAGTTGAATAGGTCAAGAAGCAGAGATGTGAGCTCAAGGAAATGGCAAGGCACACAAGAAAAGATAAGGGAGATTGTATAAATAAATAAGCCTACAGAAAGGAGCTGAGAGCACTGTGAACAAAGCCTTACTCTCTAGCTCGGGTTCATAGTCCCTGTTCAGCCTGAGAACCCCTAGAAGGTTTCAGAGGAGGAGTGAACCCTTTTAGAAATCTCACATATGGACATTGCTGTACAGCACCTACAATTTGTTTTCCGTTGTTGCCTTTTGCAGACTGAGCAGAGGAGATGCGCAAACATCTCTATTCTCTCCTGGAGTGCACAGACCCTCAGCTGGAAGGAGTCCTACTTTCATAATTAAGAATAGAAAGAAGCAAAACAGGTAAAAAGAAAATAAATAGTACAAGCAAGGTTGGCTTAGCATGCTTTTTGCACCTGGATCTCTTCAGAGGGCAGAAAACAGAGAGGTAACTGAAGTAATATTAGTTCAGCTGTTACTGGAAGCATATGTCACTTCAGCTCATAAGCTGAAAATTAATGAGTGTACTTATAAAGTTTTAATTATTGATCTTATCTCCTGACTGTAAACTTCATCTAGCCACAGGGAATCTTCTCTTCGCTGTGGAGATAGCTGTTAGAGGCATGCAATAATCATGGAATAGGTTTGTATCTTTTTCACTGTGGTTGCTTTAATTTGCAGTGACATTTGTTAGATCATGTATTTAGAACCACAATAATTTTTACATCTTGTGTGCCAAAAGCAGATACAGACATCTTACCTGAAGCTGGGATGGCAGTGCTAGCAGATGCATCCTAGCCAGCACCAAACCTATATACTCACCATGCTTTATCATTATACTGAACTTGATCCAAGGAAGCAAATTATAAGCCAATTCATCTTTATTTATACTGATCAACTGAAACATGTGTCAGCAGAAAATGAACACATGCTCTACAAACTCACCAGTGTCAGGTTGTGTTGGTGGTTTGCTCGCCCCTCTGTGTGCCTTCACACCTCCTAGTCCTTGAATTAGCTGAAGTCTGCTCCATGGACAGTCCAAGGGAAAATACAAGTATAACAGACTAATTTGCACTACTTGACTTAGAAAGTATGATGAGGTACAGAAGTGATTAACACACAGGATGTGGTGTTCTCGGCCTTGCATCACTAGCTCTTGATGATCACACACAGGACAACCCTGGGAAGAACTATCAGGCTGAAAGTACATACCAGAAATCATTCAGCAATGAGCTTGCAGGCTCAGTAGAATCAATCTGCTATGTTTCAGGTATATGGAAAACAACATTATGGACTTAGTACTACTGGGGTTGGACTTGGGCAGCAGATTTTCATTGCCTCTAATTCAAGACAACCTGGCTTTCTTGAAAGCTGTCTCCTTGCAGGCTACAAAAAAAAAATTGTTATTTGTGCTATAGATCTTCCAGGCTCCATGGAGTAAATCCCTGGTTTGGAAGTATTTTGAGGGAAGGAACAACTAAAAACATAGAAACAAACTAAAACTGGAACAAAATGCAACATAACCCTAACAAAAGCAGCTTCTGCCTGTCTAGTAGAATACTCTTATCTGATTTTACAGACAAAGGAAGTATGGGAAGATGTTATTTATCTGGACTAGAAAAAAGCATTTGATACCCTGCCAGATGGAAACTATTAGTTCAAGTAGGGAAAGTGGGGATTAAGATAAGAATTGCAAAGTAGTTAAGGAATTGGCTGAAGGGGAGGTGACAATGGGTTGAGCTGAAAGAAAGAAAATCACTAGCAGAGTTTTGCAAGAGTCACTATCAACCCTATTCATTTCCTTAACAATTTTGGCACAAAAGATTTTCTAATGAAACTTTCTGATGGCTGAGGTTGTGAAGCCTTGTTCATACTGACAAGCAGCAGAATTTTACCTAAGAAGAGCCAAATAGTCTTCAGAAGCAATAGACATTAAGGGAATTTTTGCTATATAAGATAAAAGTGTGTGCACTTAAGAAGTCAAGAGTAAGAACTTGTGCTAATCATGTACATGATGACAAGCCAGCAACATAACCTGACCACTGGAAAAGGTAAATGTCACTTAGAATGAAGTATTTCCACTACAGGAAGGATAATATTACTGAAATCAATAAATGCCAGATACTGGCAAGACTTCATCAAGAAGACCATGCCCAGTTTTGGTCACCATGGCTATGTGGGTGCTGCTAAATGAAAACATGTCAGGGATTGCTCTCTGGCTTTGAGGCCAAGCAGCATGGAACACAGCATGTCTAAACCTCTAAACTCTTGCACCTTCTCAAATAAGTCAAGTTCACATTGCCTTTTAGAAATGGTCCCAGGCCTTTGCTAGCTCTGAAACCAAGTCCAAGCATTTCTTGGGAGACTGCTAATTAATACAGGCAAAACCCATGCAGACAGTAAATCGTGTGCTGGTGTCTGTGGCCTAGTCTCTTTCTCTATTTAGTCTTCTAGGGTGGACCTACCACAATGTGTGCCAGAATTTGTGCTGGGTTAATGCATGCTGAAGAGGAAGGCTACTAGGAAGTGGGGAAAACTGGAGAGCATCTTACAGGAGATGAGAAGCACTTGTATCATCTACCAAACCAGAAGCTGAGAAAGTAGATGACTGGCATAAATAAGAAATACAGGACAAATATTTAAACCAAAAGACAACACTTGCTATGAGTAGATTAAGAAAATCATAACAAGCTTATGCATTCATCCAGCAGAACAGATTCCATACCTTGGATGTGTCCTCTCTCTCTTCAGACTTCTTCTGTCAGGAGAACTTATGTTTATAAATCCAGTTGGAGTTGAAGCACCTTCTGCTTTTTCAGAAGTATTACTGAACACAGTATATTCCCATTAAAACAAGTTTTCAACAACAACAACAAAAAGGATTTAAAAAAATGTATCTTTTAGCTGCCAGATTTTTCCATTCACCTATAAAAGCCATCAGGGAAAAAAGTTGCTATTTGACATTTAAAGAAGAGCTCTTCCTCTGTGATGCACTGTGGTGCAGTTGTAAGGGCGTAGTCACACATCTGCTAAGTAGGCTGTAGTTATAGTTTTTAATTTCCTAGAGGCAACATTCCCCTTCTCCTACCCAAACCCAAGTCTCCTATATGGCAGTGTCATGGGCTGTTGCCATGCCAGCAGCCAGCCACTGATCTTTTTTGAGAACAAAGGTGTACTTATTAAGAAGATTAAACTGGTGACACCATTTATCCACATGCCAGACACTGAGGATATAGCATCCCCACGCCCCTTGTGAATGACAGTAATCTGACCTGGCCTGACCACACTCTTCACAACAGCACAGTTTCTCCTTAGCTAGAGCTGGGGCTCGGATGAATTGCACTTTATTCACTGTAAAGCACTAAGACTCCATGTCTCTGCACAGAACTTTCTGAATATTTCTTCAAAGTTTACCAAATGTTCCCCTGTTCCCAAGCCACAGAGAAGTGGTGAGGAATGGGGGGCTGAGGGAATCCCTGCGGCTGCAGTCTCCAGAGCCCTGTGAGGATGACTTCTCACACTTCATGAGCCTGACCAAAACCCTTGCCAGGCTGGAAGGTCTCCCTCAGGACCAGTGGATTTTGGACCTGGATTTCACAATGTTAACTGTGGAAGAGGAAAACATTGTTTGACAAACAGAAACAAGTGAAGAGACAAAAGTGCCCTAACATCAGAAAAGTGACATCCACGGGAGACGTTGTGAATAATATATATGATGGAGCAGATCAATGTCTTTGAGGAGGAAGTCTCAGAGGGGCTGGAAACACTTTTGGAAAGGAGAAGGAACACCATATCTGATGATTTTCATTAGTCTGCCTTGATGAGTCCTATTGTCAGGTCCGTCAACTCCCTGCTCCTGGAGGGGAAGCAGAAAATCATACAACTACAAAAATCATATGTACACAAAATTGTACAGCTACAGTCTCTCCTCCGCCTTCCTGCTGGCCCATGTCCTTCCTCTCCCTAGAATCCAGGATGTTTCTTGTCACTGGCACAGTCTTCGCTGGCATCAGAACTCTGCCTGCACTTGGTTCCAGTGGCCTTTTTCTCCTTTGTTAGAAGGGCTAACAGTTCATGCCATCTTTTTCTCATCAGCTTTTACTGTGACCCATGGGAGACAGGGCAAGAGGAAAAGGGAAGAGGCAAAAAGCCAAGTTTGGTAATCCTCAAATGTAGTTTCACATGCAGGAAATGTGAGATCCTTCAGCCACAGGGCTGACAACATCGCAACAGAAGCCACGCATCCTAATACAAATGTTAAACAACATGTTTCTATGACCTAACTTTCCTTCAGTCTTCCCACAAAACCACAAAGAGTAGGAGGAGAAGAGCTAACACATCCTCTTCTAGGTTTAATTTAACAAATGTGTCAATGTGTCACTGATTGAGAAGCAATTAAAAGTGTGATGGATGGTTTTGAGAAAGCCAAACTTTGTATCTGTCCTGTCCATCTGAGTCCCACAGAACCTCTCCCATGCTAAAATCTATATGTAGAAGCAGTAGCTTCCACAGACATCTATCAGGATCCTGCTGGGCGAACTGGATCTGAAGCAGAGACAGTGGTCCCTGGCACTACGTGCCTGCCCAAGAAATCAACAGTCTGGTTCAGCCTGATGCTCACCTGGCTGCCCTTCATTGCCCACGCCTCGCCAGAAGAGCACACACGCTGCCCTCCCCACCAGTCACATGAGGGAAGGGAGAAGCCAGTCCCCAAGGTCTAGCCTTGCATGCAGTATCAACCCCAGGAGTTATTTATAGTCCCCCAGGAAGTGACAGAGGACGTGGACATGAATGGGACGAAGATTCAGACCAGATGTCCTTGAGCCCTTTCCAAGCAAGCCTGCATTAATGTGCAGCACAGCTCACAACCAGAGCTGTGTTGTGTCAAACAACTGTGGTTACCCGAGGACCAGTGTGATAGCGTCGAGCTGGCAATGGAGCAGCGGAAAGGATTCTTGTTCACTAATTGAATAGAGGCCTCGACCAAAGGAGAACAATATGCAGCTCTGGGGTGGTGAGGCTGCATTGTGAGAGCCTCTGCAAGGAGAGGACACTGCTGCCAGTCCCATTGTTTGGTGCTATCTCCATCTGCTCACTGGACAGACCTCCTTGCCCAGCTAGCCATACATATCTGCATCCTGTAGATCTGCCACCATCTTTACAAAGGGCCATGAGTCGTCACCAGCAATGCTGCTGGACCTAGGTGCTGTTGAAGGTAGAGCACTTCTTCAAGCATTGGATGTTCTTGTGTTTTCAACATTGCCAGTGAATCTAAAGCTCTTACCACAATCTTATTGTTGCTGTTACTATGAGACCAAGTCCACAATAACTGCATTTTTCCAATGCTGCTAAAACAGATTTACTTTGCCAGCAAGGGATTTTTTTCTTTTTTTTTTAAAAAATTGCCTGTCTTAGAATTTGTTCAATGGAATTAGAGGGAGGTCCTCAATTGCTGAAATCAGTGCTGCTGAAGTCAACAAAGTGCATATTCATTTGGACAGCTGAACCCTCGACTAGAGTTTTACCAATATGCAATTGATCAACAGACCATTAAACGGATCTTAAACATGAAACGAAGGGACCAGTTCCTTACTAACAACAAAAAAAAAGGAGCAGCAAATAGTGAAACAGGGAAAGTGGAGGGACTCAAAGGGGGGAAAGAGAAGCCTGCTGAAACAGGAGAGCCTGGAACCACTCTCTGAAAACAAGCCACAAACAATGCTAAAGAAACTTCCCTGACATGCGACTCTGTCACTAAGAGCCTTGTTTTTTTGGTAAATCCTTAACCCTGACCCGTCTCAGCTGGTGAGCACAGGCTGTTTGGAGCTGCCTGAGCTGGCATAAGGTGAGACACAGGATGAAGGGCAATTGCTCAGCTACGCTGGCTCAAGACAATGAAGGACTTTATGCATCATTCAGTTACACAAAGCCAGGATCCTGGAGTCTTTTTAAAGACCTGGCATTTAGCCCATCTGTCACACAGTTTCAGGATCTATTGGAAAGCCTAGCACTATGATGAGAGATTCTTCAGATAAAATAAGACATTTAGAAAAATGGAACTGAAAACTCAATAGAATAGAAAATGTTGCAGAGGTTTGGAAATGTTCCATTTGCTTCATGGTCTTTTTTAAATATTCATGCAGCCCTGCACTACCCTGTTTGCCAGATTCAGAAGCAGAACCTCCCTAAAAAGGCTGGTTAATTACCAGGAATATTACAAAGAAATCTGATGTTTCCCAGCCAGTTTCCAGGTAGTAAAATGAAATTTCTAAATTTAGTTAGAAATTTGTCTAAATTTATTTGAGAATTTTATTATGCCTAATTTTGCTTCCCTTTTGAGCTAAATCATTTCCTTCCTTAGAGCAGCACTTGCCTGCACCCAGGTCTAGCCAGATATAACAGTTTCAGCTGAGTCTTAAAATTAATTTAAAGCTGATGTCCAATACCAGAAATTTAGATAAACAGGGTTTGAAAGAATTAAAGAGCTAATGCTCTTTTCAAGATAGCAGCTTCATGTTAGATCCAAAGACTGAGGCTCCCCAGTCCCTACTAGTGATACACTCCACGCATCACTAGTCACACAATCTGGTTTGAAGAAACAGACAGAGGCATGGAAGAAGAGGGTATAAATAAAGCAGCTCTCCACTACAGTTATTAGCTCTTCCTCTTCATGTTTGGCATTCTCATTTCTCAGAGAAAAAGATTAATTTCCCTGCTGGTGAAACAAAAAGCCCAGGCAGTGCCAAATCCAATCCTAGTAGGATCTGGAACAGGTGGCTCCAGGGTTCCTGGGTAGAAGCAATCAGGGGAAAACAGTAGGCGACCCCACTGCCAGGCCATAGCAAGTTGCTCCTTTCACCTCCTGTACACAGCTGTTCTTATTCCTTATTCACTTTCATCCTGACTGTCCAGATCCAAACATTTCCACTCTGGATAGTCTGGAAAACCTAATCTTTTCTTGTACCCTGCTAGCTCAGCACCTCAGCAGTTGCCTAGAGTGCTGATCTACATGATGCTACCATTTCTGTACTGAAGTTTTTCCTGTGTTCATTTTATGCCAGTTGCCCTTCAATTTGGTCTAGTGCTAAGAAGCAAAATGTGACAGAAGTAAGGAGGGCTCTCAGATGGTCTGGTCTGCAAATTCACTCTAGTCAACTTTTCTCTTGTCCTCATTCTTCAATTTCATTTACAAGCAGAACAAGCAGAAAATGTGAAAGCCCATCTATTCTTTCATCCTCTAGTCACATTTAGAAACAGCACTCTTCGTAATGCTTTGTGAAGTGATCATATCCCTCTTTTTTTTCTTCCCCCCACCCTGCAATTGCTTTCTCAGAGGTACATTATACATTCAGGGGTTTGATTACCTTTTTCCTGACTGCCTGTTACAGCAGCTGTAAACCTAAGCTGTAAAGAGGCACTCTCCAGATACAGAGATTCAGCCTACTTTGGAGGTGCCATGGACTGAGATCACCACTCCAGGCAGTAGGGAGCCAAACTGAAGGGAGTGTGGGGCCAGGGCTGGACAGGCCCATCTGCACCAGCTTCTCAGCTGAGGGCAGCCGGCTGAGATGAACAAGCACTATACATTCAAAAAATGTTGTAAGGGGAGCATTTCATCCCAGATGCCTGTTTACTGATGGTTTACTTCAATCTTTTGCTGACATTACCTCTCTTTTATTTAGCAAATCAATTAATGAAAGGATCTTTCCCCTGTGTCGCCCCATCAGCTCATTACACAGCATATACCCCAGTTATGTTTATCCAACTTTCCCTTCCGGTCCCATTTGTACTGATACTTTCCTTCTTGGAATAACAATTATTAAACCACTTGGTGCCTTTCATGGTTAATTATTTCCTTTCTTTAACATAGTCTGCCTTCAAACTGTAGGCTAGGTCTCAAACACTTCAGCACCCCCATTTTCATTTCCTCAGGGAAATAATGTTGAAAAGTCCTTTTTATTAATTATGGAGCTCTGTCATATGCATTTCTTCTGCAAAGTTTCATGATCTAGCAATTTTTAACCACCACTAGAAGAACATTTTCTGTCTTTTTGACCTGCCTTTCATGCAGCTGATTTCCTCAGTTTTGCTACGCTTCTCACACACAAGTTAGCATGCTACTGGACTGAGTTCCCTATCTGAAACTGAAGCAGGTAGGATAATAGTATTAAAGAAATAGCTGCTAAGAAATGTTGAAAAATTGAGTATGTTCTTCAGCCCATATTTCATTACTTTTTCATACCAATAGCATTGAAAACTAACTTGTATTTACCATCACCACCCCACTTAAAAGAAAAAGATTACTCTTTCAGAAATTCTTTACTGTATACATTTTTTCCCTACTTCAGCTCCAAATTTACAAAGAAAAAAACCCAAATCCTACCTTAAGTTATCTCTGTGTGACACAGTGCAACAGCAGATTCCTTAATTTAATAGAATAACATTAATAAGGATGGAGATGGTGTACCTGTTTTGCAGTTATGCCTAAGGCTTTGTTCCATTTTAGTTAGATAAAGTGTGTTACACTGATGTGCTTAAACCAACAAAGCCTGTTTGCACTTCCAAACTGTAGAGAAAAAGTTTTAGTAGCGCAGAGCACGCTTTTATACCTGCAGTCATACTAGCCCCAGATACACACACAGCACACTTGAGCTAGTGTAAAAACTTGAGTAGATGTGACCCAAGTGATTGCTACTACAGAATTTTGACACCAGTGTTGCTCTATGTCATATGAATAACAGGACACACACAGCACTGACACACAGCCTCTGACCCGCTGGCCAAGGTATAGTCCACAATGGGAAAAGACACACTTGTAAACCCACCTGACCAAAATCACACAGAAAAGGAAGAATAGCATTTAGAAATAACTCTAAATTCCACTCTAAGGTAGCAAGGATGATGTGCATATTTTTACTTGACATTCTTCACCTGTTACCTCTTCCCCTACCGTGTGCTAACATTAGGTTTTCTTCTGTAGGAGTTTAATTTCTCACGTAAACCAAGAGATAATAAGAGAGGAGGAAAAAAGTGTCCCAATAGTCTATAGCCTCTTCGGCAAAGACTTCAAGGGACACTATTTCTCATTACCTTTACAAAGAGGATCTTAATGGCATGCTACATCCTTCCCACGGGATTATCCCCTGCCAAGGGCAAAACTGAAGGCTGAAGAAGGTCACACCCACCCCTACTCCTCTGAACAGCAGCTCTGTGTACCAGCACTTCTCAAAAGGGGACTGCCTCGCATTTGCATTACTCACCACCACATTTATCCAGCTTTTTCATATCAGAATTTCCAAGTACGACTTTCAACTAAAGACTCTCCCAATAGCTACTTCACTTGTCCCCAGGCATTCACTTAGAAGGTGCTTAGCACCTTTGGGTTACAGAATCCTTCGGACAATTGATTCTTTTTAGTTTTATTTCACAGACCATCTCACCAGAAACAGAAGGGAAGGGGGATGAAGGGGGTGATGAGAACCAAATAAAATAAATAAATAGATAGATAAATAAATAAACACACAAACAAGTAAATTACTGCACAAAGGACAAAGGGACAGGTCAACACAACAGCAAAAAAATCAGCTTTCTTTTCTGAGAGTGGTCAGCTCAAAGAGGTGCCGTGTACTGGAGAGGTCATTGCAAAAGAAGGATAAATATGGCAGCCAGTGTTTGCAGTCTCCACAGGCAAGGGGATGTCTGTCCTTCAAAGAGGGAGTTGTTTGTAAAGAATCCCGCTAATGACACCTAGGATAATCAGTGCAAACAGGTCTTTCTACTTCTAGGCTCCAATCCATGCACTCATTCAGAGGTAGCTGAAGGCAGGGCACTTGAGGGCTTTGCTGCTTTGGGAGGCTCAGTGGGAATATACCTCAGGGATGGGTGGGTTTATGCTTAGGGAGAATGATCCAACTTCTCATTTGAGAAGTGTGAATTAGGGAATCTGGACTCTTTGCAGAAATGTGTGTTAAGTAATGACAGGCTCTGATCCTGAATTTCTTAGGAAGTTATTCCCTTAGACCTCTCTCAATGAGAGTGTTCCTGTGTGATAAAGAGGTGAAAATTGAATGATGGTCCACTTCCGCTGCTGAGGTTCTAAAGGGTCAGTGCAACGGAATCATTACCTGCTTGTACAGTGTTTCCACAATATATGCTCCTGCAAACAGCCTCCCTTGTCCATGTCCAGTGTGCAGGGTGCTACACAGGTTAGTCAAGGTGCTCTCAGTGACACTGCATGCTGATGTGTTTCCAGGGACAGTATTGCCTACTGATGCTCAGAGCCATGGACTGCTCTCCCCTATCACTCCATTACCACTCATCTGGTATCATTTTCTGCTAAATGGTGTGTCTTTGCTGCAGAGTTTGAGTGCTGCTAGTGGCCTTACATCAAAGAACTGTACTTGGACACCCAAATAAAGGCTCAGAAGACTGACGGGGGATGCTGGTTGTGAAACTGTTGAATCTTTGATGTCAGGGTATTGAGGCTGAAGCTGAATAACTTTGTTTTCAGAATCAGTAAAGCATTTTGGAGCAAAAAGTGCATGGAGCAAATCCCCAGTAATGGAGTATAAAGCATCTAAGATATTGCGATATCAAGAAAGACAAAAGAATATCTTTGCTAAAATCACAGTTTTAGGCCCAAATACCAAAATCCTTTGGGAAAGAACTAATTAAAAAAACAAACAAACAAACAAACAAAACCAAAAACAAACTAACCAAACAAAAAAATACAAAACACACACAAAAAAAAATCTAACAAAAAAACCCCAACAGCAACAAAAAATAAAATAAAAAAAACCAAAGCAAACAAAACCCAAACCAAGCACCATAGATGCTCTTTGGAACTTCTGGAAGTGTTTTACTAGTGAGAGTAATTCCAGACTCTGGGCTACATCAGAAAACCCTGGCCCTTCGACTTAGCTAATTGACTTAGTATTTTTGGCAATGTGTTTACTCCCCCCTTCCCCTTTTTTACTACCTTTTCTATTTCTATGCCATAAAACTCAACTAACTTCCAAAAAAACAAATTCAGGGTGGGTTTTTTTTTCCAGTGTTTGTTAAACCTTCTCCACCTAGTTAATGACTGGCTGGAACAGCAGCAAAGCCAGGAATGCTTCATGCTCTGGGCACTCACTAATTGGGTTGTTAGCAAACTAGAGAGATGGGAGGAGATGGGGAAAAGCACTGCTATTATAAACCAGTGAGTGTAAAGAAAAGAAAGTGAAATAAATATAGAATTGTTATGTTAGGGAAATTACTGTTCTTAACGCCTTATTTTTCTAAAAAAAAAAACAACAACCAACAAAAAGCCCCAAAATAGCTCCCTCAGGACATTTTGCAAGCACTAAAAACAAAATAGACCAGAAATATAACTGGCTGTATTTTTATAGCAAAATGAAAAAGAAAGATACATTTCCTTTTATAAAGCAAATTGTCAGCCCCAGCCCTCCCGCCACTTGGCAATGTCTAAGGTGGAGGTCGTGAAGAACCTCTTACAGCATCCAGGCTTGGTTTGGGTTGACTGGGAATGCTGACCTGCAGAGTCCTTACAGATGCAGGGCAGCCGTCAGGTGGTCTGTACACTCTTGCCTGTAGTTCTTGCCGGCTAAGTGACACAATGCAGAGTGCAGCCTCTAGGACCTAGCAGCTTGCTGCAGACCAAGGAGCTATGCTCCTGCATGCCAGTCAGGGCTGCAGCAGCATCTTTGTGTGCAATTGAAGGAAAAGTAGTTTAAACTTGTTGGAGAAGGGACCACAAGAACCAGCAAAATAGCAAGAGCTAGTAGTGCAGGGAATGGATGATTCAGGTGCAGATCTGCCCTATTTGCAAGCTGCCTGCACAGGCACTGTGAAAGCACATTAGCTCCAAGCAGGAGCCATGGGGTCTCCCCTGGCACTGCTGGGGAGACACCAGACAGGACACATGTAAAATATGGAGAGTAAGATGTAGTGACAGATGCCACAAGAAGAGCGCAGCATCACAGCGCTGCTGGGCCCGCGGTTGGAGGCACCAAATCCTTTTCACTGCTGTGCCCTGTGAACTGTGCCCTACTCCCTAAGGGAGCCAGTCCTGGGCAAGCCATGCATGGCCGACAAATCAAAGTCTTTGTCTTTTTCTCTCCTCCTTGCCACTCAGCACCAGGAGGGCAGCAGGGATCAGGACTTGTCCCGTCTGGACCCATCTGTTTGCCCCAGCCTTCCTAGAGGAGCTGCACAGCAGGCTTTGTGTGCATGTGTCTATAGGCTAGTGTGTCTATAGGCTCATGTGTCTATAGGCATGTGTGTGTATAGGCTCGTGCGTGTATAGGTGCACGTGTTTATTGCCAGCCCTCCCTGGCCCCTCTACGAGGTGTGAATTTCACCTCAGGTGAATTATTTCTCTGGGGATTACATAACAAAGTGATTGTGAAAATACCATAGTCTGTGTTATAGAAACTTAACAGAGCCCCTGGAGTCTTTAAATTAAAACATTGCATTCAAGTGCTTTTTGCCATGTATCTCCTCCTACACACGGCTCATTCTAGTCTGAAAAATAAAGAGGCAGGACAGCTTCCTACAGGCTTTCAAAGAGAAGATCCTACCCTAATTAACTATAATCTTGTTCAGACGGCATTTTCCTTCAAGATTCAAAGACTAGCAGGGGGCTGGGGCTAGGCAGAAAAGGAGATTATTAAAACTTTAATAACATGAGCCTTTGAACCTTCTCAAATTCTTTACAATTTTCTCACATCTCTAACCCAGATGTCTGCATTTAAAAACTGTGCCAACAAACATGAACTTTTTGTTTACGCTTTTATATCTTTCAATGAGCAGTCTCTTTTAAAATGATAGGAAACATCATGCTTGCAGCTTGCAAAGCAGGATGACAAGGCTAAAGATTAAAAAAAGGGGGAGGAAAGACAAAGAGCGTTTCACAGGCAATGTTTCCAGAGGATGAAGCTGTTCCGGAAGGCACAAGCAATGCCTCCTCAGAGCTCCAGGCGGAATTGGAATCAGGTAAGAAATGGCTTTCCTGCTCAGCAAACAATTTTAAGAGCTCAAAAATGTTCTCATGCGGCATCAGAGAATAGCTGAGGCCTTGGGAAATCTTTCTGAGAGAAAAAGGAAATAAAACCCAAACCAAACCAAACTAACAAACCTCAAACCTCTACACAAGCCTGTAAAAAAGTGCTTGTAGAAGTCAGCGCAGTGCACCTTTAACTCAGGTGTTTCACCAATGTCATGGAAAGCCCTGAGATGTGATATGGGCAAGTTTCCTTCTCTGTGAGACTTTTATTGCTAATCAAGGGAGGAATAGCTTTAACAGCAGAGCCGTAGAAAGACACCTCCAGTGGCACAAGGAGCAGGGTGATAGCCCCATCCCACCAGGCAGCCATCAGACCCCCCTTATCAGTGGCATTTCTGCAGGGCTACTTTTGCCCAGCCTACATCTGAGATATTTCCCCAAGCAGAATCTGGTCAAAATTGCGACACTGCCATCTAAAAACTTCTATACAAGGATGTCGTGGTTTAAACCAAGTCCCCCAACTCCCGGAGAGTTAGGAAGGAGAATCCAAAGAATGTAGCCCCCACGGATTGAGATAAGAACGGTTTAATTGCTAAGGCATAACACAAAACCCCTACTGCCATTTACTACTACAAATAATAATGATACAGCAAACAGCAAGTGAAAAGAATACAACACCCCACCAGCCACCGACCCATAACTCACTCCACCCTGCCTGGCCGAGCACCATGTGCTCCCTCCTCCATTTTCCTCCAGAGCTCTACCCCCCAGCCTTCTCTTTCCCCGTATGCCTCCTGGGCATCACGTGCTATGGTATGGAATACCTCATTGCCTAGCCTGGGTCAGGTGCCCTGTCTCTCCTTCCTCCCGGACTCCCCTCCTCCACCTGGCTGGAAAAAAAAAACCTTGAACAAAAAACACCCTCAAAACATGCTCAAACCATGACAAAGGAATAACAAAGCCCTTCTGTCCAAATACTCCACACCAGATCTGGCTGCGGTTTAAGGGAAGGACCAGGCTCTCACTCTGGGGTTAAGATCCCAAACCTGACCTAATGCTGCAAGGTCTCATCAAACCTAATAGCAGAAGAATAAAAATGGCAGCTATTCTGGAGGGCACTGCATTCCCAGCTTGTCCAAAACCTAGGAGGGAAAAAACCCTTTCCCTTCCACAAGGATTGCCTGACATCCACTAGCCAACAAATTCAAGTAATCATAATTGCTCCAGCTTTTGAAACTGAATGGTTGCTGAAACACTCATGTTTGTTATGACTTGCTTCCCGATCCCATGGTAAGAGCAAGGGAATGAACTATTCAATAGTTGAAAACTCCAGGAAGCCTCTTAGAAGCCACCATTAGAGCCCTACCTGCTGGTCTGGTTCCACGTAGCCAGGGTCTGCAGGGCTTTTCCAAGGACATAGCCAACACCTTCAGATATGGAAAACACCTTTTTGGGGGGGCAAGGATGGGAAGTAGAGGTGAGGACTCTCAAACAAGCTCTAAGGACACATCAGGTTGTAAATCCTTCATGCTTCCCTATGGCCACAGTGGGATGAGCATGGACACACACCCTCCAAACTCCCGACTGATCACCACACTGCCTCTGTCAGAAACATTTATTGCTTTACCTTTGGCTTCTATTTCTTGTTGTTTGAGGGACAATGTTTTTAAAAACCAGAAGGACCTGAATGAAAGGACTCCTTGGCAGAGCACATGCCCTGCAGTCACAGCCTAATGCCTTTTATTGGTCTAGGGAAAGATGGAAATGGCATAACTCACCAATATTCCCAAGCAAAAAGCTTCAAATGAGCTTTGAAAGGACAATGATCACATCCAGACAAACTGTTACTCGTAAATCTCCAAACTGATATTTTGTCTTCCCTCACAAACAATCATTTCCCAGTTGTCTCTCTAAAGAAAGAAGGGAAATAGATTCTTTTAACTGTTTGCTTCAGAATATGATTGGTAAAATACATCTGCCTGTAAAAATACCCTTTTTTGGTTTCTATGCCAGATAAACCAATCACACTCAAGGCTAATCAATGAGCAAGACTGAGATGGGGGAAAAAAGGCCGCAGGTTCTGAGTATGTCCTTTCTGATTTCTGTGAGCAGGTTTTATTGAATTGCACGTGTACCAGCACCCAGCACTGCAGCAAGGTTTGAAGAAAAAGTGTCATGACTCACATGTCTGCAGACCATTCCGAGTTCAAATCCCAACATGAATGCAATAACTCTGCCAGCTGGGTGCCAGCTCTAATGTGGAAACATATTTACTAAATGCATTTCCAACTACAGCCAGGGTCCCCAGACCCTGCAGCTCAACTCCTGGCTTCTCTGTGCTGTTCCTAAATTCCCCCTCCTCAAACAAGGGATAATAGCACTTCTGTCCTTACGACAGGTCTACAAGGATAAAGAAGTTCAAGATCCTGGTGAAGTGTTTGGTTGCCACAGTGATAGGGCTGTATACATCCCCAAGAGATCATTCTTTCTTTCATGTGCAAGACAAAATATGTTGAGAACTGCCAAACCACCCAGGAGGTCACGGCTGATGAAACAGTGCTTTATTTATCCAAGTACTGCAGAGCCAGGTAGCAGGAGCACATGAGACACGGGGTCCTCACCACTCACAGCAGTGGCTGCTGAGGTCAGTGGCAGAAGGTGACCTGAATGATTAAGGTGACCTGAATGATGGGTTGGAGCCAGCTTGTGAATCAGGGTTGGTCCTTGAGCACAGCAGGGATGTCAGCAGATGCCATAGCTTCCCACTTTCCTTTTCACACCCTGTAGCTCCTCTGAATTAGAAGGATGGAGAAAATACCTCTGTGCCTGTGACAGGGATGCCTGTCAGCAAGAGAGGTGAAGGGCTGGGAAAACCACAGTACAAGAATCCAACTGAGAGTAGGAGCAGAGTGTTGCAGCAACCCCTTGTATGAAGCACCCAGCAAGACAGTGGGAGCACTCACAGGCTTTAAACCATGGGGATTTTACTCTGGGTTTGCTGAAGATAAGAAACTGTCCAAGAAGCCTTGCTAGAAAGAAGTCACTTGGCTCCTGTGGCTCGGAGGACATTGTATGTGTTTTAATGAATCCATGGCTGGTGGAGATAGAAAGGTTTTTCTTCCTTTTTCCTTTTTTTTTGTATGTTGCTGCTGGATATTACCCAACTTGGTGCTGAATTCCTTACCTCTGGCTTTCACTGTGACTCTTCCAGTCAACCTCCCAGAAAAAGGAAAACTCATTTCTCAGATGAAATGCATGACCTGCTTACACCAGCCTACCCCATTTTGTACAGTATCCCCCTTAGTGTGAGACATTAAGGTAAGGACAAGCAATCCAGTCCAAGATTTATTCTGCTCTAATCAGCCCAGGCTTCGAGAATCTCCTTGTGGATTTGAGCCTGTATTCAGTAGCACATTGACTGCTGTTTTAATACCAAAACCTTTCCAACCCAGCTGCAATAATTACCCCCATGGAGCATGAGGAATCTCAGTTATAAACTAGCTGGCAGTCTTGCAAGAATATGTCTCCTAGAGGACTTCAGGATATTTCTTTCTGAAGTTAACCCTGTTAAATCATTCTTAAGCTGTCTTCAAATAAAGAATGAACCTTCAGCGTAACCCTTGGTTTGGTTGTAAATACTCTCTTTTCCCTTTAAAAGTCAGCTGATCTTTGGAGCCTTCAAATCTCTCAATGCTATTTCAGTTAAATAATTTTTAATGTTCTCCTAAAATGAGTCAAACATTCAACAGCAACACTTAGGAGAGACATTAAGAGCTGTTAGACTCTAATACAAAGCTTAACACTCCTTGTGCAGAGAACATGTCCTGTTATACTCAGCCAAGCATGATACTTTCACTTGGTTTATATCAGAGAAGCTTTATTGCACAGTAAACATTACATCAAAGCCTTGGCCAGCAGATCCAAATTCAGCTATTGGCATTCAGGTTAGGCCAAAGCTGGTGAAGGTCTGCCCCTGGGTAGAAATGGCACTGACCTATGGAACCTCTCTGCTTTAGCTGTGTAAGTCCAGCCTGGCTCAGAAATGACTGTGCCCCATTTGATGACAACCTAGAAGTAGCTGGGGAAAGGTGTGATGCCTGGAGGGCAAGCAGCCAAGCAACAAAAGCCATGATACAGCCGATACACTTGTTCTCACTCAAAGGGGAGAAGGAATGGGTGGGGATAAAATCTGTCCGATAACATGGATCCTGCAGTCCTGGAGGCAACTCCCTCCAGATGAGCACTGAGGACCTGCAGGCAAGCAAGAGATGATGCTACCCAAACCTGCATTGTTCTTCCTCTGCAGAAACAGAGCTGCTGGGGGCAAACACTACTTAGAAATGCGAGCAAAGGGCAGCCTGCTGCAGAGATGCAGAATGTAAAAGCACAGGACTTCCTTCAGTGACAATTCACATTAATAGAAAAACATTCTGAAAGGTGATAAAACTCTTATTTTGTGATGTGTCCAACAGCAGCCATCAAAACTGTGTAGTAGTCAGTGCTGCTGAGTCTGAAATGGGGAGACAAGTCACCAGATCAGCCCAGTTAATTACCCTGGCCCTGAGGTTGCTTTTCATCAGAATCAAGACTGTTCAATATAACATGCCAAAACCCCCTTTTTATGTCAAATAACATCTATCCTGACCTGGAGGGAGGGTAGGGAGGTGAAAGTTATTTTTAAATTAAAAAAAAATAAATTAAAAAAAAAATCCCACCAAAACCCCCACAACATCTACCCAAATCAAAATACTTTCTGTGTGAACTGAGTAGCTCCTAACAAACATCTTGGAGCAGCAAGAGAGCTGGGCAATCTTTAATAAACGAATTCTTCAGAGACTGGAACTTTGCTTTGGTTGCTGGTTGCCTCCTGGGGAGAGAAAACACTAGAGAAATGAAATATGACCTTGCACCATTGTGGCAGAGTATTTCCAGTCCTTTCCCTTGCCTGTGTGAGTAACCCTTCCCTGTGTAAGGAGACCCATTTAATAGTTACCCTGCATGGCAGTGCTTCACCACAGGTGACACTGATACATTCTTTCACCTAATACGCAAAGAGCTGGATGCTCTAAACTATTTATTTCCTCCAAGATTTGAAGGATGTAACCAATATACAGCTTTTACCCAAGGCACCAAAAGTTCTTGCAAGCCTGGTTTTTGAGACAAGGCTCTGCTCCCTCTCCCTGCTCAACCATGCACTTACCAACCACTCCTGCACAGCATGTCCTCCCAGAGCAAGCACACACATGGAGAAGGGGGTCATCGCAGCCAGCCCTTGCCTGTGCAGCAGAGCTGACCCCAGCACTGCAGTCTGCCACTGCCCATCTCCCACCACAGCATGGGAACCACAGCACCCAGCCCCAAGAAACAGAAACAGTGTGGACAGAAAGCCCCACCAGCACCTCCCCATCCTTCCCCCCAGTGCAGTCATTTCCAGCAATCCAGTTTTCTTTTTATTTATTTTTTTCAATCATGTTGTCTAAAATAATTAAAGGGGAAAAGCATTCCCCAAATAAAGATATCAACACCAGCTGGGTGAGCTTCCCCACTTCAATCTGCACCTCTCTGCCAGCAGAGACCCCTCCTGTTAGCAGTGTGCCAGTGTGAGATTTCATTAAATGAATAGCTAATCATAGAGTAATTACAACCTTCCCTGTGCTGCTGCTTTATTTTTTCCCTGATGTTTTAATTTCAATTTCCACAAATGGTGGGAAGCCCCTTCTTTGTTCTGCCTTGCTCCACCAGGGTCTGTTAATTCCCAGTCACAGATTTTTCTGCCAGTGAAGGGAGGGCTGGATAACACTTGGGTGTAATTCCTGCCCCAGTCATATGTAATTTGGTACAGAATGAGTAAATGTGCCTGTAATACCGTCTTCATTGCCGTGCAGCTGTCTACCGTCTGGATGGCGGCACCATGATACCGTTACCTGTTTATCTCCTGGAGGTACACGTAATGCTGGCAAGCCCCTGCCCATCGCTGTTTATGTGAAAGGAGTTAATATCATAGCATTACAGTGCCCCTTGGTGAAACTATAATTAGGCAACGGTTTTATTTTACTGCTTGTGAGCACTCCCTGACAGCACAGCCACTGGGTGCTTTCCAAACTGCTGCAGTTTCAGGCCCCAACCTGAAATTCTCATTTAGAGGAGGACTTACACTGATGCTAATCCCTCAAGTACCTCTTTGAGGCCCTGGCTTGCATAGGGGTGCTGGGACATGGTGCTGGACTGGGCAGGGTTGCTATGTGCCAGGGTGAGCTTCTCTGCTCCACTGGCTCTGTGACGGCAGGACAAGGCACCAGTGGCATACAATAATGCTGATGGGGTGAATAGGTGCCCCAGCAGCAGATGTTCAAGCAGCCTGCTAGCCCCAGGACCCATGGGTGCAGAAGCTTGGAGTCTGGCAACACCAGTGCCCACAGGTAAGGGTTGTAGGAAAGGAGGAACAGCAGAACAGCAATGCTCTTTTTGTCAGGGGAGCTATTTTAAACCATCTTCCTTGTGGGTAGCCCTTTTGGCTCCCAAGTCTGTCTGAGGCAGAGCTGTAGAAAGTGTTGGAGGGCAGAACATCAGAGCAGCACTCCAGGAGGACAAAGACAGTCTGTGTGTGCCCAAGAGCAACCTTTCACAGGACTAAGAGGCAAGGGAATAAACATCCAAGGCTTCTGTAGCTACCTCAGAGCTGCTGTTAGTAAGGCATTTTTGGGGGAATTTTCTTCTCCCTCTAACACCAAACACCTCTCTTCTTGCACAATATCCATGCAAGTCATTGAAACCTGCACGGCCCTGGAGGACGCCAGCTCAAAGGGCCCTAGTAAAACAACACTGACTACTCCAAACCATTGCTTTTAGGACTAGTCAGATGACAGACATGAGCAGAGCATAAGCATCTAGGGAGAACAGTTACCGTCAAGAAGAGAATCACTAAGTCTGTTCTCTACAGTGATAGGGAGGAGGAAAGCCAAGAGCAAGGCAGAATGACTGCAATCCCTGGGATATGGATAACCCTTTAGTCACAGGGGTTACCTAGTCTTGGTGAAGCATCTCTACCACCTTACTGGGGCTCATGCCACCAGCTGTGCACCTAACAGTCAGTGGCCAGGGCCTGGAGGTCTCTCCTCAATGGGAACAAGGACTGGAAGCTGGAGGCGAAGACCTAAGTCCTTGAGGTGTGGGAGGGCTGCAACCCCACAGCACAGACTAGGAAGCCCAGTCCCCTCTCCCAGGAATCCCTCTCCCAGGGGATGCACACACCAGTGGAACACCTGCTTCCCTGTGGCCACACAGGCCCGGGACCTGGACACACTAACACAGGGCAGAGGATCTTCATCCATGTTGAAGTCCAGCTTCAGCCACAGCTGAGCTCATGGCAAACTAATTCCCAGCTTTTAAAAGCTTGCCAGATTGTGTTTCCTTCCAGCATTCACTCGCAACAGTGACTTACATTTCTGGCATATGGGCAACATGCCTGGCTGTCCCGATAAAATATGTCTATGCCTTCCCATCTTCAGCAGAGACTGAAGGCATTTCCAGTGTAAGGCAAAGCTGCAGCAACTTCTGACTAAACTAACATTTCATTTCCTTGCTACAGCTCACTTCTATTGTCATCACTTTCATGCCTCTAATTAACTTGCATCTGTTTTGTGTTTGAAGTTTATAACACTTGCCCACTTTGGCTACAGTAGTTTATAACCCAACACTAAACATATGTTTATGTTTACTGCACACTAGCTCTGAATCCTTTGACTTAGCATTGTATCAGTTCATTATGCCATTAATGGAGAGCCTCTGAGACAGAGCTAAAGGCTTTAGTGGCAATAAACTGAGGAATCATTTGGAGATGGTTGAAGAGAGATGGCCAGTGAGGACATGCCTGGCCTGACATCCAGGGGTGTTGAGCACTTGCCACCCACCCTGTAACCACTGGGATTTTTAGCACCTCCAGACATGAAACCACAACAGCTTTCAGCAAAGCTGTCATGTGGATCTTACAGAGGAGACTTAAATCCTGTGCCATCTTGGCTCTAGAGGCCCCCAGCATGTCCTACCTGCCTTTAAACTAAGTGCCCGTTGACTTTGCATTAGGGCTAATGAGATCGTCGAAAGGATTACAGATGGCCAGGAGGGAGAGAGGTTGCATAAAGTACTATATTACATATATAATGTGTAGCATATTGCCAAGTAATACTGAACACCTGTCCTGGCTGTAAGGCAACAGGCTGGTGTCCTGACAAGAGCTGAGGTGAATATTAAGGTCCAGTTGGCCATTCAGACCTGTTTTATATTCATTAGCATCATGGAGCTTCTTCTCTTTTCCACCAGACGTGATAAATCGTGCCAACATCTGGTTGAAGTAAGCACACCGCCTCTTCATAGCCTGGGCCATTAAGGTGATGCCTAGATAAATGTGTTTATTTTTCATACAGATAACAGGATGCTGCTTAGAGCTAATAAGTATTTACTCCCTCTTGCATTGCTATTATCTCCCTCGTTGAGAACTGTAATTAGCTTCATTGATCATTTTTGTAGTTTGCTTTCCAATATTTTTTTGTGTGTGCTATGGTTGACTGAAACTGCAGTGTGCATTATGTCAATGCAGGAAAAGTTATGTTTGATCTCACTGTTTGGACTGACATACCTAGGAGATGTGCATAAGCTGTTGCTGTCGCATGCCACAATACATTGCACATCCAGTTTAAAAGGGACAACTATACATTTTCTATGCACCAAGAACACCTACCCTGCTAATATTATCACCAAACACTTGAATTAGCTTCTCCCACTTCTTCCATTGTTTCTTGATGGACATAAACGGCCAAATCCTAAGATTCTTTCTGGGGCAAGTTTCTATCACTAAACCAAAGGGTAGGTGGCATGCAGCTCCTGCCTGGGGACCCAGAGGGCCTTCCTCCCACTCTCCTTCTGCACAAGCACTGCTTTCAAGACACGATTTCACACAGGACATTTCCTGCAAGCATATGATCTCTTGCTGCCAATTAGAAATGTCACACTAGTCTTCCTATTATTGATTATGTACAGCAGGGATTAAATAAAACCACAGCCATGAAGCATAAGGAAATGCCCACTCCTAGAGCCTGAGATGCTGAGATCAGTGTTGTCTTGCTGAAATCAATGCCACAAAGCTGGTTTGCAGTAGAAGGTATCTGACAAAGCATCTCCAGGACTGCTGTTCTTCCTGTTCAGGAGAAAACATAACTTTACATCCATCTGCAGGCATACACTTTCTTTCAGATAGCAAGAACTACACAGATAATCAATTTACAATAATAAATCTGTACAGTCAATTGGCCTACTGTGCACACAGGAAAACAAAATCCTTTGCACAGCTTTTTTTTTTCCTGGTTTCCATACACCCATACAAGGGTGAGCACACACTTACAGAGGCACTTGTGAAGAGGTTCTGCTTTCCAAACAACTTCCTTGGGGAAAAGCCATCTGCAGCACCACAGCCATTACAGAAGGAACTCAGTGCCCTCAGACTGTGGCTGTAAGGGACATTGGCTCCTTCAGCATTCCCCTGCAGAAAAGGCCATCACTAACAGCAGATCAGGCCTGCCATGGCATCCCCTAGCCAAGGATGATCCAACCCAAAGCAATTAAGCTTTGCTTCCTTTCTCTATCTGGTGTGCCTTACACCTGGACTGCTTCTCAGTAAGAAGCAAGGTGGAAGACAGTCACCTGGTTTTTGCCACATCCATTTGCAATGCTTCATAACCTATTAGAAATCTGGACTATGAAAAGACTCCTTAATTCTTCTGTTTTGCTTTTCTCTCATTTTGTTGGATAGGAAATGCCCAGACTCTTCCCTAATTTGGCAGAAATTCAATTCACCTAGTCTCAAACCTTCAGAGCAGAGGAGAATCCATTAAGCTTATTTCCATTTGTCCTAGCAATGAATCGGTATATGGAGACATGAAGAAAATAATTTTGAATTACTTTTTTTATTATCTACTTCTCACTTGTTGCCATTTTCCATTTGCCTAGCCTGGCTTCTTTATTCTCCTAGTGTCCAGCCCATAGCAATTATCTCAATATCTAGGAAAAAGCATTAGGTTTTAAGATCTCAGGCTCCATTTTGACAAAGGCTTTGCAATCCAGAGACACTAAGGGGAGAGGATTAAACTTTCATCTGTTTGCCTTGAGGGGGCACAGCCAAGAAATCAGAGAGAAGTTTCAAAAGGTGCTCACGTGGTAACATTGCACACTCACTAGGCAGGAAAGTCTCAGGTAGTATTTATCTGCTTGGGAGTCATCCCAGTCACAACTGGAACAGCTTCTAAAAGTACACCTTATAGACAGCAGGCTGGAAAGATTCCTTCAGATCGCTTCCTCTGGAGTGCCTGATTGGCTCTCTAGGCCTGCACCATCTGCAGCTACAATTTTTTGGACAGGAGTGAGGAAGTGGCCTGATCCTCCATGCAGATGAAGCATGAACTGGAACACCAGCACAGCATTTCCCAGAGACAGTAGAGAGATCCTGTGGACAAGCATCCCATCCTTTCATACGGCTGAGTATTCCATAGTACAGCCAGGCAGGAAGGGTGGTAGGATCATCACCTGGTTCCCTTCAGCACCCCAACCCTGGGGCCACTGTCCTCAAGGAGAGGGGCTGCAGGAGCCACTCTGGTCTGGACCCTGCCCTGGGCACTGGCACTGACCTCTCTGGGGACAAAGCTGAGTGTGGTCATGATTCATCAGCCTCCACTCCCCCACCAGGGGCTGGTGACTAATTGTACTTACTCTCATTCTTCGTGTTTTGGGGAGAACAAACATAAACAGGCTTAGAGTAATTGTTGCTATGTCTCCACTGTTTCCTCCCTTGGCCAAGCAGGGGTTTTCCCCTGCACACATAGTTTTAGAGCAGCATTCTAAGTATTTTTCTTACATTTAAGAAACAGTGTGAATGTTTCTTGGCTGGTGGGAAAAGAAGAAAAGAAACTCCAAGGAATCATCTCTAATTTGATGTGAACTCTGGGGAAGTTTCTGTAACCGGTTTCCAGAAGGTTACAGAACCTTCTGGGCAGCAAGCCCTTTTGGGCAGCAACCATTGCCACGACACAAAGTAGATTGTTTCCCAGTGTCCTGGAGAAGTCCCCATCAGCTCTGGAAAGATCATCTGTAAGGATGACATCTCTAAGTACATGGTCCAGGAATACAGCACCCTTGGAAACAGGTCTCTGGGCAGACACATCAAGCATCTCAAAGGCTGGTTTAGAGAGCCAGCCACTGTCATGCCTCCTTGCCTGGGAAAGCACTTATGTTTGTACGTACCCACACACCCCTAGTCTCTTGCACACATTTGTACATATGCAGCTATCATTGCACATAGATATATTTAGTGGGGACCTGAAGCTGATTTCTGGAATGGACCTGAAAAATCCTGGAGAAGTGAAGTCTTCTTCCTGGAGAACATAAACGTTGGCCAGAGGAAGCAAGGAGAAGAGCAAAGTATGAGTGGGCAGTCAACTGGGCAGGACACTCAAATACCTCCTGTTCTCTTGAATATGTTGTGAATTATATAAAACCATCACACTACAATAAAACAAATCATATGGTACTGATACATAAATTAATTGCCTAATTCCAGCCTCAGCCAGAAGACTCAGATTATTTTATTTTTAAGTTTTATAAGCACATATTTTTCTGTATTTTAGTATATGTGTAACCCAAAGGTCAGCAAACAGGACGCTTTAGTAAGAGACAGGAGACCTTTGGTCAAGCTGTCACTTACGCAAAACCCAGAGGACTGTTTAGTGACAGTGATGGTGACAATGCCCCAGCAAGGCAACCTGACCCAGGCTGGCCATGAGCATAGGCTGCCAGCCTCTGCAGCCTTAAGTTAGGTATTTCATTCCAGGTTTAAGCTCATCTCTGCTCTGACTGCAAGCTGTCCTGTTTAAGGAGCTGAAATCCTGCTGCGAGAAGCCTGCTCTTGCTGCTCACCTGGCAGCTCCCATCACCATGGAGCCAGTTCTGGTCATTGCTTTCCCTTCTCCAGGAGCTGTGAGTTTCAGGGGGATGATGTCTGCTGCAGCACCATGAAACACTAAGCACCCTGTGTCCCAAACTCACCTCATACACAGAAATTATGTACATATAATACATCATCATAGAAGAGCTGCGCGTAATTGAGTTGAACCCCATACACTTCTTAACACCGGTTGCAGCCATCTTGTTGGACCTTTATCCAGTGCAGCTATCCAAAGGCTGTGACCAACGCTGGAAACTATACCTGTATATTGTGCTTCTAATTCATTTTCACTGGCTCATACAGGTAGCAGATCCCTGTAATCTTTCTGTTGGGTATATCTTTCAAAGGGTGCTGAGGCAAAAATCCACTGAAAGCATGCCCAGTTGGGATCACGCAGAGACCAGGCCGTCTGTCCTGATGCAGCTCTTTCCTCAAGAGCAGACGACTCAGGAATCCCAATACTGGCAACTGCTTGCTCATGAATTTGTCATATATAATTAAATACTCTGGAAACTATTTGCAAGCAAACAGTTCCTAGGGTATTTCATCACTCATCACAAATTTACAAATTGTTCATGAATGACCAAATATTAATATGTAGATAGGGATGCAGCATCAGAAGAGATCCACTGTTGGGATGAGAGATAACTGTGTCCAACAGGCACCTGCTCAGTGCTGTCCTCAGCCCTGTTACATCAGGCTCATCAATTACCATTCACAAACAGGAAATGTCACTGAATATTTGGCCATGCACTGAAGATTACTGGGCCATTATAATCTGCTTGCTAAGGCACTGATAGGAGAAAGTCAAATGCCTCCTGCATGTGAGGAAACTGCTTTGGAGTACAAAGAGCTCCTGCAGCCCTCGGGGTGGCGGGTGCGCTGGCTCCAGCACGCGTGCAGCCCCAAGGTGGAGCAGACTGTTCTTTTGATACCATGTACATAACACTCCACCCAAGCCTCCCTGTGTAAATAGAAAATAAAGTCAAATTATGCCAGTAAAGAGTGGATTACACTGGTCACTGGGAGTGCTTGTGTATGCTCAGCCATAATCTACGATAAGGTGCTTGCCATAAAATGCCTCCTGGACGCAGCTCTCCTGGAAGCTGCAAGATGCCAGCAGAACCACCAGCATTTTGCTTCACCCAGTGGGGACAGCAAGGGAGGGGACTTAGGAAGGGGTTGGACCCTCATGGGACTGTAGAAGTCCCTGGGGCTGAGGGGACTCCCTTTGTCTTGCAGAAGACAGGAGCATTGATTGCCACCAGCAGATATACAGGGACAAAGTTCATTTCAGTGAGGTAAAGGGTGACAACCTTTCTACAGACAAAAATGTCCCTCAGTCAGTAAAGCACAGCAGTAATCGGGCTGCAGATAACAGAGCATATAATGAAGGCAGAGATTAAAAAACCCCACAATCAATTCATCCCGCAGCAAAAAGCTGCTGTAAAGCAGTTTAGCAGTAGCCTAAAAGCGCATTTAGAAATGCAACACTTTGGTATAGGATGTTTTTAAGAGCAAAAGGCTAAGTCAAATTTCACTGGCATTATGGTAAGTAAAATAATGTTTGAGCAGGTCCCAAATTTGGTGCGTTTCTTACATACAAAAATAAGAAGGATTTATTTCTGTCAACTGCTCTTGCAAAAAAAAAAAAAAAAAACAAACTGTTGTCAGCTTCTGATATAAAAGCTACACAAAAAAAACACTTCCAAGAGAGATGGGTTTTTACTTTCAATTTACAAAGAAGACAACCTCTGCATTTGGACCTGTCCCATTCTGAGGTGAGGCTGCTCATCCATGGAGGCTGGCAGAGGTCAGGTCTTCTTACCCACCCCAAAGCCCATTTTGGGGGATCATGCTCCCGTCTGTCCTCCATCAGTGAGCAGGCAGGTGAAGTTTGTTTGGAGAAGCATAGTTGTGGCTGTCCCTTACGGTCCCCCTAGGGGAAAAAAATCAAATAAGGGAAAGGTTATTGCAGACTGATAACAGCGAGGGAGGCTGGGAACGGGACCTGTTGCCAGGGAGAGTTTGCTCCAGCGCAGGCAGGGCCCCCTGGGCCTCCGGCCCTGCTGGGAGAGGTCGGGGAAAGGCATCCAGGGGAGGGAGGGAGCTGGAGAGGAGCACCACTGCTAGATGAGGAGCTGAGGAGAGATTGCAGCCAGCCAGACCAGGGGCCCGGGTGGTCATGGGAGTGAGGTCTGAGGAGGGGGTTTTGTGGGAAACCCATTGCATGTGTTCATGGATTTATAACCTTCAGTATCATGTATGTGCACAAATGAGGTTGATTACAACTAAAGACATGGTTTCGTGCACTTGGTAGCCTTTGAGAACTGGTCTTTTGTGGGCTTAGCAATCACATTGTGACTTCTTGTGTGCAGAATGAATAAAGGACATAGATGATGGAAACTTTTTGCAGAGAGAAATGGAAAAGAGCAATCCTGCCAGCAGTGAGACTGCCGCAGAACCATCCGTGCTTCTGCATTTGCTGCTTTATGCTGCTCTCACTTGCACCAGGAGCACACTTGGGAGAGAGCACAGGGCTCCTGCCTGGAGAGGTGGGAGGATGGAAATACATTACCCCATGGCTGGAAATCACTCACATAAGGATGCAGCTTGACCTGAGCACCACATGCCAGTGATGTGCCGTAAGCACAGAGCAGGGATGATGTGGATTTGCCAAGCGACGCTGCCTTGGCTTTGGGAAGCTAAACCAGGTATGATTTCAAAACCTTTAAAACATGCCCCCTCCTGAGCACAGTCTCACCACACAGGGGAGCCACACCAGAACACCATGAGCACAGCCCTCCTTTCCTTTGCACTGTTGGGGTGGTCCTCCCCAAACCACCTGTGGGAAGAACCAGCTGCAGGTCAGGACAAGGCTCCTGAGCGGGTGAGAGGCTGCCCCTGAAGAACATGCGTCCATATTAATTATTACCCCAAATCATGTCCAGTGGGCTTTTCCTCCCCATCACCACATCCAGTCAGGGCAGCCAGGCCACCACTGTGGGGAAAACACCAATCCAGTGGCTACCAGTAGCATGATTGAATGCCAGTTTTGCAGCATTAACCCTCAGCTCCACACAGAAGGCTCCAACAAAGCAAAAGGCATGGCAGGATTGAACCCCCCCCTAGCCTCAACAACGGGCCTGATACCACTGCAGGTGCCCTGATTGGAGCTCAGCAAAACCCTGCCAGACACCATGACAAAACAACTCCCTGGGACTGGCGTGAATTATGCACATCCTTAAGTATTTGTAGGATAGAGGCCTTAGTTCACTGGGTTAAAATACAAGAACAATATAAAATACCTCTGCCTCTGGAGCCCACTGTACTTCATAAAAATGCTGGGGACCCTGCTGGAGCTAAGACATTGTTGATAGCCGTAAAAAAATAGCTTAATAAATCTTCTTCCACCAATGAAATAGCTACTTCACAGCCAGAACTAAACAAATTGAGCATTTCAAAGCAACCTGCTTGACACAAGCCCTGATTTGCACACAAATCCATGCATCCCCACCACCCAGCCTGGGCAGGATCCTGAGCCTGCACTGCTTGTCCCTCCCCATTGTCACAGCCAAGTGCCGGGAGGAGATTTACTGCACCAATATTTTCCTCCCTAGTGACAGGAAGGGGATTTAGCTCTGCAACCCGCAGACCATTAGGGTGAAACCAGTCTGGTGCTCATGCTGGCTACCCCGGCACTGTCTGGCCAGTGTTTCCCCAGTCCCAGTCACAGACAGACACCAAAAGTACACCATAATGCCACTTTTACCTCTTTTTTTTATTGCCTTCCTTTGAAAAATGGAAATGTACTTAAAAAAAAGGCAAGCATTCATTTCCCTGCTGCTCCACTATCCTGGAAGTTTAATCTAATAGGTAAAAAAGCAATTAAAGATGGGGTTCCCTTCTTAAGCTCATATCTCAAGTCAGTATATTTTAAATGCAGCTGATAGCTAATGGGAGGGAAAGAATATATTTCACTAGTTTTTCCTAACTGCATGTCCATAGATGTATTAGAATAGCATGGTAAAGAGAAAAAATACCATTCCAGTTTTTATTAAAACTCCTTAAAAAAGGTCTCATCCTAAATTAATGCCTTTTTTACTGTCTTTTTTATGACATCAGGGCTGACTTGTTTTCTTCCCTCCTGCCTACACGGAAGAGAGCAGAACCTGCTTCTAGGCAGAAATACTCCATGAAAAGTTAAATCTAAATACTGACATTTCAACAGAACTCACTATTTGCTTAACTGGATGTTATATATTTGTCTCGAGAATCACACTAGGAAAGAAAGAGCACATTTTCATGCCTTTTAGCAGCAAGGGATGACTCGGAAACAGTGATGAGCAAATCCTAGATTTTTCAAAGCCATTTGATTTGGGGCTCAGCTGTCCTGATAACTTGTTAGGATTTGGGTTTGCGAGACAGGTGTTTGGCATTTCTAACTCCCTGTAGGAGACATCAAACCGAGCTCTAAACTCCTAGCCTTGAAAGTTCAAGTCGAGGTGGTTTTTGTTTTGCTTTTCCCCCTGAAGGTCAGTTCAGGATTGAATCCTTTTGTCAAGGTTGGCTGGAGAGCAGGAGGCTCTGTTAATCTGCAGGCACTGTGGCTCCCTCCTGGCTTCCTTCCCTTGCAGTTTGTTTTACTTCAGGATTCACCCCCTGGGATTGTCAAGGCTGCAGACAAGGGTTAGAGGTGAAACAAAGAAAAGGAGGTTGATTGTTTATTTAGAGGGAGCCAGAATTCATAATGTTGGAGACACTGGGGCCCTCCCAAGAGATAAGGGTAATTTTACAGCACCTCTCCACAACTTTTTTCCAGAAAAAAATACAGTGACAGATCCAAAACACCATTTCCCCAAGTAACTCCTAGAATCAAAACAAGGAAGAGATTTTCCTACAGAGTGACCAGCCACTGGAACAAAACAAGCATGCTTCCATTGATCTCCACCTGGAAAAGCAGCTGAAAAAAAGAAACAAGACAACTTTGCCTCCCTCAGAGACCACCTTCTTTTATTCACTCAACTTGTGCCTCATTATGGGGGTCTTTTCTTCACTATAGATCTTCTTTTGCTTGGGAAATAATCTTCTTATCTTCCTCTTTTTTAAAGGGAAGGCCAAATTCTGCTTTCATTTATTCACTGTGGAACCCCACTGACCTGTAGCTAACAGATACATCCCATACCTCACAAGCAGCCTGGCAATGTATTTTCCCTGTTCATACCTTGCTGTAATGGCCACGATAGCAGCAAGGGAAGGTGCCAATACTTCCACCACACCTAAGGAAAATCCTTGCTCTCTCTCCCCAGGCTTTTCTGGGTATTGGTTCTTCAGGGCAGCATCCTGCAGTGAGATTGCTGATTTAACAACACAGCAAGTGGCTGTACAACACAAACTGGATGCCAGGGAGCTGATAAGAGAAGGTAAACTATCCATCTGTCTGTCCAGCAACTGCTAATCCAGGGTGAATCTGCTGACGTCAGTGGCTTTATGCTAGACACACACTGGGGTGAAAAATGAGAGTTGCAGCTCAGCACAGGCAGCCCAGCTCCAGCACTCTGCTACCAGAAGTGGCTGCTTACTTTCAAGCTCTCTACACAGCCTGTAATCACCCAATATTGAAACCAGATTTACAAGCTCTTTAGAGGAGGAGAAGTTTGTGATTTCCAAAGCAGACGCATTTGGTATTTCAGAAAAAGGTCAAGCCCCCTATGGAGTAAGGGGGTTTTAATAGAATCAGTTCAGCAGGAGTTAAGAGGAGACATACCAACCCAGTGGCTCTCAAAGCAGGGAAAAGCAGAGACATATGAAAACCACAACCATTACTGTTTTGAGGAAAGAATCAAGGAAAGAGAGGCACGGGAAACACTAAATTACATCTTGGACATTTGATTTTATTTGTTCCAATCCAAGAGGCTGTTTCAGTTAGAAATAGAGAGGGTTGTCCTTCTTATGCTCCAGGGCTTGCAGAGGTTTCAAAGAAAGGAGTGTTTGCTATTGTCTGCAGGGGAAATCTGAGAGTGCATAGCACAATGACAAATCCTAAATCAAATGCATTTTAAAAGGATAGCCATCACTTACTGTCTCACCTCTTTGGCCTCCAGCCTCTACCCAGGACCTTCAGCTTTTAACATTTGCTCCCTGCTTCACTGGGTTGCATGCAGTGGGTGTCTAGGACTGCCTTGTTCCACATAGGTTCAGCACCCAGCAGCTGGGAGACCTATGCACCATCACTAAGGTCCCCCCTCATCATGGGAACACAAACTTCCTAAAAAGTGTAAGGGAAAGCTGGTATTGCTGAGCTTGGCAGGCAATATAAGGTGCCACAACATAAATCTACCTACGCAGATGGCTACTGCTCGCTCTGATGCTCCTTGGATCCTACAATTAGTAGTTTTAGTGAAAATATTTGAGGCTCATTCTGTAACTCGCATGGCTGCTGCCAGACAGACACCAGAACTCACAACATACTTTCCTCAATATCGGTTTTAAAATTGGAAATCCAGATTTCATCCTTAGAAAACTGGCAGCCCAGAAACTTCTAGGCTGTATCAGCTACCACACCTAAACCGTACATACCACAGAGCAACCCCAGCAACCACTAGCTCGGGTGCTGTCCCCAGCAGCTCGGGTGGCCCTGCTCCCAGGACTGCAGGGGAAGACAAACAATCTCTTTTCTTCTTTAAAACGTCTCCACAGCAAGGGGCCAATTAGAGCATCCCGGTCTTACTGGCCTTTTAATGACAAGCATAAATAGGGCCTTATGTATTCAAATCAGCAGCAAATGAGTGGTGAAGGTCACAGGATGCTTAAATGACTATACAATGTGCTCCCTCAGATATCTGGAGACAGCACTTGAAAGGTTTAACCATCAGATCTTCTAACTTGTCTAGTCATTGTAACTATGATGAGCTACAGCTGACAGACAGTATTTCAGGTTTGTCTCTTTCAGCACCAACTCCCCAGCCAGTCATTCCCAAATATAATACACTTGGCAGAGCTAAAAACTACCCTAGACTTTCAGATCAGTGCAAAGGAAGGGCAGAGCACGTATAGGAAAGCAGCACTTCAAAAGGTCAGCCAGAAGAGCACAGGCCAGATTCCAACAGCAGTTGCAACCACGTAATTTCTTAAACTTAGGCAGTAGGAAAAGGTAGGAATCAGAGAGCAGAGTTCTCTGCATTAAAAGCAACTCTCCAGGCAGCACTTCAATGAGATAATAGGAGTCAGCAGCTTGAGAAACACAGATGAAACTAATTCTTCTAAACCACGCTTTCACAGTGCACCATTGGCATGTGGGACCTTGGCTTTCCCGAGGCCCTCACCACACTCGGCCTGTATCAATGCTTTACTGTAGGGATAAGCTTGCAGTTTCCATACCTCTGCTTGCAAAACCAAGTGACCAACATCTCTCCAACAAGCCTACCACACAGTCTATGTGTGCATTCAGTAACACCAGCTTGTGACTTGGAGTGGTGGGTTCACCTTGCTTACATCCCAACAAATCTTAAAGCAGCACAAGAAATCAGAGCATTGCTGCAATGATGTTGTAACCCCATTTGTGCCACCTTCTTTTTACTAATGGCAGCAGTAGGGGCTCAGCTTCACAATCAAAACAGGAGACAAAACAGTTTCTAAAGCTATTGAAAACACAGATGAATACTAGACTCTTGCCAAGTTTTATCTTCTGCAGCAGCAGTTTGAACTCTTCTTTCACCACCATGTGGCATCTGCCTCTTAAGCAAGTCTACTTTAATAACTTCAGCAAAGTCTTATAAAGCAAGAAAAATAAATGCAATAAGCTCCTTGGATAATCCAGAGGTTTTGTTTGTTTTTAGCAACCAGGCACCAAATAAATGAAATTATCAAGTGAAGCCAGCTAGCTGAAGGAGTAAAACAACTAAGTGCACAAAAACTGGCAGGGAAAAAAAGCCTATGCAAGAATAGCAGAGGATGAACCAGAGATTAAACATTCTTCAGTCCCACACAAATGTGGCAGCATGTGATACCGCGTTACACTATAGAAGAACAAGGTAGATATTTTCCAATGGGCCCACAGGGGTTTATCAGTAGAAAAAAACAAAACAAAACAAAACAAAACACCATACATCTATACCCACAGCAGAATAGGTGTTGAAGTTTTTGGGTTTCCCCTCCCTTTCCCTTCCCCCCTGAAAAAAATTTGCAAGTAAAAGATGAAAAAAAAATTAAAAACTCAGAAAATAGTATTAAAACAAAGTGAGGAGAAAAAGTTATGAAGAATTAGGAGCCGCTTTGATGCATTTTGTGCAGAGAGAAAAAGCACTTCATTAACAGAGAGGATGAAACAGTTATCACAACACTACAGGAGAGTTCACTGAGGTTATGAGCAAAATGCAATAGCCAAGACTTGAGGATGTGGGTTCACTGCTACTTGAAGTATAAAACAATAAAGCTGCCACCTTTGCCCTGAAATAACCACTCAATTTCCCCTCACAGTTTTCAGAATCTAATTGGTATACAGAGCATTACCATGCATACCACCTTGATTTCTTTCCCACCACCACCCCAAAAGGAACTTTTTTCCAAAACAAAAATCACAAGCAAGTTTCAGACAAAATATATATATTTAAAAAATCTTTACATTAAGTCAGGAAACATAGGAGCTTGCATACAGTTTATTATAGTAACTCAGTTCTCAGCTCCTTACAGTTCAGATAACCCTGGTGACAGTGTTTACAACTTCTAATTTTTGCTTTCATAACTTTAAAGCAAACAATACATTTGAGTGTACTTTACTCTGTGCAAATAAGACAACTTTTGGAATCCTTCAGAAGAAATATCCAAGATTCTGTTTGCGGAGGTCCTTTGTTTCTCAAAGATGATTTATGAGAGTTTTTGTTTTAAGATAAAGTGCTCCTGTCCAGCAGAACCCAAAGGCCTTCAAGAGTTCAGAGAGTAAGTTTAGCTCAGATTAAAAAACAAATAATTGGTCATACAAATTCCAGCTTCCCGTGTCCGCTGTACATTCCCCAGTGGACTAGCGAAAGAATTTTATCATTGCTGAGGTCTGAATGTCTCATTTTATCACAGGTCATGCAGCAGTTCTCATGACCAGTCACAGGCACCATGCATTCCAAGTCCAGTTTTGCCACCTGCCCTTTTTTTGAATGATGTCCATGAAAACTATAGTGCAAACGGGAGAGCATTTGCTGTCGTTGGTCTTGCAGTCTTTTATTTTCGCTCCTGAGCATTCGCAAGGCCAGCATGATAAGGAGCACCAAGATTAGCCCACCAGCTATAGGAACAGCAATTACTGCTGCCCTGAACCATAACTCTTTCGAAGAGGTCAATTCCTGCACCTTGGTGATGAGATTCCTGCTGCTGTCATGTTGATATCTGCTCCCTTGTCCTGCAAACGGGAAAAAAGTTGAAGCTTATTTCAGTATCAGCAACTGGTTTATATATAAGCAACTCCATTAAATGCCACAGTGGCAAGTTTAAGGAGCAACAGCAACTTGCAGTATCTACTGAAAATACTCTAATAAAGAAAAAAGAGATGCGTTTAAGGCTATTTATAACATGGAATTTCTTATCCTGATAGCCAATTTAACTAGGAATACCACTGCCATTGCTTCTTAGAAGCAATCAATAACAAGTTGTCAAGATCGACCTTTACCATTAATGCAGGCAAAAAAAAAAATAAAAGCTATTCAGCTGAAATGCTGCTCCCCAGCTTCCAACCACCCGCTCCGCCCTCTGGTGTCTCTGCTTACAGCAACAACTAAACCAATAGCAGACATACAAGGTTTTCACTGTCACCAGCCTAACAGCCAGACAAGCGATTTCACTGAAGCTTCCTTGCCCTACCTGAAGTATCACCCCTGGAAGGAGACAAAACATCATGTAGTCCTCTGTAATTGCACATATCTTCATGACAGCATTCCAATGTGGACATGGTGGTGGTGCCAGAGTGGTTTTGTGCTTGTTTGGCTTGGCAGATATCAGCTGTGCTTGCAATAGAGTCCAAGCAGCCATGAGTTAGTGGGGAATGTGTATTCTGAGGATCAAGCAGTCTGGAGAAGCAGGCACTAAGCTCAGATTTGCACATATAGCCAGTTGCAACACAGTGTGCAGCATCACAGTAGCATCTGATTTCACCTAAAAAATAAAAATTGTACAACAAAGGTCAGAATTTAGCTCATTAGTGACACCTCACCAGGCACCCTTACTAGCCACAGGCATCACAAAAACCAAACTCAGTGCCAGTTTTGGGGTACTCCTCTAGACTGTAAATCCATGAGAGCAGGGTTTTCCTTCTCATCCCTGTACAGTGCCTACCTGCTGTAACCTTAATCCCTGCAAATGCCTTAGGGCACTTGTTTTAATTACTAGTACCATAGTCTTTTGAATTAAAGCAAGACCATTTCACTAAAAGAGGGACTGTGAGAAGAAGGTCATAGTGGCTTTTTTTCCAAGGTAAATAACTAACAAGACCATTTTATAGCTACTTCCACTCGCTGTCAGCAGTTTCATTAAACTGCATTTAAAGTGAAACCCCAGTTTTAAAAGCAGTACACACCTTCAGCCCTATAGGAAGTCACATCTATGCTTTGAACCATTACTATAGGAACAGCAGTATATTTTTATAAAGCTAACACATTTTCAACAGGGTGTAAGCACACAACAAAAATACTGGGTTTAAATATTTGTGTGACAAATGAAAAAAGAAAAAAAAGTCGGAAATGCTGAATTGTTTATTACCTCTCAGTACTGTGCCAAAATTTAAAAGGTTTAACTAACACCTTATAAAGCTATTAGCTAGAACCATTACCATCCAAGTCTCCCAGTCATGAAGGCTTTTACTGCGTGAAACTAGGCAACTATTTGCAATTTCTCCAGAAAAAAATAAATTCTTTAAGTAGCCATTCATGCAAAAAGGCTTTTTTATCAGTATTCTAAAACAGAAACAGTGCAGGTTCATCATTAAGACGTTCACCATAGTCAATGTCTCTCAAGCCGAATGTAAAGTTACTAAATGGGGTGAAATTGCAAGGCTCAAAGCTCCCACTCACTCCTCCCCAATCTTGCATGCCATCCAACATGCAGTCAAAAGGGGAAACACTTAAGATTGAAAATCCTCTACCAGCTCTACGAAAAAATCTCTCAGGAAACCTCAAAAATTCCTGAAGGAAGCGATAAAAAAGTTCCCTTCATAAAACTCTTCATTTTGTGCTCTGCAAACTGCTCTGGTACGAATTATACATGTCCTGCACTGTAGGGAAAACTTACTTTTTCTAGGCAAGTTGCAACTCAAACATAATTCAATGTGCCATTGATCCAAGGTTTAGGAGAAGGCCAGATTTTAGAGCCATCCTTAGAAGAGTGGACTTAAAACTACTACCAAGGTGCCTGGTGAATTGACAAATGCCTTACTTTACAGTCTGCACTTAAAAATCAGTCTACAGGCTTCCCTGCTGCCATCCCTTCTCAGGATGCTTCCTACTGCCCCATACCTAAGAAGTATTCCAAAAGACGCTTAAAATCATTTCAACCAAGTTATACCTTCCCCTCCCCAGCCTACCTCAACACTTTCCCAAAATGCTACTGCAGGCTCCAGGCCTTGAAGTTCCCGCTGCTCCTTAATAACTGCTTAATAGAAGCCAAATGATGGAGTGTCTCACTGTCTCCAGTTCAATTCCCTTGGGCTTTTAGACCAAGTAACCTAATTTTTTGTGCATTCACACACGCTGTCATCCAGCATGCTATGGAAAAAAAAAAAAAGAATCATTTTCTAAGCATTCTATGTGAGGTCTTCCTCCAGCCTCTCTGAAAAAAACCAAACACAACCAAAACCAAAACTAAAACAAAAAACCTCCAACATTTCATCATTTTCTAATTTTATGAGTTAAAAAAAAAGATGCAGACAAGGAACAGCACCAGGGCTGCCAGTCCTTTCATTGAGCCTCAGTACAGCACAAGAAAAAAGTGAAACAACACACATACTTCCATTTTAAGTGTTTACATAATCACGCTTAAAATTCTACGTTTTATTGACTTAAGACAATCTTATAAACAAAATCTGACAGGCTAGTCATCAGGTTAATTCAACTGCTTTTTAATTAAAGCCACATTCTCGGTGAAACAGAATGGACTTTGTATTACTGTATTAAAACTGTATTTCTGTCAATTCATAAAGTTTCTTCCTGTGCTATGCAAAAAGCCAGAAAGGGTATTTAGTATTTTGAAACAGTGAACAATGCCCTTCTGTTCCCTCCTCTTTCTTGTTACTGTATGTAGCTATTAAAGAAAAATGTCTGCTTTTAGTCAAGATGGCTACAGGAGAGACTGCAGGCTTCTCTTAAAGCTTTTGAAGTCAGCAGCAGCCAGAAGTCTGTGATCCCCTAATTATATCATTATCAGGCACATAGTTTCAGTATCTGCGACTTCACATCACTCAGTCACTCCCTGTTCTGCCCGCTTTGATGGGGCCAGCCGGCTCCCCCCTGCACGCTGCAAGGGCTGTTATTTAGGGCTAATTACAGCCTGCCTTCCAAAATAAATAAATACCGTCGCACATCATCACCGCGCTAACCTATCCCTTAACCTCCTCACCGCAGCACGGCGACTACAAGCAGCCAGAGGGTCGCCTCTGCCTGGAGGCGCTCCCCGGGCGGCCAGATCCCGGCTCCAGCCCCAGCCCCGCGGCGGGCGGTGACAGGGCAGGGCTCGCCCGCGGCCGGGCGCTGCTCCCACTTTGACAACCGCGAGCCTCCGCTCTCCGACTGCCCAGCACGGGCGGCCAGGTTGGACGGGACGGGAGGGCGCAGACCCGGCGGCTCCCCGCGGCCGCCCGTCAACAATGGCTTCGCCCGGAGCTCCCGACACAGTGCAGGCCCCGCCGCGACCTGCGCCCTCGCCTCGCCGTGGGGCGGCCGCGGCACCGACCCCTCTTCACTGACACCGCCGCCGCCTGATCGGCTTCTCCGGGCCCGCAGCCGCTCCTCGCCCCTCTCCCCTTCTGGCACCAGGCCTCCTCAGGCGTCCCGTTTCCCCCGGCAGGGCTCCCCACAGGCGCCGGGCTCCCGCAGCCCCCGGGTCCCGTCCGGCGCCAGACACCCTATCGCGGCCTCACCTCTGGTGAGCAGGACGGCCATGGCGCACAGCTCCAGTTGCAGCCAGATGAAGATGTAGCTGGAATGGCGATCCATTTACCCGACCGCCCGCCTCGCGGAGCGGCGCCGCTCGCCACAGCCCGCAGCGCAGGCACGGCTGAGCCGCCGCCGCCCCTATCCCGCCGGAGAGCCGAGGAGGAGCCGCTCGCCCACGGGCGGAGCCGTTGCGCGGCCACCGCTGCGGTGTGCAGGGGGGACGGCCGCGGCTCCCTGCCTTCCCCGCCGCGGAGGAGACCCCGTCCCCGGGAGCAGCAGCACCGGTTCCCCACACACCCGACCCGGCGGGCGCTCCCTCACTGACACGGCGGCGGCGCTGCCCGCCCCGTAAATACCTCCGGCGCCGGGCGCGGGCCGGGCCGCTTCTCCCCGCCCCCTGCCCCGCCCCGCCCCATTGGCTGTGCCGCGGGCAGGGCCGCCACGCCTTCCCCCCCCCACTCACTGCGGGCGCGGCCTCTACGTGCGCTCCCGGCCGCGGCGCCCCCGGGCGGCGGCGGCGGCGGCGGCTCCGGCTCCGGGCGGTCCGGCTGGGCGGGCCGTTAACCCTGCTTAATTCAATGACGGGCACTAAGTGCAGGTCCTCGGGCTCCCCGGGGCTCTGCCGAGATAGGGATCGCTGGCGGCACGGAGCGCTCTCGCCCGCTGCATTAGTTTCGGGGTTCTCCCAAGCGAGCTCGGCCGGGATCACTCGGAATAACCCCCTTCCGGAGGTAGCAACGTTGAGCTGCACAAGCAAATGTAGTGGCTCTGGCTGCAGGTTTGGTGGAGACGTGTTTAATCAATAAACAATGCCGACAGCCCCGTGCTCGCGGGGAACGGCGAAAGGGAAAGAGGCTGAACCTGCCCCGACCGTGCCCGGGGGACCCCGCTGCCACCGGGGCTCAGGCGCGTCCCGCCGTCAATCCGGCCCCGCCGCCCCTCTCCCTACATTACGGCCAGACCGGGATGCACAAGTGTTGCGACACCGGCGATGCCACAAGTTTCGCTGCAGCCGGGTTTGGGTTTTGAACTGCCCCGTCGGTGTTTGCAGCGCCGCCCGGGCTGGCGGGGAGCTGACAGCGGCTCGGCTGAAGGCGGGCGGCGGCGGCGGTCTCAGTGCCGCCGGTCCATGGTGCTCCTGCGGCCCGGGACGCGGCATGCGGAGCAGGGGTTTCTGCGGCTCCCGCTCCTCCGCGGGGTTTTCCACGCTGGTGTCACGTCCACGCAACAAGGGCAGGCCCGTGGGTCGGTGTCACCCCGAGGTAACTATTTTGCCAACATTTCCTATGGAAGAACAGTCGTTGAGGAGAGAAGCAGAGGCCGATGCCCCACCACCCAGCATCCTGTGGGTCGTGTTTACCTTGGACAGTTTTCCTTTATGTCTTGGTCCTGAAAACAGTGTGCCCTATAGTTAAAATTTCTTTGCTAACTTAGTTTTCTCCTTTCTGTTCCCATTACAGTTTACAAGCTCTGATTTCTACTCGCACACCGACTGTTTCCCATTTATGGGCAAAATGCTTTAAATATTTGGGTCCACAGCTAGTATTAAAGCTGTTGGATGATGTGTAGCTAGTAAGGTAATAGGGAAAAATACGTTAGAATTATAATTTGAGATGTTTTGTGAGTCTTTAAAGACATTTTCTATTCAGGACATAATTCCTTGTGACAGAGACATTCTTCCCCTGAAAGAGAAAGGAGGAAATAAGAAATCTGAGATTGAGATAACTCTGGCTTACTTTGGCAGAGAGGAGCAGACTGGATCTCCAGCTAATTAGTGCTGATGCCATCACACCTTATAATGGTTTTACTGTGAGTCTTGCGATTTGCATATGTATAAGATAGATACACGTGTGCTGCACCGCAGTCTTTACACTTATGTTATACATATTTGCACTCCACCACAAAGTAATTTTATAATTCTTGTTTCTGTTTAGAAATTACAAAAGCAGCAAGATCAGCCAAGCCGTATCTCCCACTCTGGCACCGGCGATCAGACACTCATTTGCAAACACATGAAAATATCATTCATTACAAGTTAAGAATCATTACAGCAACGTGTGCGATTCTGGTTCTTCTGTTCTTACCACTGGTGACAAGCACATTTAGCAGATCACATTTGTTACATGAGATACCGACAGACTGGAAATGGCTTTTATTCGTGGAGCCACATTACTGCACTAAGTAACATGAGAGACTCCCTGAGTATTATAAACATCCTGGCTGAGGGAGCATGGACAGGCAATGTGCTCCAGATCAGTTTTGAGCAGTAAATTTCATCGACAGCTGTCAAGTTTGAATTATGTGGTACAGTTTACTGTAAAAAAATGCTAATTCTGCATGCTATAGGCATTCTTGAAGTACCACAAGTGATGAGGGGCAGCAGGGATCACCTTCAGCCTTAGTTTCCCTCAAAGTAACTACTTTAAAGAACCTTTTGGAGAACCTTTGCATGAAGCCATGTTCAGGAGTTTCTGACTGACAGCGTCTCCTCACTTACTGGTGCTCTGCTCAGGGAGCTGCCTGCACAAGGATCGTGTTGGGTCTTCTGAGAGGACATAACATAAACAAAATAATTCAGCTTCTGCAGCACTAATTTGCTTTTGTTTCAGAGGCAGGAGCAAGCAGGGCCAGACTGGCCTGTAAAAAAGGGACAGGAGACAGACCCAGCACAAAGCAGTAATAACAACATGTTCTGCAACCAGAAGGAATGTGGGATAATGACTACAAGGAACCATCAAGGAAAGCGTCAGAGGCCCGAGGCCACATGATGTGTCTCCAGCAGCCATGGGAGAGCAGCCTGGAGACTCCATTTGAAGGAACTACGCAGCCCCACAGAGCACAGGGCTGCTCCCTCACACCAGATATGGCAAAGCCCTTTGAAACTAACACTAATGAAGGACTTCTTAGTTACAAAATCAGCCTCTAGGCACCTCAGGGAAAGGGACTGCATTGGGAAGCATCTCACAGATGCACATTCCCCTGGGCATCAGCTCTAAACTTTGTCACAAAATTTTGATGCAAAACTTTTGTCTTTAAAAAGATGAAGTTAAATATCTTTTCCAACCTAAACAATTACATGACTCTATGAAATTGCCAACCAAAAGAAAAGATCCATCCAAAGAGTCTTTGCAGGCCACTTGAATGCCGGTTTGGCTCTCTTACTTCATTTCAGAAGCCGATAGTGGCAGTGCCAAGTTTCTGTCAAGAGGACTTAGGAACTGATGAGTCAATCTTGAAGACTATTTCAAATGAACATCCAAGGTCCTGAACTCCTCCAGACCAGGACTTCTACAAGGCAAGCAGCTGCTCAGCACAGGGCCTGCTTTCTCTTACAATCACATTCATGCTCCTATTTTCCACCAGGAGCATGTGAGCAGTGCAGCCATGCAAGAGCCTCCCTCCCAGTATCAGCTGGTGAAATACACCCCATGAAATCCCAAACCACATCCACCACCTCCTCCAGAAGTTTCTTGTGCTTGAAAGCCCCAGCACAGGCATGAGAGGATGACTGCCACAAGGGTTTTAAGTCTCTCCTAGATCCAGGAGGAAAATAAGACAAGCCAAGACAGAGGTCAACCTGGCAGCACTTTCTGAGTATGTAACTTTGAACAAGAGAAAAGCTCCTTTCTGGGAACCCAGCTCAAAAAAAAAAATCAGCCTCCTCCTTTTGTATTGCTTCTTTCATATGTTCCTTTTCTCTTTTTTATGTTCACTGGCATTAATTCCTGTTCACACTGCTCCTGCCTACCGTATATGTGCCACCAGCGGCAGCATGCCTGCAAAACTAAGTTTAAACCTGATTTAAGCAACTAGCCCTAGAAAAGCGGTTTGCAGTGAAAAGTAATTCCTCCATCTGGCAGGTTTGAACATTATCATGAATTCCTCACCCTGCTGTAAACTTGTCTGGCATGCTGGCAACCCACCATCACTTCCCCCAAACATTTAGATGTAACCCTTCTGTCTACCTCTGCCAAACAACAACCGTGTTAATGCAGTGTTCTCTGCTTGTTTGAACCTTGGATTTGGAAATCCATTCTACATTCACGTCTCTAGACAAGGCATTGAAGCAGCCCTGTCCTGGGGAAACCCACATTCTTCAGGGAGCCGAGGATTTGCATGCTGCTGGGTTTGCATGTGAACACTGGCATTTGCCAGTACAGCCAGTATGAAAGATGTTGATTTCACTAGCAAGGAAGGGTTGGTACTGCTGCACAGCAGTCATTTCAAATTGGTGTCAAAAGTGATGTTCATGCACCATATCCATTCTTTTTTGCACTTTGCAATTATGATTCAGCTGGGAATTTCTCATTTGGAAATTATATGAAGTTAAAAGGATTGGGATTGTTTAAAGCATCTTTGGAGCAGTATTAATCAGAGCAGGGTTTGAGCTTTTTTCTTTACTGCTCAACACTAGCCAACAAACAACTTTCTCTTTCCAGTTATTGTGCTAGCATTTTGGATATGATACACACAAGTTAATTCTACTGAATTACCTTTATTTATGTTGATTATTACCTTTAAAAATAATTAAGGCTTAAGTTAGCATAGCTATGCTCAACATAAAACCCAGGGGGCAGGGAACATAATATGACTCCATGCAATTTATTTGGCTCCCCACTTCTGTGGCTGGCCATGGTTTTACTGAACCAAGTAGCCATTTCATGAGCTAAGAGTACACAGAGCCCAAAGTCTGGCTCCTTCCCCAGCCGCTCCCCTATGACAGACAAGCTGCCAAGCAGGTTCCCACAGGTGAATAAATCCCAGGGAGCTTTATCCCGGTAACTGGGGCAGTTCAAAGAGGTGATGGAGGCCTGCACACTACACGCCTGCTCACTTTCAGCAGCAATTAGCATGTCCCCAGTGAAACTCAGTTACTTGCAAACTGGAGGAGGGGAGTTCCAGAGATGATCAGTGATACCTGTTCACACAAAATAAATAGGAAACAAGGCTGGTGTCTGCTTTGCAGGATCCACCTCTCCATGCACATGTGATACATCATCCCAGTGACACTAATCTGCATTCCCCACAGATAGAGGACATGATAAAGAGACACTTTTCAAGGGGCCCAGAAAGTGAAGCATTTCCTGCCATGCTCATCAGTTTACTTTTTTCATTTAAAACTAATCCGCCCTCCCCCAAAGGAGCTGCACTCCTGCTCCTCCCAATCAATAGGACGATTTGCATTTATCCTCCTGGAGGCATCGCTCCTAGGACAGGGGCCAGAGCGATCAAATCGATAGGGGGAAGCTGGAGCAAGGCTGGAAAAGAAGAGCAGAGATTCCCCTAGGGAAAAATGCAAAACACTGGAGAGAGGCAACAATTATTGTAATTGAAGGTAATGAGGCCGAGGCGCCAGCTCCAGCCCTGCTTAACATCATTCAATACAGAGTGAGACGCGGATGCAGGAGGGAGCCCGGCCCTGGCCCGCCAGCTGCAGCACGGATGCTGCCGGGACAGGTCTGTCCCTTGTGTCGACAGCTCAGCAGAGCTGCAAGAGATGCACCGGGGAGAGTCACTCGAGATGTGTCTGCTCTTGGGGTCACTGTCCCCGTTTTCCTTTCCAAAGAGGACTCCCGTGTCTGGTAGCTTCTTCAGTGTATTTATCCTCGTTCTGCACTAAAAGTCACACTCTGAGCACCAAATCCCTCAGCCAAGGACAAATGTCCTGTCCCGCGGCAGAGCAACAAATTTAGCCCCAGCCCTCCCCTGTGCACCCCGCTTTCTGCCCCCCAGCACCTCTCCTCCTCGGGTCCCCGGTGTGCAGGTGGGGAGCAGGCTTCCTCGGATCGGGGAGAGGGATGCTGGAGAGGAGCTTCGGCTGCCCTGCGGCTGTCCCTGCTGACCCTGCCTGCGCACGGGGTGGGTGTTTCTGCATCTCTAACGCTGTACCTGGCCTGCACCTTTGCTGATGCTATAGCAGATCTCACGCCAGCGTGTGGTAGGGTCTTTAAAGGAGACACAACTGTGCTTTCGTTCTTGATTCCTCAAGTCCCCCCGCTGTTCCAGTAGGTGGGGGTGGGGTGAGGGTGTTCAGTACCGTGAGGGGATTGTCGGACCCTCCTTTAGCTCGGTGCAGCCGGGCCGAAGCGGGTCGGGAACCGGTAATGCTGCAGCAGCCCAGCTCCTGGCCGCAGCTCACTTCCGCGCACCCCCGGCCGGCGGCTCCGGGCTCACCGCGGGCACGGCTTGCCCTCTACTGGCAAAGCCACCCTTAGCAGGAAGGTGCCGGAGTCCCTTCCGACAGCCAGCCCAGTGACTTAGCCGTGCTAATGCAGGGCTACAAGGCGCTAGGTAAAGATACAGCTGCTTTTTGAACGGGAGGATGTGGCTGCCTGCAGGCGTATCGATATCTCCATGGCCAGAATAGCTAGAACGGTGCGGGACCCGGCGGGACACCAGGGCTCAAGTCAGCTGCGAGCCCCGGCCACACAGGAGTACCGTCCAGGATTCAGCCATCACCTTGTGAAACATCCACAAGAAGGTGTTACATGCCAGAATTAATAAGCTGGACCTAAAAAGTCAAGCACCACCTATCAGATCTGAGTTATCGGGTGTCTAGAGATAAGGTACGGCAAATATTAGGAATTCACATTAGATCCCAAGCATGAAAAACCATTAGTTATGCTCTGACACAGCACAGCATGCACACTGGAGAAGAGAGTTAGCACTGGAGCTGTGACATGACCAAAGCCCCCCAGAAATCGAGCATCACTGTAACAGGACAGAACATACAGTTCAAGTTACATGTAATACAGAAAGCTATAGTTTGGGTATAGCACATTGAATGTTGGCCAGTCAAACCAGAGCCTCCTTTGAATAAAAGAGCCTATTGCCTTTCTGAGGAAGAGTCTCGGGCTCCTATTAGCACATGCAAGACTGACTGTCCACAAGACCTGATCACAGATGTCAGTTCCTTGGAGGACTTACACACAGCAGTCAAAACCCAGGACACACTGCCGGGGATGCTCTGCCACAGCTGGACACTGCCTGAGGCTGGTTCTCTCTGCTTTTGCAAAGAAATATTGTCAGTAGCTCCTCCATAATGGCAGCTCTAAAAGCTTTTGAAGCAGATGGAGAAACTCTCCAGTGATATATTACTCAGTATTAGTCAATACTTACTGCTCAAACTCTATTTTCTGAGGCACATATTTCACAGCCAAATGCCAGAGATCAGGCAGTCAATGCAAGTTGGAAAAGCCTATACACATTATAATAGACCAGAGTCTCAGCTGCTTAAGTAGACAGCACTCTGACAGTTAACACGAAGCTCTAGTTCTGATAGGTATTTGGAAATGCAGTAGAAAAGACCAAAGGCAGAGCTACATCTCACAGCAAGAACCAGCAGCTTCAAGAAGATGGATATGCATTTTCATAAGACCTTAATAATTCAGCCCCTGAAAGCTGCTGTTTGAAATAGAAGTCAGCAGGAGATCTAAGCACAGACGTGCAATAAGAATAAAACCTTAATTCTCACTTTATCATGAAAAGCAGAAGGGGCAAGTGTATTTGTGAGACAGGGGATGTGAGGAGCTGTGAACTAATAAAGGCTGTGGACTGTTTAAATTCTAGCAGAATCTGGTGGTGTGGTTAGGCTGGCCAGGGAGGCCACAGAGGAAGAATGTGGAGGCTCCCTGCTCTGGTTCTAGGACAGGATCAATAACTGTATCAGAGCCAGACAGCTTGTAATTCTGATAACTGGGAGTCAGAAAAAAAATGTTAAAAGAGCAAATAACAGGGCAAAAGGAGCTGCAGTGAGTTCTGGTAAATATGCAACAGGCTGGAGGCATTGAATGCCCTGCATGCCAGGCAGGACAGCATCTGAAGGCCCAAACATGCCATCTCTGGGTGGGAGGGTGAAGGTGGTCACATCCTTAGCTTTCTGCTAGCCCTCCCTGAAGGACTCCCACCCTGCAGAAGGGATCCCTCATCCCTGACTTCCTCATCCTGCCACTGAAACACCCAAGGGACAACAGGTTTGAGCACTGCCCTGCCACCCTCCAACAGAGAGGATAATCTTAGGCAGAAGAGAGAGATACACAGCTCTTGCCAGTAATATCTCAAGATGCCACAGAGGTTTGTTTATCTGTAGGAGCACTGCAAGATAAGAGGTGGATCAGGCAGAGGAAAGGGTGGGTGGGGAGAAACAGACTGTTGGCAGAAAGTGATACCAAGTGGAACAGAAACTCAAATTCTTCACAGTCCAGGGCTGAGGGGCAGTGAGGAGCAGAGGAGATGAGTTGAGAGAGCTGATAATCTTGGAAGGGGGAAGAAGTGTGGCGCCTGTGTTTTCATGACCACTGAAGGGAAGAGTGCAAGACATCACTGCCCTGGACTTCAAGAGAGCAGACTGTGGCCTCTTCAGGAACCAGCTTAGTAAGGTTCCATGAGATATAGCCCTAGAGGGCAGGAGGGCCTAAGGCTGCTGGTTGATATTCAAGGATCACCTGCTACAAGCTCAGGAGACAGACGTACAGCAGGAGGGCCAGGAGACCTCCTTGGATGGATAAGGAGCTGCTGAGGAAACTTCGAGGGAAAAAAGAGGCTTATAAAAGGTGGAAGCAAGGAGAGGCAGCCTAGGATGAATACAGGGATGTTGTCTGGGAAGCTAGGAACCAGGTTAGGGAAGCTAAGGCCCAGTTAGAAGCTAAGGCCCAGTTACAATTAAGCGTGGCTAGGGATGTGAAAGATAACAGGAAGGAATTCTATAATTGCACTGCAAATAAAAGACAGACTAGGGACAACATGGGTCCTCTCCAGAAGCTATCAAGAGAACTGGCTACCCTGGATTTGGGGAAGGCTGAGGTTCTGAATGACTTCTTTGCCTCAGTCTTTACTGGCAAAGGCTCTGACCACACCACCCAAGTCCTGAAAGGCAGATGCAGGGACTGTGAGAATGAAGACCTTGGGCCTACTGTAGGAGAGGATCTGGTTTGACACCATCTCAAAACACTGAACGTGCACAAGTCCGTGGGTCCTGAAGGAGCTGGCAAATGAAGTTGCAAAGCCACTGTCCGTCATATTTGAAAAATCATGTCAGTCAGGTGAAGTTCCTGATGACTGGAAAAAGGGAAATATAACCCCCATTTTCAAGAAGGGGAAAATGGATGACCCAGGGAGCCACAGACCAGTCAGTCTCACCTCTGTGCCTGGCAAAATCTTGGAGCAGATTCTCCTGGAAGGCATGCAAGGCACATGAAAAACAACAAGGTGCTTGGTGACAGCCGGCATGGCTTCACTAAGGGGAAATCCTGCCTGGCCAATTCCATGGCCTTCTATGATGGGGCTGCGGAACTGATGGACAGGGATAGAGAAGTTGGTGTCATCTACCTGAACCTGTGCAAAGCATTTGCCACTGTCCCACACAACATCCTTGTCTCTAAATTGGAGAGACATTAATTTGATAGGTGGACCACTTGGTGGATAAAGAACTGGCTGGATGGCTGCACACAAAGAGTTGTGGTCAATGGCTCAGTGTCCAGCTGGAGACCAGTAACGAGTGGTGTCCCCCAGGGATCGGTGTTGGGACCAGTCTTGTTCAACATCTTTGTCGCTGACATGGACAGTGGGATTGAGTGTGCCCTCAGCAAGTTTGCCGATGACACCAAGCTGTGTGGTTCTGTTGATACGCTAGAGGGAAGGAATGCCATCCAGAGGGACCTTGACACACTTGTGAGGTGGGCTGATGCCAACCTCATGAAGTTTAACCATGCCAAGTGCAAGGTCCTACACCTGGGTCGGAGCAATCCCAGGCACAGCTCCAGGTTGGGCAGAGAAGAGATTCAGAGCAGCTCTGTGGAGAATGACTTGGGGGGGTGTTGGTCAATGAGAAAATGAACATGAGCCAGCTTCAGTGTGCTCGCAGCCCAGAAAGCCAAACGTATTCTGGGCTGCATCAAGAGGAGTGTGACCGGCAGGTCAAAGGAGGTGATCCTGCCCCTCTACTCTGCTCTTGTGAGACCTCACTTGGAGTATTGTGTGCAGTTCTGGTGTCCTCAACATAAAAAGGACATGGAACTGTTAGAACAAGTCCAGAGGAGGGCCATGAGGATGATCAGGGGACTGGAGCACCTCCCATATGAAGACAGGCTGAGAAAGTTGGGGCTGTTCAGCCTGGAGAAGAGAAGGCTGCGTGGAGACCTCATAGCAGCTGTCCAGGATCTGAAGGGAGCCTACAGGGATGCTGGTGAGGGACTATTCATTAGGGACTGTAGTGACAGGACAAGGGGTAACAGGTTCAAACTTACACAGGGGAAGTTTAGATTTGATATAAGGAGGAAGTTCTTTACTGTTAGGGTGGTGAGGTACTGGAATGGGTTGCCCAGGGAGGCTGTGAATGCTCCGTCCCTGGCAGTGTTCAAGGCCAGGTTGGACAGAGCCTTGGGTGACATGGTTTAGTGGGAGGTTTCCCTGCCCATGACAGAGGGGTTGGAACTAGATGATCTTCAGGTCCTTTCCAACCCTAACTATTCTATGATTCTATGATTAGAGTTACACAGGACTAAAAACAAAATTAAGAATCTCCAGAGTAAGAAAGCAGTCATGACTATTCTCTGAACATCCGTTATAATACAGAGTATTATGTAGCAGAGCAGGACATTAAAGTGAGGTCCTCCCACAGTAAAGTCTTGCAAGGTACTGCTGAAACATGAGAGTTAAACATGCAAGAGGTGGGGAGCAGAACAGTGCTACCCAGGCCCCAGAGCAATGTTGTCAGGAAGCCACACCAAGCCTTGCCCACAGCCTCCAGTTTCACCTTTCAGTGCTGTGGAACGTGATTTGTATTTGCCTTCTCCTGGCTGCCATCACCTTCCTCTGTCACAGTGCTGATCTTCTGCTTTTCTGAGTTCTCTGCTGTCACACGTTTAGGGAGGAAAGTTTCCCTTCACTTACTGTTCCTCCTTTTTGTTTAGAGACACAAAGAAGTTATAAAAAGGAGGTGGTGAAAACAGTTCTGTTGCAGTCTGAGAGCCAAAGTGAGCTGCATAGTGAGGATGAAGCTCCAATATACCGAAAGCAATGAAGAGGCTGAATTATAGCCTTCAGCAAATATACCAGTCTGCCATAAACTGTGAAACATGCTGGCCAGCTTATCTTCTTTGCCTTTGTTACTGATGTCCGCACCTTGCTGCCTGTGCCTGCAGCAGCCCTGTCTGCCACACACTCCTATCCTGGCAGGCAGGACCATGTGCTCCAAGTGGCATATCTCCAACTGCCTCCTGTTTCAGTCAATCTGATCCAATCCTGGTTCTCACTTTTATCTTCACTATCAGAGTTCTAATGAAACAAACCTGTATCAACTTCTTGAAAGACACATTCAGCCTGACATTAAGTCTGCCTCTTTAGCTCCACTTGGAGAGCCTGGAAGGAAGACTGATAATGCACAGAAGAATGTCCTTTCCCCCTCAAGTGCAGATTTTAAACTCATCTTGTTCTAAATATGGGAGTAACAGAACAGTGGGCATTAGAACCCCAGTTAGCGGAAACTGCTGTTGAACACTTAGCGACTGGCTATTAGCGTGACAAAAATTAGACACAACAATCTGCACTAATTAGTATCCTTGTTGTTATCATTTCTTGCATTGCTAAATAAAAACAGGTTATATTGATCTGAATTGCTCCAAAAAATAAAGCTGGAGTCAAGCTCTGTGCCACAGTAAGGAGGACTATGTAAGCTGCTGTTTTCCCTGCTGTGCCACGTCCAGCCAGCACCATTTCATTTGATGCCCTTTCTTTGCCCTTCCTGAAGCCCTAAGGTTAAAACATTGGCTAAATCATTACACAAATGACAACTGAAACAGTTCTATTTCTAGTAGCAGGAGGTGCCATTTAACTCAGCTCCAGGAGCCTGGTGCAGGATTTCTCTGCCCATCTGCCCAACAGCTCTGTCTGTCCCCCTCACTGTGGCAGAGATGGCATGCTAACCCAAAGTCACCTTCTATTCAGTAGATAACATTTCTGCACCTTTAAAGCAAAAGGGGAGCTCAGTAGGTGGGTGAAAGAGAGACAGAAATTGGGAAGAAGGAGAAGGAAAGGTCACTTACAAAGATGAGAAAAATGCGAGCACTGGCCCAGGTGAGCCTTCCTCTGGAGCACTGCATGCCTCCTCCTCTTCCTGACACTCCTGGGGAGACAGCAGACCACTCCAGCATCAAAGGATCTCGAGATCATCCCTACTGACGTGCTTTTCAGTTCTCTCCTCAAAAACCTGAACTCATCTTTGCCTCTCCTGCTCACACTGTTTTCCCTTGTATTTATAAATAGAACTAGAAAGTAGCAACAGCAAGATGTACTAAGCTGTTGAACAAGGCAAAGTGGAGTAAAAAAAGGCCAAAATGGAGAGAAGCCCACAAAGCTGGCAGGGAGAAAGGATGAGAAATGAGCAACCAGAGTGAAAAGCAGTAAGTGGATCCGAACATGAACTCCACAGTGAGAAAACTGGCCCCAGCATCATGTTGAAGGAACAAGGTGTGACATGCTAGGAAAAAGGGATGCAGTAATGAAGGCTTAGCCATGCTGATGGACAGGCACTGGCACTGCCAAACACCCACATGTGAAAAACTGTCTTCACTGTCCTCTCTACTGGTTTACTACTTGACAAGCCAAGGAACCCAGCTGATACTGAAGAGATGCTGGGAAGAACTGGGGTGCAGAGAGACCACAGAGGCTGAGGTGCACCCAAAGTCTGAGGAGCTAATGTTTGGCAGGTGAGCAGGAGCCTTCAGAGACACCCCTTGTACAAGACAGTGTTGTCACAGAATCCTTCCCTCTGCTGAAAGAGGCCCTCTCCATCATTCTTGGCAATTATGCAACAGTGCTCATGTTTTCATTCCTAAAACCTGGTACCTTGCTCCAGAAACACGTCACTATTTCCAGCATGGCCAGCTCATGGTTTTTCGCTGTGCACAGAAAACAAGTCTCCCTATGGCCTACTCCATCCCTGACCATCCTGCAGGAACACTTAGATGAGGAATAGCTCACCGTGGCTGACTGAGATTTTTCCTTTCTAATTTCAATGATGTAATTAGGAAAGCACAAATGATGTGGCTTTCTTAGCTCCTTCCCTCTTTGCTGGCACATTTAGAGCAGTCCTGCACACTACATTTGTGTCAGAGATTTACTTCATTCGTGTTGAAAGGAGTTGTCAGAAATCTGGACATGGAAATTGTGCCAGGGTCCTACCTTAATCCTTAAAGCTACACAACTGCCTCAGACTCCCTCAGCACAGAGAGCTTAAAAATGTGGTGGTATGCAATGACTTCCCACCACCAGCCAGTGGGGATTGGCAGATAATATATCAGGGGATACCTTCAGCTTATAAAGTGCATTTCTTCCAGAAGATCCCCAATGCCCAGTACAAAAATCAGCCAAAATTATTAATTCTTGTGCTACTTGATTAAAAGACCTGCGCCTTCTCAGCTATGATGCTCGTGACAATCCTGAATAGAAATGCATGTGCCAACTCTGAAGGAAGTGAAGTAAATGGGAGTTGATTCACTACAAATTGTGAAACATGTAATTCTGTCACCAGCCCCTGTGACTCTTATCACAATATTAAACTTCACTGGACCATTACCAAGAGCAATCCAATGGCTGATTTAGAAAGTACAATAACTCATTCACCAGCTTCTCATTTCTTCCAACCTCAACAATGAAGACTGGGATTCTTCAGGGGAATTCAATGGTGCTAAGCTCCCATTTTGCCACAGAATTTCCCTTCTGTATTACAAAGAGTGATGGTTACAAACCAGGTCTGAAAGAGGCAGATGTGGGAAGCAGTGCAAGTTGTTGGTAAGAGCTGTCAGCACCTACTACAACCAGAATGAGCTGGTGAATTTGCATGCCCAGCTGTAACACTCATGGAAGCATCCCCATTTGAAAAATCACACTTACTTCAACAGATTGTTTCTCCTCAGCAGAAGGCAGTACTGTGGGCAGTGTTACATTGCAGGAGTTCAGTAGGTCTCTTGTACAGTGCCTTTAACACAAAAGTGTTAGGAAATACTAGACATATCTCTGTGCAAATCATCAGAAAGTATCCTGTTTGACCCCTTAAGAATAGAGGAAAGGAACAGAAATTAAACGTATTTCCCAATCCAGCTTCAGAAAGCATTCAATTATATGAAGTGCTGCCCTATCCCGCACTGGAATCCTGCTCCAGTGCATAAAATAATGTGCAAGACTTGTTCAGCATCCAAAACTGAAGCCATCATGTTCTACAGATGTTGGAAGTTCATTTATAAGCATCCAGAAAAGATGGAAATGAAGGAAGGAGCTGTAGCCAGCAATAAAGTATCCTGGCATACATTCTGTCTTCAGAACTGAGGAAAAAGAAAATTAAAACAATTAAAAAAACCACAAACATAAAGAAATAGGGGCAGGAAGGACCTTGAAAGGTCATCATGGCCATTCTTCTTGTCCAGAGCAGGATCATGTCTCCCTACAGCAGATACTTGTCCTGCATACTCTTCACTGGCATGCAGTGCAAGGACCTCACAACTTTCTAGGGCAGCTCTTCCCAGCACTTTACAGACTGTATCTTATTATAAACAGTAACCCAAATCTTTAGTGCAGCCTAAACCACTTATTCTTTGTACTACCTGCCAAGTACAGAGAATGCATTTTTCTTCTCACAACAGCTTTCTATACATTTGAAGATTTGCTTATGCCATGTTCCTTTCTTTCCTGCCCTTAGGCATCCCCAGGCTAAGCTACCAGTTTTTTTCAGGTGATGTTCTGGAGATCATTGTTCTTGTTCTCCTTCAGACTCTTTCCAAACGTCAGCCTACAAATACAGACATCACAGTACACCTACGGCCCCGCTTGCCTGATTTTGTGCACCTTGCAGACCAGAAGGTGGTTTACGCCTCTGAACTGGCTGCTTTTCTGCAACAGCAACACACTGGGACGTACCTGGGAAAGCTCTCTGTAATGAAGAAGTTTATGTCCCTGTTGCAAGATAGAGGATACTCCAGATGATGTTCCTGAATAGCTCTCTAGCTAAGGCACTCCAAATTCTTCTGTAGGAGGAGACTGCATTGGCTCAAGAAGGGGTTCAGAAGAACTGGCATCACTAGGTAAGCCATGTTTGACAGGTGCACTACCAGTGACCACATTTGGCTTGTAGCACACAGGATGGACTCTCAGACAACCTGCAACGTGCTTTGTCCAGGCTGTACTCCCATCAGCTGCTCCCCAGCCATGTTCCTGAGGTGGGGTCTCCAGACCAGATGTGCACAGTTGTTCTTTTCGGCGATGGGTTTCATCCAATGTTCTTCCAGAAAGCTATTTTTCACTTTCTGTACACTCCTACCTTGGGATTGCCTTTTACTGATTTTTCTTTTGCTTCTGCATGCTGGAGCCACTTCTTTTGATATTCTTAGCACTTAAAAAACCCCAAAACCCTAAATTTAAAGGAATTACCAGTTCTGCTTAACTCTTTTTCTTTAGCTTCCTCTCTAAGTTTACTGTCTGGACCATGCAGATTGAGGGCCATTTCCTAGTTTCTGAAATGCCCCAAATCCTTCTGGGAACTCAGAAGCAACTATTTCCATATACTCAACTAAAATCATGAGAACCATTCTCATTATTCCTCCCAGGTACAGGTGAGTTTTCACTCAGCCTGAGCACTGAGAAAATGTTGGCTCAAACAATAGGAGACCCTTGCGACCCTGTCAGCTGCTGCTGCATTTGACCCATGAACGAATAAGCACTGGGCAGGATCTCCACACAGGTCATACTCAGGAAAATGTTTTCTTAATGCTAGACATGGGTTTGTGATACAAAGGAGGTATTTTGGCAGAGACCAGCCTGTGTCCAAGCAGATTTGGGAAGTCATACAGGAGCCAAGACTCAGTTCTCACATTAAAATCAATCCATTAGACTTCTTAATCATCTCATTGCAACATTCTGGTTGTGCTGCCAAGCTAGACTGGTCAACAGATTTTAGTTTGTCTCCAATATACACTGGGACTAGCACAACAGGCTACAATATCCCACCTCTTCTGGGAGCTGCCAGGGCCTCTTCCTTCGTGAAGACAGACGGATGCAAAATCAGGGCAGAGAGAAGAGCAAAGAGAATGAGCAATCAGCATTCCCATCCTCTTGTCCAAACTTTCTGCCTCCCAGATTGCAAAGGCCTGAACTTAAATGAACTTACACAGGCCTCTAAGAAGGGAGGGATGCTTAGGCAGAAATGGAGAGCCAGTGTCATGGAGCAACAAGCTGTGCTATGAGAAGAAACATGCAGGAAAACAAAGCTAACTGCAAGGACCAAGATGACAGTCACACTTTATGCCCTGTCTGGTGGCTGCTTTCAGGAAACAAGGAATCCCCACATACCTGCTTCTCCTCTGTGAACCCAAGCCCCTTGTGAAAATGTTGTTCTGGGAGTCACTGAGACTGCAGCCCCCTCTCTCACCAGATTTGCACTGTAAAAGCACCTCCAGCAAGGGCCAGGATCTCAGCAGAGGCTGAGCACTGTGACCGAGACTTCAAATTTGTACTTCACAGAACGCCTTTGACATGGGTCTCTTGTTGCTGTGTAATGCATTATTGTGTGAATCATCACTGCAAGCATCAATTCAAAAACATTAAATAAATCAGATTGTAAAATGGTGCCTATGGAAGACAAAGGGAGGAGAAATTTTCTTTATTAAGTGGTGTTTCTTTGACTAGAGTTCTTATTCAAAAAGCATTTGGAATACAGTGGTTTTGGAGCCTGATTCTGCAAGGTCCCAAACAGTATCACCTGTCCTTAAAGATGAGCAATAAGCCATGGCATTAGTACATGGCAATCAGATTAAAAAGTGTCCCTAGACACCTCCAACCTCATGGTATCTCCTCCCATAGTCAGACACTATTAGCTCCATATCAGTGTTTTTCAGCATGGCACTTCTGTAATGAAACAGGTTGCAGCTGTGCCCAAGAGTTTGGCTTAGCTTAGCACAGCAGGAGATGCTGGAAGCAAGGGGTTAACATGTCAGAGTAACCACAGCACTTCAGCTTCCCCTTGCAGCCAAACACAGAACTTGCCAAGTGCTGGGTTCCAATAAAACACAACCCACACAATCTGTAAGTGTAATAAAATAGCTGTTAACAATTCTGTAACTCTCTCTCTTTAAACTTGTAAAAGCCTGAAGGTCAGCTGGAAGTCAAGCTGCATTTCTTTGGGAGGAGGGCAGGCCAGTCCTGGGTGACCAGTTCCTGTCCTTTACTTCATCCTCCGGGATTTTGGAAGGGCAAGGTGGGGGTTCTGCCTTACCCCCACTACAGGAAAGCAAATGGACCCAAAGGGTGCATGACCAGCAGGGAGCCGGAACCAAAGGACCTTGCTGTTTCAAAGCTGCTCAGATCTACTCTTGCATCAACAGCAGCACTGGGTGAACATCTGGGTTTGGTGGTTTGGGTAAAACCAGCCATTTCCCTTCTCTGGGCTTGATGCTGGAGACTCTCAAGACCTTACAGTGAAAACAGAAGCAAGTTCAAACCCTGATCCTCCAGGTAGGCTCAAGTCTTAAAATGACACAGTGACCTCCAGGCTCACTGAGGTTCAGAGGTGGGCACACAGACTCAGGCACTGTGCTCCTGCAGTCTTGCACATTGAAATGTAAGGCTACTGATTAAGGGGCAAAAGCGGCTCTGTCACATACAAAACTGGGAGATCAGGATGGATGCAGAGAGGGAGAGCAAGGGTAGGGGAGGCTGAAAAAATTCATCAGTATTCTTCTCATCACAAGACACTCCATTGCTAGTTTGGCAAACCAAGTGAATTTATTTGTCCTCTCCAGGGTCAAAACCCCCCTCATTTAATCACCAAGATTTGGAGGTACAGAATGTGTCAACACTTAGAGTAAAAACAACCAACATGAAAACAATGTTTTCCTCAGTAATTTCCCAATCACGTCCCCATGTATATCAAATTCTTGAAAGAAAAAGCATGCAGACAGGCCAGACAGAGGGCTGAGCAACACTGCAGGAGCAGCCCTGCTGAAATCAGCAGCTGATGCAAAATGGCACTATTCATTCCAGTCAACAGTAGCAAGAAAGAAGCCTATGTGGCTGGATCCTTTTATTGTTTCAGCAAATGCTATGATATTTCTATTCTACTTTACGTAAACCCTCTGTGTATCTCGGCTAAGAAAGGAGGGAGTCAAACAGGGGAAAAAGAGAAGTGCACAAGCCTGCATGATATAGCATGGTTCAGGAATACCCAACCCCCTGGCTCCTTCCTCACAGGCTTTTGCTTGTCATTACTTCACAGTATAGCTGGGGACAAAGTCTCCAGGGAGAGGGTTGGATGAACACTATAAGGAGGAAAGGTGAGGCTGAACACCAATAGCTGCAGAGCACTGCCCTTCTCTCCAGGAGCTGCAAGCCCTGTGCACAGAGGAAATCCTACAGAATAGACACACCTGGAACACACACACCAGATATCAACTTTTAAAAGTTTTTGTATTTTAATTTTTAAGAAATCCTGTTTACCAAGACATCTTTTGCAGACAGAGTTACAACAGAAGCTCAGGCAACAGAAAGAAGTAAATAGTACAAAAACATACAAAAAACCACACTGAGTTTTTCACCCAACCTTATGTCTTCAGTTCAGCTTTAATCAAGAAAAAGCTTGGGTTCCTTGGGGCTTTGGGTGCAAGAAACCAGCTGCAAAACTGGAAGAAGATGGAGACTTTCCAAAGGGAGCTGGTGGATCTCGTTCCTAGTGAAGTACTACAGAAGTTCAAGCAATTGACCACAAAATGACCCTCTGTTGCGCTCTTCCAGGAAATGCTATGGAAATACAATTAAGGTGTGGGTGGTGAAGAGAAGGTGAAGTTGCACGTTAGCCCACAGAACAACCCCCATGATGTCCTAGAAAAGCACTGGCATCCTTTTACCTTCATGCCCTAGGTGTCCAGGAGATACCCACCACAGAGAGGATGATGTTCTCAGGTTTGAGACAGCATAACCCCTTCTGCTGCCTCGGAGAAGAATGCTAGAAGGGGTGAAACTTATCCCTAGCTCACTCCATTTGGTGCAAGCCTGGAGGAACCCCAGTTTTGGTGCTACCCAGCATGTTTTGGGGCAGAGCACCAAGGGCAGGTTTGTGACTGCAAGCACTGGTGGTGCAAGGGCTGGCAGTCACTGTGGGGTGAAGGAACATGCTGTCACTGGGCTCTCAGCTAGAGATTTAACAGGAATAGGAAATAAGAGAATTGCCCTTCAACAACAGGAGGCAAAGAGCAGCAGAGAAATCAAATTAAACAGAGGAAGATGAGAACATCACAGTCAGAACTACAGCAAGAAGATCATAAGACTGAGTGGATGATAAAATTTGACCTGGAAGAAGATAAATAGATGACTGAAGCATCTCAGCAAGGCGCTTCTGGTGCGGGCTGTTGCATGACAATCTATGACCAGAGATGAAGATTCGCTATGGCAAGACATAGTAAGAATCTTAAGAGATATAAAAGCGGAGGTGAGAAATAAAACAAGCCTCAAATATTGAAAAGGAAGAATAATATTTCAAACAAAATGGCCTGGATGGTTCAAAATGGACAAAATTAGCAGATTGGTCTCTTACAGCTACTGAAGCCTACTTCTACATCAGTTCAAATGCATTGATAATCTCTGAGCTTTACATTGATATTGAAAACCAGATTCAGTTAAAACTATATCCTGTAATCCACAAGTGTCCTGTCGCTCACCCCAGAAAATTCCACAAACTGGAAAAGCACACAGAAAAATGATATTTAATGGCACTGAATCTAACTTCACTGAGGACCTCAAGCCCGTGTGGAATTCAAGCGTGTGACAAAATAAACAGGCAAATTTGATTTTTTATTTTTGTATCCCTTTAGGGAAGTTGTAGCATCTCACAGCTTTCTCTAAATTTAGGGGGTTTAGGATACACCTTTTATTAAGACATTTCTAATTTATGCATGCATTGCTCTATGCATTTAAAAAAAGAAAATCAAGTCATTGCAAAAGCACACCAGAACTACGTTAGATTCCCAGGTAGAAATACTCTCTTGTATAACTCTGTGTAAGTGAATTAATCCCTCCTGCTCTAAAGAGAAAGTCTCATAACCTCTACTATGAAGAGGCATGAAATATGAGGTTATATTATTGTCAACCACGGAAGCCATTGCTGTAAAAAAATGTGTTTAACAGAATCTCCCTTGAGAAAACTCTTGTAATAATCCAAATCCCACCATGGCTGAACAAGGCAGTCTGGAAGAGTAGAACATCATTAAAAATGTGCTTTTAAACAACTATTTAAGAAGTTAACAGCAGGTTTCTTTTAGGTGGCCCTCATTTAAACTATGTATAACTGAACAAGCCTGAAGCAGATTTAAGCCTGTCTACATCTCAGTGTTTCCATTTTAGGTTCTACAATATCATAGACACACTGGATGTCACCAGAAGTTATTCTGGTGATACGAACAGCTTCACTGAAAGTAGTAGCAGCTATTTGTGTCAATGCATGATAACAGCAACATGTTTTCAAAAACAGAAAATGCTGAATAATCAGTCCATAGCATGCCTGAAGCAAAGTCCCTTACTAAGCACTATTCAGGGATGGTGTTTGTCATCCCATTCTCCACTGCACAAGACAGGTTTTTTGTGAAACTCAGGTCACCATTCTGAGTTTCACAATGCCATGAAGATTTGTCATGTGAAATTGCAAAAGCACACAGCGAATTCCCATGAACCAGCTACCAAAATGTTGCCTTTTGCTCAGTAATTTTCAGGTGTAATTTGTTACACCTCTAATCCCAGGTAGATTGGAACAACTCCTGCCATTTCAGATACACACATATATAAAAAAATCAGTCAGAAATCTACACTTAACACATAAACTCCACTTAATCTTATATTGGTCAAGGATTATCAGTACTGAAACTAGGCAATAGGGAGTGAAACAAGTTCAAACATATTTATTAACAATTAAGGGAGAAAGCCATGAATGTTAGCTAGGAGAAAAAAAAGCAGAGGCTTAAGAAGTCTCTGCCAGCGATATTCCTGTTCCTTGGAGCTTCTTTACCTATTACAGCACAGTAAAGAAGCATCAGCTGAAGCAGAGGCTTTTTACCAGGCCATGCATTAGCCTGTCTCTGCTGAGCCAAAGGCAGCACTGCACCAGCTCAGATGCTGTGCTCTCCCCTGGGCAGGCACCAAACACAGCTTCAGCTGCCGCAGAAGCCCGGCAGGTTGTCCAGAGAGAGAGAAGGCACACACAAACAGCCTGTGTCTCTTAGTATAGCAGCACCAGGCAGAGGACTGCCAAGCACCGGAGCTGTCCCCTGAACTGTGTGAGATCCCAGGCTGGCAGGCTGCTCGGGACCCACAGCGCGGACACGTGCTTGTTCACATGGCTCCCGCAGGGAAGCCTGCAAAATCCTCATGGAACAACTATGGAGTTCAGGAAATGCTCCAAACTCATCAGATGGCAGACAAGGACAGCCGAGCTGAGTTTTCTTCATTCTTGAGAGAGGTTTGGTATCTAAAGAAACCATCCAGGCAACAATGGCAGCTCAGTGTTAGTTTAGCAGGGAGTAGTAGGTGAAGAGGAATAGCATCTCCTTGGAGACAGTCTTCAGTTTGTATTCCAAGCATATTAAAGACAACTGTTTGCTTTGGGATGGGTGCTTTGTTTTAAATCTACTAGGGAAATTAAGGTTGACGATTAGGTCTTTACTCATGCCTCCTTTAAAATCCAGATAGCAGTTAATACAGCAGTTTGGTGGTTACGATTTTGTTCAGCTGCACAGAAGGTAAACATTCATAGAGATTAAATTCCAGATGAAAGTATACATGCATTCAAACCTCAGAAAATACATGTCCACCTTGGAGTAGTCTCCATGTCCTGAGCTCTTCTTTCTTCACATGTACCTTCGAGTTTTAAAGGCAGGTAGTCTTTACCATTTGGGTTTACTGCTGCCCCAAGTTACTCTGACCTGCCCTTGCCTGGCCCTTGGTGTGAGTCTCTTCAGCCTCACAAGTCAGCAGATACATTTACTTGGGGGTGGTTCTGCTGGGCTTTGGTTCCTGAATTGCTACAAAGCTGCCAAGGACTTCACAGGAGCACATCAGCCAGAGCAGGAAAGCAGCAGGGGTTATTTCTTTTGCAGGGAGTTGAGTGTCAGATAAGCTCTTCCGCTGTGTGAAGCCTCACACTCACCAAGTAATTCTTCCAGTGAAACCACCTATGAAGCAATTGAGTCCTTAAGGATCTTGTCCTATCACTACTGTGTTATATGGATATGCACTCTGTACACACACACGGATCCCCACCCCGTCTCTAATTGTTCAGGTGAAGAGTTGCCAGGGGACATGAGAACAAAATATGTAACAAATTAATTTTTGTTTTTATTAAGGGAGACTCAGATACCATAATAGGCCAACAGGAACTCCCAGAATGTTTATCATAAAAAGAGAATGGTATCAAGACGTTCAGCTGTCCCTGCTTCTACTGGTATGTTATTGCAAGCAGCAATGCAGTTTTACTTAGCAAATAAAGACAGGGACATGCTATGAGTGTAATAGCTTTCCCATTTTAAAAACAAGATGGAAGACTTACTGTGGAACTGAATGCCCAACAAGAAGAAAAAAGTTCAATTAAACCTTTCAAAATGTGGAAAAAAATAGCTTTTACTCCAAGGATGCAGAGCAGCAGCTAAAGGAACTGGGATGGAGCTCACAGACATCAGAGCTCCTTGGCACCATCAAGTGGTCCATCTCGATGACAACACATTCACCTTCTGCAGCACCATCTGTCACAGGCTTCGTTCACTTTGCCAAACAACCCTTCCGAGCATACCGGTTTCTGCTGCTAATGAGGACACCTCTAGCAGAACAGGCACCCCAGTCGAACAGCACCCCGATTACACTGAGGAAAGATCCAGTCACAGATTTGTCCCTGCCCATGGCAGGGGGGTTGGAACCAGATGATCTTAAGGTCCTTTCCAACCCTAACTATGTTTTTTTTTTCTGGACAGAGAAGCATGCAAGATCGTGGCAGCAGATCTGCCTAGCCAGGCACAAAGAAGCTGTTCAGGCTGTTCAGAGCTCTGAAAGGCAACACTCTAACAGACCTCCATGTGCTGACTTTGGAAATATGGGAGGAGAAGAGGGACAGAATCAATTTAAGTTACTTGCACTGTTCTAGCTACCGATGCAGATGACTATGACAGTATTACCCATAACTGATTGAACTTGTAACACCCAGTAACAGGGAAGGTGAGTATCACCAACCATTCTGAGCTTCTCTACATTAACACACCCTTTTCACTTAGCCCAGATTCTGAGGTTTAAAACTGGAGTAAAGGGATTCATCCTTGAGCATCACATTGCACTCAGAAGTAGATGGCATCTCTTTGCATATGTTCTCTGGCATGTGTGACTAACAGAAGGTGACAAACTACTGTCACACATGTTGAGTAACTGCTGGAAAGATAAGGCTGTTCAAGCTGTGTTTGCGTATCTGGTATGCAATCAGGTATACAGAGCCATGTAGCACAGCTGCATACCACCCAGCAGCTTAAGGCGGAACCTGTCCGTGATGCAGCAAGACTTGTCAGGTTGTTATTAGCTCCCATGGGGAGACAAAACATGGCAGTTCATTCTCTACAAAGTCCTAGATCAGATGGATTAGTGTCTTTATTGGGAAGGAAAAAGTGCTTCATGACTTCTAAACCCTTGGTTAGCTGCAGCCCTAATTGGTAGGAAGTCTTCATCAGTCCTTTCCCTCAGATTGGGCCTCTAAACAAATAGCAATGTCTGGGAAATACAGCCATCTGTAACAAAGAGCATCTTCTAGAACAATTCCAGCTGAATCAATACAGCAGCACTGACACAGACATCCAGGAAGGTTAGAAGAATAGAGCTAGCATTTACAGCTACGAAGGACTGAATCTGTCCAAACGCCTCTTGTAGGAGATCAGAGAGAGAGAATACAGAGGAACAGACATCTGAAAAGAGCAAAGTGTAACTGGAATCCAGAACTGTATCACAACTGAAAACAATTTTCTTTGCAAAAGAAATCAACATATATGTGGATTTCAGTTACGAATATAAGCTTTTGGTTGACTAACTGCAGAAGAAAACAACTGCCAAAGAAGGCAGGCTAGACAAAGAAACAAAGCTATTTGTGCAAAGTAATTAATACAGAAAACATCCCACAACTCCAATAAACAGCTTTTGAACCCTGCCTAGGAAGAGAAGATTTGTCCCCCGGAAAATTCACTTGATTTGACTTGCAGGTGTGGAATGGTCCAATGAAGCCTCTTTCATTAAACCATGGCATCTCCATTTGAAAGGATAGCATCAGTTTAAGGGTAAGATGGTGATCTATGAACAGATCTCAGTGCACCTGCCCATTTCTTTGTTGTCCATCTTCAGACAGATTTGATAGGAAGGAGAAAAATCTGGGTTTCCCACCCAAGCAATATCCAGAGTATCTTTCTGTGTCATTGAAGGTTTCCAGGTCATACAATAAGGCCAAAATTGCATTTGTATGCTAGTGAAGCCATTTTGAAGGATGCTAACTCACACCCTGTCATTTTTGTAGGGTCTGCTTCAAAGCAGTGCCTGCAATCATCTTTCCCAACTTGTTTAATGCTAGTGAAAGTCTCGCAAGCTGTTCCTCCTCAGCTAGCAGCAGTTCCAGGCTTTGGAAGGATGGAGGATGGAGGAGGAGTGAGCAGATACAGAAGCCAACAAGCCTTCAGTTGATGCTGACAAAGTAGCCACCTTTATTGCATTAGGGAAGAGAGATTGTGTTTCTGTGTGAAGTATGTGTATGTATGCATGTATTTTTAAGGGGTTAAAGCAGCATGTTAATCCTGATTACTCCTGAATTATCTATGACCATTCAGAGATGATGATACTTTTCATATGATAAAACAGACTCTTCTATAAAACAATGAATAAGTAGGTAACAGGCAGCAGATAAGCACATAAGGAAATGAATTCAAACCAGAGGTTTAAAAAAAATTACCCAAAGTAAGTTTTTACAGAACAAAATTAACTTGTGAAGCTCACTGACAACAGGGTGTTACAGAGAGCAACAGATTAATCAAAAGGAAACAAAATAAGCCTGTAGAAAATAGACCAATCCTATCTATTAAGACAGAAGCAACCTTTGTCTCTGCAAGTACCTAAACATCAAAATACCAGAACTAAGGACAACCACTGGTGACACATCACCTGTCCATCCATCCATTTCACATACCATTTCCCTATGCTTGAGCAACCTCAAGACAATAAGCATTACAAAAAATAGGACATTTAGGCAAATATGAGTCTCAGGAAGCCTTCTGTTAGTTGGCCTTGGGTCTAAAAATGCAGAAACAATGGCTGTTAAAATTAATTCACTCCAGATTATTCTGTTCACATTTTCTGAACAAAACCAAACATTTGAATTATATGAATCACAGCAGCCCATCCTGGGTTAAAAATTGAGGAACAATGACAAGTTAATCTATCCTGATTTTTCATTTGTTGTTTTTAGTTAAGGTATTTCAACTTGCTTCATTTGCATTGTCTTGTTAGGACAGAGCATTCAGATTCTACTGATCAATTCGAGTCCACTCAACATGAGACAAGGCAAAATAAAAAATAGAGTAACATTTCTGGTGCTGAAAGGCAGTATGGTGTAGTAAAACATGTAGCATCACATGTCAACACTTTTATTAAGTTCTTTTTTAAGCCATCACCTACAACCTTTCTTACTTAAGAGACTACTGTACATATACATCTCTACAAGTGCGGAACTAGTACTGTTATCACTCTTATTTTTAAGCAAAGAAAAAAGTCACGTTTATTTTGTAGTAGCAATAGGTTCTTTTTTATTTTTAATATACTTTAGGAAACAATATACAAAGCTGAGCTTTGCCACCATCTTCAAACAGTGGGTTGCTCCAATTACACAAATTCAGCGTTTTGTGATGGTTAAGAACAGCAGTCAGCACCAGACTTAAACAGTTAGCTACAACACAAACATCCTTTTAAATGAAATGTCATAATATCAAGACAAGTAAACCAGGAGTCAACATATGACAACTGTTTGGGAGGTGTCTTCAGTCATTCTTGTTGAATTTTATATTTCATTAAATATTTTATACACATTTTCCTGTTTACAAGTTTTAAACAAAATCTTCCTAGAGGAATTATTTAAGTACAAAAATGTTCAACAAGAACAGTTCTAATAAAGAATCCCCAAACAGACCAAATTTTAATGTGTGTTGACCAAAGGAAATGAAAACCAGTGTTTCTTTGTTTTAACATGTTTATTACAACAGATACAATTCACATCTGACTAGTTTTTTTCCTCTTTCCCCTCCCACAACCATGTTAACATGTTCATTGGGCTATTTCCTTATATTTGAGCAAGTAATGTACTTTCAGCACACATGCCCAGCAGTACTATAAGTCCATTCTTACAGGGTGCAAATGGAAATATGTTTCAATAATTTATACAAACAAGTGGGTTATGCTCAATCACTGCAATTTTAAGCTACTGTACACAGGAATGAAAAGATTATAGAAAAAGTGCCATAGCAACAGTGCCTTAAGAAAAGAGAAAATCAGAAGCATTAAAAAACTGATAAAATCAGATTTAGGATTTCACAGGGAAATGGAACACAGAAAATGAAAAACATTTCTCTGTAAAACAGAAATGGAGAAGCACTGCTCTCAGTTCGGTGCAAGTGTGGAAACAATTGTTTCATGATATTTTGTACATTACCCAAGTTGTTGCAGCCTTAGACACAGATCGCCTGGCGCTTGCATTGAATTTTAGGAAATGCAAAATTTCTGAACGATAAATTAACTAAAAAAAAAAAAAACCAAAACAAACCAACCAAACAAAAAAAAAGAAAAAAAAAAGAGAAAAAAAAAGGAAAGCTAATTTTGCAGACAGGTTTACATGTAAAAGGCTAGGTATTTAGCCACCTCAGCATTGATTAGTTTTGGATGTCTAAGCTCTGATACACATGGCTTCCCATGGCTTCACTCTACAAAACATATTTACAACGTGAAGAATACATCTACAAGAAATCTACATTTCAAGGGTTTTACAAATTATCCTTGTATCTTTCCCCTGAATTTGTCTCCCTCCTGTCCCCTTCCCCATGTCAACTTTTTTCTGCCCAGCTCAACGGTCCAAAGTCTACACAAATGCAGCTCAAAAGTGTTAAGACTGGACAACAGTTTAATAGTTCCTGTACTCAAAACCATGTGCAATTGTTTACAACTTTTCACACCATGAAGGAATTCTGATTCTTTAGCTTTTCAAGTTCTTTAATTTGTTGCCTCAAAAATAGTATCCTGCAAGAAAACAGAAATAAATCAGTATAAACACTTCCATTTCATTATACAGAGATGTTAGGTATCTACATACATAGTTCTATAATTTCTGGAACAATACCATGCTCCTTAGTTCTATTGATAAAATTCAAGTATTTTTAAATTCCCACATCTGTTCACCTACAGGCACTGTATGCAGATGCAGAGACCTCCTGTGTTTGATATCTTAGTTCAGAAAATTAAGCTGCTGTATTTCATCATGACTGATATGCAGTTATGTTTAAGTCTGCTCTTCATTTGGATTTAACTCCCCAAAAAAGCAGGACACTGCAAGAATATACTGAGCAACTGAATATTCTGAAGTATGGTATTGTGCCTTTGTCATGAAGTTTTCCAGACTGTACAAGAACCCAAGGCACTCATAGATCTTTTCTAAAGAAGCAAGTTTTCTTTTAGGTGCAACACTTTATTTTTCCTACTAATTGTCTCTGTGGGTAGGGGTAGTCTCCAGTTATGGTAAGCTCCAATCTCAAAATACTTAATCATTAAAAGGCATCTAAGAAAAGATGCTGTAACTACACCTGTCTTAGAAATTCCATTATGCATATTTCCTCTTTCTACTGACATAAACAATTGTCGTGATTAATGAACGTTTGGTTTACGTAACTATTTCCCATAATTTTTAATTAATATTTTCAAACACCTTTTCATGATGCTGGAGTGTAATGCAGGCATGTGGAATTAAGAAAATATTCAAAGAAAGTTGAAGTTTCATATAAATAATCTATGACATTTGAAGCAACTTCAGCTGATGCAGAAAAAGCATCTACTATCAGCTTTAATAATCCCATCCTTTGTGAAATCCTCCCCCCACCAACTTGTTACTTATCCCATGTATTCCACATATTTGGGATTGCAGTAAAAATAAAAGAAACATGTTATCATAGACTCAAAGTCATAATATCCACTGATATCCATTACCCATTGATAGCTTAAGAATATGCAGTACACAAGAAGCAAGGTGCTATTTAGTGACCTGTTATTTAGTGACAAGTTATTTCATCTCAAATATGAACCCAGAGACAGAAATGAAACCTTAGGAAATAAAACCTGTAGGAAACCAAGCACTTCATTGAACACACTACAGAAATTTTAATTTCTATACTGAAGATATGAATAAACTTTCAGAAATAATGGATATTTTTCGTTCTTTATTAGAAAATATTTGCAAATATATTATAACTTGCTTCCGACTAAAGGATTATTGTAGTAACTGCCAAAAAGCAAGAACTTCTAGGATAAAGACAGCTATTTAAACAGCATGCATCACTACTAAAGCAGCTTAAAACAGTAAATCAGATTCACTGTATTCAAACTGTAGTGTGACTTAAGAGGTGGAATAACATCATTCAAAAGGGAAACTGAATATGAAAGTAAATTTAGGATCATGGCTATTAGTGAAAAGTTTCAGCATATATTGTAAGTCTAAATGTTTCAACCTTGCACAACAGTCTTCAACAACATGTCTGTGTATTGCTTCACTGTTACAGAGAAGACCCGTTATTAATGACTTAAGAAGCGTAAGTCTACTTCACTATAACTGTCTCACTAAAGAACTCCAGGATCTTCTCAGATGCCTCCTAAGTAAAAACATTAATTCTCTCTTAGTTTGTGATACCCACCACACCTGTTCATACTTGCTCTGGCTTCAGGCCTACCAAATGCCTTGTACAAACTGTAGTCTTTAAGACCAGTGTAAGCCATGCAGGCATGCACCCATGTGATCTGTGCATCAGGCATAGACAGATATTTTACAAATAAGCTGAACTAGGAGGAGTTATTCAGTTTTTCATAATGCACTAATGAGTCTGGAAAGGTAGTACTTTACTATGTGAAAATACATACAGAAGATGTGTATCTGGTTCTATTCATTGAAAACTAAGAGATATCCGTGTCAGAAACAGGTAAAATGTACCAAGAGAAGACAGCCTGCAAACCTGGCAAGTATTAGCATACTTACGAAGTCATCAGCAAATATAGCTTATGCAAAACCAGTGCCAGAATGGGAATCTAATACCACCCTGAAAGTTACCATTTTTAAAATAAACACAGACCACACACTTACCTTTGCTCACGCAAAGTTGCTTGAATTTCACATACTCGAACTAAAGACCTTAAATTCTTTAATTCAGTACAAATTTCTGACATATGGACACTTCCCATGTTATGGGCTTCCTCACGTAACCTTGATGCCTGCAATGGTTACAAATAAAAGTTAGGATTTTGAATCATGCATTGGAAACAAGTGGCTGTAGCCAGAGAACTGCTGGATAAGTGTCTTGAAACAGCAAAGCACTCTAACTTCAAAAGGGAGTATTAAATCAGAAGTACATTAAATTCTCTACAAAAGCCAATTTAGAATCAGAAATGAACAAAACTGGCTGCCAAGAGATTATCTAACCAAGGCCCATGCTACAGCAGGGATGGTTTAGATTTTCTTGATCCTAGTAAACATTTACCCAACCATCTTGAAAGACAGTACATGACAGGGCTCCAAGTTTCCAGAGTAACTTGTTCAGGTATTTAAATCTCCATCCACTATTTCAATGGCAGAAAAAATCTCCCATCTAAATTAAGCCTTAGTGACAAAACTCCCAATTGAATGCCATCTAGTTTCCAGCTACCTTACACAGGAAAAAACTCACAAATTTGCAACCCTATTCAGGTGTTCTTTCCCATTATTTTAATATCCCCACTTAGTCAGGTAGATACAAGCAGAAATAAAAGTTTGGAAGGTATGACCTATCCAAAACTTGTGCATTTCTTAAAAGTCTTGTCACTGAACTGGGTAAATGATTCCACAGAACTTCTCAAAAGCACCAAGGGGACTAGTATAATTACTCTGAGGTCCTGTGTATCACACTGCAATAAGGAAAGTGTATTTCTTGTAAGTGGCACTCCAAAAGAAAAACAAAACAAAACAAAACAAAAACATACAATCATAGAACCAAACTATTGCAAATAAAGCTTTCCATGTAGTCTTACTGTTTAGCAGTGTTATTCTCTGCTGTACTGGGTCTGGCTGGAATGGAGTTAATTTTCTCCATAGCAGTCCATATGGTGATATGTTTTGGATTTGTGACCAAAACAGTGTTGACAGCACACCAATATTTTAGGTATTTCTGAGCAGTGCTTACACAACATCGGGGTTTCTCCCTTTCTCTCTCAGCCTCTCCCCAGGAAACAGGTTGTGGGTAGACAAAAGGCACGGAAGGAACAGGCTGGAACAGCTGACCTCAACTGACCAAAGCAGTATTCCATACCATAAAATGACATTCTCAGCAGTAAAACTGGGGGCAGTTTTCAAGGGGTTGCCACTGTTCAGGGACTGGCTGGAGGTAAACAGACTACTTTTGCATCACTCCCCACCTCGCCCTTAAGTTACCTTTTACTCTACCCATGAGTTTTCTCACTTTTGCCCTTGCAATTCTTTCCCCCATCCTACTGGGGGGACAGTGAGCAAGCAACTACTTAGCAGCCTGCTGGGGTTAATCCACAACATCTGCTGAAGTACATGTACACTTGATCTTTCCTCCCCCAAAATAATGGTATCTAGCCCAGGATTTCATCAATTCTGGCATTTGTCCAGCTCAAACAAGCATGTTGTGTTCCAATTCCCTACATTAAAAATTTCCTTTCCTGGAGTGTGCTGACATCCAGGAATACCTTAGTTCTCCAGTAGGCCATCATTTTGTGTTTCCTCCCTACACACCTCTACCTACAATTCTGTTTCTCACATTCCTTAAAGATAGTTATGTTGATTCTTTTTTTAATTAACCACATTACTGGATTATTTTCCAGTTTTCCATATTAAGTGCTGAGATTGACACATAACTGCTGGTGGTTCAAGAACTGTTTTAGCTACTAAGTAATGCACAGCACATTTCAAGTCTGACTGCTTTAACATATATCTGTCCCAGATCACCTCACTTACATACTTTCAATTTACTCCGGCATGTGCTTTTATGCTCTAATTCCAATTTAAGCTCTGCATCTAACCACAGCACTGCACACTTCAGTCTCTCTGCTTTCATCTAGCTTACCTTTTTCACTATGTATTGCTCTTAGAATTTCATTCATTTTTTTCTTCTACAGCAAGTATCTGACTTAAGTCCCTCAACTGTTAGTATTCAAAACTATCAACAACATTGTCATGTGAAATCATGCGAAAGAGTGAAAAGGACAATACAGCATGTAACACTTGGCACCAAGGTAAAAGTATCCAACTGAGTACACAACCACCTAGCATTAGCTGTTTTAAAAAAAATCTCTTTATTCCTGACAGCAGGACAAAAATACAAGCTATCAACTGTAAAAATCTGTATTTTTTGCATTAAAACATATGCCAATTCAGTACTCAGTGAAAATAACACTATCAAAACTATGAGTCAAAGCCACTGAGGCTATGCTGCACCATTTCCTGAAATGCACATTCCACAGCAATAGCTCAGTCATCTGCCTCAGTACAGGTGGTAATGTCTTAAAATTAGATTTAAAAATTACTGAAAAGAAACCAGTACCCCAGAGTCCAAATAGGGTATCAGTCTGGACTACACTTCTAAGAGTCATCTTGCAGTTACTACCCAAAAGCCTTCAGTGTAGGCTTGAGCCAGCATGCAACCACTCTTCAAAAGACCAAAGTAAATTGGCCTAGGTAAGATTAATATCCCACACTGACAGTGTCAGACAGGGCTGCCTCTGAAAGGACTTGAACTAGACTCAATAACCAATATGGTTCCTTTGAGTAATACATTCCAAGCAGCTGACATGCATTCAGTTTCCCTGTATTACCACAACAGGATAGGTTTCATGCAGTGAAGTCATAAAATATGCATGGCACCTCTACTGCATTTCCTATTATGTAAAAATAGCCTAAATTCAGTCTGAGCCCCCTACATCATCTTAAAAATTGGGTACAACAAATAAGGCAGAGCTCCTTTTTCACGGGGTAGAACTAACAACTCGGTGACTCAAACTGTTGGGTAGTCTCAAAGAGTTTAACTCTGTCATCTAATCATAACATTTTCCACATAACAGAAATATCATTATTATAAAAAAATCTGTTGAAATTTAAGTTCTTTGTAAATTTAAAGAGAGCTCTGGTAGTAAGAAAATAGTTACGAGGACTGCTATTCATCTGGGAGAGTTTCAAAAGCTCTGGTATTTCAAGCAAGACTAAAATTACTCAACTGCTAAATGGCAATCACATGTAATACCCGCAGGTCTGGCCCAATCTGTCTTCCCCTTTCCTCTTTGCTGGCTAAGGCCAAGCATCAGGGGGGTTTTGAATACCTGTAATTCCTAGAAAAAGCAACCTCCCTAAGAAAATTGGATTTTTAAGCTACACATTTTGTACTGTCACAGGGAACAAATCACAGGTGTACTCACCTGCTTTTCTGCATGGTCTGCAGGCCAGCCTTGAACATGCTTTATAAGGTTTTCATTGAAGTGTGCTGCTAGCGTAGGTGTTAATGAACAAGTGGGTCGTACAGATGTATTCTGCGGTGCAGGTGTTGAATTTGATGCACTGGTGCTAGAGGTATGATTTGGACCTGGTGATGGGCTTCTCTGACTACTAGAGGAATTAAAAAAAAAAGTGAGCATTAAAAATACATATGTAAACCTATAAACACTTGAAATTCATTGCTTCCAGCCTCAAAAAACACATACAGTATTTAAACCATAAAAGTATTTCTGGTAGCGCAAACCTGTAGTTCGCCTTCCATAAATTACCTACCTGCATGGAAAGTGTTTGAGTGCTACAATACAACAGGGGCTGTTTGCTTGTAGGGGGGTTGCCTTAAGATTCCCATCTCTGTACAACTCACTAATCCACAAGAACTCTTGTACTCCCAATTTGCAAATACTCATCCTCCAGCTTACACTTGGATGGTAAACTCTCGGGGAAGTACATTTTTTTTGTTTCACTTTATCACTTCTCTCAATAGCTATGATGTACAACTGAACAGCTATCATTGAGCCAAATAAGCTACAGAAGTTCCCCCAAAATATGCAAAACCCATTGATAATTTTACTTTCCCTGTGTCCAGAAAGCCATATATCAGGGCCAGCAGTAACACCACGCTTTCACATTGCATGCATTCAACCACATCCGACACAACTGTCAGAGCTGCATCTGCACAATTCTGCAACATGTAAAGAGTTCATAACTGTTCTCAAACTTCTATACTATCAGCAACAGAAAACTCCACAGTAATTTTCCCCAGTATCAAAAGAGCTATTTGGTATATCACTGTTTTCAAAGGATAATAATGTGGGGATTTCTCTCCTCCTTGTAAACACTGCCATCTAGATGATATGATCTTCTAGGAAGCTGGAATTTGCACTGGGAGAAATATATAACCCATAGTGGGAAAGCTTAGAAGATGATGTTTCAGCACATGACCTTTGTTACTCTTCCATCCCTTGCAAATCAGGGCCTCTACACTCCTATTTCCTTTTCCAGCACTTGTCCAATCACACCCTCCTCCTCCCCAGAGAAAGGGGTTCCATTTTTCTAATTTGCTAAGAAGGGGTGAAAGCAGCACTAGTTACCCATGTGAACAAGGACAGGTCAGGAGGAAAAGTATGCCCTGTCCTCTCCACCCATGTAAGGGAAGACAAAGGAAGCAATAATTTGAGCAGGAGAGAAGAACATCACTAGCATCCTAACTGTGATGGTACCTCACAGTTAAGATGTTCTTTGACACTACATATATTGAGAAATAGTAATACTACCTAAGTACATAGCATTTACTTGTAAGATTATAATCACTCTTCAACTGAGCGCAGCTTGTTAACACAGGCCATAATTTCAGTCTATTTCTTAAAACTTTCTTACTACTTGCCTACGAGTGATACAAAATAATATGAACCAAAAACAAATTTGAGAGGAATTTTAATTCATCACCTAACCTACCCCCTAGAGGACTGAAAACATCCCAGCATAATGCAACTATCTTTACAGTCCAATGCCTAGCCATTTATCCTAATCACTCACAGCTGCAAAGTATTACAGCAGGTTTCCAAACAAACAGCCAACAAATTAGGTACAGCACACTGCTCTGCAGCAGACTTTAATCCCATGCCTTTCAGTACCCCCAAACTTGTTTAAAGCCATATAATATTAAAAAAAAATGCAGAAAATTTTTAGCAGGCAGCTTTATTAGAGATGTATACATAATGTCTCCTTGATTTCAGGCAGAACTTTCAAAGTGAATATATGATGTAATGAGGGGTATGGGGTAGGGAAAGTATTCTTTGGGTTTTGGTTTTGTGCTCTGAGTTCTCTTTGGTAACTGGCTCAACTACTTCAAAACCACTTACAAGTGCAAACACTTAACTGTAAAAACATTCCACTGATTAGGAAGAAAAGGCATTCAGATTTTGTCAATATGCTAGAGGGTAGGCTGCTTTCATAAGGACCTGAATGGTCACACAGAAGCCAAGTTCAAAAAAGGCAAATGCAAAGTCCTGCATCTGGAGTGGAGTGACTCCATGGAACAGCATAGGCTGAGCAGGTAGAAAGCAACTTTGCAGACAAGGACCTGAGGATCCTGGCAAATTAATGCAAGTCAGCAATATGGCAAAGCAGGCCAAGCACATGCTGGTCTGTACTAGCAAGAGTGTGGTTGAAGAAAGCACTTTCTCTCTTCCTTTCAGAGTTTGAGTTCCATAGTACCTGAAGCACTGTGCAGTGGGGAGCCCAAAACCATACTAGAATTAAACTGCTACACCAATGGAATCCAGCAGAGGACCACACAGGTAACTATGGGGCTGAAACATATGTTGTGTCAGGAAAAGCTAAAAGTTTATTCAGCCTGGAAAAGAGGAGGCTGAGGGAAGGGGAATGAAGGATCTTATTTTTTTAACAACCTATGGCGTGAGCAGACAGCCAGGCTATTTTCAGAGAAGCACAGTGACAGGACAACAGGTAGAGACACCAGCTGCAACACAGGAAACTCTTAATTACACAGAAAGAAAAAATAATTTCACTGTAAGGGTAGTCAAACAGAAGTTGCTCACAGATATTAAAGAAAAAAAGAAGTCACCTGAACAATGTCCTCAGCAGTTCAAACCTTGAGTCCTACTTTGAGTTGAGACTTGGACTAGATCACAACTAAGAGACCCTTTCAACCTAAATTATTCTCTATGTATTCATACAGGATCAGCATACTGATGGTGCAGAGAAAGCCTAAATTAATATTAGCTAGCAGAACTGAGGCATCATGTTCAATGTTTATTCACCCCTTAGTTCTAATAGGATCAAAGTTCCCTTATGACTTGCCTCAACTCTCTTTATCAACCTGGCTTCTCAGACTCCTACTTCATCAGTAAAAATCACTCTTAACACATCAGAAACATTTCAGGAAAATAAAATCTGTGGGTTTCATAAGAAAAAAAAAAAGCTGTATCTTAATTATGAATGAAATGTCACAAAATATCCTAGCACCTGTGTCAGCAGCAGGGGGAGCTACAAATGCAGCAATGATAGGAACTATTCTTACGTTTTTTTTAAATGGTTCAATAAAGCTGAACTGCTGGATAAGTTAAAAATTGACTGTGTCACAGGCCTCAAAATACTTCCAGCGAGGCAAACACCATCTGTACAAGAGTATGAGACCAGAATGGCTCTGAAATACACTACTACGAACTACAAAATCTTACAGCGTACAAAAAACACCAACACACCTCCCCCTCCAGCAGTTCAGCATTCTCTAAGGTAAAGGAAAAATATTCCCAGTCTTTTCTGGAAATAAAGAGAACTATCAATCTAATGGAAGTTTTAATTATGGAAGCACTCATTTAATTCCATTTTAAAGCAGCCATAATTCATTGCATGTCACTGCAATAATCTCTTACAAAAAGACTCACTGTATGTCTACACTGTTTTCATTTCCTAATTCATATGACCAAAGTGTTTACCATTTTAAGGTTCATCAATAGCTATTGACATATTTCTTAGACAATGCTTCCTCCCAAATAAGATAAAGTTTACTTTAGCTCCATTCACTTGAAGTTTTTAATATTAGTAAAACCAATGGAAATCTAGTTGTGATTAACTCTGTATACAAGCTGCAGAAAAATGCAACCTTAATTCATAAAGCCTCTATTTGGACCCTCTATCCATAGTTCAGGTTGCTAAGTTGTTGTTCATTTCTGCAAAAAAGTAAAGGGAGTTAGCCCCAAGAGCAGTCCCTCATCCGACTGACTGCTTTCACCTGCAAAGGAGTAATCCGTTTTCTATCAATTCAGAAATACCATCCAGACTCAGGAAACCTTTCGCAGATAAGTAAATCTACTTCTGATCTGGCCCATTTTCATTCAACTCCACTACACTGAACAGACTAAAATACCAGTTGCACAGGTTATTCCAAACCACCTATTTCTTCATCCTCTATTTTTTTGCAAATAAGACACTTCCAAAAGAGAGAGAAATGCATGAACTTGCCATGCATAACATGCCACAGTTACGAACATGTAACTATTTGAAAGATACAGGATACTAAACAATATGGTCCCAGTATCTTTGATACTGGCCTTCACACTCTATTTGTGCACTACCTCTTCCTCAAATACAGGACAGTGGTACCTGCATGACTCCTCTACTTCAGCAGATGTTGCAACAAACTCTGTTTTCCTTCTCCAGCAAAATGCTGATGCCATGTGGAGCAATGGCTTACAGAGGGCCAGTGGATCCCTAAGGGAACTCAATGTGGGTAATGCTTATGACAGAGTAGGAAGCCCTATAACCCGAAGTGAGGGTAGAGTATGGATCAGCAGGTCAAATATCCACCAGCATCACTTCACACAGATTTCAGGCTATACCGAACATTTCCAAGAATTAGACTACCTTCCTTAGCAAGACTTCCTACGGGGGAAAGGTGATCAGTAAAGGACAAAAAGGTCTGTGACTGAGAGCTGTTCCCCAAAACCTCACTGTTCCTTATAAAAAAGTCTAATGCCCTTATTAGACATGTTACAGCCTTCTGTTCACACCCTTAAGCTGAACGTCACAGTGTCTCCATGAACCCAGGACATGGAGCAAATCAGAGTTAAAGCATTTAATGCTTTATAATGCTTTATAACTGCACAGAAACAAACAAAACCTCTAAACTCAGAAATCACAATATACTGAATGACTTGCAAAATTGACTCCATAGGGGCTGGCAGAAATAGGAATTCTGTTTGGCTTCTGTGACCGGAACTCTAATGGTGGTCCTCCAACAGTAGATTAGCTCTGGCAAATACCACATTAGCTCTGTTAACAAAGGTACTTAGCTGCATTCTCTAAATCGTATGTTTAATAAGCCAAAGAATTCACAAACTGCAATGAATATAACACACACTGGATCCAGAGGAAAAAAGAGAGAAGTATTTCAATATACCTTGAGCGCTGAAGACTTCGTGGAGAAGCAGGCTCATGACCTGCCTGCTTGTCAGCTATTACCGGCTGCTGAGGTGCTGCCTGTGAAGCTGGTCCTTGTTTAACACCTGGAGTAGGAACCTGGAAAGTTCAGAAATTCATTAGATTTCCTCCACAATAAACACCAAGTGTAAGAACCAAAGGAAAACACAGAAATCACAAGTCCAGTGGGGCTTTTGCTACGAGGTCTTCTGTTGACAGAATTTTAGTATTCTTCACACAGTGGGGGGCTTTTTTGTTTATTTGTTTGTTTTGGGGGTTCCCCCCTCTTTTTTTTTAAAAATAAATCCCCTCTAATTCGCAGCTGTGATAGCTTTCCTTACAAAAACAGAAAGAGTCCTTAACAGACATAACAAAGAAAATTTAGATCCATCTGACTTGTCAAAATATTGCAAGCTTATTAGGTAAAACAGTTTAACCCAATTTCATTTTAACCATATCTTCCATGTAAATACTAAGCTCATTTTCAACCTCAGAAGAACTGTCATTATCCAAAGAAAAATTTTCACTTAAGTTTAAAGTTCACTACTCGAAAACATATTACATAATGCCAATAGTTACGGTTGGAAAGGACCGTCAGAACATGTACTGCCAACTCTCCTGCCATGGGGAGGGACACCTCACACTAAACCATGTTGGCTTATAACTGTATTCTAACATCTCTATCAGAAAAGGAAAAAAATCTAAAGCACATGTTATCAGTTTGCTATTCTCCCTTTCCAACTATTCTGACAGTTCTGAACTAAGGAATGACTAATAATAAGTAGCCTTTTTACCAAGGAAAAAAGCAACAGTAGCTTTTTTTTTTGTAGACACATTCACATTGAAGGTATTGATTCACCAGCAGCAAGATACAGTCTTTTTAATGTGATTCTTGAACTACAATAGGATGAAAAATGTGGAATATACTAGCGTCTGAATTACTGTAAGTGGAGTTCAAGATACTTTTTGCTCTCTGCAATCTGCCTACCTCTGTCCCTTCTTAAGTACACACAAAACAGGATGAAGCTCCAATATTTATCCTTCACTCTGCAAAAAATCAAATGACTAATTTTAAGAAAGAAGGAGAGAAACAAAATGGGCTCTAGAGATACATAAAGAGGACAACAATCATCAGGCACCCTGCCTGGCATTTGTTGACATAAAGCTGGTGTAGATTACTAACTAGTGGTTATCTGAACCTCCAGAAATTCTCTCATTTTCAGAAAAAGACTTCTGTAAAACAGGAGTTTGCCCCAGAGGGCAAGCCAGACAGTATCTGCTAAAGCAAACTCAAGACATAACTTTGTTTTTTTTAAATATATAGAGGAAAAGCCACCTTTCAAAATCATCACCAAAAGCAAAATACACACAAGAGAAAAAAAAAAAGAAAAAAGAAAAAATAAGACCACGTACTGTGCTGAAATCAACAGGATTATGCAGTTGGGGTCAGGGCAAAACAGTAATTCATAAACTGATTTATGAAAAAAAAAATCCCCACAAAGCAAAGAAACCCACCCAAAGTATCTTTATGAAATGTATGACATAAACTTTGCTATTAAATGCCTCAATTTTGCTCACCCTGTGAACAGACATAACTATGGAGGCTGTACAAACAGAAGAAACAATTTCAAAAGCAAAGTCCATGAGAGATAACACAATCACCTGGCAGATCCAAACCGAAAAACCAACTAGCTCTCTGGCTGGTAAAAATAAAACCAAACACAGATTGTAAAGAAAAACAGGGATTTGCAAGATAAATGATCCACAAAACCTCTGAACTATTCCATTTTCCAAGTGTTTCAAAAACTGTAAGCAAGTGTACAAGGAACAGAAAAATATGAAGGGCTAAACGAAAGTAATTCCCTAAGCTACATTCTCACTGAGTTTGACAGGTGTGTGTAATGTGCTTTACACAGTTACAGTGCAGAAATTCAGAACAGTTTCTAACCATACAACACAGGCACAGCTGAACAGCAAAATGTGAAGCCTAGGATCCTGGAGCCTGTGATACCTGAGCTGTCATGTGCACACAGCACACTTCCGGACAGACATACCAGCTTCAGTTCAGAAACATTAGAGGCATGTTCATGCAATCCTAAGTAACAGGTCCTGCTGCACAAATGGTGCTACACTGTTCCCAGAGTCAGCCCAAGTATCTGCGTATCCCCACTGGGCTCTGCTTGCATGATGCCAGTTCAACTTTGTCTACACCTGCTGCATAGAAGCACCTCAGAGTCTATGACCTTGTGCTCCGAGACCAATTGTGTCCTGGCACAGCACCTCATCTTGATTATGCATAATTTACCTCAGACTCTCAGAACTGGATAACATAGCCTGACTGACACATCCAAAGCAGCACTAAACCAGGCATGCTCACACTGGAGCTAGCACCACCTAAATTATCATCTCAATCCCATTTTACAGAATTGGATTATGTGAATACTGGACGTACCTAGAAAACAGAAATCTTTTATGGTTATTATATCCTAGTGCAGTAAGAGTTAAATTCCTGACAGAGCGATGAGAATAAAAACTTGCCAATACATATAACAATGCACAACAATCCCTCAGGATTAATAGCATTCTGAAGCAAAGGTGTTAAATAGTTTAGAATGAGTAACCCAGAAATTTACTACACTTAACACTTTGACTGCAAGCACACTGTAAGTGCTTCAAAAATGAACCAAATCTTACCTCACTGTGGTACAATTTTAAGGAAAGATGGATTAAAATAGAACAATTTCAAAAGGTGTCACAGTATGCTCATCAAAATATAGATGTCACCACTTTCATAATAACTTCTATATAGGTATCAATAAAGCATACAATACCCTACTTTGAAAAGGCTGGAGGTGAAATCCTGCATGCCAAGTCACTAACTACAGGCGATCACAGAACCCTACATGTAAGCGGAGATTCTCTTATCAAAGCAAAAATAACCAACATGCTCGTTTTTGAGGAGTGTCAGCATTGCTGCAGTTACGATCTGCATTAGATTCAGATCAACTTTTTCATAACCCATATTTAGCCCTCAAGTTTTTTGCTTCAACTGAAAACCTGAGGGAAGATACATTCAGTGACAGCCTACCAAGACAGATTGGCCTCACGTAAAAGGTTTGGCTTGCCATCACTGTCTCTGATGGCATAGTTTACTACCATGACACCTGCTTCATAGGTATAATGCCAGCCTTTATACTGGGTAAAAGCCAGTGGGTTCAAGTTTGTCTGCACACTTGTTGGAAAACATCTGTAGCAAGCTGATAAACTAAAGCAGTTAAGTTTATAAAACATGGATAAATGCTTTTGCCATGACTGTAATGTAGCTGACAATCACTTTATTTTCAAAGTGGAAATAGATCTCTGGGTTGGAGAGACCAGAACAATCCAACTTCCAGTTACTAACAGTAAACAACTTAGTGAGATTTCTCCCATCTTTAAGTCTATTGATTTTACTGATCAACCTATTTGATAATTTCATGCCTTGTCACCTAGCTATGGGATGTAGTTAAGGATGCACTCTAAGGTCAGAAACAAAAGACAACTAGCAGGATTAGTACACACGAGGCTTTCACAGTTCATTGTACTATTGTCAGTCACAACAAACTGGTATCAGAGGTTCTCTTCCAAGCAGAAAATTTATAGAAAGATGCCCGAGCTAAGCAGAGAGGAGTGCTGGTACGTGTGTGTGGAGTGCAGAACAGGGACTTGAATGAAGAGACAGCCAGGCTCTCATTGCATGCAAGCAGCAAACCTCTAGGAGAGGTCCAAGTGGAACTGCCCAATGAACCTCTATTTTTCACAGCCAGAACAACACTGTAACTGCTAAATTTTTGTTTCTTACCTGAAAGGCACAGGAGTTTTATGCCCTGCAGCTCTACCCATCACAACAAAACTATCTTGAATATGAAAGATTACTTTCCACCAGAGGGTGCAAACCCATAGCTCCGTCTTCAGTCCTCTTTAGTAAGAAAATCCTCCTTCCTAACAGGTCCTTGAACCCAGAATCTCTTGCCACCCTTACTTTATAGTATGAATCAAAAGCCTTCAACTAAAAATAAAACCTGTAAGGGGAAGTCCATCTTGAGTGCCTCTAATTACATCCATTTTCCCCATCTGTACACTGCAAAACAGAACCTCTGATCTGCTGGACAGACAAAATAACCAATCTGTCTCAGCTTCAACTCTATTTATTACTCAATTTCACCTTTTATAGGATATAAAATACTGAGCTCAGATTCTACAGAAGACATTCTACCTTTGAAGAGTGACCTGTTAGAGGGATCACTCCAAAAACACACACACAAAAGAGTAAAAAAAAAAAAAACGTTTTCTACTTTTGCTACTTTATGTCTTCTACTTCATCCTTAGGAAGAACATTATGAGCTTATCTGTTAGTTTCAATTAATGTTTCCTTGTCACTGATCCCATTAAGTAATTCTGAAAGAATGGAGGTGAGGGGGCAGGAAGGGAAAACGACATAGTATTACTGACCTTCTAAACACCTATAATATTTACAAAACAAATTTGAGACTGCATCAAGTCAACTTCTCTAAGAATTTCTCTACCATTCTAAAAATCTTTTAATGGCTAATATCTGAAGTACTGCATCAGCTGTTGCCTTTGGACTAAGTTTTTGTTTTAATTTAAAGATGTTAAAATATTGATGTCTTGGTAGTATTTCCAGACAGCATCTGAAGCAAGCTCAATATTTTTAAGATCAGATGAGCGTACTAGAATTGCATACTAGAACTGTATGGCAAAAATACAGCCTAGCAGTTGCTTCCAGTTGTTTCTGGTTATACTGGGAAAGATAGCACGCATGCTATATCATCCTATATATAATTGCCAGCATATGGATATATAACATCAATACTTACTACTTATAATGGTCTCTTACTACAGTATGACATAAAAGGAGCTTACCTTCTGCTGCGATGATACTGGTGGTGTAGTCATCAAAGGTTTAAGCGGAACAGTGTTAGTCTGAGGGGTGCTTATTCTTGGAGATACATATGATCTTGGTGATGAGGCATCAGATGTTAAAGACATTGGAGACTGATTAGATGGCTGAGCTGCAAGGAAAAAAAAAGAAAGATTCTTTTTAGTAAAGCCATATCCTATCTTAAATGTGAATTAAATTTGCTTTTGGTATTTTGGAGTATGCTGCGTTAGATAATACACAAGCATATTCACCTTGAGACTGTTGGGGGGTGAACAACTGGAATAATCAAATGTTCATCAACAATCCTAACTTAAGAATTGTATTTGCCCCAAACGCTCCATTTATAAAACTTGATGGCAGAGAGAAAGAGAAGAAGCTATTATGAGATACTTTTTACACAGGAAAAGCCTAAATTAGTTTAATTTGTGATTCCTGTTTTAGAGTGCTCAACCCAATTTAACCAAAGAATGCATGAATAGTTTATCTAGAAACCTACTCCCCCATTCCAGGCACTACAAACAATCCCCTGCCCACGTTTTAATTACTGGTTAAAATGAGCATAATACCGCTTACCTACTCAATAACATAACTACATTTGTTGTTTTGGTTTAAGTTTCTAGCTTTATTATGTTACAAACTAGAATTTATTCAAGACACCTGAAGGAATAACTTTGTGTGGAAGCTGAAAAATACTATTTACAGAAGACTGCACAAAACTGCCCACCAGACAGAATAAACTTTCTTTTACAAACTTATGGCCTCCCACAAGAGTCACAGTTGCACAGTATTACAAGAAAGGTGTTGAACCAAGGAAAAGTTGTGGTTCATACTGGACATTAATTAAGGTCCAAAATAAGTTGAGAGGGTCTCATGCACATTCCACATTACTCACATAGTTAGGTAACATATAAAGAAAATCCCAAAAGGCTAGACAAAAAAGCACATTTACTTAGTGACACGTGATTCCTGCTCCCCAAGTAACAATTTCTTATCCTATCTTTGGAAAAAGAAGTCATTTGACATCTCCCACACCAGGTGGCCACAGATAACAAGGGACAGCTTCTCCAAGTTTCAGCTGTATTGGCCTTTAAAAATGCAATGTAACAATTATATGTAAGTGAAAAGAAGATTGAATACCTTGCGTAGACAGTTGTGCAGCTTGAGAAATTAGGGAAGTGATATTGAAAGCGGATGGTCCAGCAGTAAGAATTTTATGGAGTATAGACTGCAGAGAGGCTTGTGTCACAGCTGCTGTTAGAACTGAAAACAAACATTCCGTTTTACTGACAATTCTACAACATCACTTTAAACTGTTCAAACTGGCTAAATACACATTATGCCTCATTTTCTTCCCGATTTTGTTCCAGCATCCACAAGAGACCAAAAAGCCACCTGAACTATTTTTCAGTTACTTGAATTCAACCCATGAATGCTTGGCATGTCTAACCAAGTTTTATCTCTGAGACATACACTAAAAAATATTTTAGAAAAAAACTTTATTCAGCTTGACCTTACGGATCAATAGTAATTTTTGCAAACATGAAAAGAACATTTGTGTAATTTGTTATTGCAGTTAAGTAGAATGTGTGGAGTTTTTTAGTTTAAACTACAATGATAAATAAATTTTAAAAAGGCAAAAAAAGCAGTATCGCATTAACTCCCTATAAGGGATGGGGGGGAATGACAGGTAAGAAGACTTCTGGTGTAAGGAAAAAGAAAAGATTTTTCAAATTCAAAATCCAGACACTGTTTCTTCTTAAAAAAGAAACAAATGCAAAAAAACCTACCCAAACTCAAACTTATTTGTTCTGGGTTTAGCTGTCCCATCATTGACTGTCTGTCTCATTCTACCATTACCCTCCTTCCCCTTTTCCCCCAGTAAAAAATTAGTAGTTTTCAACCGTTTTAAACTGCACTACACAGGAGGAGCATCTTCCAGTATGAGCTGATGAGACCCAGCTTCTGAACTAATCTTCTCAACAAGAAGATAAAGGCTCTGTGAGATACTTCCTGAACACACACTACTCAAGCACAAGTCTGAAAAAACTGACTCACCAGGCACAAACACAGAATAACTCTGTATCACGTGCACAGCAAGGGCAGTCTTGCTGCGCAAGTTGAAGTCACTCTGCTCACATGGACCTGCCAACCAGGCCCTCAAGCCATCAGAACAATACCAAACTCTTTTACTCAGAGACAGATGCAGCTGCTGTTCAGTTATGCCAACGATATTCCTACTTTTTTAGACCAACCTTGTGCACTACAGTATTAAAAGGTTTGCCCTGCACAAGAAGAAACAACAGCCTATTCACCTACTAGTACTGAATAAAGTCATAATATTTGCTGATTAAAAGGAAGGCAAACAGCAGTCTTTCCTTGTAAGTAATCATAACATACGTAATAGTTAGATTTTACTACTTTAACTTTCATGGTTTACACTTTCAAGAAGTTAATTAACTCTGGGCACTCTATGCAAATGTTCTGCTTCCAATTTAAATCTGTGATCAGAGAGTACACAAGTTCCAAGAAGCAAACATAAAAATCCCACATCAATTTATCAGTAACCTGCCATATCCAGACTACGTTACAAATGCATCAGCTCTGCCTGTTCTTGCAGTGAAAGGCACTATAGCTAGTTATAAACTTTCTTGTAAAAACTAGGCCAAGGTGACAAAAATCTAAGGGATACACCAATTACATGCACAAAATTTAACTTGCTAGCAAACTTAGTGATGTGCTACCTTTATTCAGAGAGTAAAAAAAAGTACTAAAGACACCAAGATTTAAGAACCCCTAGAAATTTCAGCATTCGCAAACAAGCATTACTAGAATAGCAGCATAAACTACAGGAGACAAAGAACACTGCACGGAACAAAAGAACAAAAAGCTCTAACTAAATTTCATGCAAAAGATGAATGCTGATACAGAAATTAAGTTACCAGTCTCAATTAGACTGCTCCCAACATCGGCATTTATGGCTTAACACCCTTAAATGTTACTTGTCTCTTTTAAAAAGGTTTAACAGAACAAAAACCAGCGACAATCCCCAATTTATCTAAGGATTAGTTTTTCATTTTTCATTTAAAGTAAGGCTTGCATTTACTACATTTCAGTATTCAGTAATACACTTGTATATAAGTAAGGGCCGACATCAACTTTAAAGATTCCTTACCTTCATTGATTTTGGATATATCTACGCTAGAATTATTAAGCTGCAATGTGGCTTGAAGAGCAGGCAGCAGCTGTCGAAGGAGATTTGGGTCCTGAAGTAACGGAGGGATTGGAGATTGCGGGACAGGTGAGACAGGAACTGTAGGAGCAGATGAAGCAGGCGCAGAAGTTGGATTCAGTCCAGAAGCAGAAGATGTAGAAGGAGTTGTGCAAGAATGGGATATAGACTTGTCCACAGATGCAGACTCTGAACAGAAGACAGACAGTAATTTTCATTTTCCCCAATATAAGCTGGCAACTTCTCACTAGTATAATATTCATTTTAAATTCAGAAGATCACATGCTTAACTATTGTTATAAGGAAACAAAACCAAGCCCAATATCACAAAATTTGACAATATCCTGTATCTAGTGTAATTTATGCTATTGAACCTAACATTTATTAGGAACACACACAGAATTTTCCACTTTAAGATACTGGACTGAAAACTGCCAGTGTAAGAAATGGGATTCTCCCCCCCCCCCCCCCCCAAATTTAGAACAAACGTGGGACAAAAATTCTATAAACATAAACCAACAGCTGTTAACATCCCCACAGCAGAGTGGAAAAACATCTAAAAATGTATCTGCCCATAATTAATTTCAAACCTGTCAGCTTCTCCTGAAGCAGCAAGACTTACATCCTTTATTCATTAATTTAATTTTAGCAAACATCAAGACTTATTATTTAAAGAATTGTTAAGTACTTAAATTCAATTATACTGTATGGCAATTTTTTCTAATTAATGAGTTATTTAATGAAATTTTGCTTTCAGTTAACATTAAAGTTGCTCCTCCATTCCAGTACTGTGAGAAATTCCTGCACTGAAAAGTATTTCCACTTACTATAGGAGTACCATCAGTCACTTCAAACATCCTTCCTTCAAGAAGCCTGGACCACTGTATTTCAATTTTAGCTTCTCTTTCTCTCCCCAAAAAAACCTGTCCGAGGCCTCTGCCCTGAATTCAGTGAATACTAAGGGCTCTACAGCACCAAACAGGTTGGATGAAGAGTGGAAAGAGGGATATGGATCCAAGATCTTACCCTGGATGCAAAAATCCAAATAAAAGCTAAAATAACTGGCTGGGAAAATCTTTTTACTTTAAAGGCATATTTCACGCCTTTTGAGTGGTGACAAAGTAAAAAGAGGATAACTTAGTAAAGAAAAAATAAGTTTTTGTTCTCTTTTACTACATAAGAATAAAATGCTCCAAAATTTCTAAAAGCTTGTTTTCTGATAGTCTCAATTGCAATCTTTGAGACTAATTTAAAGAAGAACCCTAAAAAAATAAATTAAATTACTCAAGGAAGTATCAATACGTAAATCAAATGAGAATGGAAATCTCAGTGAAAAGAAAGGGGACTTCAGCTTTCATGCAGTTACAGTAGTAATAGCTCATAACAGGTCACAAATACTGGGTAAAAAAGCCTTTTCTAGTTACGTAGCTGAGAAATCTAAACCAAAGAAAAACACTGAAGAATTCAAATTTGACAGCTTGCAAGGACTCATCGGCCAGAACACACAAATACATTTTGATGTATCAGGTACATTTCTAAAAGGCAGCTTTATCTAGTTACAAGCTCCTTGGGACAATCTATAAAGCAATCTGGCTGTTTGGCCACAAGCCTTCAAAAGAACTTACAAAGGGACAAGAAATGTTTATCAGTAACATGTGACTAGAACAGATGATTACATATTAACCCCCCCCCCTTAAAAAAGTCATTAGTAGTGGTCTTTGTTATAGAAGTATAACATACTATGGTGTTTAGAGTAAACTTAGGACAACTGCAATTCAAGACACATGAAGCAAAGAAGAATCTTATCATACCAAACATGCTAAGTTTAAACTTGGTCCGAATAAAGACAAGTTATACAAAAGTAAAGGAACTGGGCACAATGGAGCATGTTAGTACTTACATAGACAAGTCTCCCAGCCTACAGTTTTGAGAACCTTACAAAAAAAATAATTCCAAACAGAAACAAAGCCCCCTCATTTCAAAACAAACAAACAAACAAAAAAACAAACAAGAAAAAAAACCCAAACCAAACCCCAAGCAACAGCCAGCTTAAAAACAGTTAAAAACGTATTTAATGTAGTTAGGATTGTCTCTGCAGTTAGACTGAGTTATTTTAAGTGAAGAAGCAACTTATTACTGTATTATTAATTTACATAAGCAATACCCGAGCTTCAAACCACACCATCATACCAAACACCTAGAAGTATTTTCTACCCATGCTGCAGTTTTGAACAGAAAATTAACTTAATCAAAGACAAACTCAAGCTAACAATGCAGTGAAGAGAAACCTTAAGACCAGTTCAGTTCTGGGTTTTTACTCATTTCTTGAATAAAAGGACTCAAAATATGTCATACAAAACCAGTGAGTTCCAAGAGGTCTGCAAAACTGTTCTAGCTTGGATAAGTTTCCCTGCTATAAGCATACAAACTGAATTATATAACAAAATACAGTCCAGTTTTCTTTAGACAATATGGAGACACTAATCTGCAGCTGTATTACTGCGGACAGTATCACAGAATCATAGAATAGTTAGGGTTGGAAAGGACCTCAAGATCATCTAGTTCCAACCCCCCTGCCATGGGCAGGGACACCTCACACTAAACCAGGTCACCCAAGGCTCTGTCCCACCTGGCCTTGAACACTGCCAGGGATGGAGCATTCACTACCTCCCTGGGCAACCTAACAGTAAAGAATTTCTTCCTTATATCCAATCTAAACTTCCCCTGTTTAAGTTTCAACCCGTTACCCCTTGTCCTATTCACTGCAGTCCCTAATAAAGAGTTCCTCCCCAGAAACCCTGTAAGCCCCCTTCAAATACTGGAAGGCTGCTATGAGGTCTCCATGCAGCCTTCTCTTCTCCAGCTTGAACAGCCCCAACTTTCTCAGCCTGTCTTCATATGGGAGGTGCTCCAGTCCCCTGATCATCCTTGTGGCCCTCCTCTGGACTTGTTCCAACAGTTCCATGTCCTTTTGATGTTGAGGGCACCAGAACTGCACACAATACTCCAAGTGAGGTCTCACGAGAGCAGAGTAGAGGGGCAGGATCACCTCCTTTGACCTGCTGGTCATGCTCCTTTTGATGCAGCCCAGGATACGGTTGGCTTTCTGGGCTGCGAGCGCACACTGAATCTGGCTCATGTTCATTTTCTCATTGACCAACACCCCCAAGTCTTTCTCCACAAGGCTGCTCTGAATCTCTTCTCTGCCCAACCTGTAGCTGTGCCTGGGATTGCTCCCACCCAGGTCTAGGACCTTGCATTTGGCATGGTTAAACTTCATGAGGTTGGCATCAGCCCACCTCACAAGTGTGTCAAGGTCCCTCTGGATGGCATTCCTTCCCTCCAGCGTATCAACCGAACCACACAGCTTGGTGTCATCGGCAAACTTGCTGAGGGCGCACTCAATCCCACTGTCCATGTCACCAGCAAAGAAGTTGAACAGGACAGGTCCCAACATTGATCCCTGAGGGACACCACTCGTTACTGGTCTCCAGCTGGACATTGAACCATTGACACAACTCTTTGCATGCGGCCATCCAGCCAGTTCTTTATCCACTGAGTGGTCCACCTATCAAATTGATGTCTCTCCAATTTAGAGATGCTTTGTGGGACAGTGTCGACTGCTTTGCACAAGTCCAGGTAGATGACAGCAACTGCTCTCCTCCTGTCCATCAGTTCTGTAGCCCCATCATAGAAGGCCATGGAATTGGTCAGGCAGGATTTTCCCCTAGTGAAGCCATGCTGGCTGTCACCAAGCACCTTGTTGTTTTTCATGTACCTTAGCATGCCTCCCAGGAGAATCTGCTCTATTTTAAGTATGTGTTAAAATGTATTGGTGAAAGATATTTTTTGTATGATCACCCAGATTAAACACCTAGAGAAAATTCTGTGAAAAAAGGACAGTGTTTAATGCTAACATTCCAATCTTTTGAGATGGTTAACATTACAAAGCTAACAGTCCAAATGTTGAATACATCTCTATGATTATGACTACTACCATCATGACTATCCGTATGCACATCATATTTTAGTTCTTATTTAACATTATAGAAGATATGGAGAACAATGAATGCCCAAGAGCACCACTGCACTTCAGAAATTAAATTATTCATAGTGAAATAAAGGGTATAAACCTGTTTCTGACAGAAAAAAAAGAAGTAAAAAAATACTAGTGGAAGTAAAAAAAGTATTTCCTGTTTGTATTAAGTAGCCTGAATGCATATTTTCTTCTCTATATGGGAAACTCCTTTGTGATGAAAACAAACATGTTAAGAAAACAAGAGACTACAAGTTAGTTCTATATAATTACAACTTTCATTACACATTAATTTAAAGCACCCTATCTTACTCCATGGCTCCCAGACTGGACATTTGATTTCACAGAAATAAGTCCACGAAATAGTGCCTATAAAACAAAGCTTCTAAATATTTACACATCTATTTTTTTGTATAACACAAATGTTTAAAACTGTTTAATTCATGACCATAGAAAGAACTTGCTAGTTTCATCTTTAAAGTTAACACTAGTCAAAACTCCTCAAGATGAAATGATGTCTTTCAAAAACCCTCAGTTATCACTTACCAGGATGTAAGCATTTCTCCTGCTGTTTAACAAACAGAAATAGAAATTTCTAATTCCCTTCTCTTCCCTAACTCCCCTTTTCTGATCTATTTTCACAGACCATTTCACTGTATGTTTTGTCACAGTTAAATTTACTTTTAAAAATTTAAATACAATTTCATAGTTTCTACAACATTAGGATACTAAAAAGCTGAGAATTATACAGCCCTGTAATTTTTAAATGCCTTTGAAGCCTCAGCCATCATGAAACAGTCAGAATGAACACAGCATACTGAGAAAAGTTACATATCTTTACAAATCTAAGCTCTTTAGCTTTCTAACTCCAACACACTGGTCTGTATGCCTTTGCCAACACAAGTTCATGTTCCTTAACAAGCTAGCTACAGTATTATTGCAAAATAAGGCTTTGGATTACACAGCAGTCATTCATAAACCTAATCTGAACCATTAATACATCAAGCAGGGCGATTTTTGAATGTACAACTGGAATCTTACAAAAAGAAAATTAAAATTACAGGGCAACTCTGCAGCATCCTCACTGCCAACACCAGTTACCATACAAATGCTATGCAAGTGACTCTTAAACCTCACATAAAATTTCAGTTATTATCATGAAAGTCCCATGGAAAGCTTTTGTAATAATTTTTTAAAATAATATTAAAACCAAAAGGAGAACATTCCACTGCTGAAAACTTTGTGAATTAAAAATAATGTTTTAGTTCTTCCTCAAAAAAAAAATGGAAAATTTACCATTTTGTAAACTATTTTTTGTGATTTTGAAAACTACCTTGCACCATAGGCTAAGCACATTAAAGTTTCAACTTCTGGAGCTTTTAAGAAAACTTCTAAAAAAAAAAAATCCGTCCACTTTGTTGCAATAATAAGCAAATACTGTATGCTTTCTCTGACAAGCATGTAAACAAGCAACATATAAAATTACAATATAGAACTAAGCACATTTCTGGACTGCCAACTTTAATCATATGGGAAAAAAAAAATGAGCAAGAAAAAGCCATCCAAAAAGTAATCAGATGGCAAACAAAAACCTAGATGTGGAGATTAACTTAATGAGGGGGTTTGGAACTGGATGATCTTAAGGTCCTTTCCAACCCTAACCCATTCTCTGATTCTGTGATTCTATAACTATTAATTGGCTTTACATTATAATAGAGCAGGAAAAAACCTGTTTATAATGAAAATAATTTTTGAAGACAACAATGATTACGATAGGGCTTTCTATTCATTACCTGTTCTGCTGGAGTTTGACCTGCAATCACATCTTTCAGACAGAAGAGAGAGAAGCCTGAGTTATCAGTCAGTATTCTATGACCAGAAGCTTTATGACAAAGATGTGTCTTCGCTGCAGGTTTTGCGAAGAGGTATCAGAACTGAAACAAACTGGAGGGTAGCGGTTGCTCAAGAAATAAGTCACAAAAGAAATGTTACATTCCGTATTTCCTAGCAGTGTGGAATTTTTAATTATAAGGCCAAGTAATCCTTTCAGAAAAAATACCACAGATCATTTTCTGCAGTCATGCCACAATGTTCTTCAATTACAACCTAGACAGAAGGTAGCAAACGCTTAGTTTCTCAGAGTCTGAGGCAGTATATGAAAGTGCTGTTGAATCTTGCCATCACCAATCTCTGCCCCTTCTGACAAGAACCTTTGCTTCCTAGCTGGTCCACTAATGAATGTCATTCTGAAGTGCAATTCTCAGCCTAGAATGTTACAGTGAAAATGAAGTTATTCCGACCAGGTTTAATGCAGACAGGTGAAAAACCAAGTCGTTTGACTGTTCTGCTTTTCTGTTTCAACAATGGGCTCTTGACACCGACACTCCTGCACCTCTTGTGCCTCAGTCATCCTGTTCTACCTGCTGGAGTCCTTTCAGTACCTGTTCCCACTGCTCCCTTCTCACGCATGGTGTGCTGAATTATTCGGACATGTCAGCGGGACAGAGAACACGGGGAAAGGGGAAGAACAAAAAAAAATGCATTTTTTGTGCACTTACTTCCTTCACAGTCCTTCTGACAACTAAAATACTAGTACTCCCTATGCAATGAGTAGCTTCAAAATGCTGCTATATACAGCCTGCTCGTATTTTTTCACATATATGGACAGCTGAGTTAGAAAAGAAAAATCTTTGTTGAAATAATGACACGGAAATCACCCATTACTGTGGACTGGATTAGTCTAACTTATCAGTGTGGCCCTTTGAGTATTCTAACAGCTATTCCTACTGATGGACTTTTTTATGCCATCTAAAAACCAACACATTCAAAGTCCTTCAGAATCAACAATATATTACTCAATCACTTGGATTGTGAGCTTGAATTGCATCTCTGCTCTGCCAGCAAGTCATGCATGTGTACTCTCACTGAGTGCTCTCTGTGGGAGGAAAACTGCATTACAAAATTTTCAGAAATTCAGTGCCTTATTGCCCCATAACCTTCACCTCTGCTAGCTATGCTGATTAAATAACCGCTGCCTACAACAGCTAACTGAACTGCCTGATTTACTGTTGATGATTAAGAATCTCAACACATTAATCTGTGCCTAAGTACCTTAAGTGTACAGTCACCAACTAAATTCTCTGAGCAGTGACAATCATTTATCTTTTTTACATAGTTCAGTTCTGACCTACTATGGGTCTTAAGCCAAACTAAAACAGATAAATATTTCAAAGCAGTGCATTTTGCAAACATATTCAGCCAAATAAAACTATGGCAACAACAGTAACTGGGTTCTCAAATACGCTCAATTTATCTATAATAAAAAAAAAATCCTTATTTTTCTCATTTGGATTACTCCAGTCTTAAACTAAATTTTCATATTTCCTCTGCTGCCAAAATAAATGTAACGGCAATGCTGAGCAAATAAGTAAGTATGAAGTACTGGAAGAAACCTGTAACAGCATCACTAGCGTTGGTTTTTCTAACCACTGTATGAATTGGGTAATATACTTAAAACTGCAAAACTCTACCAAAGAAGATGCAACTATACGAGGAACAATGCTAATAACTGACTACAAAAGAGCAAGTGTTACAAGAAAACCACAAGGGTGAGAAACAGATAAGGAAGAAGCTCAGCTGTCACTGACCAACTGTGTCAACATCGGGGTCACAACCCACCCAGAACTGCACCAACCAGCTTGCTTTAGAGTACTGCTGTACTAGAAAAAGAACTGCTGCCTGATGGGACTTGGGAGGAAATATGTGAGAAGTATTCTATAGACAGACACACTGTTAGGACAATACAACATTTCTTTCAGTAACTGAATTAGAAATAGGAAAATGTGATGTGCCCTACAGATAAAGCAGCCAAAAAGTAGAAAAAGCAACCCCACACTTTACCTGCATAAAGCACTCACAGTGAGCACAAACAGAAGCAGCAGATTCTGACTGGAACATTCAAACCAAAGAGTAGAGGTCAAACAGTTCCCCAGGAACTCTCCACTACTGCCAGCCATTGAGGGCAGAGGACTACTGCTAACAGCTGAGCTATAGTTCAGCCAGGGATTTTATTCAATCTCCTTGTGGGACTACAACATACTCCTGCAGCAAAAGAGATTGAGCTGAAAAAACTGTTGTTGTTTTTTGTGCCTTTTTTTTGTTGATTTGTAGTTCATAACTATTACTGCATTAAAAAATACACACTAAGAGCAGATTAAAACAGTGGTACATACATGCTGGCATAAGGCTGCCAGCAATACATTGACAAAAAGCAAGAACTCATTTAGGCAAGGACTACTGCATGTATCAGTCATTTGCACCTAACTATTTTTATAAGCAAAACCCACAGCTTTACCTCTTTTCGTAAAGAGAGAGGGATGGCACAGCTAGTGAACAGGAAAAAAAAAAACTACAGGCTGGTCGCTTTACTACTGCAAAAAAACCCTCTCAAACTGTTTTCCAATTCTATAAAGATTCCTTTAGAAAACTGTTTGAACCACATACCTCAAGACATTTTTTTTCTTTTTCATTCTGTATTACAGCTGCAAACAAATGCTTTAAAAACTGTGCACCTATGGTACTACAGGTTCACAGTCATCTCTGGAGAACGAGTAACAGAGAAAACTAAACCAGCCCAGTATACAGCACTGCTTCTTCCCCTCTTTTAAATTTAGACATGTAAAATGCTACAGAAATTTTACTGGTCAAATTTTTTTACAAATTAAAAAAAAGAAAGTCCAGCATTCACAGAAAAAGAAAGGCAACACAAGTGAATATACTCTTTGAATGATCTCTTATGATATAAGCTGCACTGGATTTTTCTGGTTCTGTGAGAGTCAAATTCAAGTGAAAACTCACATTTTCTGGAGTATTTGAAGCCTAACATTCACCTATTCTGAGTCTTCAATTACTTACTAGCCTTCTGTAATCCACCCAGTCTGAAGCTCAGTATGACATTAGCTCACAAGGAAGTGGCATGAAACACATCAATGAGATGTATTACAGGGAATCTATCCATTTAACCCATTCCTACATAGGAATACAGAAATCAAGTGATTATTTAATATGGAACCATCCATAGTAACATGGATTCCAAAGTAAGATTTATAGTGTCAAGACCACCCTGTGTGATCATTTTCACACAGGGTGTAAAAATATGTGTTCATAACCCAGACATATGTTCTCAAATGAATGTCATATGTAAGAAATAGTACAACTCCCTACCAACATTTGCAGCGGTTGTCACAATGAAAAATTCCTTCATTTGCAGTAAGATTCAGTTTGCTCAATTTAAGTGGAAGCAACTAGCAAACATATGTTGTAAAACAAGGAAAGAATATCCAGTCTAATCACACACTAAACAGGAATAAAGTACATAGCAGAGTTGAGTAATAATACCAGTTTTCTTTGAGTATATTTTGAAGATAGTAATGAAAATAGAGAATAAAAAAGGAGAGAACATCTGATGTGCATGTTTTTAAACACGGCAATGCAAAACTCATTAAATTGCAATCAAAATGTAGAAGCTAAACAGACGTGACTATGGTATTCAGTACAAGAACCATGCATCAACTAATACTTCTTGCCTTACTGTTTTGAATAGTAAAAGGCTTGCTGAAAATCTTCTGTTTCTCTGTAGTTTACAGTCAACATTCATGTACAAGGCGATGTAAAATACGCACAAAATCTCAAGAAAAACAGACAAGATTTCTTTACATGCACAATTTTCTTACATTGTAGTATTTGTCAATGTATAATATTGTTTGACTATTTTGGATGGCCATGTACACTTATCTCTGGGTAAAAGTTGAACTAATAAAGAAAACTAGAAAGCAGAGAAACAGAGTATAACACCAGTGTCAGATCAGAGTATTTTCTTGGTTTTAGCACCATACTACTCTTCCATAACTAGACAGACTCACCAGTCTCAACAGGTCAAGAATTCCACTTCCAAAAAAAAACCCACAAACCAAACCAACTAACCAAAAAAAACCCACAAAAAAAAACAAACAAAAAAAACCAAAACAGACAAGTTTATCAAGAATTACTTTCCCCCATTCCAAAGCCTCCAAACCAGAATTCTCCTACATCCAAGAACTCAGCTGTACTAAAGTATCATACTATCACTAGTAACAGACATCTTAATTCTGACAATTTTCTTGAGCTCTTCTTGCCTAAAAATGAAGTAAATCCAACTAAAACATGGGCTTTTGAAGGGTCACAAAGAATGCATGCATAGTCCTGGTCTTCAGTTTATGACTAAATGTTTCTGGTACGTATTATGCAAAAACACAAACTTCCAGCAGCTTTAGAACTGAAGATCTAGCATGTTACAAGACAGAGATCAAGAGAGAACAGCAGCTGTTACAAATGTGGAAAACTGTGTTGCTTTCTGGAAGAACTGCACTTGCATTTATTGAAGTTTGATGAACCTGACATTCTAAACAGTTCGTAACACATAATGGTCATGTGAAATTACTTTCACATGGTGCAACTACATCTATGTTAAGAACTCAAGTAACATCAAAGGTTCAAAACAACTTGAGGGAGGACAAAAATGAAAATGTCCTACTAAAATGTCTTACAATTATCATATGAAATTATAATTTGCTGAATTAGCCAGTAAAAAGCAAAGACTGCAGTGTTAATTTGAATACATAAGATATAGCAAATGTGGCTTAAGGGGAAATAAACACAAAACAATAATTGGTTCTAAGCACAAAAAAATCATCAGGGAAAAAAATTTTTGAGTTTTAGAATTAACACACTTTGAATAAGCAATGCAAATGCAATGCATCATCTTAAGTAACAGAAGGAATTTCATTATACATACCTTTTCTCTCTGTTTTCTGTGCAGGGATGGAAGATGTGGGTGTAGGCAGTTTTGATAAAGTAGATGCTCCATTAGCATCAAAGGATTTCTTTGGCTGGTGATCAGATTGTAGAGAAAATGGACTAGGAGGAACAGTGCTTGGGGTCGCAGTTGGATGAACCACGGGTTTGATGGGATGCTGTACTGGAGCAGAACTACTGTGAGTCTCTGCTCTTGGCAGTCTGTAGTCTCTGTCATTGTGCCTGCTTGTTTGAGATAAAATATTCTGTGGCAGCATACTACTGGCGTCGCTGGAATGCTTGTCTTCCACTTTTGTCAGGATTCCCCAAGTAATGTTGCAAAAAGAAAAAAAGATTAAATTAGAAACTTGCTAAGACTGCAGTGACTCTTATTAATATTGCTGCACATCAACAACTACAGATGATTAAACTGCTTATGATTAAAGAAAGTCCCAAGTAGATCAGCATCAAAAAAGGCAAAATAGGATTCTACTCGCTGACAAAATGCATTTCCTGTGACCTTTGCTTGGTTTAGAGTTCCGCTTAAACACTATGTTTTGATGGAAGGCTTTATAACCACTGTTACAGTCAAGTTAACTTTTGAAGTCTCCTAAAAAACCTAAATCAAAATCTATTACTTCCCTCTTACATTTAACATGAAGAGATAATTTGTGCCATTTTTCTTTTTGTTCATTGAAAATCCCAAACATTGAGTATAACTTAAGTTCCAAATTCTAGCCTTCAAAGAACTCCAAGTCACTCGAGTACTACTACAAAGAATTCCCTTTCTTCCCTTTCAGCTGAATTAATTCAAGACGACTATATATCAAATAAGTGACTCATCTGCACTTGTCACACAATTACAGACTTTAAAATATGCTACACAGGGAACATACCAAGCAAACACAGACTCATTCTTTTTATTGATCCTAGATTTTCACCTGTTACAAAACAAGCAGTTACTGCAATATGCATTTCTGCTTTCTGTAGCATAAAGTATGTTTAGCATATGCAGTATGTTTCAGCATACAGAAAGACAGCCTTTTATAAGTCTCTGTCTTGTCAAGTTCCAAGCAAAGGTGAGGGATGGGGGGAGGGAAATATTAGTACTTTAGCTTCTTTGCAAACATCCTGATAACTATGCTACAAATTCACCCAAACTACAAACTACAGCAGCATACAGAAACAACCTTAGTACAAGTATTTCCCTGGAAAAGAAATTGACAAAGATTAAAGGTGGGTACAATGAAAAAAAATAAAATAAATCCAATAACAGAAATTCATAGTCTATGCAAGGTTTTGTTAAGAGTATTGGCATGGTAAATACATGTTTTTAATAAAGTACAAAAGCCACTGAAAACCTTGGTATCACAGTCCATTAAATTAGTTATTTTCAGATGTGAAATCAAGGTTTTGGAAAAGACTTCTGCAGCTCTATTTTTAAGTTCAGAATACAACATTGACAGGTCTCAGTGATCATGACAGTCCAATTATACATAAACTGTGCAAGTTGTTTCACTACCTATCTATAAAGATAACTAAATTAGACAGTAAAAGCTGCAAAGAAGAGGGCCACCACTAAAAGCATTAAGCAAGTTGTGTACTAGTAAAAGCTCAAAGTTATGATAAGAAATAACATTAGTAACAGCTGTCTGTGCGCTTTGGCCTTTTTAGATAAAAGAAGTGAGAAAAACAGCTAAGGGAAGGCCTTTGTTTTGTTTTTTTTTAAGTTTGGAAAAACAGTAATGAAAACAGGGCAAGAATATATTACTGTAAAAAAAGACACATACTTCCACTGGCAAACCCACTGGCAGCTGTCGCCTGCATCACCTCTCTTCTGTAATCCCTATCTTTTGGAAAACTGTTAACTGACATTTTGCTTGCTTCTTTTTGTCTCTGCTCTCTGGAGAAAAGAAAGCACATGTTCAGAAAGAAAACACTTCGCACAGGTGAAATTACATGAGATTAATTAAACTATCCTAAGAGCCTGCAGCTACAGACTGGTGTAGGCAAACTCCAGCTGCTGCTTCCTTCACCAGCGTTTGTTGAAGCCCCAGTATAACACTTCAGCTCAGTAACACTGAGAAAGACAAAACAAAAAAAACCCAAACCCAAATGCAGTAACAACAACAAAAAATTACATAGAGAAAAAAGCCCCCTCAAAACAACAAGCAACCACCCACCCCACCAAAAAACTAAATCAACCATACTACCCTCTCCCACTCTAGATCATCAAGGGATAAAATAGGTGCCAGAGGTTCTGATAAGGGTAGGAACACAGTAGAATAGGATCAAAATCTTTTATAGCAGTAATCTATTAGATAAGCTCAACTGCTCTTAAATGACCTTAAGAATATTTGCTATTTATACAACGAAAACAGACACACACATATACCTTTCCAGCCACTCTTTTGGTTTTTCCCATTGTGAAACTTCTGTTCGGCAGTTGTAGTAGTATTTTTTGCCTGAAGAGCTGATGTGTTCAGACCAATCATCCGCAGAATCATAAGCCTTTAAAATACAAAAGGTGTTGGATAAAAAACTACTGGAAAGTTTTAATATATAAATTTAAAAGCTTTCACTATTTTAAAAACTACATGGCATGCTCGCATACACCCATATCACTGATTTCTAACATCGCTAAATGCCCACTTCATTTTGATAGGTAAAGATGTGACCACTACCACTCCTGCTTCATTCTGCAAAATCATATTGTCTTCTCTAGATTTCCCAACAAAGTTCATGGAAAATATTTCTCTCTGTATCTATTTCACTTAAATAAACAAGTGTTTTAAAATTAAAGACAGGTACCTCAAAGCTCTAATGATTCTAAATTAGAATAGTTTTACACAACATAGAAGAACTGCAGCCTGGGTTTACAGAGAGTTTAAAATACAGACTGATCCTGGAAAACTCAACAAAGCCAGAAATGTACATGCTGCCTGTTTAAGACAAAATAATGGAAATATAGCATATATGAATGGTGCGATACAGGGATGAATACCAATCACAAATACTCACTGCATCAGAAGTTTTGCTTGGATTATTGCTGGGATTAGAAGAATGTGAATTTGAACTATGAAGAGCACTGTGGTTATGTGAATTTTCTTGTGGAGAGTAACTGGTCCCTGAAGGAAAAAAGAAACACTGTTCACCATATATATTTTCAAAGAAATCAGCCACTGCACTGCATTCTAAGGAGATAGAAGGGGAAAGGAGAGGGGAGTAGAAAAGGCAAGCTGCCCACAACATGGACCACAGCATAGTTCAGATGCAGAAGTATTTCAGATGACTATATGCATATTTCCTTTTTCACACAGCATAAAGCTCACTTTGCCTTTCTAGTTACAATAATGACACGTCCCTCCACTAGTCTTAGTCTCAAACCTCATCCGGCTATGAATCAACAGGTAGCCTTTTTATTTGTTGATGACTGGAGAAGTCTTACAGTATCAATTCAGAAATTAAGATTTTCTCCTCAAGTCAGAAAGTTTAAATAGGCTTATCAACAGCCTACAGATACACAAAATCAGCATTTACAGTCACTGGAGCAACACTGTTTTCCTAACTCTTTTGACACTACCTGTAACTGGTTCTAGGTACCTATTTCTGTTTGTGCATGTAGATTAATTTTTCTGTACCTCACTCTGCAACACAGATATCAACACCTGAATAACAAAAGCAGCATTTCCCAGGCCACCACCTGCTTCTGGCCTCCCTTAAAACTGCTTCTCAAGGTTTCCTCCTACATCATGACAATCCTTGAACAGAAAAGAACAGCTGGGAAATGAGAAGGGAGAATTCTCAACACCTATTGCATCTACATTTGTGCCTAAGCTCATCATCAGGTAAGCCTTAACAGCTCTAATTACAATTAAGCAAGGCCATCCATTAAACTCTTCCCAACCTCATTTTAAATTTCCTGCTTAAAGACCTTTCATTCCTCAAAAATTTCTAAGCAAGTAAAAACTCTTCCATTATTCTTCATATGATTTCCTCTTTCTATGTTTTCAATGTTCACATAAATCACACCAAACTAAGAAAAATCTTTTTCTTGCATGTCATGGAAAAACCTAGATATTCCAAATACAGCACTCTCTCTGCCTACTGAGAATTTCTAAATACCATGAGATAGTACATTAGATATCATTAGCTCCACATACCATATAGTGATCTAAATATGAAGTCAAAATGCTCTGCAGATGGCAAAGACTATCTTATGAGCAACTACAACAAAGAACAGGATCTTTGGTAATGGACTGATAGGCGTGAATGAATGGAGACATTTCAAATATATATATATGTATATATGTGTATATGTATGTATTTTTATGTCTTCTGAGAGCCATATATGCAGAAAATGATTACTAAATGATATAGCGTGGTGCAGAATGGGAGAGAGAACACAAAGAGCCTTCTGACTAGATGAGAGTTGGCAAAACTACCAGCTCAAAACTTCTTCCTCTGCACCTTTAACCCTGAAAGTTAGAAAAACAGTCCATCACAAAAGTGAAGAGATATACCATGACTGATCTGTTTAGTACCCTAAAAAAGTTGAAGGCTGATTTGCACACACATGAGTTATTGCAACCTGAATCATCAGCAGCTGTGAACCTCTTTCTACACTACTGTGGGTAAAACTATGTCATTATCTTTAAAGATCTGGGGAGGATGGGAGAAAAAAAAAGGTCTTGTCCTCAAATACAGCCTGCAAGACAATTAGTCCTACACCAAAAGTACCCTACATGCTCAGAGACAGATGAAACGACTTATCCATGGGGGTAACTTAAGCTTACCAAAAGCAATACTCACATCACATGTTTATGATGCAAATAAGTGACAACAAGATGACATGACTTTACATGTTATGTTAGTAAATTCCAGAATTTAGACGATGATATACATTTAAAAAAGCCATTTAGTTTCCCATAATGTATGCAAGAAGTATACCATAATTACAAGCCTGTACTCCTCAGTAAGACACATGAGTCTTGGTTGCTTGTCTTTATTTACTATACCCTCCCCCAAACTCTACTGAGACTGTAAATTCTTTTTTCATGTATTTCTGCTTAATGCACACATATTAGCTCATTTCTCATTCTGTAAGGTAAAATAATCTCCTTTTTAAAGGAAAAAACAAGACGAAAATCTACCAGATGGCCTGTTTGAACAGTTTTGTTATTAGTCACTTCAAAACTTCACAACACCGATGTAGTTAATTTACTGCAAAGCCATACCATTGGTCCAGTAAAATTACACTTTGTTCAGAGTACTCAAGACACAGTTGGGGTTTTTTAAATACCACAGTGGCATTTTACAAACATGAATAACAGCCAACAATACATGCATTAAGTCAACAAAATTCTTTAAAGCAAATTCTATACATACCATAAGCAAACCCTTCACTAAGCAGACTTTAGCCCCCCCCGCAGTCTAACAGCTCAGCAGCATCCCCCCACCATTTCACACTTCCCTGCAGTGCTGGTTCCCAGCCCCAGTGCTGAGTCACAAAGCACCACAGAGGAGTGAATACAGAGTGGCTGCAGCAGTCACACCCACCTACAGCTGGCCCCAGTAGTAGAAACGCCTACTTATGCAGCAGCTTCTTTATAAGGAGAACTGGGCCTCTCCACAAGGAGCTACAGTCCTCCTTAGCAGAACTCCTAGGCTGCACATTCATGGGCTTGACCTCAGTCAGGGATCTTGCCCTACCCGAGCTCCCCTCAACTGCATAAAAACTGCTCACGGCTGCTCCAGCAGTACCACTTGCCTCGGGTTGCCAGGATAAGCCATGTGGGCTTTCACATGGGCCAACCAGAAATACATACCCAGTGGTGCCTAGAACAATTATACAAAGTAATTACAGGTGCAGGTTCACCCCCACACCTCCGTTTTATGCATAATATCACTTTATATAAATATCCAAACTCTAAGGGAATGAGCATGCAAAAGGGCTGCCAAGCTGATGTTTGCTGTTGGGAAATTTCCAAGACTGAAGCAGATGATCCTCTGGAGAACAAGATTTTTAGCCACTTCATACAAGTTAAGTGCTTAAAGATCATATGCAAACATCAAAATCGTATCACCAAATTAACCACATAATAAATAAAACCTTCAGTACAAGGTGGGACATACCTGCACAGCAGTCACCTAGAACTCTGATAACCCAGCCAAGCAAACACTGCCAGCTCAGACTGTCAGGAGAAGCTGCTAGAGATCTTTAAAAGGTCACCAAGTTAAAATGGTATGCAGAGACCAATCCACAAGTGGAAGTCTATTCTAAAAGGAGAGAGTTCCTCTCATTTGTAGGCTTGCTTTCACCACTAGCAATACCTAACCCTCAGTCATTTTAAGGTGGCTGTGACTTGCTATCAGCTCTGTGTCTCCCAGCTGCATGTCTGGCAAAACAGGTCATGAGAACAGGATTGCTAAGATTAGTCCATATCCCAGAAAAAGGCCTGATATGGTAGACAGCACACTATTGTCCCTTGAGGTACTTCTCACGGTGTCCTCTCACAGATAGACAATCCTTACTAGTCCTGTTTCATTCAAGAAAGAGGGACACAAAGACTTGTTTTAAAAATGCTTATTAACATATCTTAAGACTTAGCAATTGCAAATACACACCTTCGATGCACCACAGGGAAATTCATACCATGTTATAAATGCTCCAATTCAGTTACAAAACTCCCCATGGAAATGTTTACTGCACCACCACTGGGCATGATTTTCTCAGCTTAATCATTATTTTGGAAGCAGCTGAATCTGTATAGAGCTACTCCTAACTGGAAGATGGCCAAGAAGGGCATTGACACTACAATTATATAAAGATATAGTGGTACAATCACATAAGCAAGCCTTCACTAACACTATCTCTAGTGAGGAACAGGTCATAGGACAAGGTTAAATTATCACGACTATCTTCAAGTCTTTCAAATGAAAATTATATCTTCCTCACTAAAGAATGAAAACCAGCAGAAAGCACAAGAAGCATGAATCTGGGAACCAATTCAAAAAGAGGCTGTGACTTTATGCCTACCACAGATTTCAGATTCTGCAATGCCAAGACTCACTTCAATGTTTTTGTAAGTAGTATCCAGATTCAAAGTGCTGAATCCAAGACAGTTTGAACTGCAACAAGGGTTCAACACTATGCTGGTCTTCAAAAACAAGATGTAACAGTGGGTGAAAAAAGAATATTCCTTTTTCAACACAGTCAACTTTCTCTAGTAATCATTACGTTTAATTAATCTCTCCATTAACACTTCAACTCTGTAAAATTAAGAAAAGTTGAAATTCTGTTTTAGCTAGGGATCAGATTGCCCTAATAGAACAACTGATTTCCTTCTCCCCTGCTGTCTTTCAAGAACAGGCTGAAATTCTTTGTTTTCCAAAACCTATACATCTAAGCAAGCAACTACAGGATGCATGTGCACCCAGCTAAACTAGATCTCTTTGCTACTTGATTAGAAGGGTCAAATACATTCCACACCACCCTCTGGCATTCAAGTGTGTGAGTCTAAATAAAACTTTTTGGAGTATAACATTATACAGTATTATAAAAAAATTTCAAACTCACATCTTCAAAAGGTAACTCTAAATCCAGATAAATCTACAAAAGATGATCTACAATCCAGATTAGCAAACAGTAAACAAGATAAAGCTATTTTTCATCCTCTTTGAATATACACCAAGAAATTACAGCAAATTCATACACTCCCACTTACACTCAAGATTCAAGCTAGACACAAACAGTAAAATTATAGTATTTGCCATAGTAGTGTTACACCACACAACAGTTAACTTCAGACAGTCCAACACAGAACATTTATGTTTCTTTTCCAGTCATATATCTTATTAACATCCTCACTCTCCCTTAGTCCATGATAAAAAGTGTCAGTGTGGATAATACAAACAGAAGTTCGCAAATGCTTACCAGCTGGACCAGAAGCATGAAAAATGCTCCCCAGCAGTAACAAGTGCTGTAGCTGGTACTTGAAGGCAGTCCCCCCATTCAGTCCCTCCAGAAAGATCAGGAAATTTGGGAAGAGCTCTAGGAGAGTCACATTTTCTGTGCCCAGAAACCATGTACACAAAAAGCAAGGAAGTTCATTCCACCCATTTCAACTCCATACACGCTGTTGTATGACTCCACATTCCACCTCTTAGCTAATACACAATAAATTCAGTAAACCAGACAGTACTAAAACCTGAACTTCCTTAAAAGAACAAATACTGACCAACTGAGAGACACTAATTACTTATTAACAGAGTGTCCTGGGTTCAGCTGTACCAGTTATTTTTCTCCTTCTTCATAGCTGGTGCAGTGCTGTGCTTTTGAGTTTAGTTTGAGAACAGTGCTGATAACACCAATGTTTCTTAGTTGTTGCTAAGTAATGCTTACCCTAATCAAGGGCTTTTCAGTCTCATGCTCTGCCAGTGAGGAGAGGCACAGGAAACCAGGAAGAAGCAGAGACAGGACACCTGACCCAAACTAGCCAAAAGGGTATTCCATGCCACGGCACATCATGCCCAGTATATAAACTGGGAGGAGTTACCCAAAAGGCCCAGACTGCTACTCAAGTAGCGCTGGGTATCAGTCAGCAGGTGGTGAGCAGTTGTATTCTCTCCCTTTGTTATTTCCCTTATCATTATTATTATTGGTTGTAGTAGTAGTAGTTTTGTATTGTACCTTAGTTACTGGACTGTTCATATCTCAATCTGTGGGAGTTACATTCTTTTGATTCTCCTCCTATACCCCTTGGAGGTAGGGTGGGGGTGGAGAAGAAGGGGAGGAGTGAGCAAGCAGCTGCAGGGCTCTGAGTTACCAGCTGGCCTTATAGCATAACACAGAGGAAAGAGCAAGATAGTTTTTGGTATTGAAATGGCATGGTGATAACTATTTAAGAGTTGTTTAAACAGAAAATTATAGAAACTTAATCCAAGATAAGCATAAATTGAAACCTCTGAAGTGTCTTCCAACTAACATCTTTGTTACTTCAGTGCAAATCTTTCGGCAGACCAATTTCTAAAGTTCTACATATGGGAGGAAAAAGAGTAACATAATAGGAACACAATACCCAATGTCTCAGCAGTAACTGACCAGCCTATCACGGCCATTTTTATTTGCCACGTGTAATACAACAAAACAGTTTTTCTTCAGTGCATTTTTATGTGGCCCACTGTACTGAAATAAAAACTTGCAATTTTTATAGCAGAGCAATGGCCTCAGAGAGCACACCAACTGAGCAGTAACATTTTCCAGAAATCCATAACAAAGTTGAATACACAGTGTTCTGCCAAAAGAAAGAAAATCTAACCTCAGCACTGTACTGCCCAACCACCCCATTACATATCAGTTATGCCCCCCAAAATAAATGTTTTATACCTGTTAACAAGTAGCTCTATTGAGCAAAAAATGCCCCATTTCCTCCCCTGCTCTCCTATCATACTGTGTATCCAGGACAGCAAAGTCTGTGCTGTTCTGTAATGTCTGATTCTCAGCATAATTGTCTCAACATAAAGAAGTTTTCATCTTTATCTCCAAGTTATTATTCACACAAAATTTCATGGAAATTAGTCCAAAATGTTAGCATAAACAGATCAAGAGTTGTACATACATGGAGTAAGACAAACATCTATATAAAATTTTTCTTCTAAGGTCGCAGTAAGAAAACGACACCTCAAGAAGATAAAGACAGGAGAAGTAAACAAGTGTAAGTCAAGGACTCTTATAATCTTACTAATTCAAGACTCAAAGAACGCCAAGGTACTATTAAAATGAAAAAGATTAGCTTCAAATTTTATTTTACAAATTGCATAATGCAACAGTATTTTGCTATTTTGCTGTCTTCTGCTTACATTTTTATTTTTGAGATTTGCTCAATTCATTTAAAAAAAATAAAGTTTAATTTTATGGCAAACAGTACAAACTGCTCTAGAAAGAAAACCAGTTATCTGCCCATCAAAAAGGAAAGCAAGAGGCAGTAATAAAAAGGGCTCAAATTAAATTCAAACTTCTGAGCTCTCAAACCCAGCAGCTAACAGGCAGACAGTCTTGCTAGAGCTGTACATCAGCGTGAACGGACATAACAGCTTGAGCTGTCCTCCCTGGAAGAACAGATATAAACTTTTATTTGCCCTACCATCCTTTTTTTTTTTTCTCCTTTCCCTGTTACAGCTGCAGCAAAATAGTTCCCATAATTCTAGGGTTGCCTTCAGCCCACATCCCAGTAGCACTGAGAAATCACTTATCAACTTAGAAAACTATCAGGTTCACTGAACAAGGTCTACTGAATCCACTGAGTTTCTGTAAGATTCAATGCTCAAATTTCCCAAGTCGTATCCTACAAAAAAGCCTAAAGGGATGAAATACGCATGCTCTAGACAAATCCCTACCAACTTTCTTCTTCAAAGAAAATCAGTATATTGACAAATTTCTTGATATCTCTATCATTAAAACAAAAATAAGCAGAAGTCTGGGCAAATAATTTTACCATTACCTATAGAAATACTTATTTCCAAAGATCAGTAAGCAATATCATTTGAAAGAATTGGCCTGCTTCTCCTGAATTAAGGCAAGTTCTAACCAGTTTGTAAATATTTCTGGTAAGTCTCAAAGGTTCCTGAAGTAGATACTGTTAACCAAATTGAAATCTGTAAGTTAAATTAAGGTGAAATTCAGAACTACATGTAGAGAACAAATCCTTCGGATTTACATTTGCTATTTACTCCTTTTGGGTTCAGATCACCTAAATAAAAATAAATGCTAGCAACCTCCCCAACATTGCTTCACATCTCTATTGCACCTATATTATTTGAGATCAACTGAAATGAAAGAGCAGCTTAAGCAATTTAACCCATGAAAAATAAGAAGTACCACCATGAACTTCAGCAACAGGGTCATATTCCTACCTCTCTAGCTCATGGCCCAAGAAGATCTCAATGTGTTAACTAAAAAACTCCCTGCTAAAGCATCTGCTTTCTAATCTTGCAACACTTGATGCATTGTCACATTTGTACTAAATAGGACACTCTTACAGGTAGCTGAGAAACAAGCCAAATTATGCTTTCATCCTTGACTCTAGCCCAGAAAACATTAACATATTTAACACAACATAACCTTTTAATTATGACAGATGAGAAGTGTTAAACTGACAGCCCGAATCCTTATCACAAACTAACAACCTTTATCACAAACTAGTGATGTTTTAATTCCAGCATGGATCAGCACAGCATTAAGGGCAATAGACTAAATTTCCTCCCTTCCAAACCCTCCCCAGCAATACACCATGAAACCAAACGAACAGCTCTTCCATGAACATACAGTAATACAGTACTAAAAGATTCAAGTTTGGCAAAGGAAGTCTAACAGCACCACAGCTATGGACTATCCTACCTCAGGCAACAAATACTCTATAATCCAGATAAACTCAGACTAAGTAGAAGACTGTCTGCCACTGTTCCATGCCTCAGATGGGTCTAATACCTCCTCAAAAGATCACTATACAAACATGGCAAGAAAGGTGTGAACAGGATTTCAGGTTATGTCAGATAAACTGTTTGCTTTAATAGAAAACTGTGTGTGTAAAACTATATTCAGTGCACATTCACAAAAAAAAAGAACAAAACCCCAAAACATTTCATTTGTCAGATCCCCTGAATCACTATTTCTACAATCACTGATATACATTAAATGTCAGTAGATGGTTCCAATTTTACAAAGTTTTTTCCTCTCAAAATCCAAGAAAAACTAGAGAACTCAAGACACTTCTAAACAATGCTATTTTAAAATTATTACTATTAGGCACATGCTCAAATGCTTTCTGAAAGTGAGGCTTACAGGTTACTAAAACTGGATAAACAAACCCCTCTACCTTACGGGGGAAGGTGTCACAATTTTACTCTTCATTCAAGGAGCTTCCTAAAGAACATAAACCAAATACATTAGAAAACACACTGATGTTTAACAACATACACATCAGTGAGGTAAGACAGAAATTGCTTGAGTACAGACATTTTCCAAAAACTGTGTATTCCAATGTTTTTGAGATTACAAGCAGCACAGTAATACTATAAAAGAGTGATGGATCATAAACTGGTCATCACTGACAGAAGTCTGTATAAAGTCAGAGGTCATGCAAAACAATTTCTGCTTACAAAGGAGAAAAAAATAACAGTGGCCAGAACACAGCTCAGACTGCTACTTCTTTTTCTATGTACAAACAGCACCAAATTAGTACTCCCACTCAGCAGCTCCAACCAATTAAGCAAGGTATGACAACTTAATCTCCCTGACAAAACCTGAGCAAAAAATAAGATTAAATAAGAACAAAGGCATGTTGTTCAGTAACTCTCAATTTTCTTTTCATGTTTTGGGGGTAGTTTCTTGGGGACAAAGAACGTTCAGCTGAGGATTCTGTCAATACAATATTACTTACAAATTAACTTCCAGTTTAAAATAAGGCAGATGAAGATACAGCTTTTTCTGAACATAGGCAGGGCTATGCAGTCACAAACGCTTGTGACCTTAATCCAATCCTAGAAGTTCCCTTCATTTCAATTATCATTCAGAATCAACAACTCTACAAGTACATTGCGTTGTAAACGGATTAAAAAAGGAGTCTCTATTACCAGACACTACAGTAAAGCTGCAAAAAGGTTAGTCACAGACACGATTATTACACTTACATCCTTAATAAAAGGCTATAGCAGAAGCAATACCTAACTATATCAAAAACTAGGCAAGTACAAAAAAGACACTGTATCTCATTTCTTAAATGTATCTTAAGAATGTTAACTGAAAATTATTATCTCTCAAATTTGTACCTCAAGGTACATCAAATTTGACTACTAAGCATGTTCAATTCTAGTTTTGTTTTGTAAACTAGCACAAGAAACTCTTATTCATTCTCCAGTTACTTAATAACCATATCTAACAAGAACCAAACTCTACTTCAGTACAGGATCACTGCTTAAACGCTGTTAATATTTGCAAGTTGAATAGAACTTTGCTTCTCTTCTAAGGCTGTAACAATGACCATGAAATTTTTAGTAAACTCATCACAAATGAGCAAGCTAACTTAAAATATTTAGTATTAGAAGCAGCAACTGCTCAGTAAACTTTTACAAGATAACTTGGGAAATGATTAGGCTTAGACAAACTACTCTTTCAGTTTACGACATACTATGACACATATATATTTATTAGAGTGCAGAGATGCAACAAATGTAAGGATTTTAACTTTATGCTTACTCAACTGAGAATCATTTTTGTAAAGATGACATGCTAATAGCATTCTGAAAAAAAGTAGTGAAATCCATTTATGCGACAGTTCATTAAAAAAATCAAACACTAGCCCAGGGGCTAGAGCATGAGGGGTGCAGCAAGTAAAGACTGAGCTATGAATTAATATATATATATATGTGGTTTTAATGACATATTCACAGCCTTAGCTTCAGGCTGGATGCCTGGCCTGGCTAAATAAAGATACTGCGCAACAAAATTTTCAAGTACGTACAGTACAGCAGGTGACAACTCTTCCCTCTCCCCATTAAGTAATTTTTTAAAATATTCTTAAAATTCAACTGGTCTTTCCTGGAGGTTCCTTACTAAACTATGGCTCTCCACAAAATCTAAAGTTATGTTTACAAATTGAAAATCTATTGCAGAATTGTCTGGTTGCTAAAGTGTCTCATTTTATTTCATTAGATAAGTAAACACTCTCAAAAGAACTGTACAGAGACTGCAATCATTAGTGTAGGCAATGTTTTGCCAGTAAGAGGTGAACTTTACACTACCTGAATTTCAGGAGGATCATATTATTTCTTCTATTAAATCAAGTAGAAATAGTGTTCTTTCAAAAGAAATAAGTGCTTTTGAAAACTAAGTCTTTATTCACCTGTCAGTGGCAGCTGTCTAAATGACCAAACTGCTCAAACTAGAAGAGATCTGAACTCCGACTGATGTTAGTCAAGGGGACACTGACCTGAACACACCATCATCCAGAACTTAATTATGTGAAATAGACACAACAGAAAAAAAATAGGTAAAGCACACTACCTAATTTGTACAGAAGAGTTTACGCACAAACGTACATTATTTATATATGCGACATATATATATATAAAGAAGTATAGATATATATAAAGAAGTATTCTTTGATTTTTTTCCCCCCACACCTGGGAGTGAACAGGTATGTTTGAAACACAATAAATAAGCATAATATCCTTGCCCCCTTTTTGCTACTGATAGCTATGAATAATTTATAACTCTGTTACTCTAACAAGCTCAGAAACAAATCTACCTAATAAAACACTTAGGAAGACTGTTGCTTTGGAGGATGTAAACCAGCATGATATTTAAGATATCTAGGAAACCAAGGAAGAGGAAATAATCTGTGTAACTGGGGTGTAGCTGTAAATATTCCTTCTTAAAAATACTTTCAGAAAGCCTGACATGCCTAAATATAGCAGATTTCTGTCATAATATGGTGAAATATAGAACATTTGTCTTAAAAAAAAGTTTAAGAAAAACTAATCTTAGAGGGATACTGAAATTCTTACAGCAATAGATGTAAAGTTTTGAACAGGGGACAGGAGAGGTTTTTAAAAGTTTATGTTGAGATCTTGTCCGCAAGCAAGTGTCAATACTAGCAATTTAATACAACAACCTAGTTTGAATCTAATGAAGTCTAATAGTAACATGGTTATTACTATGGATATTTTTTCAAATTACATTTTCTTTAACAAAAAAGGCTGTTCTTCAGATTTCTTATAATAAGCAGATAAAGAGCACTGCTCTCAAAAATCAAAATCACTGAAATCTTCTCACATTCTTATGAAAAGTTAGAGTAAACCTGAAGCTCCCACTCTACTAGGAACAGGTCAGAAATTATTCAAGTTTTTACTTTAAAAGTGTATTTTAGCAAATATTTCTAAGTATTAGCTGACTGCATTTTTTTTTCTCCTGCAGAAATTAATGTGCATTTTCACAGCTTATCTTTTCACAAGCTCTTCTCTGTTAGGCAGCTTCTCAAAAAAACCGTACAGAGTAATGACAGTGCCAGTTTTGAAATACACTCTTCAATGCAAAAAAGCAAGTGGTAGCAAATTCAAGATACATGGCATTTGGGATTAAAAAACATACACAAGCAGGACACATTTATTTTCTCCCTTTTAATTTATCAAAGCAATTGAACATCATTTCCCTTCCAGGATCCAATAGTAGGGAACTTCCATTCTATTCGCTGAGCTCTATAAGCATGTGAAAGGAGGCATGCCTCCAAGCTCTACTCCTTCCCACAGAAACACAGATGCATGTGGAGTTTTAATCACCTGCCCATAAGGAGATACAGATGAGCCATTTTCATTTACACTTTGAGTAGCTATGTCAACTCTCTAGAAGAAAATGGTAAGAAGGAATTTCATGTTAGCAAATAAACTGTACCCACAAAACAAAAAACACTAGCACAACTGCCAACCTGCACTAGCTTGAAAGTAGGAATTTCCTGAGTCACAAAATCATATGCCTTCAACGACTGCCTCCTAAAAACAGAGAAGGTATGAACTAATCAAATACTTGCAGCTAACATTTTCTAAGTAAATACATAAACGCATTAAATGACGTGTTTTCATAACATACAGCTTTTTCTGCATTTTAAAAACATATCACAAATATTTAAAAAATAGCAAAATGCAATTTTGTAAATTTATTTTAAATTCCTTTATTCTTTCTCCCTACTAAGAAATTGTACTAGATCAACCATGATCAGGATTTCCTATTATTATTACTGGTTTTGTTATTATTAAAAATGTTAGAATTCCTGCAAAAAGGATCTATGACTTATTTCCATTTAATATTTGCTTATTTATGGTTTAAATTAAACTCATTTAATCTTTATATAAGTAGAAGTAACCTAGTTTATCTTGCTTCTTATCTCATCCTGTAGCCATCTTGGTCTACAAGCCCAGATCCATTTCTCACATTCATTGCCAAAATTAAACCTAAGGACAAGGAATCAGAAATATGGCTAGCAAGAAACTAGATACCACTGTCAGGCTCTGGCCCTGTGTCCAATTAGCCTCTCTGCTTCCTCAATGGTCATAACGATTTACAAGAAAAATATCCAGATAGGTCAGCAGACTTCATATGAAGGCAAGAAAAAAAAAAAAACAACCAAAAAATCTGACTACAGTTTCATTTGGTTAATTCATTGTGTAGAGTTTGACTTTATTGTCTTTTTGAAAGAGGTCCTGTCAAAAGCCATTGACTATTTAAAAGAAAGCTTTATTTTATGAATGTTACGAGTTCTTTATGCCTAAGGCATGACTCTTCCACAAATTCTGCAAGACATGGTTCTTTCTGAGTGAAAACTTCTCTTTATCAAAATTCAGAAGATTCTAAGTATTTTAAATCTTAGTAAGCTGAAGCTAAAACCTTAACTGTAGTAAAAAAGAAGATGTGAAAACAGAAATAACAGAATTTGATAAACTTAATGCAGCTTTTAAATGTAATCCCATGCTTTAATGGGAGAAAAACCTCAAGGTCTGTATATTCTCTAAATTCACTTCACATTATCCTGTATAAGCAGGTATTAAGTACAGACAACAAGTTTAAGGAGTACAGTATTTCTCTGCCACAAAAAGAAATATGTATCTACATAAGCTATCAGTTACTCTCCAACTTTCATATTCACAAATTTTACTTTGAAATCAAATGTATGCTGTGATGTGGGGGACAGGGGAGCAGGGAAGAGAAAGGCCTTATTAAGCAGTCTAAAACAAGCATGTGAAACAAGAATGTCAACTTTTCTGTAACAAGTTCTTCTGGCAAAGAAACCAAGAAATTTAAGACATTTACATTCTGTCATATGCAAGTTCTGGAAATCTAAAGCAGCAAAGCAATTCCAGGATACTCAAGATAGATACTATTTACCTAGATGAAGCTGTAGTCAACAAACTACAACCCAATCTGGTAAACCTGTAGACCAGTGGAAAACATCAAAAGCATGCATTAAAGTGGAAGTGTGCAATCATCTTTGAATACACTCTACATTCTAAGTCTGCTATAAGTTGAACTGAACTTCAGAAAAATTTTGAACAGTTTAGATGGCGAGAAATGTCAGAGATCAGATCACCTGGATTATATTCAATCCTAAAAAGAATTCAAGATAGCTACTCCTAAACGTAAGCACTGATAAAGCAAACAAGGCTTAGAATTGGACCAGTGCAGCAGGCACAGGTGAATACTAAATTCTGCTGCCAATAAATCATAGTGCCACCTGATCCTACAACAGCAGTCAAACCAACATATTCTCAGTAACTGAAAATCCTACAATGCAATATGAAACACACTCAACAGGGATTTATCACAGGAGTACTATTAACAAATTTTAATACCTTTCAGTCTGAAGTCCACTAATCTACAATATTTAAACTAGAAATACAAATATTACTGTTTTATCTATCAGTAGACCTCTGATCAGCAAGTTCAACTTTCTGCATGAAACAAACCTTAGAAAGCTGTCTTTAGTCATCCAGTTTCAAAACTTCCACCCCTTCAAAAATCATTACAATAAGTCGCTCCGATTCTTACCAACAACCTAAAACTGTGCCAAATTTCTATTATCTGAATATTTAGATTAAGATAACTGGATTTTGCACCTTTGCTACATTCAAGAACTTATAAGTATGCCACTTGTTTTTCCTGTAATTATTAATCAAATAAACCCTTGCTGCTTTCTCTGTAACTATACCAAGAGCTCTTCAAATCTTTCTTAATGCACAAATTTCAATTGAAGTAATTTTCTTGCATCTTCTCTGAACTTTGAGAAGCTGAGCTCTTGCAACTTTATGAACGGTGAGAATCAAGACAGAGTCTCTACTACAGTAGTTGACACATTAGCACTAGGAGGTAATCTCTCCAGTTCTACTTAATATTCCCCTGATCATATATCCTTTCTGGCTAACAGTGCTCTCAGTATTTATGCTTTTAATTGTGTATGAATTTCATGCTTGTTTTAAGAGCCATTGCTTTGCACAGTATCTACGTTCAGTAAAAGTCAAGTCTTGCATTCTTTCCTCTAACTTTTTACATAGTGGACTACTTTCACATGCCCCTGTAGATGAATTAGCATTTTCACTTTTGCATAACCTGGCTAGCTCTCTATTAGTGAACAGTTGTTATTATTTGCCATTCAGTCTCACATTACTCATAGTGTATGAATGATCCTACAATTTCTTCCTTGTAGACAAAAAATATTATTACTTAGGTCCAAAAGCAAACCTACACACATTCAGCTCATTTGGTGATCACAAAGGCTATACTTTGGGGATCTATCCATTACCAGGTTTTGATCTATAGAACATACAGTGTAAGCAATGTTGTCTCAGTTAAAGATTTCAAAATAAAAATTCAGTGGCTAAGAATCACCTATTTCATGCCTATCCAAAACAGCAGGTCATAGAAGTTAGTCGACACGTATCAGAAAATTAATGGCAAAAGTTTAGACAGCAAAAAAATCTCCTGAATATTTCTCCTGCCCCTCAGACACTGGTAATTTAGCTCTAGAAACTAACTTCATATTTCTGACATCCTTGCCCATGTCACGAAGCCCTATAATAGTGCATTACATCTCTGGTTTTTTTTTGGGTTTTTTTTGAGTGATGACAAAAGCAGGATATTAACATTTTCATCATACCTCTGCTGCAGAAACAAAGTAAGATGTATTTTAAAATTAGGGCAGAAAAAAACTGACATTGACAGACTGCACCTTTGCAACACTTCTCATTACAGTAGTCACACTAAGGAACAGAATTATTATCCCAAACTACTGCGGGATCTTTAGGCCTCTTTTTTTCCATTCATTTCAAACAATTGCATGCTGCATGCACAGAAACATAAGTCAAAGCCACAAAAGCTTACCAGACATCTCTTACCCCATCTGATAAAAACAGCGAATAATGAAGTCTCTTGTCAGTCACCTGCTGAAAAATGTACCTCCCCTTCCAGTAACTTGGAGGGCAGACTTTCCAAGCAGACATTATTCTTGAGTACTGCTTCAGGATTCTACGTCTGATCAGTAGGCAAGTACGATCTGTGGCTTAAAACACACATCCTGCTTTGCAAGCTTGAAAGTTGGCAGAAAAATTACATACTGCCAACAGGTAAAAGGAAGGATTCGAAAGTGTGTGTAGGAGAATACTAGCCTATTTTATCATCCGGTTTTGTTTTGGGTTTGTTTTTTGCTGTTGAAGGTCTGAGAAAAACATTCTGCAGCAGGGAAACAGGTGAATATCAGATTCAAGAGATGTCTGAGTAATTTAGAAAGTGTTTAAAATTTACAGGATCAGCAATCTCATTCAGAAGCTTTCTCCAGAAAATGATGCAATTTTGTACCCTATATATTCATTACTATAGACTTTCCACTTATTACAGAAGAATGAATTTCAAAATACTGTTTTACAAAGCAACACTTCCAACAAAAATTTCAATAAATGTTTTAGCATATGATATATTTCTAAGATTATTCCCTGTGCATACAACTGCAGGCAGAAAGCTGTCATTTTAGGACAGGGATAAAATCTGGTAAGCCATAATTGCTCCAGTTAGTATTTTTTTAGTAGGCAAATGTACTGAAGGGATACAGATTCCTGTCAAATCTAGACATCAATAGACTGTATGATTAGGCTAGTGCTTTCCCATGGAAAACCACACTGTTTAAATAAAAAAGAAAACAAAACTGCACTAAATGTGTAAATCAAGCAAAAGAAGCTCACAACTAAACAGCACTCTTTTACTGTTAGCAAAGTATTACTGAAATGAAGGAACAGCTAACGAACTTAGATGTGTTTTCCAGGGTAGTTTTATTGTTAAAAGCTGGGAAGTCTGTTAAAGGCTTCAAGAAAGGAAACAATCTTCTAACACTTAAGTTACAGCAGGGACACCTGAAGTCAAGTACAACAAAGTTTGGTGATCCCTTCAAAATTCAAGAGAAAACATTAAGAGGACAACAATCTTACTCAGTGTAACGAAATGCTGCTCTCTTCTCAAGCATTATATTTAAGTCCAGAAAGGATTCATTTTTACACTACAACAAACTACTGACAAAGGATAAGCCTAGAAGCGTCAGTGTTCACAACAGCCTTTCTTTGCCAGTACAATTTTTTTCTCTGTAATTGAGAGGTTTTTGCCTGGAAGTGCCTATGCACTTGCATAAAAACCTGAATTCATAAACAAATGTAGTTAACACTGGAAGTTGCCATTAAATTACTATTTTCAACAGCAAAGTTATCACAGTGTCACCTCTCAGTCAAAACAGACACAGAGCTTTCTTTTACAAGTTCTGCATAGTTTTAACGGTATTTGGCTTACACAATACTTTACATAGAACAGGTAGATAAGGCAACGAAACCAAATGTAAACTGTAATAAACGGTATTTCTTTTCTTAGAAAGTAGCCATGTCCCAGACAGTATTAAGGAAATACCTTTAATTAGGGACCATTAGAGAATAATCACAGTAAAAAGAGCTACATAATTTACGAACTGCCATCTTTACTATGGCCTAGCAGCAGGCAGCTCATCAGAGGAAAACAGATTTCATTGCTGCTTTTTGCTTCAGAAAAGCAACCCAAAAGTACAAATTTAATAGGCTGTATATTCCATTTCAGAGGCTAGAAGCATACGTTAAGAAAGCATGACACTAAGTAAAAATCATTCCCTTATGAGTTGCTTAGGTGCCAAAGAAAAGCAAATTTAACAAATCTTTTATATATTGGCATTATTTTTCCACTTAAAAATCATAAAATAAGCTTACATAAAAATGTTTACCAGGTCTAGCTATTAGACTGACTTGAACATACTATACTTACAATCCAAAAGCTAAGCTTTTGAGTTTTCAAAATACTTGAACAGATCAGCCTTAACGGGAAACCTCCAGAGGACCTATTTACAGACCTGTATTTTATATACTAAACCCAAAACCAATTAAGGGTTTAAATCCAGAAAAAAGCTTCTAAGACATGAATGCTAATGGAAGCAATTGTATTTATCTTGAACAAAACAAAAAACCTACAAAAAAACCCCACCAAAACAAAACCAAATCACAACTAAATTCCACCTTCTTTAGAACAATCCACAGCCAACATTCAAGGAACAGTCAATCACCTCTTTTACACTTCAGTGTTGGGGGGATGGTGTTCAAAGCATGTTGCATGTACAGCCTACCTGTGATCACAGATCACCTTCTCTCATCCCAGCTTTGACCATACAGTTACAGTGAGGAAACTGTTTTCACAGTAATTAATAAGTACTTTTACATCAACAGCAGTTAATATTAACTAAATATGTAAAATCTATTTCAGTGTCATCCTCAACCTTTCTTCCTCAACTCTTTGCTATGCTTCATTACTCTCAGACTTCCCTCTTTCCACCTACCCTGCAATTTCCTCTTTCCAATGCCTGGTGCTCAGGCAGCTTCCACTCTCTTGTACTTGCCCTAACACCCCATTTATTTCTAACTACTGGTCAATAACGATGCTAATTTAATCATCAGTTAGCCTCTTGTCCTCTACTGCCAGGGTCACTGAGACAGGAAAGAAAAGCTAGCATTCTGTTTCCAGCTGTTTGTTGTCCCTTTGCTAGGAGGACTCTGAACGCCCTCAAGAACCACTGGAAACAAAGCAAGCCAGCACTTCATGACACATGACAGAAGCTCCCACCACTACTTCAATACAACTACAAACTCATGATTTAAAATATCCCACTCAGTCTCTAACAGCAGTAGGATTTTTAACCTTAGAACTGCAGTACAGTCCATAATAGTGGCCATTGACACTTTTTAATTGCCAATTAAAAAAAAAGGCAAAAGAAACATTCGCAAAAATTATATTTTGAAATTTATGTATCACAAGTTACAATCAAATTTCATTAAAGTAGCCTGCACAGCACACAACCCAGCAAAAGATTTCATGGTACATAGATTTATGTTCTCCATTTGTTATTTTAAACAATTCAGTGAGATTATGGCGTGAGGCAAACATCTTTTCAAAGTCTCTTAAGCATAAATGTAGCAAAACACTATGTATTTTCTTCACAGTTAAGAAAAATTGAGTACATCTGGCTTAGCTGATTAGTTTTGCACAAAGTTTTACTATCTTAGTTATTCTGCTCCATACATTCAACTAGAAATAGCCTTTTTCTTTTTTTACCAAGAGTTTTATTTTGCAATTTTTACTCCTAAATAATACATGTATCTCACTTACAGCATTCCCAAAGGTACCCTACTTATCTGGCCTCTTTGGTTTTGTTCCTGTATGCCAGTATCTCCTCTTTTATGCATGTAAATAGACCTACAAGGATGATCTATGTGCTCAGTCTGCCTATCCTCTAGCATGAGAGCTCTCAAACCTTTGTACTTCCTTTTTTTCTTTAATGGAAACAGTTTTCCACATCTACCAAGGCCCTTCATAGTTCTATTCCCTATAAACAATGCTAACGTTAAGTCCCTATTTGTTACTGTTAAGGAACTTCACACTTGAGTTGGTCCCATAGGACCCCCTAATCTCTTCAAACTCCACACTTGCCTATAGCAGCTGACCTATAAATACAAGATGCACTGAGGGGGGTTAGCTGTTCATTATGCTTTAAATGTTTGAATACAGAGACAATATCCTCATGAGCAAGGACCTGAAAGCAAGAACAAAGTTACTGCACTTTTTTGATACGTACTCTATGGAAACCAGGGATGTGACAAAAACTTGCAAGTACTTTTCTGTGTTTAGTCCAAGGTAAACTTGGAAGTTTCTCTCCAGAGAAACAACTCTCTCTGTATGTAGTTTCTTTCCACCGAAACCATGCAGTAAGCAACTTTGAAAAATGCTTTGTTTGCACTGCATCAGTATGGAGGACTTAGCCATAACACATGTTTTAAAACCTTAATTGAATTTCTTACCATGGACTACAGTTCTACAAACACAAAACATTCTCCTCCCATGAGTATCACAAAAAATAAGCTGCAACAACAAATACCTTTATACAGACACCAAGAGTATTCAGAGGGGAAGGTTCTACAATTTTTTGAATTATTAATTTTCAATCAATGTAATTATAGCTCTTACATTTTATAGATGTACACTTATATTTTTAAATCACATTGAGACAGCCATCTTTACCACACAAAAGTGAGACAGTCATGACTAAAGGAGTCCCAAGCATCAGCATGTTACACTAGTACAGTAATCTTCCTGTTTCACTTCATAGCAAAAAAAAAAAAAAAAAATCACTAAGCAATATACAGAGAAGACTTTTTAAACATTTACTTGAAAGGGAGATATTAGGTTAATTCAGCTTTGCATTCAGTAGTAATACTCCAGATTTTAGTTCAGTTTTGTTTTCTAACGGATGAGAGAAAAAGAGATTGCCCATTTGGGACTTTAATACAGTTTGGTGAAATAAATACTGGAGATTTTTCAATGACGCTTGCTTTGTTAAGTCTAGCTAGATCACAGGACAGCACTAGCACCTTTGCAGTAGCTCCAAATCAAGCACCACTGATTTTAAACTAATGAAATGCACAATTACAAAAAAACCCAAAACAACCAAGTCCAAATACTAGCTCTTTTTTAACTCTCTCAAAAGAGTGTAAAAAGAAAACAAGCCAGAAAACTACAGGAGTATCGAAGCCAATTAATAACTCTTCAGTCATATTGGGATTACAGTGAAAAACAATGGCAATTTTTATTTTTTTTCTTTTTTTCCACTGTATGTCTGTAGTTGCAAAACCAATAGAACACTGTATCAATAACAGTACTTTGGTGTAAGTCAGTAGACAGAGAACATGGTATATTATTGTCTTTTGCGTATCAGCAATAAGCAAATGTCTACAAAACTCCGCATTTCTCCTATACTCTAACACCTACCTTCAATTGCCAGAAAGATACAGTAAATCAAAGACAAAGCAGATATCCTTCTGCTCATGGCTGCTTAGCTTTGGTTTACTACATAAAATACACAGGACTCCATGCAGCTTTGGTTGTTTTGAATGTATGTTTTAAAAGCTGAAACTGGGGCCCAAACTAACCTTACTAACACCACACACACAAAATAACTTATTTCCATTAAAAATTGCAAATGTTCATCTTTCAAAAATTAGTAATCTTCCTCAGACTGTTGAAGACTGCTTCCTTCTCCCAGTCTATTACCATATGATGTGCAAAGGACCACTTTTACATCAGAATAAATGAAATTTTCCACTGCATTAGCAGTCTGAGGAAGAAAGTACAGTGGCACAGTGTTCCTTTCACTTACAAACCACATAATTCATGTTCCTTTATTGCAATTGTATATATCCATGCTTCAGGTCATTCCCCAACTATTACATCCAGCTGGGCTCAGTGAGAACTTCAGAATGTCTTTCCTATCTTAAAAACAATTCCAGTACACAAATAAGCAAATACTCTCCCCATACAGAGCCTGATTCTCCAGATGTTTTCATATATGCATAACTCCACTAAATGCAGTTCCACTGAAGCAGAAAAAAATACTGACTGTAGCAAATCTAAGCAGAATTGCGAGAGTATATAGGACAAGTATCTCTGGACTTATGAACAGGAAATAAGAGAGGACACCTCTGTGTCCTGAAAAGTAGCACAGAATAGCAACCTACTAGCCTTGCACACACATTTAATCCCAAAATTACTATACTTTCAAGTATGATCAGATATCATAGCATGGTTTGGGTTGAAAGGGACCTTTAATACCACCTAGTTCCAACCCCTTGCCATGGGCAGCGACACTGTCCACTAGACCAGATCCAGTCTGGCCCTTAACACTTCCAGGGATGCGGCACCCACAGCTTCCTTGGGCAACTTGTTCCAGCGTCACAGGCCCTTAAGAGTAAAAAACTTCTTTCTTCTATCTAATCTCAATTTACCCTCTGTCAGTGTAACTCCATTACCCCTTGTCCTATCACTACATATAACGAAAATCAGTGTATCAATAAAAGATGCATGCTTTCACAGTCCACCTACACAATTATATGACATTATCAGTGGTCTGCAGAGCCTTTGTATTAATCCAAAGAAGGAAAATCAAAGAGGAATTGTAAGAACACTTCAATCCCAGAATCACATTTGCAGTTGGGAACTACTATTTCCTAAAAGATACGTATAGATATTTTAGCTATAACAACAAGTAAAAAACTGTGCAGCCATAAATGTATCTGTAAATTAAAGTTGTTAACTTTATATAGTACAAAGAAGCACTGATTTAAAGCTTTAAGTTGTCCACTTGCACACTTAATTTTAAAATTCAATATGAAAACCAAATACAGTATTTATAAAATAGCAAATATACTTCCAAATTTAGTCAGTAACTGGAATTTTCTAAACTGCAACTGTTACCACTTTTTATTAAATGTAAAACCCCACTCCTTCCTTTCTCTAGGAAGTGGAGATAGAAAATAACATCAATTAAAAAACACTGGGGTATTACTGCTGTCTATAATACCCTTTAAATACACAAGAGGCTGCCTTGACTGCAAACACTCCTGCCAAGAAAGGCTCTAGTAAGTGCTACCTTTGATTACCATCTTCTGATTGTCAAGTTCTATAAAACAGCTAAATATGAAGAAACTATTTTTCATTTCTTATGATGGTTAGTCTATAAAGCATGCAACTACACAGTATAGTACCACAATACAGTTATTAAAAAAGGCTCTAAACCAGACAATATTTATTGTTAGTGAAAAATACAGAATATTAATTCAGGTTATTAAATGTTGCAGTATGCCTAAATTCAGACATATAATTAAAAAAAAATAAAAATAAAAGAGAGAAAAGTTTATTTAGTCTTTGTGGTTATAAGTGAAACTACCATATCTGTAAAAATAAAAAAATATAGGTTTTACAATGCCTAAATATTTCCAATAAAACTTGAACTTTCTTTGTACTGCAGTCTTCCAAGCATGTTACAAGGCACATACAGCATAACACTCTCACCACCTAAGTGGTAACGGCTAAATGTTATTATTTATGAGAAATTAGTAATTGGTTAAATAAAGGTTTATTAAAGATAACTCACCACCATCCCTCTCTCTAACTCTGTGAGTATGCACACTTTTTGCTTTACTGTGCCCTGTGTTGTCACCATATTTGTTTTCAGGGCTATCAGAGCGCCGCAACATTTTATTTGGTGGTGAAGGGTCTGTGGTGTCTCGCATCTTGTCATGACGGTGATCACCACCACTGGGGTGACTCTTGGATGAGTACTTAAGAGCCTGTAACAGATCACAAAAGAATAGGCATTTACATTAGATAAGAAGTTACAAAGCTGATGTTAAAATGTCATTTCTAAATTTTATATCTTTCCAAAACCCTGTTTAAAGTTACTTCACTTTTCTATTTAAAAAAAATCAGTATTAGTCTTTTAGTAATTTTAATTACCTCCATTAAAGCAACAAGTTCTGTAATTAGAACTCAAAAAACTATTTTTTCCCACTATTACATCCTACATAAACACCTGCCATTAAGAAAAAAATTACTTCTCATCTTTTCACTGTTGGACTACAGACTTTCAGAGTACATGGACCATAGCACTTCTGTACTTTTGGGAGAAGCACAAGTCTCTACTTGGTATCAAGAACACAAATAGAAAGCTGCACTGCATCAGTGAAAACTTTGAATATGCTCTCCATACTGTAGTCAGGGCCACTCGGTTTAACTACTACCATGAACTTCAGTGACATTTTCTTCAGTCTTAGCAACCCTGTAGCAGATGTAACAGAAAAAAAAATAGAATTCTGGGGGCACACAACATGTAAAGTGACAATTCATTTCGAAGTATTTACCAAAATTACATGTTCTGCCTTACTTTAACTAGCTTGATTTTTGCAGTCTGAGCTTCTGAGAGGCAAGTGTTTACATTTGCACAAATCATCACTGACAGCTGCCTTGGACTGTCAGATTCCACTTCACAGTAGTAGAAATAAAGCAAATTGTAATAAAGCAATTCAGTTCTGTGCCCTGAAGAAAGCAATATCACAGTATATGGCATTCCTCATATTCACACCCTGAGACCTGCTGGATTTTTTTTTCAGTAGACACAGCAGAGAAATACAGTAGTCATATCACAGAAACTGAGGTTACTGTCAGTAACTTAAGGATTTGACGGATTCTGAACATACCTAGCAGCTGGCAACTTTAGAAATTAAGCCTTTCTAGCAACCCCAGTTATTCAGGATCTAAACCCATGCTCTGCTCAGGTTACAACCCACAGCAGCAGTTTTGGGGAGAAAAAAGGACTTGGGAGGGGGGTGGGGGAAGAACAAGATGCCTTTTGTTTTTGAAAGGAAAACACTCACCTCCCCCTGGATCTCCACTCCACTGCAAGTGACCCCGGCTCGCTCTCCCGCCCCTCGTACAGTACCCTCCCCTACTCCTAGGCCCAAGCTCTACACCGGTCGCACTAGGCCTCTCCTCCTCGCCCCGACACCGCCGGCTTCAGAAGAGGGCCGGAACCCCGTTCCCTCCGCGCGTTGCTTCTGCCGCCCCCCGCTTTTGCTCTCCCCGGGCTCGAAACGGCTTCGAGGGACGGGACCGAGGTGTCTGTGGCACCGCGGCCTGCAGCGGCGGCCTAAGCCTCCGCTGGAGTAGCTCCCCCCCCCTTCTCCTCCCCTGCTCCACCTCCTGGGCCTAGCGGCCGGCGCTTGAGGTACCTGGTAGGGCTGCGAGTCCCCCCTGCGGTCGTGACAGCTAAAGAGAAAGCGAGAGAAAGAGAGAGACGTTAGCGAACAACCGTTACCGGCCACCGGGAAAGGGGGCCCAAACATGGCGGAGGGGAGGGGGGAGACCCCGCGGGGCCAGGGGCCAGAGAAGGAGGAGGAAGGGATTTACCCATCACTGAGTCTCTGCTGTTTCCTCGCATACATTACCATCAATGCCCGGCCTGTGTGTGTGAGTGTGAGGGGACCAGGAGGGGACGGCCGCGGCCGGGCCACAGGCGCCGAGGGGGGAGGAGGGGGACGCAGCGCTCCGCCTCGCCGCCGACCGGGGGCAGGGAAGGGGGAAGGGAGGGAGGGGGCGGCTCAGGCAGCTCGGCTGGGAGCAGCGCTCACGGGCCCATCTCCTCCGCGCACAGCGAGAGAAGAGACGCCAGCAACTCGGCCCCGCGCGCGCTGAGACACTCCGGGAGCACGGACTCCGCCGCCGTCGTCTCCACCACCGGTGCTGCTGCCGCCGCGACTGCCTCCTCCCCCCGCTGCGCCCGCCGCCACCGCCGCCGCCGCTGCTCCTCCAACTACATCCGGGAAACTCGGGCGACGCCGCACTCGGTTAACGTCGGCTCTTTTCGGCTCTTTCCGACACGCTCCGTCCCCTCTGTCCCCTTTGCTCTCGGGCGACTCTGCCTTCGGAAAACATCGGCTACTTCCGCCGAGCCCAACGCCCTTCAATCTCTCCGTTCGGCAAACATCGGCTCTTTCCGTAACTCTCCTCCCTCCCTCCTCCTCCCTCCAGGCGGCCCGCCTCGGCCTCCTCTCCCGAACACTACCTGTCTTCGGAAAACATCGGTTATTTCCGTAGAGATGTTTTCACACTCCCGTCAGGGTGGCGCTCTTTTCGGAAACGCTCGGCTATTTCCGTGACCCCTCACCGGGCGCCGCCGAGGCACTGCCGGTCGGAGCAGCCGTTGGCCGGGCGCGCCCGGCTGATTGGCCGAAGGAACCCAGGGCCGCGCCGCCTTTCTCTTTCCCGCACTGGTGGGCCAAGAGGGAGGAGGGCTACGCTGGGGCAACCAGCTTTCTCGGTGTGAGCCAGCAGGGCGGGAACGCCAGGCAGGTGGGGGCAATAGGGGGAATTGCGAGAGAAGCAACGAGGCGGGGGGAGCGGCGCCTGGGTGTGAGATAAGAACAGGAACGTCTCCTCTTACCTACCCCCTCCTCCCTTTCCGCCCAGGCACTTGATGTACAGGCAGGAACCATTTTGTGTACTGCTCGTCTTCTGCGAGGAAGCGCTCAGCGGTGAGGAGGTTGTTAAAATGTCCCTGGGGCGGTGGCCGGGCGAATCAGGCCCAGCCGCCAGGCCTTTGTGGCGCTGGCGCCGTCTTTTCTAGATTCGTGGTGGTGGGGCCCTGTTCCCTGTCCTTGCGGAAGCGTCGTCGGGCTGCCGCAGCCCTCGGAGGGAGCGAGAGGCCGATGGTAGAGCGGTTCGGGCCTGGGCGCGGGAGGGAGCGAGGGAATGGTGGGTGAGGGGCGCTGACGGCCGCCTCCGGTGAGTAGGCAACTCATGCGCGCCCGTGAGGAGGCACCAGTGGCAGATCGGTGTGGTCCGGTGGCCCCGGGCTCTCTTGAGGGAAGCGGTGGTTGGCGCTCAGTGTGCGAGGAAGATCCCTTCATCAGAGGCTGAGGGGATGGTGGTGGTGACTGCTGAGGCGTCTTTGGGGAAACGGTCATTTAGTTATCTTTGACTAAATCCTTGAAGTCTGAGGTATCATTCTGTTCAGAATGGTATTAAGGTATGACGAAACATAATAGAAGTATTTTGATATTGCCATTAACGTATCGTAGGAGAGACCAGTTTTCAGTAAAGGTGTAGATGTCCCATTTTGTCCTGTCGCCTTCTTGGAAGAGATGCGTGGCATGTTAACCTCCATCTGTAATAGGATAGCATTGTTCATGGTAACACTCTTACAGAATTTTTATTTTTTTTGTGTGGTTTTTGGTTTGTTTTTTTAGAGTGCAGAAGGCTGCTGCGGAACGGGACTTAAGGGAGCATTGGAAGAGTTTGGGGAGAATGACTCAGCAGGGAGCTGTTCTTCAGGGTTACAATAATGAGCTAGTGAAATGCATTGAAGACTTGTGTATGCAAAAAGAAGAATTGAACAAGCAAATCCAGCAAGCAGAAGAGGAAAAAAAAAAAACTCCAGCATGAAATACAGATCCTGAGTAAACAACTGGAGTGTGTATGTGAAAACCTGGCCCAAAAGGTAGCTTCACGGAATGAGCTTGATGCAATTCTTGCTGAAACTGAAGCTGCTTACATGAAGATTTTGGACAGTTCTAGAACTCTGCTCAGTGTCCTGAAGAAAGAGGTGGGAAGCTTAAAGCATACACCAGAATTGAAAACCAATGTAACATGAAACAGTCAAAAGTTTGGACTCCACAGTGCTAAAATTCTACTAGGTGAGAAATGTGGTTAGCCACGGAAATTTATATGAACAGTATAAGCAGAGAGGGATTTTTCGTCCAACCTTTCTGTATGTTTTGTTATTGTTTTTAAATGTGCTAGAAAATAGATTAAATAAAGTTGCCTTTTTGCTGTTAAAAAAGACCAGTTATTTAAAGGCTACAAAGCTTTATTGCAAATAGGTCAGGCAGATGTGATACTGTTGATTTTGATATGTCAGTTTTGAGGCTATTCTGAAGAGAAGGAAAAAAATACCATTTTTTAGTTGGTCATTTTTGGATGGCTGCCAGCGAATTCCCATTTGATTGAAAACTGGTGGATGCAAATAGATCAGGTATCTTCCTCTAGGGGTTTGGAGTTTGGTCTGAGGCATGCATAAAGATAAGTTCTGTTTCCAGTCATCTCTTAATTACCTGGATTAATGGAAGGGTAAGGTGAGAAAACATGATTAATGCAAGGTATGGAGGCTGACCATGCTGAGACTGTATATGGTTCCTGCATCTTCTGAAGCTATGCTCAAAAGCCTTTAGAAAAGAGGCACACTGTAGTGAAAGACGGGGTTTGCTGAAAGTGCATGCCTCCATCATGCAGGAGACAGCAATGCAGGTAGCCACATGATGTAAACTCAAGTTAACTAATCCACTTATGGATAAGGAAAGGTGACTGTCTTTAAATAGTGCCTAAAAGTCCTGAAGAAAATGCTGGGGTTCAATCAAAATACTGAGATAAAACAATGCCCAAGAAGATAATCTTAGCTAAAAACAAATAGTAGAGCTTATGGAAACCTGATTTTTAGTGGCCTTTAGCTGTATACTGATCTGTCAAATGTACTAAGATTGTGGAGAATAGTGAATAACCTGGAATGGTAAGAAATAAAAAAAATGAAATTATATTAGAAATAGTTTGCAGCTGTCAGACGCTCTTACAGATGAGGCTAAAATAGAACCCAGTTTAGAGATCAGGGAAGAGCAACAGCATGTCAGGAATCTCAGTATAAGCCTGTTTTCTATTTCTAGTAGTTAGGAAACCTCTCTGTGTTTGTATGTGTGTATATACATGTGTATTTTGTCCTGCTCATTCATGTGTTATAGCAGTAACTTTATTTTTAAACTGTATCTTGCAGTCAACTCTTCATTCTATACCAAGGAACTAAACTGAAAGAAGTGCAATTAACCTCCTTCCTTGATAATTGTGTCTCTCAGGTGCAAGTACAAAGGGTATGTAGATATGAATAGTTTCAGTAATAGCTTTTCACCAACAGTATGGAGCAAATTTTATGTTCTTCCATTTGCACGCTACATCAGGGATTAGTGTGAATGAGCTAATCAGCAATTTACTTGTATGGTGTTTCCCCTGGCTTTCCTTGAGTAATGCTGAGGTGATAAATAATCTCAGGGGTTCTGCTGTTGTTGTAGCACTATAGTATTCAGGACTACCTTGTCTGTATTGAAACACAAAAATGTTGATATTTTTTTAGTAGCAAAGAAGTGATTTATTGGATTGGATGTTTCTTGACATACTCTCTTCCCTTAGCCGGACAGTAGTAACTAATTTACATCCAAAAAGGAAGACTCAGGAAAAGGCATTAACTAAAGAGCAAGGATGTGGTTGGTTGGTTTGTTTTTCTTTTTGTTGTTGGTTTGGTTTTTTTTTAAAGAATTATGTATATCTAAACTGCTGCTGCTTCTTATCTGGAAGGGAACTTGAAATTGTCTATGTGGAAAAAAGATGTAGGAAACTTATTTAGAAGACTCATTTATATGGAACAGCAGTTAATGTCTTCTTAATCTCAGACAATAATTACAGGCCTGTTTGCCCTAGAATATTTGTAGATTACGAGTAATGCCTCTTCTTGTAGACTTCAGCTGTTAAAAGTAGAGTTTTAAGAGAAACCTTGTAAGTTTTTAAGGAAATCTACTTTGTGACCATTATTACATCTAGGTGTAGCTAGTACAGTGTTAAAACTGAAATACTGGAGATGGGTTGTTTTGGTTTTTTTATGTTACAAAACTAAGGGAAAAAATGTAACTGTTGGGTTTACACACACCAGGGCCTCCCAACTTTCAAATAAAAAGTTGGAATGCAGTTAGAATTCCATTTAATGATGGCAGTTTGTAAAATTTCTGTTTAAATTGCCACAAGTGGAGAGCAATAATATCATATGTCTGGGGTTTGCCTATTTGTAGAACTCCCAAGTGTGGCAGCCATTGTGCAGTAAGTGCACCTGCGGAGTAACTCAAAATAGCTCTTATCATTATATTTTGTATTAACCTGAATTAACTTATTGTGTCTTTTTATTGAAGTGGTAAACCTTTTTCAGGTAGTATAAGTCTTGTCATAAATAGCTTTTCTTAAGCAGCTTCAGTTTGTTTAGAATAGAACACATGCAAACTAAATTAATGCACAATATTGTTAGAACAGAAATGATAACTTGCAGATTACAGCAGCTCCATAGAGCTAGCCTGCAAGGGAAAGTTTGCCTGAAATAAGTCATATGATAAATTTAAAGCATCATACTTATTCCTGACTTATTTTTTTATGTTGATTTTATATGGCACTCTGTGTTAGATGAAGAAATTTATTTGGGTGCTTGAACTCTAGGAGCCTTAATGATGGAAGTTTAGGTTACCTAACTGTAGTGCCTGATCTAAAGTGTTGTGTTGGGTGTCTTGTAGGTTGTCTGATATGTGAAGAGACAGTTTTTGAAACTCTGAGCTGTGCTTGATTGAAAGCTCTAGAGAAATGTATTTAGAGCGCTGGATTCAAATTCCTGAACTTGTGTAGTGATGCCTCCACCTTGTTTTCAAACAACAGATAACTGGAGGAGAGGTGGTTATTACCAGTTTCTATAGCAATACTTGTTAATATGCACTTACACAGCAGGTACAACTCTGGTGATCAACAGATTTTTCAAAACATCCGAGTGTTGACTCCAGCCAAATAAACTAAGTTTGTTGCATATGATAGAGTTCGGTGGTTACCAAAGAAACTGCTTATGGGGGGTATGTTGGAGTAATTTCCTGTATAAAGGTGATTATACAAACCACAAGGTGAAATCCCATGTACAAGCAGTTGGCCACAACGAAGTTTCTGCTAATAACCTTAACAGGAATGGAGGTGAGTGGACTAGGGTAGGATCTGGTTTCTGAGGTGGAGACTAAAGAGAAGTATGGATGTGACATTCTGGTTTGGGAAGATGAGCATTAGGGGGTGTGAGCTATGGTTCCTGCTACCAAATAAATGAAATTTTAGGAATAACCTGAGGTTCACCTAAAGTCTGGACTTTTCCCCCTCCTTTACATCCATTGACAAATAAGCTACAGAGGCAACCTACATTTTGCTTCCTCTGTCTGCCTTTTGCTTCTTCCTGGCCATACAAACTGGCATGCTCGGATGTGCTGTGGCTAGTTCCAGCTGGAGGATATGGAATCTGAGCCTCCTGTTTGCTGGGTAAGTGTAATGCCAGGTTCACACAGAACGCATTACTAGTGTTTCTTATCCTGGTAGATTTACTGTGAAAAGTAATTGGTGAATGACCTGGGGCTTATTAATAATCTTAAATTCTGTCAGCATATTAGATGCACTCCATGTGAGATGTTAGGAGAAGCCTTGGAGATTTTAGGCAGAAGGGTAGTGATTTGTTGGTGAATGCAAAAGATGCACTTCCTTGGACTAGGAAGCGTTCAGACTAGGAAGACCAGACATCTTCAAACAGCCAAAGAACTGTCCATTCAAACAATGAAGCGAGCTATAGTGTAAATCCAGATGATTGGGTCTTGGATTGTAATTTCAGAATTGAGTATCAATTCCATCTAGCTCTTGTGGTATCACTGTCTCACTCCAAATGGATTAAGTGGATTAAGCTAAATTGTAACAAGGTACTCTTAATTGTGCAACAAGAACATTCAGAGGACTGTTAGCAGGAGGATCCAATGCCTACAGTTAATTCATTGTGTAGAGTCCTGCAGAGAAGACCAGTATCTATTACTCCTTAGATGATTTTGCTTGTTAAGAGAAATTGGATTTAGTAGGTGTAGTTCATGGCAGTTGGTGAAATTATCCTGAACTTGAAGACGCTGCTTGTGGTAATTGCTGGAATTACCTTTGAGTAGATCCTGGGCTTTTGGGGTTTTATGCAAGAAGTAAATAAAAAATAGCTCGCCTAGGGTTTTTCCTCCTCCCCTTTTCAGTAGTGAGCAGAGAAGTATTAATAGATGCTTTAATATTGATTTGTTTGTATAGGTTGTTTTTTATTTTTAACGAATGGATAGGTAAGTGTTCATTTAGATTTGTTTTTGATGGATGTGTGTTTTTAATATAGAATATAACAAATCCCCATTTAATACAAATATAGATATTTGTATCCAAGTTTTTTTTTCTCTGGGGGAAGGACAGATTAGCTTTTGGGTTAGTTTGACTGTTTTGTCAGTGTCTGTTGTGTAACAGGGGATATAGGGAGTGCGTCCAGCACAGTATCTGCTTCTCCAGTGACTGTTTGAAGACTTTTTTGAACTGGGAATATTTTGAGGGTTTTTTGGTTTTTGCCCCTTAACTGCTTTATAAATATTTTTGATTTCAGTTGCCCCAGAGTGGTCCTTGATTGTTGTCTTCTTCAGTTGGTTTTCAGATGAAGTTTCGTGCAATATCTAGCTGTGAAAGCTAAATGTGTGCAGGTCACAACTTACTAGCATGTTAATAAAACATGATGAAAGAGGTTCAGATGTGCAGAAAACAGAGCTATATATTATTTGGTCACTCACAGCTTTATCTTACAAGATGTGTGAAAGTAGTTCAGTGTTGTAGTCTAATTTTACAGTAACATGATGTTAGAAGAAGTAGGGCTAATAAAACACTCATAGTCTTTTCAAAGGTAGATTTGCAAGATCTGGTGGGGTAGAACAATCTGAATTTTATTATTTTGTCTATTTGTGCATTACCTGACTATCAGTATACTGCAGTAACCACTATGGTAAGTTAGTAAGTTTTAGTACAAACTTGGATCTCTTGCTTAGCAATGGCATTAAAAATAACATCAAATCTTTGCATTTTGATTGTAGCAAGTCTGTTGCTTGTTACATCATTGAAAGCTGGTAATATTTTCAAGTATGCTTAATTTAAACATCATAAATGGGAAAATGTTACTCTTGCAATATGGTTCATATGCATTGGAGGAAAATAGAATCATAGAATAGTTAGGGTTGGAAAGGACCTTAAGATCATCTAGTTCCAACCCCCCTGCCATGGGCAGGGACACCTCACACTAAACTGTATCACCCAAGGCTTCATCCAACCTGGCCTTGAACGCTGCCAGGGATGGAGTATAGGCACATATAGACAGAGATCATGTTCAGGGAAAGCCTTTTGAGAAAAGTCATCCTGCACTCTGGAGGTAAGATTAATCGTGATTCCACCTCCTGTGATGGGAGCTTCAGTTTTGCTTGCACCTGACTTCAAGGCATAGGAAGTTATGTAGGATGACCTCTCTTTTCTTACCACCACTTTTGTTTTATAGAATATGTGTACTTGGCTCTGAGGGATTTATAGCAGTGCTGAGTTTTCTCATTATCTCTTTAGAGGCAGACACACAGCTTCCTGCAGTAGCCAGCCTAATTCAAGGTGACAGAAGTATTAGGAAGAGACTATAAAACAAAGAACAATTTTTAACACTTTAAAATGTTTATGATATTGAATATACTGGTCATGGAGCATTTTAAACTTAAATTTTCATAGGTGTTATTTTTTGAGCTTCATATGCATACGTTCTCATGCTCCAGTGAGAGCTCTTGAGGTTTTTCCATTTCTATGTGGTTTATTGAGAACACTTAACAAAAAATTATTTCCATCATAGTTCATGACAGGTCTGTAACTTACTTTTTTAAGCCACTTCATATAGTTGATTTAGTAGAGCATAGTAAAAAAAAGTATTTCAGAATCATACAAAATTATTATTTATAGTATTATTTTTGTTATTACAGGGTTATTAACAAGTCACTTCAGCTTAGAGACCCATTCTGATTGGGCTTGTCCTTATTTGGGACAAAATTCTTTTTATATTCTCAAGCGTTAATTTTTTTTCAAGTCTCTTTTTTCTTGTACAGCAAGAACACGTTGACTTGAAAATCAGCGTGACAGACTCCTGTGATGAGTTTTTTCAATATAGTTAGTATTCAGAGCTGAATCATATTCTGTCAGGTGTTTGGAAACAAAAACTAGCAGTAATTCTTCATATGCTTATGTAGTTGTTCATTCAGCAACAGAAATCCTGCTAGAGATTTCTGCTGCTTGCTGGCCAACAGTAAGTGTATTTACTTGCTTTATTTGCTTCATGAACCCAAGGTCTTTCCTCAACAACTGCTGCTAGCGAAAAGATAATGGGTACTTCATCCCTTGGGGTGTGGGGCAAAAGAGGAGCTGCTGTTCTAGTAGAGACTGCCAATCTGTGGTGAGAGAGGAGCATCTTTGTTAGCTGGTCTCATGGTAGTGTTGTGAGATTCAAACCAAGGGTCATAGTTTACTGTTGCATTGAAGCAAGCTGAAAAAAAAGAAAACCCAGTCCATTGTGTCAGTCATGAGAATGTGACAACTTGACTGGAACCATGTTAATTTTGAAGTACAGGAGTTCAGGTACATCCAGAAGCATTGTAGCTGCTGCAGTGCTGGACTCAGCAAGAGTTAATTTGCCTGGCCAAAAAGCATTCAACCATGTGCACACACTTGTGAAATTTTGTGCACTCGGGAGTCACTGGACTTGCTAGAAAAGCGTAACCAGTTTCTGTTCTTGAAACTCAAGGTTCTGTCTTTTAGTGGCATGCAGTGTTAGATATGACTCCATGAGAAGGGTATTTATTTAAAATCCTGTTCCTTTTAGGGCTTTTCTCTGAAGCCTGGCATGTTTTCTCTTCAGATTCATGTTGTTCAACTTCAGAAACCTGTGGCCAAGGGGAAAAATGGAGAGGCCCAAGTTCCACTGAAGCCCTTAAGTGGTTTGTATTCACTGTGTAGTACACAAAGTTCCTGTTTAGATGCTGTCTAATCCTTTAGTCAAGTTGCAAGTCTTGTGGTGCCCCTTAGTAGTTAAAATGGTTTGCAACAAGTGTTGCTTGTTCAATATGGAAAGTACTTTCGGTTTTTTGTTTGTTTTTTAATGAAGTATTTCATTGAGGCCTCCCATGGCACTCTGCCATACACAGTCATGTTGTACATGTGAATATAGGGGTTTTCTTTGTGAATGTCAGAAAGAAATGTGCACAGCAACAAGCTAACTAAAACAAGATTTGGGCTTATGCCATTTCTGAATTTATTTTTAAAAGTGTTTTAAAATGCTGAGTGCATATATATATATATGTGATATATGAACAAGTGCTTTCAATCAACAAATCACCATATATCTTACAGAGAATGTTAATATCTTCATCTCCCTTGATAAAGAGTGACGCTTGGTAGTAAACTGACTCAAATCAGGGACAGATCTAAGAATGGACGTTTTGCTTTTTCAGTCTCAACTGAATGCTGTGACTTGGACTGCTTCCCAGGGATTCGTGTCCTGTTTGGTGTTCGATATAAACCAACTGGATTATGCTTCCTTGACCTGTGTGTTGGGGGAAGCAATAAATGACTAGTTGCATACTTTTTTGCTATTACTCCACATCATGTGCAGCATCATGATAATGTTTAACAGTGTTATTCAGTTCTCCATGGATACACCTCTCGTGACAATGTATTCCAGCTCTGGAGCAGCTACTATCACTTCCCAGACCTGCTCTCTCCAAGCCCCTACTCACAGATGTTTGGGAACTGACTGTAGGAGATGCGTCTGTGTAACAGAAAGAACTTTTAATGATAGCTGCTAATTACCTTTCACAAGCCTAAACTTGTTCAGATAGCTTGTCTTTACAGACCTGCTGTTTGGTCTGTAAAGCATATCAACATTTTCAGCATTTCAACAGACTTCATTACTTTCATGCTAGTCTATGTAAGACCAACGGGTATTTATGCCAACACCTTTTAAGGATTTTCTAGACATCAGGGCTCCTTGGTGTTTTAATACAGTAGAGGATCTGAACTCTTATCTATAATGGCATATAGAATTGTAGAATAGTTAGGTTTGGAAAGGACCTTAAGATCATCAAGCTCCAACCCTCTGCCACGGGTGGGAACACTACAGGCTAAATAAACCATGTCACCATGGGAAATTTAAGTAGGCTGGTCATTAAAAACTTCCATTAGGTTGTGCACCCTCTGCTTTTAGTAGCCGCCGCAGGCTTGCTGCAGTGTAAAACCTCACTTGTACCTCTATCCTACTCTTCCTGCTACCCAGCTTTTTTTTTTCCCATTTTCTAGGCCATTGCTCACAGTGTTGTTAGTTACCCGAAGCTGCTGCTCTTCCATGTGGTGGGTGAGAGATCCTTTCAGTAGCTTCATGTTGTCCAAATGTGTTCTGGCACACTTAGAAAAAATGTTTGCAAAGGTAAACAGATTTCATTCAGTTTGATAGTGCCAGAAAAGTTACTGTTGGATGGGGTAAGAATATTATATGGTAGAGAAACAACAGACACCTGATCTGAGAGGCGTTTCATCCTATGAAAACTCCACCCTAAGAGTCTTGTTGCTTGAAGTGATGGATGGAATGTGATGTTCCTGGTACACTGCAGAGATTAACAGAAGTGTATTATGCTTGTCAATGAGAAAGTCCTTGTCTTAGCAAATGCTGACTTTGTTACAGTCTTCTGTGAATAAAGAAGATCTATATGAGATGTTCTAATTTAATTAGTATTAAGACTGTGCAGAGTGACATGATTTTCTTCAGAAATGATTGCATACTGATAAAAGACTGTAACTCAAAATTAAGAAGAAAAAAAAAAGGAATATAATGCTGGAGCTTGCATATCAATGATTTCATTGGTGAAGCTGTTAGAGGTCAGCTGTGTAGTTCTTGAAAGCTCTGAATGCAACCTGTATTGAAAAGTGATAAACATGTCCTAATATAGAGCGGAGTATGCTCACAGTTAAGGCTACTTGTTAAAAGTTTTGTCAAGACATTGTATGTATTCATCAATTTTGTTTGTAATCCTGCTCTATTTTAAAAACCAATATATTCCACAATAAGGTGTGCTAGAGATAAATATTCCAGATTCCTTCATCTGCAGAGAGAAAGGAAAGGCAATTAAAAATCTGCATGCTGTGAAATCTTTGGGTACCAACAGTGTCTGCACAGACTTCTATAATGTTTTTAGCAACAATTGGTTTTCCTGTTGTCTGAGGTGACTGAATGCAAACATAGTTCTTGAAAGAGGACAGTAGCTCAGTTATTTTCACCCTGGCTAAAATCCTGCTTGTTTGTGTAAAGATTTCTAGTTTTATTTCCTGATAGCAAAGTCTTGGTAACCAACTGGCTCCTCCAGACCAGACAAACTGTTTTATTAGGACACATGATTTCATCTCTGACAAAGATGACAAAAAAAGGGTGGATTTCTGATAATGTAGTGAAGGAACCTGGGGCAGAGCAGTGTCTGGTACCGACCTCCCTCCAAGAGGAGGAAAAGCACTAAGGGAGAGAATTGCTGCCCTTAGTCTGAATTGAGCACAGTTGCCAGTGAGAGGGCTTTTTTCTTTTCTTTTTTTTTAAATTCACTCCCTCCTACCTCATTACTGGGCAGAGTAGGGGAAGAATTTTCTTTCTCTTTGACGGTATGAATAATAATAAATGGGATAATTTGCTCCAAGGAAAGCCAGTTCTGTCGAAGTGAAAGGTAAAACAATGAAATGCTGAGTTTGCTTGTCATTGTGAAGCAATTATTCTTCCAGTAGTTACACTCCTGTGTGCAGTTTCTTGGTTGCAAGTCCTGCCTAAAACATGGGGGTTTTTTGTTTGGTTTTTTTTTTCTCAGACCTGTCCAGTTTGTTGGTTTTGCGTATTTTAGGGTTTTTTTTGGGTTTTGTTGGTTTTGTTTGGGTTTTTTCTTTTATATGATCTTAATAAGGTAGTGCATATTGAAATTTGTCTGTAACTGTTTGTTAAAAGTCCTTTTCACTGCCTTATTATGGCATGTGTTATTACACTGATGGAGCTAGAGCGAAGCTTGGTTCTCAGACATTAAGATGAGCCTTTTGACTTAGATTTATAGCATTAGGTGTTGAAGTTGGCAGTGACCATATGCAACAAGGTGCAATTTGACTTCTGTGAACTTAAATTAAAACTTTCCATGTCACATTGCATGAACATTTTTGTTATAAGTAACTTCTGCATTTGGATGTTTGTGGGAAAGCATAGACAAATGTTTTAAGATGCATCAAAAATAATTTATTTGACTACCAGTACATTTCCTGGGTAATCTCATCCAGGAGAGGTTTTAAGTGCAGTACCTGTTCAGAGCCTGTATGTTCAGGGCACAGCACAGCCTCCCATTTCCCAAGCCAGTCATTCCTACCACACGAGTGAGCCAGTTGGTTTTGCAAGGACCATGGAACAAGGGGCCATATGGGTGCTGGGAAAGTGCAGATGATTAAATGAATGTAGGCAACGCATGCCTTACAGAAAACACCCCAGGCAGGCTATCAGTGAGGCAGTCAGAAGGACTTAGGAATCTCTTCTCTGTTCTGCAGTATATGGTGGTATACATATGCTGCCCAACCTATTTGATAGCACCTCTGCTACGTTGAGATTCTGTTAAATTGTGAAATTATGATTCAGTTTGTGGCTAAAATAATCTCATTAGCATGAACAAAGCTCCTAAAACCAACCAAAGTAGCTGTGCAGTGTAACTGGAATTTTAAGTGTTGAATTTCTGCATCTGTAAGCTGTCATGCTAGTGCTATGGCCTGTATGGTAGCAAAGAAGGTAACAAAACTGATCTTAAAATTTTGCAATGAGTTTTGAGATAATTCTAAGAATTTAATAAGTGCCCAAGAGGATTTTATATCACAAGGCTTACTGAAAGTTAGAGGGTCTTGTGCTCTGTTTGCTAATGCTCTGGACTTTAAGATTCAAGATTCTTGGTGCATTTTTCAGAGGCCTGGCTCTGAAAACCAAGGCATTTTCTTTGTTTGTCTCCCCCTTTTAATTTCTATTTCTGTTTCTTGTAAGGAAAATACAAAAAAGAGGTTTGAAATGCAAAAACTAGTAAACGTGAAAGGCTCAAAAATGCAAATATGAACAATTCTAGATCTTTTCCATGACTTAACAACAGTTACACTTTGTGCTTGGCCTGATACGTCTTTTTGAATGTTAAGATGCTGGTTATGTTTAAAGTCCTATAGAAAATTTCACCTCATGTTATACTTCAGTTAAATGAGAGGCAGTTATGATGGCTTTAAGAAAAGTGTTCTTGTAATCCATAGTTGTAGGTGCTGTAGCACACAACTTGTTTTCTTTACACTAATATTTAAATTCATCTTTTACTATACTCAGAAACTTCACCCAGCTTTCTCCAGTCACCATGCCTTACTCACATTTGTCAGGAAGCTCCTTCCAGACCAGCTCAAAAATGCTCTGCCAGTGTCATGGAGCAAAGTATGGTTTAGAGACTGAGCTTTGGAGCTTTCAGGCCAGCAGAAGCTGGAAGCCCTGTGGGATGGCAGGGGAAGGGAAGGCTGCCGATTCCTGGGAGAGAGCACATCCACTACATGGCCTCTCTTCTGTCAGAAGAAATATCAGCCTGGCATGATGCTTCCCAGAATTGGGAATGCTAGAGGAACAAGCAATTTCAGGGCTGGAAGAGGGTCTAAGGGACCTCCTAACATCACAATATATTTAACTCATGGAAATGAGTACAGGAAAGGTAAATGGAAGATGATGCAAGAGAATGGTTTCCTAATATACTTAACAGAGCTTCCTTTGGAGTCTGAAAGGCCAAAAATATCCCATCATCTAGCTGGAGACTGAAGATGGGATTTAGACATTAAATAATTTATCAGACTGGTGCTGATGATAGAAATAAGTACACTGTATAAAGGGCAGGAGGGAGATGATTTCAGTAAAACTGACACTGAAAAAGAGAGGGTAAGCTGCTGAGCATGTCCCAGAGGAATTTTCCTGAGTGTCACAAGAACTGGCAAATTGTCCAAGTTTTCAAATGTTTTTAATTAGAAAAAAAATTAATATCTACCATGAATATTTTATTGCAATAGAAATAATTAAATCCTCAGCAAATGAAGATGAATTTTTATGCCATTGCACAGTTATTCTTGACAGATGCTTTTAGTTTGGCCCAAACAATATAAAGGAGGCTTTGTGTGTATCATAATGTGCTATCTAGACCTGAATGATTTGTTTCAGTCACCACAGAGGGGACAATAAGTGGGAACATGACAAAAATAAAACAATGAGTAGGGCTGCACCTAATTTTGACTTTCATATTTTTTATAATAAATCTCATGGTAGTTTGTGGTTTCCTTCAGCCACCCCCAATTCATGTAGTAAATAAGAATCTGAGTTTTCATAACAGAAAAACAAGCTTCTAGTTTTCATGCTTACAAGAAGACTTTAATACAGACCAAGAAAAGGAACCAAAATACGTCTTTTAAGAGACAAATTTGTAAAGTTTTAACTTAAAAACTAAAATCTGCTTTTTTCCTCTAAAAAAAAATGCAAAGGCATAAATAATAAAGGTTGATCCTGCTGTTAGAACTCAGGTCAATGTTTATAGTGTGTTAGTTGCTCAGAGATTGCAAAGCCTTGTATCCCATCGTTTTCTTTCCTTAGCAACACTCTCTTAGAGCCTTGAAAACAACATGCCTCTGCCCTCTATTTTATTTGGTTTTTCCTTCAGCAGATGCTGATGAGCCCAGTGTCTGATTTTAGTTTTGATCTGGAATAACTCCAGGGGCGTGCACAAAGCCATCCTGCTTCTTCCCTCCTAACAGGGTGGTGGTGGGGAGGGGAGTCAAGACTATTGTTCTCCCTCCTTGTGTCCCTCCTGCAGCAGCAGCCAGTATTGTTCCTTTTTACTTACTTCCCCTTTCTGTAAAGCAGCAAGGCGTGCAGCAGAGGGACGCAGCTCTTCTCCTTAGAATAATGAGGTGGATTTATGAGAGAAGGACACAGTGAAGGAGAGGTCTCTTTGTGCAGTGTTTGGCACTCAAGGTTAGGCACCCACCTACTGCTGGCAGTCCAGTGCTCAGCCTCCCCACTGGCTCGTGCTCTCACCCCCAGCTACCCAGGCAGGCTGGAGGGCCCCCAGCTAACTCTTCAACCTTTGCACCTCACCGAAAATGTACAGACAGATGCAATAAACACTTCTTCCCTTCATGTGGTGTACTTCACAAGTTGTATGTTCTACGTTAATACTCAAAGTTTGATTCAAGTAATAAGGGGGAAAATCTCACCTTGGACCCTTCCTTACTAGTAGCTAAGTGGAAATTTTGTCTTATAAAACACTCCTCGAGCAAGTTTGCTTTGTCACTGGAATGGTGAAATCTGGTACAGCTTTGTTCCACTCCTGCACTATGGAAGTTCTGCACTACTTTTAGGAAAGGCTTATGTATGAGCAGCGAGGAAACTTTTCTTCCAGGGAAAATGTTATGAGTATCCTTCATTCATCTCATTTTCTTGGTGTCTTCATGGCAAAACAGTGTGTGTACCTGGGGAGTTTCTGTTAAGGCCCATTTAAAATGGATGTAGACATACTTAAAAATACAGTTAAGCTTTTAAAATGTCTTATACAGGCAAACAAAACGAAAGAAAGATCGCTGTCAATTCTACAAGTTGTGTTCCTGCCAGGCACCAGAATCAAATACCAAACTTCCACAAGTTGCAGCTGCCTACACTTTCCAGTGCAGTGTTTCTGGTTGCCTTTATGAAACACACTGTATCCATTGCTGGTCTTTGCTAACAGTATGGCATTTGTACTGCCTTGAATGCAATTAAATCTTTCTGTACATCACTCTCCAAATCTATACTTATTTTTTGTTTGGGAGCAGATTAGTTTCAAGAATTCATATTTAGTAGCCTTCCACATTGCAAACTTCATCAAGAGCCTCAATGAACCCAGGCAGTTCATGATGTTACAGAGCCAGTGAAGTGAAAGCAATAGAGGAATGAAGTTACATATTACAAACTGACATGAAAATGGCCTGTAACAAAATGCCTCATACCACTCACGGGAAAAAGCAAATCATCAACATTTTCTATCACCTTCACATTGTCTAAAAATGCTCTCAACATACTCTCAGCTTGAATATTTGCCTTCAGTCTTTTGCGTACACAGAAAAGGAGTGCATGACCATTTCACCCACCCCATTCCCTCATGCAAAGCCTCAGTGTATTTTTGGCTTAGCGGATTAGCAATTCTGACTGGCACAAAGTTGATCCATGTGGAAATCTACCCTCCTTTTACAAAGTTGCATTCCAGAAACAGAGCAAGAATATGCTCCTTCATTTTGTAAGGCAGGAGAGAGGTGGGGAGGGCAAACCCTGAGCCCTGGCCGCTGTGCTTTGCAGCCAGAGGAAAAACTTTGGTGCTTATTGGTACCTGATTTTTCCATGTTCACATGGAAATGGAAAGCATCTAAAAACCTATCCAAACCACAGATTTGTCCTTCATAACTCTGTGTTTCGACATGCAAATATACAACCTGCTTTTTTCTGCCTCCAGAGTGATCTCACTGATGGACATGGGACATTCCCATAGGAATTGCTCAGTGTTAGTGCTGCTGTGTGCAAGGGTGATTCATGGGGAAGAGATTCAGCTGTAAAATGGAAAAATGGTTGAAACACTATGCAGTGTGCCTCTCTCCTAAACAATCATACTATACTTGCTTTCCCTCTCCTCAAAATTGCTGCCTTGGGGAGGTAAAGAATTACCATTGCCATAAACCGTAATCAAGATCAGATGTGCAAAGAGAAAGGCCTTGCTCAAATATCAAAGGGGACTTAAACTGCCAAAACAGAGCAAGAGAGAGAAATCCTGAGGGAATCAGAGATGTAATTTATGACTGACCTTCATTTAACTGGGAAATGTGTGCTCTTGAATGGCAACACTCCCATGAGCCCATGTTTGGTTTTGTTTCAGTTCATTGGGAATCTTTGCTGCAGTGGTATTGATCTAAGGTCCCGAACAATGAGCTGGGGATGAGGAATCCTGTATGCATTCCAGAAACATTTTTCTATACTAAACTCATCTCAGCAGTGACAGTGCCCAGCTTTGTCATCCCCTCTGCCACAGCACTGCCTTCTGGGGCTTGCTGCTTTGTGTTTGCATCATTGCTTGCCTAAACGACTCCACATTTTCTGCATTCCCATAACCCAGTTGTCTGGATCTGGGAGAAAAATGAGGTAACAACTTCAAGGGGATTTTTGCTGCCGCAGGAGCAGTTGAGATCTGGATGACCTCTCCGTTGTCCAAAGACCAAGCATTACGAGAAAAAACAGGCATACTAAATCTTTGCAGTCAAATACAAACCCACAGTATCACGGTGTCTCAGCCTCCCATGTGCTGCCTCCCTTCTACATTTCACAGGGTAAACATTTGACTTGGGACCCTCTACATGTCAAAATAGTTTTCATTAATATCTAGTTCCAAGCTTACCTTTGTCATGGGCCCAAAGTGCACATTGAACTTTGAGGAAATTCAGATTCAGGTTTTCATCTGTATTTCATGGCTCCATTCCAGCTATAGTTTAAAACAAAGATGCTTAGCTTGCTGTCAGCTGAAGTAAAGTACTGTGTTGCCCTGGGTTCCTGTCAGATACGCTGTATTACAGCAAATTGTCATTATCTCAGAGTTATGTTCTGAAATCTTTTTAAATTCCTATTGAACACGGATGAAAAAGTTTATTTTCTAAATTCTACTTTGCCTTTAACATGAACTGGAAGGAACGGCAGGTACAGTGAAAAGAGGAGATTGTCAGGGAAGCCTGTAGAGTTGCCCATTCTGAAGAAACCTCTCATCAAGACGGTAGCTATTAATAAGATACACTTCTTGTCCGATAACCAGAAGCGGATAATCTGTCATAGAAGTCACAACTTCTTCACAGTTTCCCCTCTCAGCTTCCTCTGTGAACAGCTGTCAGTATGTGTATGCATGTAACTTAACCCCCACCCCCACCCCCTCCCCCCAACGAACACATAGGTTTGATGTGTGATGCAAACCAAACTGGTCTTTTAAACAGAGATTTTCCAGGTAGAAAACCCGTTGGAGTTAATTAGATGGGAGTGTTCAGGTTATTTTTCATCATTGCAACATGTTGTTTTGCAACACAAAATATGTCAATTTACAGTAAATACAGCAATGTCTGCAACAAATTAACTTCAGAGGTTTGGAAACACAGATGGTATTTCTTGCACTTTCCCAAAGGGCTACATTTGCCTGAGAGAAAGCAGAAACTTTAGCTATTCTGTTATTTTTAGAAGTTTCTTCATCCCCATCGTTTCTACTTCACTAAGGTAAAATCTGATTCCCAGTTTATCAGCTATCAAGCAAGGCGATTAAACAATATCTTTTGTCAGTTCCAGTATGTTTGTGCTGCCTCCAGTATTTAATTTTGAAAACCAGTACATTTGTTAAAGAAGTTATGTACACCGAAAAGGAAGTCACAGCATCCAACACATTCTGTAGAGGAAAAAACAAGCATCCACGGTGTGACATAAGAGCTAACATCATTGCTACATCTTGTCCCTAGAGCCTCATTATCCCTCTGGACTCCTTTCTCCGGGGAAGCCGCAGCGGCTTCCCGCCAGGAGGTGGCACGATGCTCCCGATCTCCTGATGCTCTGGATGCTCCTGCCGCCCTTCCCTGCTGCCTCCCGCCGGGGCTCCCGCGGCCGGGGCTCAGCGCCGCAGCCCGCTTGCTTCCAAACGATGCGGCCCTCAGAGACGGGATTGTCACAAGCTGCAGGTCCTTCCTCCTTTGCAGCTTTTGCCTTTCTTTTGCCTCATTTTTCTTTCTTTTTCTTTTTTTTTTTTTCCAGATTTCCCATTTAAAATAACTGGGACAGAGCTTACCCTCTGAAAGTGTTAAAGAAAGCATGAAAAATAGAGTGGGACCAGTCTTTTTTTACACATTGAACACACATATGAATAAGCATGTGTGACATTACACAGCAACCTGTGCTTGAGCTTATGTTCAGGATGTCTTAAACATTTTTGGAGTTTTCACCCCTCCTTATGTTGCAACGCATTTGGTTCAGGATGCTCCAGTGAGGGCAGAATTGCTTCGTTCTCTAAACAAAAAGGGTGATTGAAGCATACAGCTTGCAGTAAGGCCTGCAATCGTCCTGCCTTTTTACAGGCATCTAAGTGAGAGGGCTAACTTAGAAGCCAGCTTGTCTTTGCTTCCCTCTACAGTCGATGGATAGGTCTGGCACCTCCAAAGAGTGATTCAGCGCACACAGCTATCAAAAAAACCCATGCAGTTAACCACACACAGAGGGGAAAGAAACAAAGATACAGACTTCAGGGGCAATAAAATACAACATATTTTTTTGTACATCCATAACTGTGCTTAACTCATTCAAACTCAGCATTGTAAAGTAAAAATTACTGCTTTTTCATTTATCATGTTAAAACACACACAAGATGGCTTAAAGATGTAACTTGCCAGTGACCACCTGTTTGGAAGTGAGAGAAATATTCTTGTGATAGAAATATCATTGATTGACTGGTAAAACCTGCAAATGAACCCAGGGAGGAATTCAGAAACCTCCCACGCTACAAATTCCAGCTGAAAGCAGACAAAAGTTCTGTGCTCCTGAATTACAAGTTTCACTTAACAATGTTTGTAATAAGCAAATGGTGACTTTGAGGCAAATACAAGGGCAGAGTGGCAGTCTGTGCAAGCTCCTCCTGCCTGGCAGAGCAGTGGCACTTCCTCTGCAGATTCCTTTCTCTGGGATTCCTCTGGCCCTCTGGATTTGACACTTTCCTTGCTGCTCAGGGATCAGAGCAAACACATTTTAAATGTTCATCTTTTACAATACAGTTCCAGTAGTATTGCATATGCCTTTAGGATCACTCATGGCAGCTCCACAAAATTGGTCCCCACTTCATGGGAGCTTTTACAAGTCCTGATGGATGCCCACTTGTGTGCAGGCATTTAAAGCCTTTCCACAACCTGGTCCTTGCTGTGGCCACTTACTGCTTCATTCCTCCAATTCACTGATGACAGTAAGGGAGCAGGATTCAAAACAGGTTTTAAACCTGCAGGTAGCCTGACTTGTGTGTATTGCTCACAGGACTCTTTTTCCATGGGCCTATCATTTTTTTGCATTTAAGATTTTTTCTACTTGCTATTTCTCACACTGAACAAATAAAAGGAACAACTTGGCTAACTTAGCATCATACTCAGCGACACATTCTCTGGCTTCCTCAAGAAGCCATGTGGCACCCACAAATTGTTATCAACAACAAGTTAGGGGATGCAATGCAGTGATTGGGTAGATAGGAGAGAAAATGACCTGTCAGCAGGGCTGGTCCAAGAAACCAGCAGCATCTCCCAGTTCCACCCCAGATGTGGGAAGCCACACAGCAGCGCTGGACTGTGAGAATGGCTGCAAGAACACAACCTACAGCTTCCCATCAGCAAGGACAGGGGCAGATCATCAGGAAATAAACACAGTGCTCATCATATTCGGAAATACTATTAGCAGAGCCTACATTGCAGGTTTGGCTACAAGCACCACTGGGGGATCACACCAGAGAAGAGGAACTCATGGGCAAATGGCCACTGCACAGACCCTGTCAGTCTGGACTCACATGCGAATCCAACATGCCCAGAATACACCAGACTTGCTGTGTCTGCCCAGCACAGCCTCTGGCTAATGGGATGGTGAGTTCAGCCACTACACATCTCTCAAGGCTTGCTGAGGATTTGTATGTCTGCCTTCTTGCAGGTTCAGGTTTGCCCTTCCCACAGGCAGCACAGTTCTAGGGTAAGTGGGGCTTGCAAGACGTTCTGGTGCACTGACGATTCCTTAGTGCCACAGCCTGTTTGGACCATGCTCATGCAAAACTGAACACTGCTGTCCTTGGTGGAGATGTAAATTGGAAGACACCATTCTCTTGACAGAGACCTGTTCCTTCATATTTCATGTTTTCCGCAGCAGCACATACAGACACAAATTTTCTTCCCAAAGTAACTGCCAAGCAGTGCTATGCCCTTGTCCTGTTGTCACAGACCTGTCCAGTTGTATCCCATGTGCATGAAACTCTCCCTTTACAGACTTGTGCAGCTAAGCTACAAAATTCCAGCTCTGCTGTATCTCTCTTGCAAAACTGGATGGATCTTCTGATGTGTTGATCAGCAACATGTAGTGTGTCAGGTAACAGAGCACACTACCCAGTAAGAAGGGACTGTACTCCCCAGGTACCTCACATACCTCCTAGCTGTCGCACAGAACTTTCTTGCCATGGGACCAAATGCATCCCACGTTGCCAGGGCCTCATCTCTTGTGGTGTCAGATCTCACTGTGTCCCACCACAGAATAAATGTAAAGCACTGTTGGTGTAGATGTGAACCTTGAGGTGGGAAGTCTCTTGTCTGATATTTCCCTTCTGGTTAAGATAAGCATGTTGTATGCCACCCTAAGCAGTCACGAGAAAAGGAAAGCAGTACTTGGGAAAAATGGCAATGGGAATTCAAAAAGGAAGTGGTCAGTATTTGCTCATTACATTTGCAGAGCTTATTTTCTCTCTGCTCCCTATGTCAGGAAAAACTATTACAGTAGCTAGGAAAGGGAAATATTTCTTTCTGTTTCTAAGCATGTGAAGCAGACTCCCACTCGCAAAAGCTACCCAACACATTTTGGCCAGTGGTGTGTAAAGCTTGCAACTGCACATTGCACCAGGAGCAAAGTGTGTTGCAGTACAGGACCCTGTGTAAGGGCCATACAGTAGCTAAGTTCCATTGAGCTCCTGTTTCATGTAAGCCCTTGTTTGTTTCAGGGTTTTTGTTTTGGCCTGTGTGTTTGTGGGGTTTTTTTGTTTGTTTGTTTGTTTTTTTAAGATAAATTGCACTGGTATTGCATTTCTGGGTTTACAAATGAGAAGTTTTGTGTTTTGAGGACGTGGCTGACTTCCTTATCAAGGAACCTTTTTATGTTAATTGTGACCATTAGGGAAATTACAAAGGCAGACAGAGAGAGGGGGCTGTGTCTTCCAGTGGCAGGTATGGTGTCATGCCCTGCACCTCACAGGGGAGCAGGGGGCTAGGGGCTGAACACTTACCAGAAATCAGCTTCAGTGCCCTGCCAGGACTGCCCACCTTTCCTGGCTGATTGCAAAGGATCTCACAGCTCAGCGTGTAGCCACGCTGGACAGCTTTTGATGGAGCTCCAACCTGTTCATGACAAATGAGCTCATAACAAATGTCAGCTCACAATGAGTTTTTACTTCTTAACTTTGAAGGTGGTGGTAAAGGCCTTCAAGGGATATTGGCACTTACCAAATTTCTGTGTTTTCTACAGCAGCATCTTTGAAGAAGCAACAATTGAAAAGTTGTTTGTTTTTTTTTCTCTTTTCATGGTCTCTTCAGTGCAATGGTAATGTTCTTTCCACTTGCATAATTTCCACCTTAACTTTTTCTTTTCTGTTCTTGTAGGATGAATCTGTGACAGTATGTATAGAAAATAACTAGGGAAACCTGAGGGCACAGGGAATGCCAAATCAATTTTGTATTTCACACTGAAATTCTCCTTTAGCTCTTGCTTGTAAATGTTTTACAGCTACATGCCTGCAAGTCTCCACACTGTAATAATCTCATCATATACCCTTATGAATACTTTTGCCTACCGACCATAAGATAAAATCTTCCCTATGTGAATCTTGGTATGCTTTGCCACAGAAAGGACATGAAATATCACAAATTCTCAATTGAAACTAATTTCCTGCTTGTCTGCAAAGATCAAGGACACAAAGGCGTAAGAGCCCCACCTCCAGCATTCAGAGGACCCAGGGAAGCTTCTGATGCCAGGAATCCCACGCAGAGGTGGAGCTACCTACCTTCACAATTACTTTCCATTCCCATAAGGTACATTCAGGTTTCTCCTTTTAGAGACAAGATGCAGCTCTGGGTCCTTCTTCCTAGAGACTTTCCAGGGGAAAGGATGTTTCCATCTGTTTCAGAAAAGTCTCTAAGTCTTGTGATGCTACCTGAAGCACTATCATCAAGTGGTCAAGCTTCGAGCTTTTGCGTGCAGTAGAGGACAACAGAGGAAAGTTGCAGAGAAAAGCCTTGTTATGGTTGAGGCAGAACTGCTCAGTTTTGTTGATGGTGGCAGAGAGGACTCTCAGGCTCACCATCTGGAAAGCAGGACAATCTCAGAGGGAGAGGTCCAAGAAAAAGCTCTGTATGCCTGAAGAAAACCCTGGGAGAATTTGAGACGCCTCAGCTCAAGAGAACAATCACAAAAAGCCCCCAACACACCAGGGAGAACTTTCTACTGCTTGCATAACAGCCTAGAGGTCAGTGTTCTTGCTCTGGAAATAAGAGCACTTTAATGCCCTTCTCAGCTGAAAAGAAATAAATCAGTGGTTTCAATGCAAGTTAGTAGGCTACAGAACTATGTGCAAAGGGAACAAAATCCATTCTCTTTTTGAAACTAGGTCAGTATAAGTCCAATAGTGACATGACTAGAAGGAGAGGAAACATAGTGGAGCCAGAGTCTGTAGTACTCAAGTTACGCACTTAGCTGGGAGTGTAATCTCAAAGCAAGAGGCATGGGAACTAGTCCCATGAAAATATATAAGGTCTTTGGTGACCAGAGTTCAGAAGCCCCTGATCTAACAGTTCATTTTTCACTGTGTCCCCATCGTGTTCACTGTGAGCTCTGCATCTGCAGTGCTGCAGCATGTGACATCTTTGCAGCCCATCGTAACTCAGTGTCAAGAACAGTTAATCAAAATTTTCAGGTTACTAAAGCCAAGGCTGAGGCCAGATGTAAAACAAACAAATGGAGTTTCTAGGTCACATTGGTCTTCATTTGCAACTCTCAGATCTGAAAAATAAAGGGCCTGAGAACTTATGTCCACGAAGACTGCAATTAAGGATGAAAAATGAAAATGGCTTGCTACAGGGAAAATACTTATAAACTCCTTCATGCATCAGTGTTGCATATCCAGAGTTTGGATGGCGTATTTCTTGTAAAAAACATACTTACTTTCTCAATGAGAAATTCTCTCCCAACCTGTACCTTTGCAGCAGTAGCATTCTTGAGCTGCTCCACTAGTTCTCAACCATGTGTTACTGATGAGTATGGAAAAGAGAAAAGGAGGCTACAATGAGATTTCGTCTTTTTTAGTCCCTGCTTGACTTCATAAAAGTATTGCCCTGTCAGACCTTATCCTTCCTGGGAGCCTCAGGGCACTTCTAAAAGATTTTACAGTCCTCTCTTTGAACTTCTGCAATCATCTATGCTTTATTTTCCTTTTAAAATGGCAAGTGGGAAATCAGTTGTCCTCCTGTTCTGATTTGCTCCTGCCTGTTGTTTCTGAGGGAGGAGGCCCCTTTTAAGAGAGATGCAAAGTGCTAGCTGCAGAATTCCCATTGCCTATAATGGAATGGAAGGGCTGAGATCCAGGCAACCCTTTGAGCATGCAGGATGCTTCTCTGTAATGCAACATTCAGTACTCATACTGCGCAGAACACCAGGTCTGCTTTTCAAACACAGGCTTCTGAAGTATGAGGTATACAGGTAACATAGTAGTAACACTGCCTGCCTGTTATTTGCTCTGAAATTCTCAATTGCAGTTAGCATGTGTCTTGAAAAATTCATTCTAGTTAAGTCTGGATTGTCAGATAAGGAACATGTTGCTCTGACTCTGTGAGTCAGAGGCTCATTATCTGTGGTACTGCACACAGACAATGAAAGTTGTATGTATGACAGCTCCCTTATTGAAGTGCCAGGGTTATTGTACTGCCTATCAAGTAACAGGAAAGAAACTCTCCAGTTTCCTTTTTCTTGGAGGTTTTTTTTTTTTTAAGTAAAGACATGTTTGAACCAAGACATTCCTGCTTCTTGTAGCTGCCAGTCCTTGTGCACAAGATTCAATGTTTTTCTTGTACTTTCTATAAAATGCCTCATCAAAGCCTTCCCTGCTCTGTTATAGCTGTTTCATTATTTATTATGGTAAAAATATGAATTACTGAACTTCATCCATGGCAGATAAGTGAAATGGGAATGAACTTTCAGCTCTTTGGTTTCAGAAGGTAAATCTCTGGTGTAGTTTGCACACATGGTTGGAATAGTTCCCCTCGTTTACACTGGCACAGCTCCACCGACTGCCGCCGCACTGCCCCGATTCACACTGCAGCAGCAGGGAGTTAGAAACTGAGGGGCCTGAGACAGCTGTAACGTTTTCATACTGCATGTCCCATTTTAAAACAGCAAATTTAAAACCATATGTGAAGGAAAAAAAAGATTTTTCTCTTTTGGGTTATTAAGGGGGAGTTGACCAGAGAGAGAGGAAGGAGCTGCAAGCAATGCACCGAGGCTGACCCTGGAAGAAAGAGAGGTTAAATAACAGTATAAATACCCATTGGCTCTTGAACCAAGTCACACACACCGCTTCTCATATGGAATACTTTTACATAATGCCCTGCAAGGAGCTCCTTTTTAACCTGGGTTCCCCAGGAAATGTAGCATGTACGTTCCCACATTCTGCCTGTCACATCTCCTCCCCAGCCTTCCTCCTGCCACCTGCCATTTGTCCACTTACTGGCATGTGACAGAGCAAGTCCAGAAGTGAAACCTGGTAATTGTATATGGGAGAGACGACTGCTTGGCCTCCCCAGTGGGCAAAGACAACTGTGTCCGCTGCAGAGGGGGCTCTTGCCACTGGAGCTGCACAAGGGCAGGAGCAGCAGGAGCCTCCACTCTGCCAGAGGCTACCCCAGGCACCTGGGATGCCGCAGGAGGGAGCAATGGCACTGGGATGCAGGAAGGAACTGGGAGGGTAAGTGGGCCATGGGAGAGAAATCCATAGGAAACCAGCCTCTGTGAGCTTCACCGCACATAGCAGTTGAGCCTGATGCAAGGCAGGCACTGAACTAAAGAAAGTCCTTTAAAGAAGCAGATGTGTTCTTTCCAAAGTATCTGCTAGTAAAATAAATTAAACCAGTTAAATTAAGCTTCCCTGTCAGCATCCAGCAGTACAGCTCAGCCTGATTTACCAGTCTGCTTAACAGCAGTAGGCAATGTAAAACTAGCATTTTTTAATTTAGGATGGTTGATTTTAGGGTCAATTGACATGGTGTATGCTGATCTCTGCTTTTAAAAAGCAGGGAATGTGAAGGTGTCTGCTTGCCTTTGGAAAAGGAAATAAATATTAACTTATCCACACAATGTGTAAGCGGATCTAGCCCTGTTGCAGGAAACTCATTAATCTCACATGGAAAATAAATAAACCAGGAGAGAAAAGGATGGGTGGGATTTTAACTTCCTGTATTTCCGCTAATCGTTATTTTATATGAACAAGTGCATGCCAAGTTCTTTAAGAGGAAAATACTGCAAAGGGCAAATAAGTTTGTTGAGTCTTTTAAAAGCTTTTTGGTGGAGGGATACTTCAGGGTGGTGTTGGGGAAACCTCTTAAATGCTGCCTGATAATTCCCACTATTAGACCACATTTTCCATTGCTGATGCCACTGTCAAACTTGAGCCATCGGCACTCACATTTTCCATGGCAGGTGTCTGCCTAAGGCTGGATACATGTGATGCATGTGTGTGTCTATCAAGAACTGCCTCAGGCTAAGTGTGTGTAATAATTTCAGCCAAAATGTTTTTGCTCTTCAACAACTATAAGAAAAAATGTGCTGTTTCCCCTGTTTGCCTCACACTGAAAAGAATGGCAGCCTCTTCTTTAGGCAGTCCCAAAGGCCCTGTACGTTGGAGGAAAAGCATGAAATTTGGCAGGAACAGTTTAAACACTCTGGAAATCCGCCTCAGCTCAGTTGAATTATGAACCTGAGCAAGACCAGTTTGGTCTTGATAGAGCTTCACAGCTTGGTGTTTCAAAGATCCTGTGCTACTCTGGGGCTGACCAAGGTTTTCTTCAGCTGGTTTCTCCTTTGCCCCTTTGGACCCTGCTTCTCATCTGGGGCAACCAAGAAATGGTCACCCACGGAAAGGACAGGCTGGAGAGGGAGAGGTGAGAAAAGAGAAGAAACGAGCACTCTAGACAGAGACCATGGGACAAGTGAGAAAATTTGAGATGAGAAGTCCACTACACCCACAGTCAGTGGCCACATGTGTGCCACAAGATACCAGCAGTTTTATTTGCTGATGGGGAAATGTAGGTGGTCACTGACAGAGCATTCAGAATTACATAGCTTTGAGAGTGGTAGGAAGTATAGCTCAAGCTCATTTTCAGCCATGGAAAGGTTGGACTTTCAAGTCATAGCCATATTTAAAATAATGAGCATTGGGAAATTGGCAATTGGCCCTTATCTTCCATAAAAAAATTACTCTACCTGAAAACAGCCACTATTGGTGTTTTTGCTCTTCCTTTACAGGTGGGACATATAGTTGCTTAATGCCTCAAAAATTCAAATACCCACTGAAGTGCATTTATGTGGCTTTAAATGTTGGCCTTTCCCACAGACATCTGTGACCAGGATAACCAGCACTTCCACAGTCATCCATGTATTAGTCAGTAACTTTCCAGCATTCTAGATCTGCTCTCACATCATTTGTAAAATCAGAAATGGAGGATAAACACAGTGCACACTGAGTGACTACCAGTTCTCCCTTGGAGCCCAGTGATTTATTCTCTGATCACTAAAGCAGCTTATAACAGAGTAATTTTCATGGTGATCACCAAGCATACCCTGCCAGAATGTGGCTCTTTCTTCAGATTAATCCATAATCTTTGGCAGTCTGGAATTGTTAATAGTAGCAATTTCTAACAGGAAAATATCACTATAACTATTTTTTCAGGTTTTAAGACATCCATACCATTATGTCCTAAAGACCCTGAAGTCACTTTTCACAATACAGAGTTATATTTCTATAAAGATGGAACGTTTAGAAAAGCAGGTTTAGAATATTTGTGAGAAATAGAGAACTTTAAATTTAAGGTAAGTATTAAATTACTGAGAGCGGCAATTTATGATTGTAGCATTAGTTTGGACAAATGTGTTCCTGAATAAGAATATGGGCTGGAAAAGCAAATGAGAGCCAGTGTGAAAGAGACACAGCAATCAGATTAAAATAGCAAATAGCATATGACCACAGGATAGGTTTTTTTACAGTATATATTTAGGAGAGCAGGCATGGGGTAGCTGAATTGCTCACTTGGATGGCAAATACTTGGAATTCAAATCTCCATAAAATTCTGACATTAGGATTCAGAGTTGGGAGGAAGGAAAGAAGTTTCAGGGGTGCAGCTTGGGAAATGAACATTGGGACAGCACAAGACAAAAAAGGAGGGCACACATATCATATTTATTGATCTGTTTCTGCTTTCATGTTGGAGAAAGAAATGGCCACAGTACAATTTTCTCTACACCAAGAATGTGTAACTGTGATTCCCCCATTTTCCACCCATGCAAAAGTCTGATGGAAGCTTTTATGATGGTCTGGGGGCTGACAGACATTGCTCCTCAGAAGAGATTCCCTGACATCTAATAATGGCTGAGCTCTTGTAGCTTTTTGGTGTGGGGTTGTCAGTTTTGATTTTTTTCTCAGCCACCTGCTTTCACAAAATTGAACTTACCTCTGAGTAAATTCAAACTTACCTTTGAGACCTGTATCAACCCTGGCTGAAACTTGCTAACAAATCCAAGATTTGGAACACACAGATATCTAAGCCTTGATTCTTTAGAAACTAAATAAAAAACAAAGAAAGTGGAAAGAAAGGGAAAAAGAAAGAAACTAGACATGAGAAAATCTTCCAATATTTTATATGCACTGAGAAACTGAATTGGGTTAACCCAAGCACATCAAAGGGTAAAAGTCATTAGGATACCTTCAGAAGTCTGCAAAAGCCTCCTCCTCCACTCAGCTATTTCAAAAGCTTCAGCACAGGGGAGATTCTGCAGCTATGGAGTGCAGCTATTACACAGTCCTGTGCTCTGCAATAATTTTCTGCATGCTGATGGGAATGGAACTGCAAGTGTTCCAATGAAGTCCAAAGTAATGCAATCAGTGAATCCTGGCTGCAATGGATCTTCCATCTGAAAATCCTCTGTCTCAGCAGTTTGTAGCTGGTTTTGACACCAATGGATCATTACTAAGTTCTACTTTGATGAAAGCTACCCAACCAAAACACCACACTAATGGTCACTCTAAAGTCACATACTTGGATTTTGCAAAACTGTTTATAAAAAAGACTCTTCTCCTTAATGCCTGAATATACAAAATGAGCATGTAATATTATCTGGATGCAGTTTAAACTAACATATATGTATTTATTGTTCCAGCTATTTTGGGGTAGGGAAGGGGGTAGAAAAAAGTTAACTAGCGAGTTGGATATGGCTACATTGGAATTAAGTTTTCTGTCTTTAATTTAGAATTTAAACAATGAACTGAAATGAACTGTAAGTTTTTGATCTCTATCTTGAAGATCTCTCTGAACAATACGTGATAATATACAGTGCTGAGACCCACAACAGAGGAACTGGAATTTTTACTCAGGGGTGCATATCTCTTTGATTCAAGCATAAATGTTTATTTATTAAAAGTTGGCCTGGGGAAATAAAGAATCCTGGAGAAGAAATTATACATATTTCTGATCATGTTGTTATCTGTCTGAAGAAGAAACTACTATTCCCAAAACAAAAGCAGGTAATTAAAAGTTATGCTTTGTGACTCAGGATTTGAAAAAGAAAAATCACATGGCAAGTACTTAATGTCTATATGATTACTTTCATGTATTTTCTCAGGGTTAAAGTATTTACAGCCACATACAAAACCAAGAAGAGAGCCTAAGGGAACACAAACAAAACCCCACCACCCAGCACCTTAACTGCAGCATCTGCAAGCCAGCAATCATGAAATACTTGATAAAGTGCTTAAGGCTAGAAAGGCTGATAATGAGATTTCTTTTAAGTTCACAGCCCTGTACATTAAAGAGACACTGCCAACCTTATTCTGAAAGGAAAAACATTACATTGCACACACAGGCTGTTTTGTTTTTATAGAAGAGTCTTTTCCATCAGCCTTTGCTGGTGTCTAGAAAAACAGGTTTAGTAAGCAGCATACTTGGTCCACAAGTTTTCCCTCAATATTTTTGCATTTTATTTGTCTTTCGTAACACTTCAGTTCTGATGCTGTGTCTGGCGAGTGCCCCAGAGAGGAGACTGGTTCTGAGCTCCCACCCAGTCAGTGCAAAAAGCAGGAGCTCCCCAAGATAGTACCTTAAGCAGAATATACAAAAGGCCATCTGCACACAGTGACAGTGACTGCTGCAAAGTACAGCATAAACAACCTGGAGCCAGATGATAGTTCCACCTCTCTCCCTCTGGTCTGTTCAGTGATAGAAACCACCCCATTATTAACTGCAAGATTAGATATGGTGTTTCCAGAATTACACATGAAATACCAACCTGAAGAAAAGTCTAGTTGACTTTCTTTGAGTCTACCTTTAAATACTTTTTTATAAACCCAAATAATATTTTACTGGTGCAGAAACCTTATACAGAGGGACTATAACCTTTCTTAAAAAACAGCATACGTGTAGTCTTAATGCTTATCCCAACAGAGCTGCTTCCAGGAGTTTCTTTGCAAAAATGTCCTTTAGCCCTTTCTGTCAATCTTTCCTATTCTTAATGGGAGTGAAATGGTAATGCTGGCATATTCCAGCTGCCTGCATGGACTAGTCTGAATTAACTTTCCTGTTTTTTTTATCTCCTGTATTTTTTTCTCAACACCCCCTGGGATGAGAAAGAACTTGAGCTGACAAACAGGTAGAGCATATAAACAAATCTGTATTCAGGAAAAAATACAGTCAAACAATATTAATGTTGCACAGTCAATAATTAAAACTTGGCAAAGCTAATTTTGTAATTTTAACTTTTAACATAGTTTTTACTTACAACATCACATATTTGTTTTTCAGTCCTGCTGTGGGTTATGAATCAGTTTCTGAACCAAAAGTGTCTGCTGTCTGCCAGACCCTTGTTCCCATTGCTGCTGAAACTGGAAAATGAACAGTGAATGACACCGGTGACTGCATGAAGAAACAGGATTGCTTTGCACTTAAAACAGCAGAATGCTGTCCGGGAGGACTAGGGTCTGTTCTGCTTCTGCTAGAGAATTACAGCAGAGGAGTTCTTATTGTGTTAGTCTTTAATTTCATACCCATCATTTTGGGTGCTGACTTGACAACCTAGAATTTGATTTGGAGACACACTCAAACAGCCGTAGCCGAGGAAGTAGAAACTGCTTTGAACATATAAAATGATACATAGCACTAGGTACTACCAGGAAAAAAAGAGATCTTAAGAATCACAAATGGAAATTAAGGGATACTTTTAATATGCAGGTTTGGCAATGTAATGCTGTAATTGCTACAGAAACTGGAAAAGAAGTGTTAAGCACTGTCTGTCCATCTCCATATCTGTGTGATGCTGCAGGGCTGCAGATGCCCGTGATACGACAAAAAGCTACTGAAGACAAAGGTGCCACTTCAACAGCATTTCCTGGCTCTCTCCTGAGCTGCAAACACCCATGCCTGGAGCTGGCAGGACAGGCACCATCCCTGGCATCCTCTGGTAGGGTCTTGTGAATGGCATTTTGTCAGATTTCCTGCTGGAATGAAACATCAATACCACCACAATTGCCAAATATGTTAAAAAAGACTGTCAAAAGAATGAGAAAAGTGTTGCTGACTTCAGCTCACAGTAACCCTGGTACCATCTGACATACTAATCCACTGACAAAACCTTCAGTCATCCTTGCTCAAGGAGTATCAGTGGCAACTGAGCTGTTACTCTGTCAGTCATTTTCATGGAGCTACAGACCACAAACCCACCCCGGGACCTCAGAAGAGTGATTCCCACAACAATCTGTGCTAGCACCAGCCTTATTGAATGTATTTGTTTGTGGTCTACAAAACACCATACCTAAGAGATTCTGGAATGCTGATAGTACCTGGCTAACATGTCGCTGCAGAGAGAAATGAAGATTGGTGTCAGGTATGCCAAAGGCTGTGTGGCAAAACAACCTTCTGCACACAGAAAACCTGGAGACAGCTGGAGTTTTTGTTAAACACAATCCAGAGTAAGAGGATCAGCCTAGCTTTTGCACTCACAGTCATGGTCAGAGCAGGAAGGTCAGGAACTATTTCCAAAATAAACACAAGAGTCCATCCAAGAAAGCAGCACTAAGTATAATAATTACCTGCTACTTGTTTCATGACTGCTGTGGCCTGCAATACATTCCTATTTCACCATTTAATCTTGTCATTATTATTATCATTAGTAGATTAAAATCAGTAAAAGGTGTATCACTACCTGAGATAGTCAAAACACGTCTGCCTAATATCAGGCATCAGAATGCAGCCAACAGCCTGACCACCAAGTTGTGGCAAACAGAGAGCAAGTAAAAATCACACTAAAAGATCTTGAGGATCCACCCTGGAAAAGATGCACATGCAGCAGGTGACTTCAACTCACCATGCCAGTGACACAGTGCCACTTCCAGGTATTCCCACCACCAGCAACCCTATCCCCCATGGGCTCCCATGTACATCTCGGCCAGAGCTGGTCTAGCAGGCACAGCTCGGTGTCCCTGGCAGTCTGACAGCACAGGGAGGAGCTGCAGCAGCCAGCCGGGAGAGTGAGTGGTAGAAGAGTGGATCCTGTGTTCAGGCCTGACAGCTGCTCCTTTCCTGGGCTCCCTCTTGCCTTTTCAGAGTGTACAATTAGAGGCCTTTGATGGAAAGATGATAATTTGGTTACTATTTATTTTGTTGCAACTGTTGCCTTATTTCTTCTATTCACCAACATTCATTAAAAAGAACCCCTCATATTCAAACTCCCGTCTGAGCCTACACTCCACATCTCCTTGCCTGGGTAATCTGAACTCCCTCTGGACTTTTTCGCCTGGCTCTCTCCCATTTGAGACTGCTCCCTCATCCACTTGCCAGCACTAGCCACCTCCACCGGTTTCTAGTGCCAGTCTCTTTCCTGGAACTGCATTCTCAGTTCACCTTCCGTCTCCATCCCAAGTTCCCTATCAGTTTCTTTTGCTTGTGCCTCAGTTTCTTGGGCAATTTGTGTCCTCTATCCTACAGTCACCTCCATCATCTTTTTAGCCTACAACCCTAATATCCTTGTTCTGGATCCTCAGTCTCTGCCAGTAGTCATTTTCTTTGGTGGCTTCAAAACAGTATTCCTGACCTGCCAGCCCTGAATACTTGCCTTCTCTGCAAGTCCTGGTTTTCATCCCACATGCTCCTATTTCCAGTACAGCCTGCTGGTTCTCCACAGCAAGGCCTTATACCTGGCTCTGAATCAGATAGCCTCTTTCTTCACATTGCCCAGATGCCAGCAGAAAGGTCACTGAAAGCACAGAAAAGTGTCCCTGCTCTCCCTTCATTGCTTGGCTCCAGCTCAGTGTGCAGCAGCTGGAAACAACCATTATTGAGAAACTGTCTCCATCATGTCATGCTGGGCTGCAGCATGTGCAGTGGCTTTGTACAGAGAGTGCATGCCTGGCCTAGGAGCTGAGAGGGGCTGGAGTGCCTTAGCTGAACTGTGGGAATGATGCACAAACAACAGGACTGTAACTGTGAGAGGCATAAACTTGCTCTGGGACAGTCTTAACCCTTAAGCAGTAGCAAGTGCTGAGATTTAAAATACCATCAAATTTGGCCAAATAAGAGTAGATTTTCTTGGATGTAGTGAAAAGCACCTAGCAAAGGCATTCCTTCCTCAATTTCAAAGCAAACTTTCTCCATAAAAAGTTTGATTTTCTTTTTTTCCTATTTAAAAACAACATAGCTTTCCTATGTTTGATTTCAGAAAATATTAAACACTTTGATATTTTCTCAGGTCAATAAAAACATGATGCAGACCATCAGTATTGACTTCTCCAGTCTGAATCAGTGTAGCCTGGCACAAACAGTTGAAAGCTAGGTCTTGTGTCAGAAATGTCAAACCCTGTGTAACAGGCTGTATGGGCTCTTTAAAAACTCGGCAGAGCTGCTCACCCTACCTTGTACATGTGTTGGGAATCGGCTGAAGGGCTGATTCCCAGCAAGCAGATTTAAATAGGTTTCCAGCTTAGGGAGAGAAATGGATGTTTGTCTCTTAGGGGAGCTGTTCCCTCCCTCTCATCCCTCCCTTATATGTGCACATGCACTCGCACAAAAAGCAAAATGGGAATAAAGGTACTCTCCAGGCGAAAAGACCATTCCTCTATAGAGACAGAAGAGCACTTTTGGCAGACCTGAACGGCACTAGTGTTTAAGTGAGTTGAAAATAAAAGACTGATAATGAGATTTTGCTCTAGATCGGCTGGCTTCTGCTGGCAGGCAGCGAGCAGAGCCAGCCTGCTTACAATTTGCCCTAGATGAGCTAGCCAAAAATAGAAACCAAGAATCACAGTGCGTTATCCAGTTTAGAGAGGTAAAAATGTTGACTTGGAAAGACCACCACTCAGAGACAAAATGACAATTCTGAGTTCCAGCCACATGCCTTTCAGTCATGTTAAGAAAGCACTAATCTTCCAGTTGGGAGAAAGATGAGAGCTCCTAGCAGCCTTCTGAAGAGCTGGCACATGAGGGGTCTATGCAAGGAAGTGTATGGCATTCACCAACTCTGGTCAGACTTACAGTCCCTATTTCTGCTGATCTTGAGTGGCTCATAATCCTGTTGGGTCTAAATCACCTTTCACAGGTAGGCAGAGAGAAGGAGCTCTGGGAAGTGTGAGAAACTGCTTCACTCAGGAAGCACTAACAGGTTTGCCAGTGGGTTTATGCAGATGACACTCACGATCCACTTCTTCCAGGTTGAGAGCTTTGCTGCAGCCTGAGCTCAAAGCACCTCTGCTTGTACTCTGGAAGAAGTAAACCTGAGACTATCACACTACTGCCCACAACACATTTGCCTGTGCTTGAATCATCCAGAGACAATGACACATGCTAAGGCACCTGGCACATATCAGGAAGCTGTAAACCTTGTGCTGTTGTGGCTGCTTAGTAAAGACCAAGTGAAACACAGCTGGGTGCAATCTTGCTATTAAGGGTAAGCTTGACCATATCTTGCTAGGTGTAAGAGGCAGGTGTTGCTTTTGCTAGGTCCTGGAGAAAGCTGTATATTATTTTCTGGTATCTTTCTCAATATCTGGAGGAGTACATTGCTCTCAGTTTTTGTTCGGCAAACCAGGTAAACATTTGTTTAACAATCTGATACAGCATAAGTATGATTAATAATGATTGATAGCAGCTGGACTGATAATGAGTAATAGGCACTAATTTTTCAGCCTAGAAAGATGCCTCTCTACTACTCACTAAGTGCACAAGTGCTGGAGTTTGGGTGTTACAGCTCCTGCAACTTTGTTTAATTACAGAGACACCCACAGGGTTGTTAACTTTTGCCTGTTCTGAACTACCAAGTCCTCAGTTCTGATATTCCCTAATTTGTCAGCCACATACGTAGCAACACTTGTGAACTGGGAGGACAAAATTAACTCAGCATCAGCCACCCCATTTTCCTGTCAGCATAATATCACTGATTTATTAGAGAAATTTTAACTCAGAATATGCCAGAAGTGTATGCCAGATTGTGAAAAAACATACATCTGTCTTCCTCTTCATTACTAGGTGCTGTGCTTCTGTGAGATTATAGATGTATATTTAGTGTTAATCTTTGTGTCACGTCTGTACCTCAGCAGCTGGCTCTTTTCTAATGCATTTTGTAAAGGTTAAACTCGGTAGTGCAAACTGTACATGATGATAACTTATGATAATACTGGACAGCAATCCGTTTTCCACTCTATAGCTGTGCACTGCCCAAAGGGAAAGGAGGAGCAGGTTGTACTTGTTGCCTTAGCTCTGGTTTGCACAGGTGTTCAGCGCTCTGCCTTCTGGCTGCAAAAAGGGGATTAGACAGGGTTTAAGGGAGAAAACGTAGGGAAATGAGAGCAGGCAATCAGATGGCAAATTAAAATGAAACTATGGCTGCTTATTGAACTGAATTGTATTCTTCTTCGTGCTTCTCCTGTCTGCCAGTCAAAACCACATTTGAGACTGATGGATCTTATTCCCTAGCTTCTGACTTTGATCTCACAGCATCAGAGTTCTCCTTAGTCTGTGAGTGGAAGACTAGAACGCACATGCCGGATCACACTTACAAAACAGCACATTCTTGGCTTGCAGCCACATCCAAATTCGCTAATAGCAGTAGTTTTCTCTAACTGCCAGGAGAGATAAAGAAAGCAGTGACATTTTAACTGTCTTGTGCTGCAAACAGTTCACACTCCCAGAGTTCAACAGAATCCAGTGTAAGTCTAATTAGGGATGATACATCCTAAACTTCACTCTCATTATGTTTTTAATTCTTTTATAATTCCTCCACAAATCCTGAAATTGTTTTAAGAGAAACTTTAACATCATTTAGCTCATGTGTAAGTTTCTTTAGAAGGATTGCAGACACTATTTTTTCATTCTTAGTTTCAACTGTATGTGTATTTCTCCTCTCCAAACACTATTAACATATAATATTAACATTAAGCACTATGAAGGATATGTCTGCTTTTGGTTCAGTGCAGTTTGATGGTAGTGGGTGCCTTGGTTAAGCAAATCCAAACCACTAAACAAGATTAAATAAGATATCAGTAGGTGTGCCAGGGATCAGGAGGTGGCAGCAAAACCCTGAGGAGATGTTTGATTCTTCATGTCAGTAACAGAAATGTTTTAACTGCAAGCCAGAATTAATAAATCATTAACATGTGAGATTCTAGTAAGAAAAACAAGGTATTGTCTGACACTGATTATACAATAAGGAATTGTACGAAAAACGGTTGAATTACATGGACTGGAGAATTGACACCATTAAAACCTGAAACAGCATTCATAATTAATATAATTAACTTTCCAGAACAGGAACACTCCAAGTCAGAGAAGGCTCCAACAGAACTTCTCAAGTTGGATGGAATAGTATCATTGGATGTATTGCAAGGTTCAGCAAATTGGACTGTAGCCTGATAATTAGACAAGTTTATACATAATGCTATATATATATATATATAATGATATATATATATATATATACCAGTGACATTGAATAAGAGCAGTAAAACTATAGAACAGCTTATCTGATATGGTTCCAAAACATGGTCACAAGGAAGACATCCAGGAAAGAATTCAAAGTAAAACAAAATTTGAAATGTCAATCTAACAAGTAAATTGTTGTCAGGCAAATTGTTGCATTTCTGCTCAATGAATTTTATTCACTTTCTGCTTCATAACTGAGAAATCGGTGGTATGAATGGCAGAAGGGATATCAGCATGGTTTGCAGTAAGGAAAACTGAGACTGAGCAAGAAGAACAAGAGGTATTTGGTGAAGGGACAAAATTGAGCTTTGTTATTTATCAAAGTTCTATGAATATTCAAAATAGCTTATGCACAGCAAAACCAGCCATGGCAGCTCAGTGAGCATGCAGGAGAATAAAAAGGTCAGACCTGAAGATGTCTGTCTACATCATGTATATACCTTTATGATGGGGGGCTGGAAACAGATGTTTTTGAAGGACTTTTCCAACCCAAACCAGTCTATGATTCTGTGAGAGCTGGATCCTGAGGGAAAATTCTCATATACCAGAAAATCGTAAAAGTGGCTTCACAGAAAAATACTGAGAACTCTACAGACAGCAAAAGTTTACAAGTTGAAGGGAAAAAGCCGATATATTTTTTAGATTTTTATAAATGTGATGAAAGAAGAGTTAAAATTACATGAAGTGCAGCTAGAAAAAATCAGAAACTGCTAAGGGGGACTCACAAGCAGATTGCTCATGAAGCTCAAAATATCATAAGTCCTATTTCATCAGGAAAATAACAACAAAAAATGTTTAACATATTTTAATATTTATTCATATTAATGTATTCAAGCTCCACATGCCCTACATGCATATGACAGATTTCTACCATATCAGTCAGAATTATGGAGTCTCCAGAGCCCTTCTTTGCTTTAACAAACTAGAATTCTATTACAGGTGGCATCTGTAATAGGAAGAACAGGCAAATACTGCGTACACATGAATGTGCATGTTCTTTCAATAAAATCATTTGCATAACTCATTTACTGTACCTAGATATATTTCAGAGTTTTGCTGAACAACAAATTTCAGAAGGTTTTGCAATTATAATAGGAAAAAGTGAGAAAATAAAATAAATATGCTTTTAATAAATTAATCTGATTTTACATATTTTCCAGTATACTCAATTTGCAATGACTGAAACATTACATTTTCCAGTGTCCTCAGTCTGCAATGACTGAAACAGACTTTTTGCTGGTTCCAGTTCCATTCAGCCAGTCCCTCGTGCTAGCCACAAGCCTGTCTGCTGGAATTCTATAAACACAAAAAACCTAGCAAGCATTTACAATGTGTCTGGAAAAGAAAAGATGCCTAAAAACTCTTTATTTCACTTGCACCAACAATGCTGGAATTTGAGACAGAAAAAAATTATAATATTGATTATACACTTATCAGACTAAAATCAAGGAAATAAAAAACTTGACTAGAGGCAGCTGTGTAAGTATTCTGGAAGCCATTCAAATATATTAAAAAAAAAAACTCTGTTCTCTAGGAAATTTTCTAAATAAGTGTCTGGTAAACTCTTCTGTAAATGTAACGTGATCCAAGCAGTGTGCCAAAATCCGGAGAACGCAGCTCAATGCTCTCAACAGAGTGGAAGACACCTGAGATGGCTCTGTTATTACTCAAGAATCTCGGGTATGCACAACAAAAGCAGCAGTGTCAGGAGGTGAAGCACACCAAAGCAGCTTCTGCACATGCACAGCTAAACATATTTAAACAGGTCTTCTCAGATTGTCCTGTATAGCTGGACACATTTTGAAGAGAAACTGACTCAGTTAAATTTCCCATTAATGATCATGTAACATCTTTGTGCCAGATACAGCAATTGCCTGCATGGAAAAATAATTTTAGGAAAGTATTTAATATGTTTTAGCTGCCTTGTAACAACAACTTAGCAACCAAAGAGAGACGTGCCAACACCTTGTGATCAGCTAGATCATTAGAGGCAACTAGGAAGATACTGTGGGTCCACAGTGCTCCGCAGATGTGGTACCACCCAGGATGTCTTTCTACTGCTGCATTCCCCTGAAAGTGATATAGGATACAGCTTTTGCAGATTTCCAACCATGTCAGCAAAGCAGAAGGAATTTGCTCAGCAATACCAGTCAAGTCTACAGTGTTTTGGGGACTAGTGTGTCTTATTTCTTCCTGCCCTTTTCCACCAGAGAAACTCCTGGGAGAAAACTAAAGGGAGAAGGGCATTTAACCTGCCTAAATTTAATCCCATAGCCATCTTTTACTAGTCTGGCTCTTAGATTTTCAGACTTGAGCTGATTTATTGATTTTGGGATGCTTAGCTCTTAACTAAAGTCATGCTGGAGAATGTCCTCTGGATATGGTTGTCTCCCTTGGGTTTGGAAAAAGCAGTGACCCATAAAAGCTCTTCATTCTCTCCTTAGTTTCATCTCATTTCCTATCACATGGGAGTGTTCAGTTTACAGGAGTTACTTCATTCTGGGTTTGTGGAGAATACGCTCTTTTTCAAAACCAATGTAGGGCTCAACTCACTCTTGCCAGACCCTACAATAGGAAAAATAAGGGTAATATGTGGATGGGTACAATGGCAATTAAATTTTCTGGCTGGAAGCCTTGTTTTGGAGTTTTGTTGCTTAGTGTCTGTCAGCACTTTCATCCTGAGGAATTTAAGTTCTGCTACAACAGCCCAGACATGGATGAAAGTTTGCACATAAAGTATCAGAACTGGTTTATTTTTATTCATTTTCCAAATGGGGTTAAGTCTTAAGATATGAAAAAGTACTTGGGTGGTACTCAGCATAAAAAGAAGGAAATTATTGGCTTGGCGTTTGTTTAATCTTGTGATTTATTTAAAAGGAAAGTGATATCAATACTTAAAATATGATCTCAAAAGAAGCACACAAAAATATGTATTCATCCAGAAACTGGGCTACATTTTGAGATGTCTAGCACCTCTAGGCATTGTAATCACTCCACTGCCTTTGGGATAATTTATCCTAAAAACAACCACACATATTCAACCAGTTTCCTTTCAGGAATGCTTCTGCTGCTGATGGATCGCAAAAGGAAGGATCACATCCCAAGTCTTTGAAGATATGGGTAAGAAGGAAGTAATTGTTAATGATTTGCTGATCTAAACCAAAAATGACTGACAACATAATGAAATCACGTAATCCTGTAGTGTGCCAAAACCCCACAATTTTAAATGAAATAGGGACAAATGTCAGAGAGGGTCAAACGAGATTAGCTGCATCATACACTACACATGCCTAGTAATAAATTACCTGCCCCAAGAAATGAGAGGAAATTGTAAGAAATTGATAGTCCTTTGGAACTGCTTATGTGTCTCAATGAACTTTTGGCACTATCACACACTTCTCTCGAAATGTTACTTGAAGACAATGCAGAAAATCCCCACAAAGTACGGGAAGATGAAAACTGTCCACACCCACCTGTAATGATGTATTTTGAGATTAGCCAATAACTGTATGAATACAGCCTGGTGTAGACGAGGGCTGTAGTCATGCAAGCTGACTGCCCTGTGCACTAAATGTTGGCTTCGGTGGACATTAGACAGCATTGCTGTTGCAGACATATGTATTTATAATACCAGTGTATTCCCTTCCTTAGAAAAGACTGGACGAATCCTTGGCATGTTTTATTATATGAAAAATAAACCTGTTAAGCAGAGATTCACTGAATGAGTAAAGTCTCTTCATTTCACACCCAGGTAGGACTGCAGACTTCTGGGGAAGCCACCGCTGCATTTGATAGCCCCTAAGCCCTGTCCATCTCTCAGCCTTCCTTACAGCGTTACTCGTCCTGAACTCACCCTCTGCAGACTTCAGAGATTCACTGTCTCGGTGTGTGGCTCCGGAGCTCCCCAAAGCCAAGGCCAAGCCCAAACCCAGGGCCACACGTTCCATGAGGACCCCCACTGTTCCCCGGGCACTACGGGGCAGCGTTGTATCTATCTCCAGGCCCCACGCACCACTGAGCGGTCACGCTACACCCCGACCCCATCCGCCCGCTCCTGCCAGACCCCTGTCACAGGGCGTCACGCGACCCCTGCGGGGCGGGCAGCTGCCTTCCCCCGCGGCCAATCAGCGTTCGTCTTTGCGCGGTCCTCCCTGCTCTAGCCAATAGACCGCGAGCTTTTCCGTAGCGTGTGTCTGTGTACGGGCATTGGGGTGGTGGTGTTGGGGTCGGGCCTGGCGAGCAGCCGTTGGGCTCCACGAGCCGCGGAGCTCCGCCCCGGTGGGAGGGGCCCGGTTGCGCCCGGCCCGGCCCAGCCCAGCGCGGCAGCGGTGATGGGGAGCCGGGAAGCACGGCTCGGTGGTTAGAGGGAGGTTGTGGCGTGTTCGTTGCTGCCGCCACCCGGGAGTCCTGGCCGCAGGTAGGAGCCGCAACTCCGTGGGGCGGGGCCACGAGCGGGGGTCCGAGAGCTGGCGGGGGGTGTACCACGTTCCCCCAGAGCCAGGGCGGGGGGCTCTGAGGGGCGCGATGGGGCTGCGCTGTGCCGGTGGGACCGCGCTGGCGGTGTGGAGGGAAGGCGGCCGGCTGGTGAGTGAGGGGATGAGGCAGGTGGTGGGCTGTGGGCGCTCGGCCTCAGGGTTGTGTGTGTGAGGGGGGGTCTGTGCCCCTTGCGCGGGGCGCGGGTTTCAAGATGGCCCCCTCCCCCTGGCCGGCCGCCGCCGCCCTCAGGGGGACCCCCTGGGCATGTGCAAGGCGCCGACGGGGGGGAACCCCCGCGCGGGGGCTGCCTTCGGGCTGAGGCGGCTGCGGCGGAACCGTGAGGGGGGTTTCGGTCCGCGCCCGCGGGGGCAGGCCTGGAGCGGAGACACCCCCCCGCTCTGCGGGCACCGCGGTGACATTCCACCCGGTGCGGAGAGGTTGCGGGGAGAGGAGAGCTCAGTCACGGTGGTTCTCGGCTGTGCTGCGCTTTTAAACCCTGCCGGGCTGTCGGGAGGAGCTCAGCAGAGCTCTTTTATAGCGAGTAATGGATGTGACTGGAGCAGTCAATGACATCAGGCTACGCGGTCGGACTCAGGAGACCTGTAAACTTTAATTTATAGGTTATCAGTACCTTGAGGTGTTTTTATGAATTGGCTGAGAATAACTTAATTCACCTCTGAAACTAGCTCCCTACTGATATCGTTAATGCCAACGTTTAGTCTGCGTTGAGCAATAAACAGCACTATTAATTTGGCGTGTTGGACGCGAGGAACGTAAAGGATGATATTTTATGTAAGAGCTTGCAAGAGCAGTAGGTGCTTTTGCATGCTACTTCTTTGTTTCATCTCTGAATTTCTGGCTTTGCTTTATTTAATTCACATTTATAACAAAACACGTTTTTGCATTTCAGAGTTTTTCTCTGACTTGATTTCTCAAACAGCTTGGCACATCTTTGCCTTTTAGTTGCTCTAAATAGACTGGGATAACTTTAGGGGCAATAGTTTCCAGTGATTTTCAGAACTCTTTCTTTTGCAGAAGGCTGTGTAGTCTGGACAGTGATGACTAGCATCTTTAGACCTCATGATTATCTTCAGTATTTGAAAACAGTGTTTGTTTTTTTACAGTTAAGTTTTTTGGATGAGGTTAAGAGTTCTTATTTTAAGTTTACTTAGGTCAAAAGCCTTATTTTAACGAGGTGTGTTTTTTCTGGCAAACCTGTCTTTTGTGGGTGTTCATTTTGTAATATAGCAATTAGAATTTTGGTATGAGGTATTGTCATCATCCTTCAGGTCCCTGTTACAGAGGAATGTTTACATCTTGGCTATATTTACAAAAAGACCTTTACAACTAGGTTATTCACTTACTGAAAATATTGTTTGCTCTACTTCATGTGGTGTTCAAATCTCTAATCTTACTTAGAATTAACATTTGGATTTTGCTAGATATCAGTGTTTGGATTGAATAAGGGTTATTTTTTTTCTTTATTCAGAATGGATGATTACATGTAGCTTCTAAAAGCTGTTTTAAAGAGACAGTTAATTTAGGTTTTGGGATTTAATCTCTTCGAGCACTGGGATGAATGAGACTCATCAGTTTCAAGTGTGCCTGTTTGTTCACTGAAATGGAAAGGAGTAAAGTGGTAACTGAAATGGTGAAAAGTTGATTTAAATTATGTCAGATTCAGAATAGCTTTGGGCCTTAAACGTGAATATGTTTTTACGTGTACACTTAAGACAAAGGAAGTCCCAGAGCTGCAGGTTGCTGTCACCTGGCAAAGTGCATCAAGAAAAGATTGCTGTATGTTTTTCTGTTCTTGTTCTCTTCTTTAGGCACCTATTAGCAGTGCTTATGAGAGATGGGATATTGTGTTAGATGGACCTTGGACCTGAGCTAGTACGGCATTTTTGTCTGTAATAAAGTGTTTTCTGTGTGGTAGTGTGCCATTTGGAATTTAGATTTTAAGTTAGGCAAGAGTCAGAGCTGCAAGTTATCAAGAGGATAGTATAAAAGTCAATACCAGGTATGGATAAAGCAGGCTGATGAATGTACAATTTCTTTGAATACTTATTTACGTTTTTGTTAACATTCATAGGACATCCCAACTCCTGATAGGAAATGGTCACAAGTATGTTTTGTAAGTGGCAACTTCCCGTGCTTCCCTGAGTTCCCTGTTGGGAGTACTGTGCTTCTCACGAAAACGTTGTTGGAATCTGCTGCAACTCCCAAACGTTCTTATGATGTTGTAATGTTGTCTTAGTTCTGCTTTCCTGTGCCGATTATCCCCTTTTTATGTGGCAAGTCCCTGGGCACCTGTGAGCCTTTCATTTGTCTCTAGCATATGAAAAGGAGCAGAAAGTATCTACATAAAATAGTTCAGGAGCATGTTCCTTCTAAACTGATTCTTCTGTGTTAAGGTTTACTGTAGAACTTGCTATGATAATAAGTAAAAGCAGGAAGAAAATCCAGTCTTGCTGCTTGCAGAGTGTCTGTTAGTTGTCTTCTAGAGTATATTTTGGAAAATTGTTGTGGTAAATTAGCAAGTTTCACTGTCTAGAGCTATGTGAATAATGTGTAGGAGTCACAAAAGCTTCTCACACAGTTGTGGTAATCCAGCCTGTGGTGTATATACTCTTCCTTCAAGTGACCCAATCTCTTGAAAAGTTTTTATCCTGATTGCTGCTGTTTCTTGTTCATTGAGGAAAAGAGACAGGTCTATTAAAAAAAATAATTTATACCTGCTTTCAGTGGATCATGGATGTTTATATCACACAGTGATATCCAATACAGTGCCTTCCGCTGTATTACAGAAGTGGAGAGACAAGGAGCAAGCACTTCACAGTGCAATACCCCTAACATCCTGTGACAGTTCAGTCCACTAGCTCTGTCCCAGTTCATGCTGGCTGTATGGCAGGACTGAGACAGAGAACAGCTCTGACTTCACATCTCCATATTTTACAGAACCATTTTGAGTATTACCATGAGGTATTTGATACATTCTTTGACAACTGAGTTTTCAAAGACAGAGATAGTTGATAGCAGTACACTGACATGGTCTTTATTTCAGCTAGCAGCCTTGTATTTAGGGGAAAACCAGCAGAAAACAAAACCAGCGCATGTCTGAAGGTGCACAAAACTTTACTTTGGTGTTTTTGAATATGTATGCTTGTTATGTTTAGCTACCAAAGAAAACAACTTGAATTTTCCTCCCACTTTGGAAGGCTAACAGATTCCATTTATTCTCAAGCAATAGCATTAAGCAGACTAGTTTCCAGGACTCCACGTTTTGTCCTGAAAATGGTTATCAGCCTATATTATGAATCATGGGTAGAACCAACCTTATCTCCCAGTTGTTAGCTCTGGAGAAAAGATGGGTTGTAAATAATGAAAGGGTTTAAGTATATTTAATCTCTTGGATTAAATATACTTGTTACATCTTGTTACTGTGACCCATATCTTGGGTTTTGTCACTTTTCTGTTCAGCCATGAAGGTGAATGTGATCTCACCATTGCTGTTCTTATGTTACATATGTGAAATAACAGATCAAGTTAAAATCCAGACTACCCCCTTGAAGTATATAATATTTTAATAAAATAATATATTAATAGAAGAAAACAAACAAAACCCAAATAACCATGACAGGTTTTTGCTAGTTTCAAAGAACAAAAATACAAGCTTACTTAGTTCTTAAACTGTGTACATTATAGCCAGTGATGTAAAAAGTCTGCAAGTAAAAGCTCCTGAAATGAACTCATTGTATACATCCTCAATGACATCAGTATTTAAAGATAATCATTGAAGCAATCAATAAACTTGAACTACAAACTATGCTATAGAACTATGAAACTGGAGATGCGAACGTGGTATTTTGCAGGTGCAGAAGAGAAGTTGACATACAAACATAGAAAAACTCAGCCCATATTGATGTTTTCAACTGTGTTTTGACTTTCTGTTAGGTGCTTGCTATGCATGTAACAGGACTGCTGTGTTTCTGTTCCCTACATGCATTCTGTGGTCTGCTGCACCATTTGTACTCCTGCAGTTCATCGTCAAGAGGAGACACGAGGTGTTTCCAATTTGTACAAGGAGCAGGCAATGCATAGTGCCAGGTGGAGTGCTGAAAGAGACATTTGCTGAGTGGAAAAGTGCACAGCTAGTGATGGTTTTATGGTTACTGCTGACTTTGCAAAGCAGAGTGATTAGCTACCATGAAGCAAAGAAATTAGAATCTTTACTACAAGCATGAAATCGTAAGTGCTTAGAAAGTTTTTCAAAATGAACCCATTAAGTACAATGGCAAAAAGCTTACAGTTGATGCTTTATACCAGAACTTGCATGTTGTTAACATATAACATGTGATTATATTTCTGTGAAGTGTTATGGATATTTCTACATTAGATAAACCTTATCTGTACCCATTTTGAAAGAATAATTTTGCTTAATTACTGCTTTAAGACCAATTTGTCTAGGACCAGCATGGAGGCAGAACAAGTGTGTAACTTGAAATCCTCTCTCCCCCTGGCTTAAGTAAGTCTCTTCTGACTTTTTTTTTTTGGTTTATGCAGGGCTTCATAGCAAAACAGTGGTTGTGAAGTTAACTGCTTAAACCATGATCCTAACATTTAGAATATGAACATGAAAGTACATAATATTTCTGATGCTGACTAGCACTGGCATCACACTATTATTAGCCTTTCTGCTTGCAGGCTTCGTAGATTCTCAGCTCCACAGTTTGGAAAATGCATCCTGCGTCCCTGTTGAAGTAAAGGTGGTCATCCAGGTATGGTTTCCTTATGATTACTCTTTTGCCCACTATTTTCTGGTACTTGACTAGGCTGTTGCTTTTTTTCAACTGTCCCAAACAATGTGTGGGTTAGTATGAAAGACCAAGAACAATTTTTTATCACACTTAGTATTATTAAACGAAACTGAAACACCATTGTATTGATATATGGTGTAAGTATTCTTAATTGTGTGTTGCTTTATTGTCTTGTAAAGGCAGTCTCTTTTCTTTGAGTCAGGAATGACTATATTTTCTTATGCTATTTCATTATGTATGATGGTATAAGTTTTGAAAAATAAAGTATTGGTAATACAGCCAACAGCTGATTGACTACAAAACACACTGCAGTATGAATTGTATAACAAGTTGAAGTTAAAAGTAGAGTAAAACTGATTCAGAACTAATAATTCTCAACTTGGAAATGTACACATCCATTTATATAAAGAGCATAGGAAATCTTTATTACATTTGTAATGTGTGATGGACTGAGCTTGGCTTCAGCAAATGAAATTGCTTCAAAAGGAACAATGTCGTTTCAGATATGAAATGCAGAGCTGCTGTTGCACACACAATATGCTATGAATGCTGTCTTAAGAAATGGACTTGATATTGCTGATTATAAATAGAGTGGAATGTAATGATTTCACACATTACATGTTGTGTCAAACCAGAAGCTTCAACTGGCAGATGGAGAGGGGTTTTTGTGTTTTAAGAAAACACCTTGCAAGTTCAGCTCATAGGAAGTCTTGCTGCCTTTTTTTTTTTTTTTTTTTTAATTCACGGTCCAGAAGAGTTGCAAAAAGAGAACTGATCTAAGGAAACAGTTTTAAATTTCTTTTCAGAGGTTTGACAGATACATTAATGAAGGTTTTCAACAGCTTAATAGATTCTGGGATAGAGGTTTTCAATGACTGTCTGTTCATGAGCAGTTAATTATCTCATTGCAATCTGGGTCATTGGGAAGATGTGAACACAGTTAACTTTTGTGCTAGGATTGCATTGTAAAAGGGGGAAAGTTGAAGCTGCATCATCATGAGACTAGCAGTACTTGGGAAGTGACTAAAACCAACTTCTTAGGGAGCAGTTTGCTCCTTTATTAGGGTGAACAGAAGCTAAATTCTAATGAGGATATGAAATCGCTACTCTGTAAATTATCTAAAAATCCTTGCTCCTCCCCTAATGCTCTTCCTCCCACCAGCCCCAGGCACAGTTACTGCTGCTCCCATCGGGACAAACAGCAGCTCTTTGTTAGCTGCCTTGCCCAGGGCACACCCTCTCCTAGCTTCCCTGCTGCTCCCTTTGCCATCTGTAGATCCTAGAGACCCTGAAAGTTGCCTAATCTCCGAGGTTAGTGGATTCAGTGAATCTGTGTTACCTTCAGTACGGGGTATATAGGTAACCTGTAACTTCAGTCCTGCCCACTTAAGTTCTAACATTTAATTTTGTATGGGAAAAGGAATGTCCAGTCTCTACCACAGCTGTTGTAGGTTTCTTATTCAGAGACTGGTTACTTCTCCAAAGATCCAATTTGTTCTTCAACATCAAAATTATACATGCTAGAAATTTTGCCTTGGTATTAGGAAGACACTACAAGTACTATGGGCCAGCAAGTCATACACTGCCCTGACAGAGCTGCAGTGTGCCACTCCTTGCTTCAAAAGCTTGTAGTGTGTTTGAAATACGATACAGTGACTTGGACCACCTTCCAGCTGCCACAACCAATGTGAGCAAGGGTATCAAAATGGCAAACAAACCTCAGGGGATAAAACTGTGAATGGCATGCTTTGGGGTAAGTGCTGAGTGGTGCCTTTGGTCCCTCATCTGACTGCTGTCAGAGTCATGTGCCTGGGTCGTGAGACCTGGAGCAGGTCAGATGAGACACCGTGGGTGCTTCTCAGGGAAGACTATCCAGCTTCAAGAAATCTTGATAGTTAAAGTGAGAGTGAAAATCATGTGCAGAGGCTGAGTACTGAGACAAGATAGAAGTCATCCAGCAAACATTTTTGGAAGGAGAGTAGAAAAGATGGATGTTGTCCTTTGTTTAGAACCAATGGCTACAGCTAGCAAATGTGGATGGTTGAAAACTGTCATACTTTCCCCTCTGATCAGTCCTCCCAGAAGATAACTACTCATGGATGGTGGACATGTAGCACCCAGACTGAAGGAGAAATTGTGACTGAAAATAGCAGATTTCAGGACTGCAAGAGTGGTGAAAAATACCTTCTTGGGCAGTTAGATCTGGAAAGTTCTGCTGCGAGTGCATGAAGGGAAGGATTTACAAGGCAGCGACTGGAGGAAATGGGAGTCAGAGGAACAGTTTGACAATTGGAAAAAAGTGCAGAACTTTATTGTGCCAGCTGTAAATAGCTTTTGTTTCCTAGAAGCTATGAAAACTGTTTTCTAACACTATGTGCTGTATGCAGTATTAATTAACTCCTGATTTCATGATAAATACGCACTTATTACTTAATAAAGATAATTAACATTCCTTCTCGTTAGGGCTTTTTACTGAACTTGTTTGCAGTGATAAATGAAGGCTGTTAAATACCTTGATTTCAAAAGGAAAAAAGGTTTGGGTAGGACAGAAGGGTGTTAGAAACCGTTATAGAAATATGGCTAAAAGGAAGAATCTGTAGCTGCCATGGTTGTAGAGGAAGAGTTTGAATATTTTATGTAGAGAATCATGTTATAGCAGAGTTGTAAAACATTCTTCCCCTCCCCCACAAACCCCGGATACCTGACTTAAAATGTAATCTACAGACATGAATATGACAAATATTTGAATTTTGGGAAGAAACACACCCACACATTCCATTCAGCACAGGAGTCTTAGGTGGTATCTTTTAGGAAAGGTTTGCAGACTTGATAACCTTTTCTCACTGTAGGACCTGGCTGATTTGTTGATTATGTTTAGTAAGTCATAGAATACCAAGTAAACTTCAGAAACTTTGCAAAATCCTATCTTTCATATTTGTAGAAGAGATGGGGGGGTGAAGTGTGAGTGACCCAAATCATTACTGGTTAGTTATCATCACCTTAACTGAGAAAAGCAGATGCTGGTTGTTATGTTCTCTGTGTAATAGGAAAATAGGTAGTCTCAACCCATCAACCGAGTAACTCTTTACCAGTGGTTCACTTCTGGCTCAGCAGACCAAAGACTGTATTAGATTTTTTTTTTATTATTATTTTCATTTTAATCATAATCAACGCATCCAGTAGGAAAGTAGGTTTTAGTTAAATACTGTTTCTACTGCTCTATGAATAGAGACAGACAGTAGCTATAACAAAGTGCTTAATTCAGTAACTTTGTTGTGTAGGTGGACAAGGTAATCGATGACAGTTGAGTAAATGCTACTTCCTTAGTGTCAAATTTACATTTTTCTCCTCAGACTGTCAGCTATTTAATGAGTTTTGGATAGTGGTTTCGGCTTCACATGGGTGATAGCAATTAAATTTGCTAGAAAATGGGAGGCATTCTGGCTATTTTATCCAAGGACTGAACCCGCCTTTTTACATGCTGCTAGCTTACATGAGGAAATTTTATGTCCCATCTTATTAAATCACTTATTCTGTCTTCTCCAATGCTTTCATCTAGCTTGGATATAGCATTAATATTTAAAATATCAGTTCAATAGACACATGCATTACTTATCAAAACACTGCAGTTTATTAAAGTAAACCTGCTGTCATTCCAAGTAAAAGCATGACATGTAGTGCCAGCAGGTGCATTTGGTGCTTTGTTCATTTTCACAGGATGGGCAGTTGAGTTGATGGTGATACTTCAGGAACTAAAAACACCTTCTTTATTATATGAATGGAGTATCTTCAGATTCCTGAAAATAAAACATGGCCTGCATGTTAATGTGGTCTGAGACCAACAGGCTGTAGGTGTAGCAAAGTGTTCATTTAAGTAATTGGTTCTTCTATGGCTGTTCACTGTGTATTAACAGTTTCTAGTGTGTCAGGGCAGCTGCATGTGTTATTGAGGTGTCTTTTATTTGCCTGCATTGTGAAGATCTAAATAATAAGTTATCCTTGGTTGTCCAAAAGCAAATCTCATCTTGTATTTGTGGTACTTAAGGCTAAATGTTTGTATAGCTGCTAGTTACCAGCTCATAAGGTCCCTCATCTTTAGGATAAAAATAAAGAGTGTGTCCTTCACCCAGTGCCTGCAGAGGACATGGTCAGAGCTGCTGCACTTTGCAGGATTCCAGCACTCTTCTGTGGCTTCTGGCTCCCAGTCTACAAGATCAGTGCTATTACTGTGAAAGCCAGATGTCTTCATCCCTTTTCTTGCAGTGGGCTGCTACTTTTTCACTGGCTGGTCAAATTCAAAGTTTTATTTTCCTTTTATTTAGGTGTGCATTTGAGAGAACAGTAAGCAAACGGCTAAACTTTCCTCTGGTGCCCTCCGATTACTGGTGGCCTTAAAACCTATGTGTTAGCCATCCAACATGAATTAAAAACATACCATTATCCTTTTCCTCTTTCAAGCAGGGCTTGGTTTTCATTCCGCCTTGCTGCTATTGCTGCCTCTTCTCCTGGGTAGTGGAAATGGTGTTCTCTTCCTCAGTATCTCTTTTGCTGCCTCCAGAATAAACAGATTTCTCTGTAGGTATTGGAAACTTTTTAGAGACCTTACATGTAATATATTGTTCTGTATTAGTAATTGTAGGACCTTTTTTCTCCAAAACTCATTCTTGAGTACTCAAAAGTGTTGTCTCCCCACTTGAATGTGTGACTACACAGGTGAGTTTTGATATGGGCGTATGTGACAGGAGCCCATAGCTTGCTTTCCTGATGGAGAACTAAGAATATGCCACAGCCCGATGGAAAGGCTTATGTCTGGTCATCTTTTATCAGATGTTGTGATGTTTTTTACTGTGTTGTATTTTCTTTGCTAGATGTTGACTGCAATAGGAAAGGTAATCCAAACCCCAGTGTTTACATTATTGCAAAGCCATTTCCAGATTTAGCAACTAGAAGTTACATGCACATGAGAACCTATTAATTTATTCTTCTTTGTAATGTTTTGTTTTGGATTGTTTTTTTTTTCCCTGGAGGTGGATGTTTCTGTGCATGAAGTCATATGCATGTTTAATATACATAAAATTTATTTCAGTGTAGGTACTCAAGTGCCAGACAGCCTGCACTGAGAGGAGATTGAATGTGTTTGTGAATGTGTCTACAGCTGTTACCAAGAGAGACATTTGACTTTTGAGTTGTAGGTAATTGTTGCAGCAAACCTCTCTCAGTAATGAAGTTTCTGCCTCCTTTGACAGTGAACCTTTCTTATGCTAAGGAAAGAAAAAGGCAAAAAGAATAATGATGTGAAGAAAGGAAAATGTCAGGTACTTGCTATTCTTTTAGTAGAGTCAGCACCTTTTAGGAAAATTTCTTCCTGAACTTCTGTTGGAAGAGAATATAGTAGATATAGTAGTTCTGTACCCCTGGAAAAAGTAAAGCTAAAGGAAAACCTCATCTAATCTTCTGGATCCTAGGTCAGTAAGTTGCATCATCATGGGGCATAGTGTTTGTTCTGCTTTTTCTTTTCTTTATTAGACAGTACTGAAAAGAGAATAGTACTGTCAGGCTGGCTTGGACTTCTTGTCATAGTTCCTGACTGGATGCTGAGACCTTGCTTCATGTAGCTCAACCAGGCTGTGTTCTGGCAGTCAAGATGAGGCCAATTTCTTTCTCTATTGCTGGTATCTCATCATAGGGTTGCTAATTTGACTTTTTGTCATGGGAGTCTGGCTTATGACTTGCCTTGTGATTGTACCAGCTGCCAGAATGTCCTATGTATTTCTAAAATATGGAACTAAAAGAAAATGAAGAAAAAAAAATAATCTAGTAAAACCTGTAAGCTTGTGTCACTTATCAGCCTAACACTTGGCATAAACAACTACACTTGTGATCCAGACTGTGTACAGCAATTGCCCCCATTATATTTCAAAGACAGTATTTTAAAAAGTATTGTTTCAAAATAATATACTAAAAAAAATCAAACCAAACAAACAAAAAAAACAAACCTCAACCCTGTGCTATTTGGGACCCAGGATTCCTTTGCTGTCGTTGCAGTGGCTTAGCAAAATCATTCAGGCTGCTTGGAAACGAGCCAGGGGTGAGAGTAGGAGAGTAATTGGAATATATGATAGGGAATTCTGTAAATTGTCTGTGGATGCAGCTTGGATGAAGCAGAAGACAGAAAGCAAGTGTATTTTGAGACGGGTGTGATTCTTAAGGTCTCTATGTTTTCTGATTACTCAGAGTTAGTTTTGTATAGACAACTTTTGTTTGCTTTGCAGTGCTTACAGTGTTTCTGGAGAATGCAATTTGCCTTTTTTAATGCTTATGTTAAAGACCATTTGTGGTATACTTTCTAGCTTTAGTCAAGTTTAAGTTTGTGCAAAAGTTAATTAAGCTTCGAGCAATTTGTGTGTTTACAATTTTGTATTATTTAGAGGAATTCAAACCAATTCAAGTAGATGTCATCCTACAGTTTAGCTACTTTTTGTGTCAGACTGCTGAATGTCACAATTTAAATGTTAATGCATATATTCTTGTGGTTTTGTAATTTGATATATAATACTATAGCCAAATAATCGAAACAGCCTGTAAACAGTTAAAATAACCAAAATTTAGCTCTTTAGTATCCAATATATCCCTTTCTGTATGTGATGGGGAGAAAAGCAGGTAAAGGTGAGATTTCAGGACTTCCTGATATTAGAGAGATCAGCTGATGGATTATGAGGAGGCTGTTACATAGGCTGAGGAGCAGAGGTCCATTTGTCACCTCCAGATGAAAAATGATCAAAGTCTGGAGGTGGAGTTGCAACAAGGATTTGAAAGTGGTCATTTGAGCTTTGCATCTGTTGCTAAGGACCAGCTTGCTGAGATTAGTAGGGTAGGTCAAGTAAAATCTGTCCTCTTGTGCTTAACAGGGCTAGCGGGAAGTATCTCCTTTCAGCATACTTTTTTTAAACTTGTCTGAATTATGCAGTCATATGTCTGGAATATGCTGTAAATCAAATCTGCAGGCTCTCACAGAGAATAAAAGTGCATGCTATTTTGATGACAAGTTTAAAAAAGCATTGGTATTCTAGTCTAAGCAGATGAACTAAAATGGTAGGAAAGTATAATGTGACATAAACTAACTGCAAATAGATTGTAATACTTTCTTGCAGCTACCATGCTCTGTGCTTTGCTAAGAGAATAAAGCTAAGAAAACACAGGTTGAGATTAAGTTACATGAATTTTACTGCTCAGACACAGGTTTTGTTCTTGTTCTGCAGAACTTTTCTATGTGTTCAACCACAATGGTTTTGTAAGGGATAGGAAGAGGGGAAATCAACTGAAAAAAGGAAATGCCTTTCAACTCTAAATTTACAGTGAAATTGTATGCTAATTGAGGAAAAATTATATGCAGTAGGTCTGCTGATGAGAATGTAAGAGCTGTTATACTTTCTTCAGATGTGACAATGTGAGGATGTGTTGGAAAAGGGAATAACAGCTGCAAAGCAGCCTTTGTTTTTGTTTAGCAGTCTAGCTGTTGACAGGCTGTGTCTGGTCTATTTGTTTCATAGCAGCCAAAAAACCTGTTCTCAAAATGTGTTTTAAGTACATATTTGAATAATTGGCTATTACAACTTAACCAGGTATGGGCTAAGTAAAAAAAAAAAAAATCCTGTAGTTTGCTCTTTCACACTGCCAGGTATTTCCTGGCCTGGCCTGAGCTTGTGTGTTATAAGTAGCAAATGGTTGTTTGGCTTGCCTTTGATGTACAATTCCTGATGAGAGTTCATACTTTCCCCTCTTTTACAATTCACTCAGCTGTGGCATTTCCATATGAGCCTTTAAAAGGGAACAGTAGGATGCATGGTGTGATCAGGGACTTTGCATATAAGCAGGGGGAGTCTGTCAGCCAAAAATACTTTGCAGCTTGTCTTCAATTTCAGATACGTTGCAATTGTAAAACAAAGATATAAAGATCACCCCGAGCCAGGCCTGTACCTGTTAGTGTAAAACAGTCACCTAGCCTGAAAGACTTGTAGGGGCAGGTAATAGTCTTTATTAGACAAGCTTGCATATTTTGGTACATGTATCTTTAGATGTCAAGGAAGTTGAAAGGCTGGTGTGCCTGAAAGACTGCTCTTTCAAGCTGTAAAGCTTACTCTAATATAACATGTTATTTCTGTGGGCTGATTGTGTCTAACCAATTGTCTTATACCATCATGGTTGCTGCAGTTTTCCTGGTTAATGATGATACATGGGTAAAAGTGGCAATTTGAACCTTTCAGTAGCAAAGCAGTTGACAGCCAGTTTTGAATCATCCTGCCAGAGCAGGATGTAGTAACAACTGTAGCAAATAAAAAGCCTGTTGAGCATGTTAGATGTAGTACTGTTTCAGGTAAGATGATCTGCTACATGTGTGCAGAATGCTAGGAGTGCAGATGATAGTATGCCTAGTTGCATGGAGACCAAATAAGATGAGATCTTTCAAATTTAGGAGTGAATACATCATCAGAGGTGTGCTTTCTGCAGCAATTTGCAGAGGGACAACATTTTTAGCATGATATTATGAGAAGTGAGGTTACGGATCTAAGATGTTTTGTGAAAAGATATTCTGTGAAGTTTATTCTTGGCAAAGTTTGTCCTGCTGTGATATTAATATCTGGTTTTGCTTTCTGTGGTATAATTATTCTTGAGTATTCCTTGACAGATGGTTGTGTCTTAGCATTGTATCAGAATGATGTTATTTGCTTGACAGTTATTGTTCTCTTAGGAATGCAGGTCGGGAAAAGAACCTCCCTATTCATCAAGTTTATTTTCATGCTCTTGCAGGCTTTATGTCATACAGTCATAGACATATGGAGTGCTGTCTTAAAAGCAGCTGGGCCTTTCCCCCTCACTATAATGAAAAGCCTGTTCCAAAGCTAAATCGCCCTAAATATGAGGAAGCTGCTTGTAATATTCAACCTACATTTATTCACCATCAGTTGATAATAACCAGTTCTTGTTCCAAGATTGCCCTTTTATTTTAAATAGGTTTTCTTTTTATTATTATTATTTTAGTTATCTCTGTGTGTTTATACACAGTCCTTGCTTTTCTGCTCAGCTTTACTTTTGCTAGGCTAAGACCAAGTCCTTGCAGGCTGCCTTCAGCTCTTTGGTTGAAAGGTAGAGCAAACTAAAAGTTTGGGTACTCTGAGACTTCTGCTTTCACAGAGCAGGTTTTTCCAGTTCCCTGAGATGGGTGTGTCTTATTCTTTGTACTATTGCTGATAAAAGAATTAAATAGTAGCTTCCTTGTTATTGCAGTACACCAGCAGAAACGTGAAGATAGAAAATTTTGCGGTTTAAACTCTGAGCATTGTGCGAATTTGTTCAAAGAGTAGCAACTTGCAGTATAGCCTCCAAGTTAGGAATACAGGCAATCCTATGAAAGTGGTGTTGAAAGGCAGGCAAATGTTTGATTGCTTCAAGTGTGTGTGTCCCATTTTGTGTTCTTTTTGTTATTTTTTTTCCCCCTCAGGCTGTTAAGTGTTCACATCAGTATTCTGTGGCTGATCTGTGCACAAACTCTTTGTGCATTTTTAATGAGATACTGCAAAAATCCATGATCAAAGATAAGTCAGACCTATTACAAGGAACAAAAAAATTGAGTTATGTGTAAATATTTTTCTGACTAATATTGATAAATACTCTCTACTTCTAAGGCTCTTGATAAATTAAAGTAACCTTCAAAGATGTATGTTATCTGGTTATTAATAAAATGTAAAAGATGGGTATATTTGCAGAATTTAACTACAAAATTAAAAAGAAAAAGTTTGAAAAAGCTTCAGTGGGAAGACTAGACCTACTTTCTTCACAGTTAAAATCCTAAAGGCACTTGCGTTGGGAAAAAATAAAACACTTGACACTGTTTAAGATGCAGTGGAAGGTTTTATATCCCAGGATTAAGAAAGAACTTAAGCCTTCTAATGTTCAACACCACAGCTCATGAAGATTAGGCTCCTGGCTAAGAAAGTATAGAGGCAGGCACTGAGAGACTATATGCTGGTGAGATTCTGATTTCCTGGGTGGGATTCAAAATCCGTAATGTGGAGTGCAGGTGCAGTGAAACTGGTCAGTAGGAAATCAGGGTGTACCTTAGACATTTATATAACCCTTATATTAATCAGAAAATAAATTCCATACCACTTTTTGCAGTTTTCTCTTACAAAGATGCTTTTTATACCTATCTTACACATAGTAGACTAGCAGCTAATTAGCTTGTTAGTCCTTGATTCTATGTCCTCAGCCTGATGGATCTCAAGCCCACATTTTCCTCTTCTTACAAGAGTGTCATAACATTCATGTTTAGGTAAGTGACCTAACCACTAGGCTGCAGATTCAGACTTATTGCCTACTGTCTTACATCCATCAACAAAAGGGAATTTAAAGCTAATTTAAAATAAATAAGATAATTTCTGCGTATACAGGCTATGCTGGGAGACCCAACTATGAATATACTTGCAAATCTCTTTTGTTCCTAAGTGGCTGCATAACACTTGTGCAAAAAAATCCTTCTCCACATGAAGAAGGCAATATTACAGAAAATGGGAGCTCTTAGAAGGGGATAACCTAGTTGGTAAACTTTATTGGCTGTTAAATTTCCAAAGTATTGAAAAAAAACAATGAACTTGCTGTGCATGTTTCCATGTTGCTTGCTTCCTGTATGGTAGCCCTTAAAATTTGTCCTTCCTGGGCAGAGTTATAAAAGAATGAAATTTAGCCAACTTTGGCTCTTATTGATTTAGTTACCTTGAAAGTGGAAAAAAATTGTGAAAGACTGTTGAATGAGACAATGAAAATAATCGTATTAACTGTTGCTTTTAGTTACAGGGTGCTAATCTGCAGGGTTTCTCAGTGTGGGACCATGGTTGCCTTCACACTTCAATGACTCCTTTAGATACAGAGTTCTGGGTGCTATAATGTAGCAATAATGAAAAATATGTTGACTACAATAATAAAAAATATGTTGACTACTGGTATGATTGCACCCTTTTGGCATTGACTGTAAAGCCCAAGGAAAATATGCATACATGGAGGACCATTGTAGGATTTGATTTTGTGCCCTGTCTTGTCTGGAATATGAGGTTAAGTGCAGACCATACGTCTGATCTGCAAGACGTCTTACCTTAAAGTGGTTTAGTTTTCATAGCTGGCACAGCTCAGCACAAGAAGCACATGTGCAGTGTCTTAGATACCTCAGCACGTTAGCTTCTGCCAAATTTAACTCATGTTTCCAAATGTAATATTATGCTTATGTCGTATCCTCTCTTTGGCACTGAATTCAAACAGCACCTGTTAATGTTAAGAGTAAATGAGATTACTGTGATGTTGAGGATAAAGAGGTTTTGGTGAAAGAAAACTGGATATGAGATTTAGATTTCCTGCCTAATTAAATATTTCAAGTGGAGATATTCTGGTTCAGTTTTATTTAGAAGTCAGAAAGCAATATTAAAATGTTAGCGCACGCCTTTTAGTAAAATCTTTTTTCATGAGCTGGTATTTACTGACATTCAGTTCAAATGCTTCTAAGTAATAACCTGAAACACACTGTAACATCACTTTTTTCTGGAAGATAAGTGTTTGTTTTTTTTTTTTCCCGGAAGCTTGTAATCTCTCTGCATGTTGGCTGATTCTCATTTGCGTTTAAATCAGTTCTAACACAGTTGTGCAGCTTATTGGTATTCCTCTAGAGTTTGCCAGCTGAAGAATAGCAGCCGTAACTATGAACATTAGGCTAAAGCTTATGTTACATAGCCAACAATCATTTGTACTGATGTGCTGCAATAAAAAGGTAAAATGAAGATTTCTTGCTGCTTCAACCAGTGAACATTACTGAGCTTGCTGAGTTGAGTACTGCATTTGGACAGCATTGGAACTACTAAAACCAGTGAACATCTGTTCAGTGAATGCTGCTGCTATGGGCAATGTAGGGTAATGGTATAGATGAATAACTGGTTTTCTAACACCATAGCTGTCTGTCGTGGTTTAAACCAAGTCCCCCAACTCCCGGAGAGTTAGGAAGAAGAATCCAAAGAATGTAGCCCCCACGGATTGAGATAAGAACGGTTTAATAGCTAAGGCATAACACAAAACCCCTACTGCCATTTACTACTACAAATAATAATGATACAGCAAACAGCAAGTGAAAAGAATACAACACCCCACCAGCCACCGACCCATAATTCACTCCACCCTGCCTGGCCGAGCACCATGTGCTCCCTCCTCCATTTTTCTCCAAAGCTCTACCCCTCCTGCCTTCTCTTACCCCGTATGCATCCTGGGCATCACGTGCTATATGGTATGGAATACCTCATTGCCTAGCCTGGGTCAGGTGTCCTGTCTCTCCTTCCTCCCGGACTCCCCTCCTCCACCTGGCTGGAAAAAAACCTTGAACAAAAACACCCTCAAAACATGCTCAAACCATGACACTGTCTTTTCAGAATATTGTTTCAAAATAATGTGTTTTCTTTAAGACCGAAAAATAGCTTGGGGGGTGGGAATCTGCTCTGGTGTCTAACTGAATTTCTCTGAAGAGTGGTAGATAAAGGATCATCTAAGCACTGTTCTATTTCTAATGGGAAGAAAAAAGTGTGGGGCGAAGGACATGACAGTTCCCTTACTAGAATCTAGGCAAGGAGATTACTGGGGAAAGGAATCTTCTGTATTGCTGCTCAAAATGTTTGGCGTGCAGCTCCTTGGATGGGAAAGGAGGAGCAGCTGGTTGTCAAGAGCTAAGAGATCCAAAGAGAGTAAAGAAGTTAGGTGGTTTCTGCCTTGTGCTGAGAAATGTGATTAACATGACAGGTCCTCTAATAGGTTGATTGTGGAGGATGTTGTCTGGGGAGAACTGAGATGATGGGGGAGAGCCAGTTGTGTTACTTAAGAGATGAAGGTATTGAACTGTCATATTAATAAGCATAATGAAAAACTTTTTAATGTATCAGAATAGGAGTAGGAGAACTGGTGATTTTAGTTGACAGAACATTGTTTTGGAAGTTCTTGTGAATGTGCATTGCTTTCATTGGAATCAATGGAGTAGAAGAAATCTGTCTCTCCCAAATTTGTGATGATAGAAATACCCTTCTTGCTTTCATTGAAAACTAGGCTTACTTCAGTTTGATTTACTTCTGCATAGTTCAGATGTCCGTCCGAACTTAAAAGCTACAGAGGCATCCTGCCTAATAAATCATTGCTTGAAAGTAACAGCACTAATATTTTATTTTTTAAATTGAAATAGATCATTCTAGATAAGATTGTATTTTGAGATTGATTTAATGGGCTTCCTTTTCCATTTTTTTTCAATTGCTCATTTACTAGAGACAATAGCAGATGAAAGTATTGTATTAGTTGATATGTTGGGGTACAGAAAAAGATGGGAAGGTAATGAGTTCTAGTTTGATTTGAGAGAAATAAAATGCCTTGTTTTTTACTAACCATATTGTAGAGTTCAGTAAGAAGCTAAAAAGATGATGATGATTAATTTGTGCACAAAATTGTTTAAGTTAGAAAGGCTGATTTATTTGTGCCTTGTTTTCCTGGGCCAACACTAACTTTCATATTTTTATACGGTTTTGATGCAGATTGTGAAATAATTCATTCAAGACTGGTTTTTGTACATTGCTATCTTGCTTCAGATTAATTCTTCTGACATACAGTCAGTAACCAAAACTGTGATTATATCAGTTACAAAAAACATAAAGTACATTTGTCATTACTTGCAATGTCTGAATATATATTGTCAACTTTAATAAGAAATGTTATTGATAAATTGCATTGGGAAGTGTTTTATTAGTATTGTTACTTTGTTACTATTAGTTTTCAAGTAAATAACTGGAAACTCTTAACTTGTAATTTTAAAAAGCACATTACTTTCTTTCTTGAATAATACAATTCATACCCTGATTTTATCAACATTTCTAAAATTCCTCTTACATTCTTTCCTGATTTTCTGTGAATGATGCCATTATTCTGTGTCTCACTTGAGCTCATAAACAGGAAAATATTTTCCAAATTCAACATCATATCAAGGCTATATTTAAGTCTTAGTCATTTCAAATCCTGCAATAATAGCTATAAGATACATTCTTTTGTACAGATTTAAACATTGAAAAGATTTTGGATCGCATAAGATCCTTTGTCAAATACTGCAACGTTTGTCTCCTTGTAATACATAGCATCTAGTAATGCTTCTCTTTGCAACACAATTTTGCTGCAAAGATTTTGCAAGGCTGTTGCTTGTACCATGTAATTCTTGTTTCTTCTGCAGCATTCCTCTTTCTTACTGAGTTATATACAAGGTACCAGACTTCTCTTCAAAGTCCTTTCATTGTCTACTCCTATCCTGCCTGTTAACTCACCAACAATATGCTGATGTGTAGGGATACACCTCCAGTCAGCCCTTAATGACTGCCTTAAATCTTCATACGAGTGTCTTGAAGCTTTCTCTCATACTGCTCTGAGGCATGTGTTCCTGAGATGTAAGCAAAATGAATGCATTTCTTCTGATAGTACTTATTTTTTCTTTCCCCCTTTCTCCATGTCAAAAGACCTTCATGAAGGCAAGGCAGCTACCATTCTTAAACCAGAAGGCAAGCTTGACTCCAGCTTAATGGTGGCCTTGTGTTCTGTAGTTGGAGTCCTGAGGAAAGACCTCTACATCTTTCCGAAGTATCTGTGTTGTATAGTGGTCCCAAAATTGTCATAGAGCTGGATGATTGCTTTGTAAGCACTTGGAGATCACAGGTATTTGGATTACAAGTAATGTTGCACTGTTACTTTTAGGGTACATACCTTAATTTCTTAGTTAAAACACTTATAGCTTTTCAAAGGTGAAAGGAGTTTGTTAGCCTGGAACAACAAGTTTTTCATACTTGCAGGATCTGAAGTCAGAGGCTGCAGTGTTACAGATGCTAAGGGCTTAAGAATGTGAATGTTTTCTTATGTACAAAGTAATTACTTTAGCAATACAACTCCTAAATCTAAATTGAATTCCTCTTTTCATACAGTCAAGTTCATCAGGTGTGAAGAAAATACGTGAGGCTATAATCCCACTAGAAGCTGTATAAGGTCCAAGAAACAAGAACAAAAGTCGGGAGTTTTCTAATTTGTATTTTAGCACTCATATAAACAATAAGCTGGTTCCTTTTAAAAAAAAATATTTATGTAGGAATTGGTCACAAATTTAACATAGGTAAGCGTGTAGGACAGATGAAGGAAGGTGCATCTAGAGAAAGGCAGATTAGTCACATTTCTGTGCCTCTGCAAATAGATCTGCAAAGATGAGGCATTCCAGTTCAAACCAAAATAAAAATGGATATAAGTGCATGTGCAGACTTCTTTTGCATCATGATGTCTGTGTATTAATAGAATTCAGAGAAAAGAAGGCAAACTTAATTTGCTAATTCTAGTGAATAGTTGTATTCAGCTTCCTATTGAGTAATCACAGAAGGCATTTTTCATTTTAATGAGCATTCTGCATTCTTTCTCTTTTGTTTTTTTCTCTGTTTTTCACTAGATAGTTTCTGTCTTAAATGTGTTTCTTAGCACTTTCATCAATATTGTATTTATTTCTAGATCAATTAAGAAGTGATTCTAGTGTGTAATTTGTAATGATTAGCCTAAGGAGGTGTTGAATTTGAAGGGCTTTATTATGTGACTGAGATTAGTGTTTTAATGTGTGAACTTGTTAACATCTTCTTTCCTAAAAGGAAAATAAAATCTTCTCTGGCAAAAACATTTTACAGAAAGTATCAAATAGTAGCCCTAGGGTTTTAAGTTAGTTAGGTATTATGTGTGTCAAAACTTACTTTGTTTCAAAATAACAATTTCCTTGTTATGCCATGAATAAGTACTCTGGGAAGATAGCTTTTTGTAACAAATCATCTTGGTTGTTGCATTCTAGAATGTTCACAAGCTGCAGGTGGGGATTTCACATTCTCTTTGCCATGTTCAACAGACCTGCCAGGGAAAACAGACTTACACATCTATACTGAAATATAATATCAAAATATTATTGTATGTTTATTTCATAGCTGATGACTGATTATGACAACTTGTATGTTATTCACATTATGGTTTTTCTGACTGTGACTACTTTCATATGCAGTTTGGAGTTACTGTTCTTGGCACAGCTACGCTTTCTCTCATCCTGCTGTAAAAGATTTCATTTCACTTTTATCTGGGATAAGCATAGAAAAATGTTGTGTATATACAAATGTGTTAAGCTTTGCAAACATTGCTTTCTTTTAACATATATTACTATGAAAGCAGCTTTTTAAAATTGTACTATGAAGAAAAAAGCCCAGTTTTGAGGTTTGGATGTCAAGAAATAGCTTGGTTTAAAAATGTTAGGCCAGGAAGATAACTCTGCAGTAGGGTAGTGAAGCTATGCATTCATTCTTTTTCCCTAATCAACAAAGACAAAAGACATGTAGCATTTTGTAATCAGAAGTAGAGCTTGTGTCCCTGTTCCATCCTGCAGAGCAAGTCATGTGATGTTATGATGGATGTTGTATTTTGTGACCCAGTTATTGTGTATGGGCCCTGACACCTTACGTATTTGCTGAAACTCTGGGAAGTTCCTGAGCTTCTGTAGAGACACAAAGGAAATAGGAAAACCCACAGCCTGTTCGTAATATCCTGGGCAAAATTGCTGCTTTTCTGGGACTAGTGTAATTCTAAATCTCCTAGCATATTTAGCAACTGTAATGAAAAGAGGGAAGATGAGAAATATGAAATGGCTTCCCCATTAAAAGAGGAAAAAGAAATAAAGAAACTAATTTCTGTTTGGAAAAAGAGGTGCTTGCAGGAGGATGTGAAAGATAATTGTGAATAGTGGAAGGAGATTAATAGGAAGTGATTTATTCCCTGTTCCTGAGAATTTGGGGTACCAAGTGCACTGCAAAAAAAAAAAAAGCTTTAAGCTTGGCATAACTTATAGCACTTATTTTCACAAGATATTGTGAAGAGTCAAAACAAAAAAATGATCTCAACCAGGAACTTCACAAATATATTGGTATTGCCAGTGATAGTCCAGAGTCAGTCTGAGGCAAATGAATGCTGTTCTGCTGGTTGCTGGGGGAAGAAGTAATTTTTTTTGGTGTTATCTTCAGAGTATATTAGATATTCTTTTCTGGCTTTTCTGAAGGTAGGATTGTCTGCTATATGGGACTTGACTCTGGCTAAGTATTGAAGGGCTGGGGTTTTTTCTTAAGTATTGTTTTTGTCCCTTCTATGAAGTTGGCTGGAGAGTGGCAAGGTGGTGTCAGGCTTTTGCTAGCAGTGGAAGAATGTTGGTTAGTGGGCTTGGGTAATCTAACAGTTTTAGATAATCAGTGGCTTGCTTTCATGTTAAGGGCATAAAGCTAACTTTCAGGTTGTGTGTTATTTACAGGTAGTTCAGAAAGCAGCAAAACTAAGAGTAGTGGTGGCACTGCAGATTCATTCTGGATTAATAGAAACCTAAAATAAGTGACTAAAAATAGTTCTGAACATCTATAATTTTATATTAAACTGGAAGTCAGGTACTTCCCAGCTGTTTACTTCTCTTAACCTCCTTTTCCATATAGTCTCACATAGAAGTATTATAATAACGATTAAGAGAAAGCATTTCCACAGTTGACATGGAATGGACGAGTCTGTTATCCTTTGTTTCAATTTGTCCTAGTAGGACAGCTGTAGAGTATGCAAGCTGATGACAAGGTTTTGCACACATCTTCCTACTGTACACACCCTGTGCTGGGAACTGGGACAGTGCTCCAGAAAGACTGGTAATGGTTGTTTCGTTAGTTGTGGTTCAGGCTTGGTGGTGGCTAATGCGTGCTGGCTAAACAGTGTGTCTTAAACTCTAGAATAATACTTTGTTGAAAGAAATTTTCATACTACGTGTCAATTACACCACCACTGATTGTGAAAAATTAACTTGTCCCAGATGACAGCTGAGTTGCTTTACACAAGCAAATATAACTACATAGAGGAAAACATTTAGGAATTGTAGAGAAGGCTAATGGGATGATTGCCCTTTTTAAGATCTCAGCAGACTATTTTGTGGTACTTTTGTCAACTGTTAAAGCAAACCTTGTTATGTCATTACCTGAATTAGATGAAATACAAGAGGCTGGGACAGCTATTTCTAGGGTACTAAGGAAAATGGTAACCATCAAGATACTGGAATATGCCTGTGGGTTAAACACTTATTGAGCCAAGGAGTATCTTAATGCCTGTAATAGCAGTGAGAAGGGAGAGACTCCTGTTGAATAATTAATATTTGTATCTATTATATAAGGATGACTGTTCAGCATGTAAAATGAGTATTTGTTTTTGAGGGTACTTGAGATTGTCCTGCAATAAAGCCATAATGTTGTTACTGAGTAGCCTGTTCTCAGTATAATATAGGAATCTTTTTTTGCAGCTGGATTCTGAACTTCCCGATTCTGCAGAAAGGTTGGCTTAGAGGGGGACACGCTTGGTTCATAGCAAATCAACTACTAGTACTGGATTCAGTTCTGCTTCAATTCTACTGTAACTTCAAAATAAAATAAAATTGCAGTGGGGCATATGAATGTGGTTGAAGTTACCAGCAAAATGCATACAGTGATTCTATTCACATAACGTATATTCTGATAAATGGAAAATACTATATTTAATTTTTTTTTTCTGGGGCAAGGTAGCAAGATATTTGTCCTTATTTACCATGACTTTAGAGAATTATTTTAAACAGTGCTTCAGGGAAGATGTAACGCACAACCCAATTATTTTGGATATTGTTTATCAGTGCATTTGGGATTTGTAGACTCCTCTGTCCCATGTTTATATAAGTAGTCTGATCCTGTCTTCAAGATGTAAACTGATCTCGCTACTCTCTACTTATGAAACTAGAAGTAATACTTTTTTTTTTTCTTTCACTGTTAAGCTTGAAGGTATTTACAGAAGGTGGATAATTTCACTCCTCTCAGGATGACAAACTTCTAACTTAACATCAGGAATTTACTGGGAATCAAAATATTTTCATATGCATCTTTAAAGCAAGGAGTGAGCAAGTATCTTTTCCTTCCTTTTTTGGCTTTCTGTTGTCTGGTATTAAAATATGGAAACTCTAGGTTGAGTGGAAACTTGAAGCAGGTCATGATTTTGTCTCTTCATTACACTCTGATAATTAAAAATTTAAAGTATTTCTTGTTTAGATCATGTGAACTTGCTGAACACAGTAAGCCCTTTTGGGTCCTTAAAAGGTTCATGGTAGGGTATTCCAAAAGCACTTATAACCAGGGTACTACTTAGTCTTACTACTTTGAAGTTTCTGTTGTGAATTCCCATCCTGTAATGGGAATGGGGTCTGCAGCAGGATTCCTGGGGGAGGCTCTGCTTCTCTGTGTTCATTACATGGTTCCATCTGGTGAATTAAAAAGCTTTTGAAATAATAGCATATAGAGCTCTGAAATACATGCAGTTTCTCAACATCTTCCTGTGTGGTGTTTCCTTCAATGTGTAAATCCAGTGTTGCTCCCTCAGGTCATCATTAACTTGTTTGTGTACTTGGATTAACTAACTTGGCATCCTCCCAGCGCCTTACTGCAGATTAATAAGACAGCAAGTTTCACCTTGTTTTTCTTGATCCTTTCATAACTTTACATGTGACTTTCTTTTTGCTGATTGCCCATGACTTGTTTTTTTCTGATCCGGCCTTTTAAAAAACGACATACAGTTTCTTGAAAGTGGGGAGAACATTGTGTACTGACAACTAAGACAGTACCTTCATGGCACATAAACAAACCTGCTTCTAGATCTTCCTCTCTCTGTGGCATTAGGCTGATTTGTGAATTCTCTGCTGGAAAGACGGGGAAAAATCTGCAAAAAACCCCCTGCATTTTCTCATTCAGTTTGTTGAGGTTCTCCTTTCTAGTGCAAGGAGAGCTGTGGAGACTGAGGGATTTACACAAAACAAGTCTTGAAATATCTGTGGATTGTTTAGTAACAGGCTACAGAAATTCTGCCTTCTTATGTTTCAGATTAACTGTACTTCACTCCTTCCACTAAACTAGTTTTGCAGCCATGGCCTGCCAAGTATCAGTGTTTTTAGAAGGTCTTTGAGGTTATACAGTTGAGCTTGAAGTGCTGGTTTTCCTGCAATCCAAGTGCAGTGCCCTCTTGCTGCTGGTCTGTGTAGATGGTGGCAAATACTTGCTGCCAGTTACTGTAAGCTGTAGTGGCAAAGACTTGTGCAATGTTTCAGAAATCTCTGGCCTATCCAGCTAATGAACCATGTAGGTGTTGATGATTTGTCAGAATAATGTATGTAGGTTTTTTATGAAGACTGTGGGGAAACTGTTCCTTCACACTCAAATTCAAATGAAGATCACTAAAATTGTTGTCAGGTCTGCTAAAATTCAGAAGTTTTAAGATTCGCACTTATAGCTTAATTTATTTCTTTTAGTAGAAATGTTTTGATGTTCCTATATGATGCAATGTGCTCTTTGAACAGATGCCCCCATCTTAGTTATTGTTGAAAGTTGTATGATTTATAGCTGTTCTAAAGGTTGTGGGAAAAGGAAGGTCAGGTGTTAAGGTAGCAGATAACTGGAATGGAGAATTAAATCACATTCTGCTTCTGTAGCTGAGTTGTAAGTTTAATCACATTTTAATTGTTTCTAGGTAATGTAAAACTTTTCAAGAGATGTTGCTAAAGACTTGAGTCTTTGGAAGCTGGCTTGCAGAAGTCCTCTCTGTTCAGCAGAGCTTCAAGTTAGTCGTAACTGTGCTGCTCCATGTATAGGGCTTTATAAAAATGTCCTTAAATACCAGAGCATCTTAAAAGGCAGTACAGATGAATCAGTACCCATGACCTAAGTCCATCTGTGGCTTCTCTTTGAATTTGGGATTTAAGTGCACTGTTCTCTTGAATATTTTGAAAATGTGGAAAATGTAAAGCAGCAGTATAGTGCAAAGTATTTATTTAACTTACATTGTTTTCTAATAACCAGATTTAACAAAAAATTATGTAAGAATCTGGAAATTTGTTTTCAAGTAAATCCTAATTTTATTTGCCCTGGAATGTCTTAGCTTGTTTTGAAGACATTCATTCCTGTTAGTTAACACCACTAACAAGACTATACAACGTACTTCTATACATTTTTATTTAAGCAGATCAGTAGTGTAACAACTTTTTTTTCTTTCACTTCACTGCAAAAAATACGTGAAACTGTTAGTAGGAAAAATATTGCCTTAAAAATGTTATTTCCACCAAGTACCCAGTAAGTAATTGCTAAATTGAAAATATGATGAATGTAATCAATAATTTTATATATAAATTATAATTCAGGTATGCATTCCTGTGGGAACACTTAGCAAGTATACATGTAAACACTTTCATTACAAAAAGTGAAACATTCATCTCCCTGGGATTTTAGAGAAATGCATCTAATTTATTATCTTTGGAGAAAGAGCAAGCAGATCTTTCTGTCATCCTCGCTTTTTCATTTGTATATAGTAAAATGAAAACAAGCATTCCTATACTGAGGTTCCTATTTGGTCACTTAGATTTTAGGATAGTTACTGAATTGGTTCAGTAACTTAAAATAAATGGAATACTCTCTACACATGTAAAAAGGCTGTTAGTAATCCAGTGTAATACTGCAGAAAAATCTGTTCATTGGAGCATATTTCATTTTGTTTTATTGTTAGACTTTGAAATTTAGACTGTTGCATGAATATTTTTATAGATTTTTTTTTGTCAGATTGGGCTGTGACTAGGAACTTGTAATATCAAGTGTCTCTTTGAAATGCCCTTATTTTTAGTTTTTTTTTTTTGTAAGTGAGAATTAACTTTTATAATGTTTTGATATTTTGTGGTGTATTGAGCAAGTGTTGTGGAAATGCAGAAGAAAAGATCATCTTGTATTCAGTGCAGTGTTTGGTGGGATTGTAGCAAATAAGGCAAATATGTCAGATGGTAAGGAGAAATTGAATACTTAGCATGATTTGTTCTGTACAAAGAGGGAGATGGGGTATAGTTTGGGGAGTGGAAAGGGAGGTAGAGTGATTGCTTAAGACTGCAAAAAATTGGGCTTAGATGTGGGATAGCTCCAGTCCTGCATTGAACATAGAATCATAGAATCAGCTAGGCTGGAAAAGACCTTGAAGATCATCAAGTCCAACTGTTCCTCAGCCCTGCCAAGGTGTCGTGGTTTAAACCAAATCCGCACAAGTCACTCACTCACTCCCCCCCCTTGCTCCCCCAACTCCCGGAGAGTTAGGAAGGAGAATCCAAAGAATGCGGCCCCCACAGATTGAGATAGGAATGGTTTAATTGCTAAGGTATAACACAAATCACTCCTGCTGCTACTACTACAAATAATAATGATAAAGCAAACAACAAGCGAAGAGAATACAGCACCTTACCAGCCACCGACCCATAACTCACCCCACCCTGCCCGACCGAGCACCGACCAATACCTCCTCCATTCCCCCCAGAGCTCCAGCCCTTCCAGCTCCCTCTCCCAGTTGCATCCTGGGTATGACGTGCTATGGTATGGAATACCTCTTTGGCTAGCCTGGGTCAGGTGTCCTGTCTCTCCTTCCTCCTGGCCTCCCCTCCTCCCTGGCAGAGCATGAGCTCAGAAAAGGCCTTGAACAAAAAAAACCACCCGAGCAGTAACTCAAAACATGCTTGCTATCAAGCAACTGTTCCCAGTCCAGAAGTCAAAACAGCACTGCACCAGCTACAAGAAGGAGAAAAATGACTGCTACTGCGCAACCCATGACACAAGGCCACCACTAAATCATGTTGCTGAGAACCTCATTTATAGAGTTTGTAAACACTTCCAGAGGGAGCAACTCCATCACTGCCCTGGGCAAACATAGGTTGTTTCAAGACAAACTGGCTAGATTTTTATAGGAAGAGCAACTTGCCACTTCCAAGCTAGCTTTTATGGTGAGACTGTTGGACATTGCAAGTGACTTTTGCAAAGTCACCTTGTGACTTGATAGCAAATTCACTTGTCATAGGTGTTTGTACTGTGTTTTCAGCTCTTCCTTTAGCTCTAAGTGAGGGCCAGGACAATTGGGTTCCTCTCTCCACCCCCCGCCACCCTCCCATTAGCTTAATACTCTTCTCCTTTGCCCACATAAAGACTTAATTTTGCAGACTGCTTTAAACCCATAGGCAAGGGTGGGTTTATTTGGTGTTGAAAAATAAGACAAACACAATTGAACACATATAGCTGCTTATCACAGACAGATCTTGCTATCTTGATAAAGTGAAGAGTGTGAGGAATCCTCACCAGCCTCTGGAGTCTTACTCTAAGCCACTTTGAAGAAGCAGCATGGTGGCTGCTTTCTGGTGTTGATAGGTACCAGATGTGGTGGTCACTTCTGGCATTCAACTTCAGGAATCAAGCTGACCAGCTGATACTGGCAGGTTGTCAAACTCCTTGGGTCTCAAAAAAAGGGAGTGGTGGCTAGCTCAGGCTCAATCTGTCTCCTTTGCTTAGTGTTGAACTGCATGTTTTGGTAATTGTAATGGTTATGAAGAACTCACTGAGTGACGAAGTTGGTGTGTTTTATTCAGAGTTAAATTTACAACTTGAGGCTTTATTTCTACAGGCACTTTTTATTCTCCCTCTTTTTTTTAAGTTCCCTTTCATGCAGCAGTGGTGTATATTTCTAATACTTGTGCATTTTCATATTGGCAACTATTGCACAAGAACACATGAAATTAACAACACCTTCCATCTTTGACATAGTGTAGATTTTGTGGTTTCTGTACTTACAATGATAGTGTTATCACAGGGTTTTTAGAGAGTTAGATATTCTGCAAGCCCTGCTGTTACTTATGACTGTGGGCAGTTTAGAGCCTGGGCCATGCCCAGTGTGGCTGTTTTGTATTATTCAAACATACCAATACAAAAGAGTGAGTTTGTTTTTAAATCACCTGTCAGCACTCTGAGTTTGCCTTGCTTTCTAAGGCAGAGCTCCTAGTTCTGATTTTATTTTTTTCTTTTCAGTAAGTTTGTAATTTGTGAAGGAGTTTTGCATGTGACCAATAGGGAGAAGATTACAACTCTTGTTCATCCTCTCTTGTGTCAACGTGTATGATATGTATTCAACACAGAAACACACTCTGATCTTCAGAATTCAGTATTATTTACATGTACTTACCTGTACGTATAATGTGTGATTAACCCTTGGTTTTGTTTTTTTTTATTTTGTTTTTAATCTAGTTGTTCTAATTTCTGTTTGTTGTTGTGTACAGTCCCTGCTTGAAATAGTGTGATGTGGCACTTAAAAGTTAGTGCTTTAGTAAGATGGGATTGAAACTACAAGCTGAAAAATTGAATCTCTCTTATTCCTACTTGTTTTGATACTAGAAAACAGTGTGGAAAGTTTTCTTTCTTCACTTATCGGCCACCTTAATTTCCCAGCTAGGGGCAGTGTCACTGTAGCAGAGACTTGACCAGAAGAGGAGCTGATGGCCTCAGAGTATTTAAAACTGAGTTGTTTCAAAAGAAAATACGTTTTTTTGGGTTTGTGGTTTGGTGTGTGGTTATGCTTGACACTTAAATGAAGAGAAGCTTCCTTTTGAAAATGTGCATCTCTGAAGTTTTGGGCAAAAGGTTAACCAGTAATAGTCCTACATAAACCTTTTATCTGACCAGCACTAATCAAACTTGTTAGTCCATTTATCTAACAGCAAAGAGCATGGGGTGTGTGTTGTCATTGTATTCTTTTTTTTTATGTCTTTTTTCTGTTTGGCTGTTGGATGCAAGAATTTAGAGTGTGCTGAGAAACTCTTCTAGAGGGCTTATGTGCTTTCGTACTTCCATTTCCTTGCCACTCCCTTGCTGATGATGGCTATATTACTTTCAGTTGAAAGGTGGTATTTTGTTTTGTTTCAAACTGGTGGGTTACATAATGATGAAATATCTTCTGGTATCCACTCCATAACTTTTAGGGAATTAAATTCTAGTCCTTAATGTTTGTTTAAACTAGTTTGTAATGTTATGAGTAATAATTACAATATTTGTGAAAATTAAGTTACAAGTCAATACCCTCTTAGTATGCTTTAATTACTTCCATACCTGAAATGAGGTATGACAGCGATATTTTGGCAAATAACATGACATGAAAAATAGAATTATACTCTAATATTTTCCATGGATCTGCAGCCTACTGGTGAGTGAGAGGAGAGTAGTTATAAAACTAAGAAATTTAGACTACATAATTATATTTCTATACTGTAAAAGCTGACAGTGATGTGAAATTTGGCAGCAAATATAACTGCTGTTTTTGCCTTGCTTTTTATCCTCATGGCTTTTCTTGCTCTCCTCCTTCACCACCCTCATTGAAGGTCATAGCAGATGCAATGGGAAAAACCTGATCATATTTTTTTTTTTTTTTTTATCATGAGGCCAAATTTCCAGATTTTGAAGAACAGACTATTGCAGTTACACTCGTTTTGTCATTGATGAGTAGATCCTGCTGTATATCAATTCTGGTTTTAAGCACAGACCATTAGTTCAAGAATATTATGATCATCAAATTACAAGTTACATAGACCAGATGGCTAATTGGTTGCTGGAATATGATGATGCTGAATTTTGTATTTCTGATTAAGATGAGAGTTGTGTGGAAATGCTAATACAGTCATTAGTAAGGAGCGGAAGAAATTTTGTTTGGAAGAAATCCAAACTGTTGTCACTTTTACCATGGGTGGAAAATGAAACCACACATCAAGGTCCAAAGCACTGGCCTGGGAACCTGGAAGACTTGTGTCTTCATCAAAATAACATCTTAGACATCTTTTGTCTTCAAATGGGCTTCAAAATGACTGCTACTGCAGAACCCAGGACAACATTCTAGTGAGAAGTTTTCACAGATGAACTTCTTTCAATGTGAAAAATTTCCTTGGACATTCTTTTCTAGACTGTTACTTTAGATAAAAGTAAGGACTAGCTTAGTATTGTATAGTTTTACTGAAAGGAAAACACAAGTTACCTCCAGGATTAAGCCACATTATTCAAATAGTAAACCAGGCAATTTGCTGTGTACTTTTAAGAGAAGTGACTTAAAAAAATCTCTGTAGCAAGATCTTTGGGATATCCAATCCATTTATTCTATGTATTTTCCCCTCAACGTAAAAATGTGACTGATATCACAGTTATGAATATGGTATAAGGAATGTGTTCTGATGAAGCAGGTTATGAAAAATCGTGATTTGTCCCCTATAACCTTTTTGTGGTCTGCTCTTACTTTGGATCAATGTTGCCTTTGTAGTAAGGAATGAGACCACAAAATCTGTGAAATACCTGTCATCTATCTTCATTAGAAAAGTGGAAAAATAGGTGCTTTATTAGTAACTATTCTGGATTGAGATCTTTTTAAAAGCTCATAAAAAGATTGAGATGCAACTGCATCTGGCAATAGATTGCAAATATTTGTTTTAATTGATACTTTTCAATTTTTTTAAACTTTCTTAAAATTACCAAAATCCAGTTTGTCATTTTTATAATTCTAAATAGGATGTGTGTTCGACTTTAACTTCAAGAAACACAGGAAAAATGTCCATTCACTGGTAGGAAATCCAGAGGATTTTTGAACGTTGTGTCACTGTTTACAGGTCATGTAATTTCATTTATTAAACAACAACTTGCAGCCAATTGCTTCAGTTGTATGTTTACATAATGTAAAAATGATCATTTTTACAAGGAGGTGAAATAAAGCTAATTTTAACTATGGGCTTGTTTGTTTTTTTTTTTTTTTTAATTTGCATCCCTCATGTATAATTTATAGCATTATATATCTTAAAGTTTCATATTTGGTTCTGTCTGTATATTTGCTATTTAAGCAACCGGATGCAGACTTGTGTGTGGCATTAGGTAAGAGCTGCTTTGTTCTTGTCAAAGGCAAGATAAAAGCCCTGTTGGCTTTCTTGAAAAGTGCAGGAGCTCCCTCTTCTGGCTTAGAGAGCTTCAGATTGAAAGTTTATGGGAAAGTTCTCAATTCGTCTTTTAAAAAAATCTTATTTTGAATGCTTACCCGCAGAAGTGTATTTCTTCTATCTTGGCAGTCATTGTAAAATCGTGGTTTGGCCCTCAGCTGCCCATCTGGATTCTGCTTTGAGTGCAGTATTTATTTCTTGCTCTGTACTATGGTAGACAGCAGATGTCCTCTCTGTCAATATGGTATTGATGTTAGGGTCACCACAGTGATGGTTAATGTAGGTCTTAGTTGCAGTTCCAATATGATCTCTTCACTGAAGTCCCACCTGAGCCTTTCACAACTGTTAATAGTGGTGTGAGTCCTTGATGGTCACTTTGTAAAAAGTCCTATAAATCATCATACAATCAGGAAGGAGGAGAAGTGGGTCTTTTAAGAACATTGAAAGGGCTTTACAGTTGATGCAAATATTGTGGCCCCTTTTTTCCCCTTCCTTTCATCTAGGGAGTGGTACAAGAGAGGAAGCCTCCTTGCTGTTTGTGTTTATTTAATCATTCTTCTTTCATAGCCTTTTCAATGTTACTGCAAATCTCCAGGGAAATGTTGCAGTTCCGTAGATATTTAAATTTGGTAGGGCAATACCTGAGTCTTCCACGCAACATCAGTCCCAAACATAGGAACCTTCCTGGAATAGGTGGCACTGGGGACAGATTTCTTACCTTAGCTTTTTTCTTTTCTTTTTTTTTTTTTTTAAATCCCAAGAAACAAACAAAAACAACCAGCCCAAAACCAAACCAAATCAAACTCCAACAAACAACACCAAACCAGAACAGCGAATTTCTTAATTCTGAGAATTCAGGATGATAAATATTCAACTGACGTCTGTCAGTACCTTTAAATTATCTGTCAAAATACAAGCCAAAGAGTGTCATATAAGCAGTAGCCACTGTTTGGTTTCTTATCTCACCATCTCAAGGATAGTAATGCAAGGAACAAATCAATAAGTACTTGAAGAGAGCAGTTACTTGGTGACTGTTATTTTTGTATAATAGATGTGGTTTCTCAAGGAATCACTTAGCTGAATTCAGCTACCTGCAATCCCTCTATTTTCTGACTTCTCAGGTATTTTTAGCTTTTCAGTTCAGAAGGAAAATTAAGCTGTTTCTGGTTACACCTTTGTATAGGAGTTTAAGGGAGTATATGATGCATACAGGAATGGTTCACATTCCCATCTTAACTTTTTCAGTTGTTATTAGGGAATCTCCAATGGCACCATCTCAAAGAAACATTTTTACTGTGGAATATTTTGCCCTCATCAAAACTTCTGTATTCACAATGTTTTTGTTTTTCAAAGCACCAGAATTTAGTTTTTTGTTCATTCTACACTTCTACATAGGTACACTTGCTGGAGCAAGTATGCTGACTGATTTGTATGGCATCACCTTTGTCATTACATAGTGAACTGCAGGGTATGTAAGGTGGAGAGACCACTGTGGGTAACAAAAAATGTCAAAGGTTCACTATCAACAGTAGCTCAGCTCTGATTTATGTAGTTTCAGACAACACAAGAAAAAATACTTTGGTATTCTTAGCAAATGCCAAAATAGAATCAATACAGTATTGTTCACCTAGTTAAAATTGCAAAATCCAGGAAATGCAAACATTAAGTTTCCAACAGCAACATTAACTTGGACTCTTTGCGTATCCTGTGTTTTCTTGGTATACATTAAGACATAAAGTAATGTATTAAGCTGTGAGCTGAACAAGAAAAACAGAAAAAAATTCTTCATGTAGGTAACAGTGTCAACCTAAGTTCTGTTGCTATTTGTGTTTATTGACATCGTATAATTTTAAATAATTTTCTTCATAAGGATTGAATATGATTTTTTTTTGCCAAATGATATGAAATCTGAGAGCTTGCCTTCACTGCAGTGTGAGCTCAACATACAGTTTACCCCTTGCCTTGAATCTGATTCTTCATCCATTATCAGTATCTCAGATTTGAATTAAGTGGCTTTAAACTTGGAAGATATGACTTGAATCTCAGAGATTGGCACTGCAGTGGGAATGTAACTTAAGCTATATAGGTCGGCAAGACAAAACTTACATTTAATTCTAATTGGTCTATTTTCTGCTAATTAAATTTGTGTGTGACTATAATGTGCAGTGACTGTACTCATGGAGTAAATCAGGCTCAAATTGCTGCAGTGAAGATGAACTCTAACTGTATCCCTTCTGAATGACAATATATGTTTGGAAACTATATATATGATTAGTTCCAATTTTTTTTTTGCATTGATAATATGTAAATCAGAACACAGGAAAATTTTGCTCTGAGGGTGGTTCTAACCTGGAGATGGTACAGAGCTAGGAGCAGAAAGATCTCCGCATCTGATCTGTTTCTATCTGTGACTGCTCGCATGTGTTATACATTTAAGGTTTCTTGCCTATGTGAACTAGGCTAATTGATGTGCTAGAAGAAGGGGAAGAGTGTTAAAGGAGATGTTTGGAGAGTAGTATAGCAAGGACTTGCTTGTCGATAATAGGTTTGGAAAGCAAATCTAGGTTGGAAAGCAGCAGTGTGAAAAATCAAGAGGGTCATTTGGGCTGTGGTGGTGGGCAAGAGTAGAAAGGACAACAGGAAAAAGTGAAAAACTGTAAGGAAGGTAAAAGCAAAGTGTCAGGAGGTGGGGATGTTTGTAAAGAGAGAGGTAAAAGTTAATTCTGTTAGTGGAGGATCAGAAATTCATGTAAGGGTAGGGAAAGGGGTAAGATGGATATAGCTGTAAAGCAGGAAAGTGCAAGATGGAATTGGGTCAGCAAGGTCTGAGAAAGGAGAGCTTAATTTCTAGAAAGAGGGGAATGGAGCAAATTAAAATAAAAATAAAGCTGGAAGGAAGTGTATCCTGAGTGACAAGTAACACAGTGGGCTTGATGCATTCAATAGTGCTCCCAGAGCTCTCTGAGGAGGAGGGGAGGGTGAGAAGCAGGAGAGCACGGTGATGGCATCTGGGAGTTAGGTGGAATTTGAGAATTCAAGGATGAAGATTGGCTACAGGGAGCTTCCAGGGAGGAACAGAAGACTGCAAGCAGTGTCTGGTGTGCCTTGTGTACCAGCCATGCAGGGGCTCTGGAACATGTCATTGTCTGGCTGTTCAGCTTCATATTTATTTTCTTCTACAAGCTTAGCATCCCAGAGAAATTTGGCTTGCAAAGCTTGTAAACTTCTAGAAATCAAATACATATACTTCCTCTGACTAATTCTCTGTCCATGTGCGGTGCCTTGTTTTTACTGTGTACATGTACACATAAGGAAGTATATTTTTACGTATTCTCAAGATATAACTAATAAATTACCACTTACTAAATCAAAACTTCTTTCCAGAATTGAGCTAAAGGCATATACTTTTCAGATTGCTCATATTAAATTGTACAACTTCACATTAAAGAAAGCAATCTGAAACTAATTAAAATGAAAATCATCGTAGTGAGGATTTTTTTTTTTTGTAAAAACATATGTTAAAGTGGGGTTTACTCTGCTTTTGCACTCAGAAAAAAGAATGTGTTGTTTAATTATTAATTCATCTCTTTATCCATTTTCTCCTCCATCAAAAAAAATAATTCCATGTTTTGACAGAATTGGATTATGGAAAGTTATGCTGAACAAAGGAGAAGAAGATTAATCTGAAAGAGAAGGGGTGGTCAAAACTTATGAAATAGAGTATGGAAAAATTGTAAAATATCTGTGCCTTACTTGGCTCTAGAGGTGTACAAAATTATGAGTTTGAAAAATAACATTCTAACATTATAAGGGATATTTCTGACTTTGAAATGATAGTATTGGAATACTTATATATTCCTGAGCATAATTTTTGGACATGGCTGTTTAACAAACCTCAGAATTGGTGGATGCATAATTTGTTGAAACACAGGACTATGAAGTAAATTATGCTGTTGACAAAAATACTTGGCTAAGCTATTTAAATAAATCAAATATTTACTCTTTTATTAAGCATGGACTTAATCCTGGTTTTATTTCTACTAGAGATTTTCCATTGGCTTTTGTAGATGTGGGATCAAGCTGCATTATAATACTATTGAAATATGGAGTATATTTCTAAAACTGAAATTTGCAGAGCCCTTTGGTGCAAAGTGTGTGTAACTGTCTCTTAGGGAGTGTTGAGGTTATCTAATGACTCGTTGCAGCAGGATTTGCTGAACTTTCTCATTTATAGAAAATGTTACGGTTGTCAATTTTCTCAGCATTTTGGTGGGGCAGTAAGGTCTATCGTTTGCTGTAGTTACATTTTTCAAACAGACTGTCAAGAAACCATGCCAGAACAAAACTGTTTGTGTAAGTAATTAATGGAGAGGCTGTGGTACCTGCTGACAGGTATTTTCCAAGAAAAGGAATGGTTTGCAGCTAGGGGAAAAGTGTTAAAAGTGTGCCCAAACCCATAACTCAAACCAAAAGAGCAACCTTTGATCTCAGGCATAGTTTAGGTCACATTTTAATGAATAGTTTTATTAAACCAGTTTATTAAACTAATGTTATTCTGTCAGTTGTTAGGTTTTATTTGCAGAAAATTGGATCCATCTAAGGGTATCTGACATCAACTACAGTGATGCTGTTTTAAATTAAACTGGTAGGTTTAGTGTATGTATTTTAAGGAACGTTTTCATGCATTTAAAGGAATGTGCTGAATTCCAACACTGACATTTAAAATCTGAGTCTGGACAGAGCTCAGATAGGGATTTTTGTGTTAAAGACAGGGAAGATGCAGGTCGCAAACAGTCTTGCTGCTGTTGCAATATCACTGCTTACTGAATGTATTTCACTTCTGGCATGGCTGTGTTTTAAGGCAGCAGGGATCTGTCTAAAACTTTTAATGTACAGTAGATTATAATTTATATATAAATTAATAACGATATTGCCTGTAAGATATTTTATACTTTAATATATGATATATTTTATTTCTATTCTTGTTCTACATTAGATTGACTTGTTGAAGGAATGTACTTTTTGTATGCAGCGAGGGCTTAGATAAAAAGGTGGTAGGATAAACAGGTTTTATGTTATGGTCCCCATCTGAGTGAAGGAATATCATGGGGGAAGACTGTCTATAAGAAGAAAATTAGGATATCAGTTTCAGTGTTGCTATTGGAGTGCCTAGGTAAGTGAGATTTTTCCAAGTGACACAAAATTAAGCCCTTCAAGGAACCTTTCTGTCGCTGAAGTGAAGGAAGCAAATCTTATGCTGTCTCTTTTCCCTCTCCTGTATGTCTTCTGAGCCTTTTGAACAAATTCAGCCAAACAGAATGAAAGAGGAAAGACCTCAATACATGAGTTTCTGGTATGTTTTTAGAAATGGATGGTCAGGTAGTGACTGGAGTTTTGCATCTTCTGTTACTGATCCAGGGAGGGAAAGGTACAGTGGGAGCTCACCCTTGAAAAGGAAGAGAATAAAATTGTAAGTGCCCAAACATGTATCCTAGATATGTTGGTAGAAAGGCCACTGGAAATCAACCTTGCTTCATTCTGGTGTTGGTCAAATTACTCACTATAGGGATACCTGGAAATTTTTATTCTTGGAAATAACCACCATGGGCTAATACGGTTTCATTTCTAATGTCTTAATGCTTTTCAGCATGTGACTTCTTCGGTACTCTATTAATAGTAGTTGTACATTTTAGCATTTAGATAATATTCTTTTTTCTCCATCTGCAAAAAAAAAATCCAGTAAGTAGAAACCAGAGAGATCTCTTTTCTGATGCATATGGGCTTTACAATTAAATTTAAACTATGGAACTACAAGATACAATGAGTTCAGGTTTGGTATGGTTTTTCCAAACTGTGTATTTGTTAATGACATCCCCACAAATGTATTGGAAGCTAAGCAGTTAATACATTCTCAGTGGATGCTTAGGAGTGTCTAAATTCTTATTTGTTATTCTCACAGTCTTTAAACAAAGTAAAGTTTTTTTCTAACATCCCTATAGTGTAAGCTAAAAAAAAAAAATTTAAGAACACTGATAGAACAGAAGAACATTATGCAGAAGCCTAAAATTTGTCTAATGATTTAAGACTGATATGATGGCAAGGCCAGGAGAAAGTTAGTGAAGGCAGCTCTTGGCCTTTTCAGTTTGGGACAGTCCATGTTCTCTGTGTTGGTGTATCGGTTAATAACATTTGGTAGTTGCCATAGATATTCCTGGTTTGTTTATTGGACTCTATACGCAGAGTTTTTTGCCACTCTTAATTTCCATTATACCCACAGCTGGGTGAGTCACAGGGGTAGCTTCTTGCTCTCAGTGCCTTTGAAGTCTCATCGTGTTTGTGCGCTGTGTGCTCTATGCAGTAATTCCAGTTCAAGGTTTTTTTGAAGGTTCCTGTTGACAACATGCACGTACTGCCTGTAAGAGCAGCTGACCAGCTTTGGAAGCCCGTCAGGAGTTGCAGGCAGGTTCCAGTAGCCTGTCGGAGACCCTGTGATTGAGGAGGTGGAAGCTTCCTGAGAAGAGTTTTAGGATTCAGTAGATCTCATTACATTACAATTTCCAAGAGTAGACCACCATTTTCAATTCTGATTTTGTCTACCAAAACAGATTTACTTCTCCCAGTCTAGAAAACCTCCTCTGGCAATTTCCTGTGCTGACTAGCTTTTGGAGACTTGTATACCTGCCACTAGTCATTCAATTACTTGAGGCCCCATGACAAATACAAGACTGAATGGCTGTCAAATTTCCTGTCTCCCCATGAAATCTCTATCTGGTAGTTCAAATACCATTTGCAGGTATGCTAGTTTAGTTCTGGAAGTCAAGGTTATAGTCTTCATAACTGTAGCATCATTTAGAAAAACAGTTTTGAGTGTTGCTTTTATCAAACAACCCACTTTTATGTTGTGTTCCTGGCCCCCTTACCCCCCCCCCCCCGATTTAGTAACATTGCTAGGTTCATACTTCTTCTATTTTTCTTTGGTTTAAATCAGTCAAAAATCTTCAGCCTGCTTTTTAAATGGGAATAAAATCAAGTTGTTTTCATTAGAGAGCCGAAAATGTTAAGTAACTTGTGAAATAACTCCAGAAATAAATACTATGCAGTTTATTGAGGTTTGGAGGGGGAGTCAGGTAGACTCAAGACTTCATGTATGCTGTCTCCAAATGGATGATTCTTGCCATAAAGACAAATTTGAATGTCTCCCTACCTCATCTTTTGTAGAAAAATGAACTAAAATGCGTGCATGACTAGTGGAGTCGCTTCCATCCAAAAACGATAGAGAATGCTAGAAAGAAACTATTAGAGCAAAAATGGCATGGGAGGCTGTTCATCTTGGGACTCTTCAACTGCCCCCCACCCTCTTGTTTTACCTGACTTCCCTGTCCATTGTTACCAGTCCCGTAGTATCGACAGCATGAGTGATGAGGAGCAAGATTTATCCCCTCATCTCTTGGTAAGGGGCCTCTCTTATCTGTGGAGTATGCAGAAGAACAGTTCCATTGGAAAGCTGTAATTCTGGGATTTTGCCGTTTTGGAATTTGTTCCCAGGAGGTGTCTGCCCCACTCCTGCCTATTTATAACAGGGGGATTTGGCACCCCGGCAAGTTATGTCACCTTAATGAACCTGGCAGTGAAGCCAACTGGGACTGTGTCCGGCTTGGCCAATGGGTTTGTATAGCGTGTGGGGGCTGCAGACAGGTAGGGATACGTTTCGGTTCCTTCTGCTGGCATCTGTAATTAATACCGGACGTGACCGAAGTGAGCCCGTACCTGCGGAGAGGCTCTTTGCGGCAGCCGTGGAGGGGTGTGGGGGGCTCGCTCCTCGGGAGGCGAGGCAGGCCCGGTCTCGGTGCCTCGCAGCCGCTAGGGGTCAGACGGGAGCCACTCCTGTGGCAGCGCGCTGGGCCGTCCCGCGTCCTTCCCTGTTTCCATGGTGTGGGTGCCAGCAGAATCCGATACAGTGCGATATATAGAAGCAAGGTACGACTGGAATAATGAAATTTCAAAAATAAGCCCTTTTTAAAGGCTGGTTGTAACAGTCCTGCTGGGTATTGTAAATGCCTCAGGTGCACTTGATACTGCTGTTACGTTCCTGGCGCTTGCTTCTGATTTTTATGGAAAGATGGATTGAACTTCAATTTAAGAATATTCGGTAATCCCTCTCAGGACATACTGTAACAGCTGGTATTTCTGTGTTGCAGCAAATCGATTCCATACAACAGTCAGCAATGCCTATGGCTGGGCTCCGGCAAAAACTTCCAAAGCATTTTAAATAGAGAGAGCCAAAGAAAATAACATCATCACTGCAAAAATGTAGCTTAATTTGCAAGTTAGAAAAAATAAAATAAAATAAAAAAATCCTCATTCCATTCCAGCAAAATATTAAGTATTTTACTGGTAAAGGATTTCATCAGGTCATTTATTTTTCATTAATATATATTTAGGATCTGTGGGGAATAACTTTATGCCATATAGAAGTTTCTTAAATAATAAGGAGCTTGAATTTTTTTAAAATACTGAATGATTTACCATGAAATGAAGAAAAATAAAGAAATCAAGTTTAAATACATGACATGTATGTAGATCAACAAGACTTTTCGCATTTCACAGTGAACTTTTTTTAAGAAGCCTGAATTTCTCATTAATAATCACTTATGATGAGAATACAGTGTGTGTTTAGCTTTACTTATTTATTTGAAATAGATGAAAATACTTTAAGCTGTATATAAACCAAAGATGCCCCATTAATGGTAAATCATTTTGGTTTAACTGGTTTTTTACATGTGAAAACTAAAAATGCCTCCATCCTTCATATGGCTGTGCTCATGCTGGTTACTAAGTGAGCTTAGATCATGATTTCTCCTTTATGGCGCTTGTATGTGGTAGAAAGAAAACAAGCAGAATTAATGCAAAGTGAATATGTTTCTTCTTAATTGATACAGTGTGTCCTTGGCTAGGATATCTTTTTCTCCCCCCCTTAATCCCCTTTCTTTCAAGCTGTACACTACTGACTTTGCATATAGATGTTTTACAACTTTGTCATCATAAAATGAGTTTTTGCTTTGAAATACTTCTATCTCTCCATTTTAAATTTTAAGTTAAGGGGCTTTGTGCTGATTTGATGAATGTCAAAATAGGTTTTTGGAACCTGATGCTGTTTTTAGTGAAATCTTACTTTTATTTTGTCCTTCACCACAAAGTTTTATTACTAAAAAACCCCAAAACCCTAAAGCAATCCTAATAGATAGGTTTTTGTTTTATTTATCTTTCCATCATAAAAGAAGTTATCCAGGGTCATAACTTCTTCTGTATTTGCCTTCTTAAATGAAGAAAAAAGAAACCAAAACAAAACCCACAAAAATCAGTGTCACTGGAGTTTGAAAACTGATGCGGTAAAAGTTTTTTCTGGTAAGTGCTTAGAGGAGGAAAAAGAAAACCAAAACAAAAACCAATAACACCCCCCTTTCCCCCCCCCCCCCCCCCCCCCCAAAACAACTACCACCCAAAAAATCCCTTTAAAAAGTTAGCAGACTATTTAAACTACAGGCTTATGCCTAGGGATGAGTTAACAGCTAGCTTGTATCTAATAATTGATTTAAAATTTAATAAACAAAATCTTGTGGGTGGCCCGTAATATGTTGCAATACTCTAAACAATGTGGGGATTTTTTTTTTTTTACTTTTTTTTACTTTTTTTTTTTTGGTGAAAACCAGAATTTTGAACAGGATCCAGTGTTTACAGCACCTGTATATTACTCTTCAACAAGACTGCTGCCAAGTCCAAGTGTATCCAAAATATACGCTTTCAGAGCCAAGATGACTTAAAAAGTCATCTGATTGATACGATTGTGGGTTTTTTTTAAAAAAAAAACACCTCAACAAAACCCAAACCAGTATCATCATCAGCAAAATGCTCTCCTGTTTGTTTATTTTCTTATGCAGAACTATGCTGCTTGCTTTCTTCAAGGATCCTTTTTGTTTACTGAGATCTGGAGAAAACCCTTGTTTTCTGTTAGCTTCTACTTCCCCCTTTCCCTTTCTTCTCCCTGCAGACATGTAAGCCCTTGCCCTGCTATTAGTGAACATTTCCAGTCTTCACTCTGAATTTCTTTCAACAAGTTTGGGTTCCAGTTTTGTATTTTAACATACTCGAATTTAAATATGTACACTTATATTTGAAATAGTTTTTACTTTTGTTACATTTGCTCTGAATTGTCCTAAAAAAACCCCCAAAACTACAGTTAAAAGAAAGACCCAAAATTTAGTATCAGCAGGCCTATGCAATTATTAAAAACTATGTCTTACAAAAATAGTGACTTCGTAGTAAGGAGTTACAGAAAAATTCCTGACATGGTCTGCATGATAGTGGCTCCATCAGCTCCATGAATCAGACTGCTGTTTACCTTAGAGAACTGTTTGCCCCTGTCCTGCTTTTTACAACTTCAATAAAAATTTAGATTATATTTCCAGATTAAATACAAACTATAAAAATTGCATTTTAGATCCTGAAATGAACTGAAAACAATTGAAAGGAGGTTGAGTGGAAACACTGAATAAATTACCATGCTAGTAAGCATTTTTTTTTTTCTGAGGTAAGTAGTACCGAAATTTGAGTGATTTAAATTATTCACTGTTTTAACAAAATAACCCTTGACTTTATTTCCAAAATACCTGACACACTGGAGTTAAAGAGCATAGTTTGAGAGAAATGTGTTATTTTTACAGCAGAATGGGATTATAGGCTAGACTGAAGAAAACAAAACTTTTTTCACCTGAGGGGAAAAAATTTTAACAGTCTTAAATAAATGCAAAGTACTTTGTTTTGAGAGTCTTAAATCAAAAGCTCAGTTTGTGATAATGATTGGATTTGGTTAGCTGCAGTAATTTACAGTTTAACAATGTTCTTAATTGTAAAATTCTGTTTCTGTTCTCTCTAGGAGAAACTGGGAGATAATATAAATCTTCACGGACAACTTGGCTGCAAGCAGTTAAACTGAAATTAACTTCTGCCTTCTGGCTACGGAGTGCTACTCTGACGTTCCTGCGTGAAACTCTGCAGACTAAATCATGCCAGCGTTATCAGCTGGATCTGGAAGTGACACAGGTACGCAAGCCAAGGAGGACTGCATGTATCCTCCAGATCTTGTTTGTTAAGTCTACGGTCTCTTTTTCAAGAAATCATCAAGTAAGATAATTAATTATGGTCTCAACAGATGTTTAAGACTTTAAACATAACTTTTTTTCCCTGAAGTTAATTTAGATATATGAAATACCATGGATAAAGTAAATTGATTTTAGAAGTCCCACCACTACCTGTTTTCCCTTCATCCCTAACCCCTGTCTCCCCCCCCAAAAAAAAAAAACCAAAAACCAAAAACAAAAACTCCAAGCAAGTATATATATAGGGATCCGAAGAATTTGGATTCACCTCTGAGCGCGATTCCTACAATGTTAACTTGAAAAAGGAGGTGAAAAAAAGGATGATATCATACATGCCTTAATATTTGCAGCAGTCTAGACTATCCCCTCTGTGAGTTACAGTTATCAGTGGAGTTATTTCTGAATACAGACTGTTTAGTTTTGACACTTCTTTAACAAATTAGGAGAAGAAAAATACTGTCTCAAGTCCTCTTCTTTCCCTTGCCTTCCACATCAGATTCCAGTTTCTGACTGCAGGCAGTGGGATTGCAGATATGTAGTTTTCCATAGTTTTCACCTTCTTCTTCACAATATTAAGCTATATTCAAAGGTTAAATCTCATCTTGCTCTTGTGTATACATTCTCTCTGCCAATATTTTTGTCCCTGTTTTAGGAACAACTGAAGTTAGTATTTTTGCTTGAGGGTGTTTGGTAAATAGGTGATCCAGCTGGGGTTACACTACAAAGATCTCTCTTTACACCATGTGCTTGTTATGCTAGATCACACAGTTTTTTGCACTAGAAGTTACAGCAGTATTTTGAAAATGAAGAGGGAGACTTTGAGTCAGGAATCCAAAAAATATATATATTTAAGGAACTGCACTGGATTCTTACTTTAAATAGACTGTACAGTGCAATAATTTTTTTTCCACACCTCCAATCCATGTCAAATTTCTTTGATGAAAAGATTGATATTTGGAGCTGGGTGTGTGTATTTATTGCCATGGGGAGGGAGGGTTATGTTTGATTTTATTTGCTTTTTTCGTATCCCTGTTCCTGTATTAAAGGGATTTGACTATCATCTTGCCAAAATCTACTTCTGCATATCTTTCTTTTCTTCTCTTGCCCCCATGGAAATAAGTGCAGTTGAAGCTGTTCAATATGCAAAAGCTGAATTTTGAAAATCTGTAAGGGTCTACTGTGGTCTGATTTTCCATTTTCTATCTTTGTTTTCTTTATCACACAAGCCTTTGTGTCCTTCCAAAACCTGCCTTTTTTTTTTCCCCAATAATTGGCCAAATGCTTTCTGACATTTTAGAAGTTTCAAGAACATGATGAGATGAACAGCAGTGGGATGTGTGGTGGCTGGTGCCTGTTGCTGACAGTTTTACTTGTTTTATTGTTAAAGAATGTTAGCATGTCCAAAAGTGATAGTCATGGACATACACTCTCTGAATAAAGAAAGAAAAGGGTTCAAAATGTGGAAAACAGATTCCTAATTTTAAACCTGTGTGTTAAAATGTCTCTAAAAACATGTTTTGCTGTGCTATTGAATGCATATGATGTTTCAAATACACCTTCAGTAGTTACGTGGTGTGTGATAAAGCTGATTTTCCCAGGAAATTTATAGTAAAATATGATATGCACCATTGATACCATCTGTTAAATAATGCTGCTTGTTAAATCCAATTTGTTTACTGATGCAAGCTGCAAATTGCTTCTTTAAATAAAAATTTACATTTGGAGGGATTTTCTTTCACTTTCTTTATGATTTTTCCCCATGTGGATGATAAGTTTTTCAGTATTTTTTGAGTGATTACATCAAACCGTGATTTTTGTTCTGCTCATAATACAGGTTGTTTCTAATCGGAGCCCTATTTTTCTGCCATTACTCTTACTTTTATGTTAAAAAAAGAGAAACAAAAAATTTTGGATTTTCTTACTTCTGTTGGTCCTTGGTGCATAGACTAGTTTTCCTCTTGCCTTGCCTGCATAAGCTGGTGATGTGACATGTAGTGAGTTGAAACTGCTCTAGTCTATGAGAGGACTACCTGGGTACATTGTGAAGTTAAGTCACTTGGTGGGGACCTAACAAAATTGCACCTTTAGGGAAGGGATGTAAGTTCATTTAGTCTGCCTAAGGCTGTTCTATTAACGCATTCAAACAAAACCCCCATCTAGCTTGTTTTCTGTCATATGCTGGTGAAGTAAAAGTAAGCCTGGATTTAAGAATGAGTGCAAAAATTCATTGAGGGCAACCTACAGAAATGCATCATTTGTGAATATTGGAAAGTTGCCAAGTCATGGACTGTTGGAAACTCAGACACTAGTATGGAAATATTATATTTTATTATTTTTAGTATAGTCTTAGGCATCAGACCACTGTCAGGAACACAGTAGTGTTCATGATGGGCCATGTGGGATCAGACTGAATGTTGATCTACTCATGTTAATTTTACTGTGCTTTTTACTTTGTCAGCGTATTTTATTTGTGATATTGCCATGTCCTTTCAGCTGCTTCCTTCATATACATGCTTTTGTTATATTTTAACCTGTATAGTCTTCTGTACAGAGACCATACCTCTTACACTTATTTTGAGAGGTGTTAACAAGAGTTTTAGAGAAACATTTTAAACAAAATATTGCAAATATTGTGACTAGTTTCGATTTATCTAGTTGATTTAGATTAATCAAGTGACTTTGTCACTTTAATCTTGTACCTCTACCAGCCTGACCTGGCTCCTTAACTTAAAGACAGAAGAGAAGAGCTTATGTGTGTGCATTAGCTGTACAGAAACCCTAATTTTGTATAATGTAAATATTTTTTTTTTAACATATGCATGGTCCTACAGCTCCCTGAAGGTTTATAGTCCTGTCAGTGTCAGGTCAAAGTTATCTTAAAGCAGCTGTCTCAAAAGGAAGGCCGAGCTCTTGCCTGAGGCTGCTTTTGAAGCTTTAAGTATTTTTTTGTGTTGTAAAAGTCTGAAGTCTGTGTGTAAGCCCACCAAATAGAGTTTGAAGACAGAGAAAGTCTACTTGCACTTTTGCAGGTATAGAAAGTCTGCAAGGTCTGGCATTTATGAGTCTGATGTATTTAGGGAGATTTACATTTGCAGTCTTGGCCTTGTAGTAATTGATGGCAGCTTCATTGCTAACTTTGGTGAAACCAAGATGACATCATTATGCTTTAAGTGGTGTTTTAATGTGAAAAACATCATAAAATTGTTACAGATTGCTTTCCTCTCATCCCTGTATCAAGCTTGCTCAGCTGACAAGTTTAAAAACGCTTTTTGCTTGTCCTTAAAAACTAGTGCATGAACATGCAAAGCAGACTTTGTGATTTTGATTCATATATTGTCAGCAGGAAAGTCACATTTATGGGCCAAATTTGGCCACCAAGTAAAACTGTCTGAAATTGTTTAAATTTAATGAAACTCAGAAGTAGTTCTTGAATTTGAATATTGTAAATTATAGAAAATAAAAATGTGCAGGGCTTACTTAGTTTCTTCTTGAGTACATATAGGAGCTAATGCTTATAGTTTCTTCAGTATTACAAGCCTGTAAAACTAAATGCATGTTAGTTTTTTAAATTTAAAAAAATCCCAATATATTTGTTATGAACCAAATTGTAAGTTCAAAAGGCCTTTATAGTATTTCTAGGTTTGGGGTTTTCTTCTAGATTCTGTACAAACTTCATAAAATAAAGTTATGAAGTTTGTTCTAAATGGTGGCTATTTTCCTGAACTTAATTTTTAGTATCATATACTGTGATTCTTTAAGAATCATCTCGACTTCTGAAGCTACATGTTGTTGATGTGTGTATATTGAATACTGATAGAAATACTTTGTTAGAATATCATGTCAATATGATAGCCATGTAGTTTATATGGATTACTTCCCAGTGAAGTGAGACTACTGCAAGCAATGTAAAGTTCAAAGATGATTTTGCAATCATCTGAACATTGAAAGATGCTATCTTTGCTTTTACTGTTTTCATGTAGATGTCTTCCCTTTATTTACAACCAATGCATTTTCAATCAGCTTGCTAGTTTTGACATAATCTTTTTCTAAGAATGTTTGATAATGCAAAGAGTGAAAAGGTGGAGGGAAAAAAACCAAACAGTAATAACATGAAGAAAAAGTTGAATAGTTGGTTGAGCTGAGAAGGGGACATCAGAAACATCTGTAGGGGAATAGGGAGAAATTAGGCTGAAGTGGCTAAAGATTTTAGCCGTTTAAACCAGTTTTTAGAATAAAGAGAGAGATGGAAATCAGGGACTTCTATTTTTACAGCCTGTTTAAAAAATGTAATAACATAAAGTGATGGCCGAAGATCTGTGTTCATTGTCACGAGATGAAGAGAAAGGGAATTTAGGAGAGTGATGAAGGAAAGATTTCTGGGAGTAGCTCTTCCGTTGGAGGCTGCCAGGGCAAAGGCTTGAAGGGCGATTGAATCCTGCTCCAAACTGCCTTTGCTTCCCCGCTGACATGCTGCAGTGGAAACAGAGCAGGGGGAAAGCCTTTGCTCGCCTGCTTCGTACCGATGCTTACCACTTAGGCATAGGTGTGCAGCCACAAATATAGCATGTAAATGCCTGTGGGTGCATCATGATTGCAAGGCTATGTAAATTTCTCACCATGTTGAAATGCTATGGCTAGATTTTTGTGAAAACCAAAACACGAGCTGGGGCAAAATGTACACTGAATTAATAAATGAAGCCAGTATTTTACCATGCATTCTTGAATTCTCCCCATCTCCTGCTGCCAGAGGCATTAAATGGCTTTCAGGCTACTGCTAATATGAAAGATTTGGGAAAGTATGAGACATATGACTAGCTTTAATTGCTATCAGATTTAATTTTTTAAAATATAACTTGCTGGTATTGGAAAGGGTATTCATTTTGTTATCAATGTATTTATGCTGACTGTTGGAAAGTTTGTTCAGAGTGGAATGAAATTTCTCTAAACTGTTCTGTTTTGGGTTAATATTTTATATTATGCTAGACTGATTCAACAGTATGGAATCAAAAAATGTGTGGAATTATATTTACTGATGGTAAACTCTTTAAAACTATTACAGTTCTTGGACACAAATTTAAATTCAAATGGTCTGGCAGCTGCAACAATTTTTAATCTTTTTTTTTTTGTTTTTTGGTAAGCAATGTGTAGTTTTGTGGTAAATTTGAAAGTATGACAGCCTATACTGTTTCTAACCAGAGGCTTAAATATATAGCTGTGTTTGTTGGACCGAAAGCTGTAATTACACAAATGGCTGACATCCTAGTGAAGGCAGATGTCCTTTGCCGAGAGCAGACTTCCATGATGTACTGCTCAAGTGTGGCTGTGCCAGCGACCAGGCTAGCTACTGGAGTGTATGTGTTGTGTGCATTTACTGTCAGATGGAAGGTTCTGTGGCTTCTCAGCCTAACATCACATCAAGTATTGGCTGATTTAATAGAACTCAAAGCTGTTAATTTGAATGAAATTTAGTACTACTAAGAAGGAGTGAGAAGCTTCACTGCTAGCTCTTAGTTGCTTGTTGTGGAACATGGGTGTTCAAGTATGATTTTGCTTTAAGAAAAACAAAACCAAAAATAAAAACCAGACCAAACCACCAAAACACAAAAAACCCAACCAAACAAGAAACACTTCAATGCAGCATATTAATCTTAAGGATAAACTATGAAATAGTTTAATTTTCTAAACTTTTGAGATAAGGTGATGATGTACTTGATTCTAAATTTCTGTATATTCCTATACACCTCTGTAGACTTGTATATTACGTGTATGTGTCTGTATACGTATATGACTGATCAATGTATTGGCATAACTTGTTTTGCATGTTAAACTTTAAACTCATTTGCACAGTGAATCACAACATTGAAATAATATACTGGCATGTTTGGGGGCATCAGTACTGCCTAGGATGTGGAGGACTTTTTCTTCTGCTATCAAGACACGATATGAAAGGCTGACGTATATGTTAATCAAATGGTGTTTCCAATAGTATTAGGAACAGCTGAGTTGAAAGTAAGACTTCTGTTATAAGTCTTTATTCAGTCTTTTAATGAGATACTGTGTCCTCTTTTTGCAGATGTAAAATGCCACCTGTAGTATTTCTTGCCACCTCTCCCCCAGTGCCAGGTCTCTTAACCTTGCAGACTGTAACTAAAGAGTTAAATATGGTAAGCATGCCCAGTGACATCCTAGTGCTGGAATGAGTTCTTTCCTGACTGCCTGCCAGGTACTTCCTATCCCTGTTCTGGTGTTGATGGAGATCTAGATAGAAATGCTGAAGACTCGCCAAGCTGATGTCTATACAAAAGATCAGTCAATTAGTCAAGGTTATTCAAGGTGTTGTAGTATGTAGGCTTCGTTGGAGGAGCTAAGAGGTTTTCTGGGATGGGGAGGAAAGAGAGAACATCAGATCTTTGTGTGAGCTTTCCACAAGTGGGTTATTAATTTGTACTTGATAGGTCCCTTTAAATCGGTTTTATGTAAGTGTTATTCTTGCAGATAATATAAGAGCTTTTTGAATACTCATGAAAGTACATTTTATGAGCTTTTAAAGTATCCTTGTTGACACAGTGTTTAATAGGTACATTTTGAGGGGTTTCAATTTTGAAGCAGCTTTGAGCCATACAAGCAAAAACTCTGCAGCAACACTCTTGCCCTATATGAATGCAAATAGGAATCAACTGTTTAACTTGCATAAAAATGTAACGGTATGTGGTGTCCTAAATCTGAAATACATATGTTGAGACAAATCCTAAAAGACCAGTAAGTGTTTCAAACAACTGTGGATTCTTCAGCTCCGGGAGCCAAGTTCCAAAGCTAAAGACTTTTCCATTTTGAAGGAAATAATATTTTTGGAAATGGTGTGTTTAAATGATTGCTCGCTTTCAACATTTTCTGTCATAACATTGTTTTAAGGTTGGTTAACAAATTACTGTAGCTTGGAGGAATAAAAATTAGGTACAACTTTTTACTTAAAAGACTGTGGCCCTTAGTGAGTATGTAATCTTGTTCTTTGAGGACACTTACAGTAAAAATCTTGTTTTCATTACAGAAAAAAACCCGAAAACATTGACATTTCTATTACTGTGCCATCTGTGAGGATTTCAGTGTTTTTGTTTTTTTAGGAGCTGACAAGTAAATGAAAGCAAATTTTTTTTGTTTTCAAAGATGTTGATCACTTGCATGCCATGATTATCTTGTTACTCAGTGTTCCGTACCTTTGAAAATTAGATTAATCTTTTGTTTAAACACTAAACTGCAAAATTAAAAAAGGTACACGCTGGAATGAGTTAATCACTCTTGTCCTGCAAAGAAAAATTATTAGTCTTTAACATTTTGCAGTGTCAGGAAGCCCATATATTTGATGGAATTACTTAAGAGAACATAAAAAAGAACTGTTTGTAACACATAAAATTGAGCACATAGTGGTCTTTTTACAACTAGAGTCTGATAGGATGGTGCAGTATGGCTATCCTAATAGGTATGTGTCCTGCATATTTTTTTCATTTGAGCCTGTGCATACATACTGATCTGAAACTTCAGAATGAAATGATTTTCAGTATTTGGTGTTAGTGACTGATTTTATTATGCAGCAGCAAGGATGTCAGAAGGAGTGTTTCTGCTGCAATGCTGTTTGATTTTGTGTAAGGCAAGTATTGTCTGAGCCTTTATAGAACTGTAAAGTACAGTTCAAATGTGAAAAAATGTCAGCTTGTTATAAATGGCAGCAAATGGCGCTGATTATTTTACCTCTGACAAAGTGGAAAATTTAAAGGTTGGTGTGTCACATTTTATTAATACAATAAAATTTTACAGTGTTGTTCTGGGCTTAGGTATATGTTCTTTAGTGTTTATTATCCCTTAGTTCCTGTAAAAAAATTTGATTTGAAGTCTGGCATCATGGTTCAGAATGCTAATTCAGGAAATTAATTAACATATGAAAGTAAATGCACATCCATTTGTCTCAATTTCTTTCCTTGCACTAACCAAAACAAAACTGGTGTTTTCTTGTAATATGCAAGAGTGATGGAACGCAGAGACCATATTTTTTATCATTTAGCACTAGTTTATAGCTTCCACAGACTTGTCCTAATAATGAAGCTATGAAGGATATGACAAGAATGGTGATATTAAATTTCTCTAGACTAACAGTAAATTTTTCCATTCTGATGTCAAGAATGTAGAGCAACTGGAATCTGCAGTGTGAGTGGTTCAGTATGGGAACACTTTCATCAGTTGCTTAGCCATTTATTCTCCTCGTAGGAACAAGCAGTCTCCTATAGAATATAACAGTACAAAGGAAACAATTTTCTAGAACTGGGAAAATTCTTTATGTCCCGTTGTTTCTGATTTAAAAGCTTTCCATTGGTGCTTAGTCTTAAGTCTTACTGCATGTGCAAATTTAGTATAAACTCTGTTGAAATTGATTAAAACTAAATTATATTAATTAAGCTTAGGAAAAGCTGAAGACACAATGAAGGCAGGAACTCTTTAAGTGTGTTAAAAGAACAGATTGAAATTTATCTAATACCTTTTCAAGCAAGAACAGTACTGAATTTTCAAACATAGCTGGATTTTTCCCTTGAAATTATTTCCTTAGTCCCAGCTGGCAGAATCCTACAAGCCTTATTCTGAAGCCATTTTATCATACTTGCTCTTGCAACAAGTCCAAAATGTTCAGAGTAGATTCTCTATCCATGATGAACTGTTGTAAATCTTAGTGTTAGATTATATATGTGCATTTAGATTATCTACATGTGTATGGTTTCTATGGACTATTTCTGTAGGCAAGCTTATCTAGTCATTGGTTTTTAATTCTGTGTCACTGAATTAAATTTTATGAAAAGAGTATTGCATGTCCAGTATTAATTTATTTATTCTTGAGTCAGGTAATCAAATTTAATAGACTATATAAGCATCTTCGAACAGCCCACTCCCCTTTCCACTCTTACAAGAGAGTTATAGGATTCCTATGTGCACTGCTTTTCTTTCATTAATGTTTCCATGCCATAGGCTCTTACTTAGTTCACATGAACATACTGCACCTAATTTATGAAAATGAATATAAACAGCATACTAGTATCTAAAACTGGGAGTTCCCTTATTTATGTGGAATTGACCCCTGTTACTGCCATTTTATTATGTGACCTTATTTAATCTAGAGAGTGACCTTTTTCTTCCTCTTTTTTCAATGATTTGGGAATGTCCAGGGATGGTTATGTTGTGACCTGCTTTTGTTTTGGTTTATTTCCCCAAGTCGCAGGACTGATAAGACTTACTTCCCTTCTGGTAATTGCAAAATAGTCTTACATGTTTATGTTTAAACTCATTGTTTCATTTTGCTTTGGGATTTTTTTTGTGTTTGCTTTTTTTTGGGGGAGAGGTTTTGTGGGTTTGTTTTTTTTTGGTTGGTTTTGTTTTGTTGTTTTTTTTTTATTTTTAATGTATGTTCAAGCCTTCTGGGACCTTTTAAAACATACTTTGCTTTTAAAAATTGAAGTAAATGTGTTTTTCTTGTGTAAGTCATGTTTACTTTATGGAATTTTGGCACCTGAAGTATTTTGGTACTAGAGAGTCCCAGTGGGCATATGATTCCATTTATATTTAAAAGCTGGTTAAATTTAGGCAAACTAGGAAAAAAAAAGAAAGAATTACAAAAAAGTTAGTAGAATAGAACAGTGTATAAAAAAGACAAAAAAAAAAAGTTTTTCAAGCCTCCTTACAGTGTTGCCAACACCAGGCTTTAAAAACAGAAGGTTGGTTTTTTTTTGGCTTTTTAAAAATTTTTTTTATTGTTGTTTTTAAACACAAAACCTAGATGCTTTTTTTTTTTTCCTGTCTGCATGTGTGCTTATTTAAATTGTGGTCATCTCTCAAAAAATGTGTGCAAAATGCTTTTTTTAATAGGAAGTCTATGCATGTCATATGATTCAAGGAGGTGGGATGTTGAGAGAAACATCAAGCTGAGACTAAGAGCACAGTTGAGGCCTGGCAGCCATGTGCTTACAGCAGTAGCATTCAGCTCTGAGCAGCTGAGGTACATCTCATTCTATGACTTACACAAGAAACATGTGTTTTTTATTTCCAAAACAGTAAATCTGAATATGGGGAGATATAGCCATGAACTTCTTGAAAGTTAATTTTTGGTTTTAGAAGTGATCAAAAGTGTCAAAAGTATTCAGTATAGGATGACTTTAGTCTTTGTAAATTCTACTGAAAAGACTGGAAGTACTGAAAACTGTGAGAAACTTGCATTTCTTTCAGTGGCCTTTGGCTCTAGCTTGCCAGAACCACCTGAGATGTTAGTTAGATATGTCGCAGGAGGTTTGAGGTTGGGCTGAAGCTGTCAAATTCAGATTACCTCTGGTGCCACATGGCAGCATCTCTGTACAGTGACACCTTAGAGGGGCACATAGATTTTAGCTACCACCCTTCAAGTGTTGGAAAGATGGATGTGACAATTTGGCCTAATTTAATTTACCAGATCTGGTAAAGTATAATTGTCAATGTAATGGTTTCAACTACATTACCAGTTTTTACAGTAACTTGACAAGTTATTTTGTCCCTGTCCATATCACAGAAGCACTTTCTTTTAAATCCCATTTGTCCGTAAAGTCATATGCCAGCCACAATTTTCTGTCTCTTCATGCTGGAATGAATAACAGCACCATGCTTTGTGTAATTGAGACACAAATAAATTATGGTTGATGTTGTAGGTCTGTGTGCATAGAAGATCCACATACTGGTTTTCTTCTTGTGTAAAGATCTGAATGCCTCTCTGAAAATTTTTGATTCTGTGGTACTGGGCACCACGAAAGGAACAAGATAAAAATGAGACTTTGTCTGTAAAGGTAAACCTTTAGAGGGGCTAGCACTTTCTGCTGCAATTACCTTCTGTTTGGAAGGAGGCTACAGCTGACTTGGATGATCTGAAATTACACAAATTTAATTTAGACATATTCTAGATCTTTCTCATCTGTTCTCCCTACCTAAATACCCAAAGTTACCTAAAGTCCTCCTTCTGCCTGATTTTCATTTGGCCCATTGATTGAGGGTTTTTTATTCCTGGCTACATAATGCTTGGTTTCAACAGGAGTCTTAAGAACAGGAGTTATAAGAACAGCCTGCTGCATGGCACAGCCCTCAGGTTCTGCTGCTGCAAAGGGTGAGATTCTTATTTCCTTCTGGCTGAAAGCTGTAAACACTGGATTGCAGAACTGAAGCAGGGCAGAACTAGAAACATAACTATGATATTGGATAAAATCAATCAGCACTTGTCCAATTTTGTGTTCTTCCCCAGGAGTTGTACAGATTGGGTGCATTGCTGTCAAAGCTGGAGTAGCACATGAGGGATGTTCACCAATTTCCCTAGCAGGGGCAATTCAGGGCTAATGAATAATTAAAGCCGATGGGCAATGAACGGGGGAAAAAAAATGAGATGAATGAAACCTTAATGTGAGTAAACACCTGCAGGGTTAGTTGGTCCTGGAGTGCTGGCAGGTGGGATTTTCCTGTGCATAAAACCTAAGCCTCATTAGAGGCAGTTTCAGTATCACAGTGTGTCACTGCTGTAATTAGCTAATCCAAAAGGAAATATGAAGCTTCATTTTAGTCTCACTGGGAATTTAGTTATCAAAGCTTTGAGGAGCAAATTACAATGATGGACTAGTTTTGTGGTTGATCATATGCAAAATTTAGGCAGATCTGATGGATCACGGAAAAGAAAGCTTACTCTGTCATACATCTCATATTTGAAGGAAGTGGCTGAAGCTAGTATTTTCTTTCTTTGGAATGGCACAAATGGATTGTTCATAAGCAGTTACGCCACAGTGTAAGCTTACACTGAACTTTATATTCTATTTTCTAACAACCTGCAGGTTATTCTGAAGTGAATGTATCTGCAGCAACAAAAGTGTCCATGTCCAGAAATATAAGGCTGTGTGTACAGATATTTTGGTTTTTAGTTTTTTAGTTTTCTAAAGGAAAAATGTTTTTGAAGCATAAATTGCATGATAAAAATAACCATTTTTGCTAAGTGCTGACATGCTAATAGCCCAGGAAGCTGGAGCCAGCGGTCCCATTCTGTTCTCTGGGTGTCAGCTCAATCACTGACTGTGTCTCACTAGGCAAGGCTCAGTGTTCTTTTTCTGTCCATGCAAAATTGCAGTGGTTTGACTTGTATCCTCTTTTTGCAGTATTCCTGAAGCATAAACAAGAGCAGATTTAAATAAAAGCAAGATTCTAAGAGAAACGAATGTCAGCCACCAAAAATGCTTGGACCACAAAAGGAATGTATCTGGAAGGAACCTTTTTTTCCAGAATATTTTACTGAGAGGCAGTAAAAGGACAAAAATGTTAAATAATTGGATCCCGAAGGTGCTGCATGTAATTTTGAAAGGGATATGTAGTGCCTGGAAAGGTTGTGAGGTTACGCTTACTAATAAATATTCTGAATCATAAGTTTTAGGGAGATAATAGGCATAATAATGTTAGGTAACCTATAACTTACAACAGTGTTCTTTACAAGTAGAATATCTTGTAAATCTGTCCTTGTGATGAACAGCAGCACTTGCTCAGACTAAAAATAATAACAGCACCGTGTATCTTGGATCCCAAGAGACTATTGGTGTTTTTGTAGACAGCAGACTGGAGAAAAAGGCATTTTGTCCTTTTTACCCCAAGTAATCCCACTGGAAAATTAAACATGTGCTATGAATTGATATCAGCTCATGCCAGGTAACCTCCCTAAAGAGGGCTGCTGCAAACACTGTTGCTCCATTTCTTGGACAGCATTTTGATGGCCGGTGTGCATGATGGATATTTTACGCTGTACGCTACTGTGGAACAGAGTGCTACTGTCTGCCCCTCGGAGACCACTGGTGAGGTGTGCCACAAATAACTGGGAACAGCAGCTGCTTTAAGCCTGCGGAGAATCTCAAATACCTGCAAATTAAAAATGTTACTGAAATATTTCTGTGTGTGTGTCTGGGAAAAATATGTTGGTTTTGGTTTTTAAGGTTTAATCCTGCAAAACAAAGTAGTTCCTTTTGTCTTCCTGTGGATTCCTACTGAACAAGGGATAAAAAAATATTAAGCAATATATTAGCAAGAAATATTTAGAGAAACCACAAACCTTTTTTTAATGGACCACCCTATCCAGTTTCTGTTCTTTTAAGGAAGTTTTTCCTATTCATGACTCATTTCACTCTTTGGCTAACATCAAGGGAAATGGAATAACGATTAAGCTGAGGAATGTATGTTTTTTTCTGGTTTTGTTCTTTTTTTGCAAAACCTTTATGAATTCTCTGCATAACCTTGTGTAAATATGTATGGATGTAGAAGCTTGACAACTGTGACGAGGTAGAAAGTACACTGCTAATACTTGCTTCTTATTTTTTTTAAATGTTCCTTTTGGTTCTACACATTACTGTTATGCTGGATACTCCAGGCTCCCTATTCAGTTAAAATGATATGCTCCAGGCAGCCAATTACACAGAACTGTTAAGTGAAATTAATGAGATCACCCCTAGATTACACTTTGTGTTTTATTTTCATTTTATAGGTCTGTACGAGCTGCTGGCTGCATTGCCAGCCCAGCTGCAGCCACATGTGGACAGCCAGGAAGACCTGACCTTCCTCTGGGATATGTTTGGTGAAAAAAGCCTTCATTCACTGGTGAAGGTAAACCACATTTAAGTCAGATTCTCTTTGAGAAGAGCATATGGAAAAATGTTTTGAGCGCCATCTAGTAAACCAGTGATCAAACTGTTGCTCAGTGAAAACAAAACAGCCTTGTTTTAACTCTGTTTCTGTCAGGGTTGGAAGTTGTTAAATAAGATTCTACCAAAAATACATAGATGATTTCATTTAAGAGTGATGTTTTGGCAGTGTGATGCTAATGCAGCAAACATATGTTGTTTGCCTTGTTTAGAAAAAAAGCATATGAAATAGTAGCAGGAAATCTGAGACTTCTTTATGGTCAACATTCAAGACCTGGAGTTTAGCTTAAATAAATAAATGTTCACAGCAAAAATTAGAAGGAATATATTTTCTGAGGTCAAGTATGGCAACAGTTCAGTAGCCACATTAATTTAAAATAATTTCCTTTAACAAAGTCAACTGAAATTCTAGTAAGCTGTTTCTTTTATTGGCTTGCCTCCATTTAAAATTGTTTTGCACATAAATATGTTGGACTTAAGTACAACCTAAAATAAGTTTGGAAGAATACTTGAGTAAAGTGTCCTGCTAGGAAAATGATCAGCAACAAGAAATCAAAGCATGCCATAGCAGTATGCAGAGCTACCCTGAAAATGTTAAAATTGCTTATAGCAGAAAAATGGGGCCAATCAGCTGGTTAGAAATGTTCCACTCCTACCGAATAATAAGTGTGTCTTCAGTCTCCAGTACGGAGCTAGTTTAGCTGGAAGGAAATTCTGAGGTCTCAAATGAATCAGTAGGTGGTAGTAACCCGTGCCTTGAATATCCTGAGATTCGCAGATAATTGGGCAGAATTTGTTACTGTTGTCAGATCTAGAGGAAGCCTGAAATTGGGATAATTTCCATGTAGGTTTGAAAGAGTCATCTTTCTCCATTTCTTTCAGTTATCTTGTTCTGGAAAAAAAATGTAAATAATGTTGGCCACAGTTATTTTCAAAATAGCTAAGATTTTGCATGTAAAAATAAATGCAAATACACTCTGGTAGTTGATACACAAAAGCAACAGATAGGGGAACAGTACTTGACAGTACTTTCTTGCCTACAGAATTTCGTCAAAGTTTCTGAAATGTGGGAATTCCCAGACTTACTGCTTTGCTGCAGCTGTCTGTTCAGGTGGCTCAGAAGATCACTGCAAGGGGAATACCAGTTGTCTTTCTAATATGGGCTGAACAGTGGTGTGCATCTAAGCAAAATGTTAGGTCAGTTGCTAAATTAGTTTTCTTTCTGGATTGGGAATTAAAGAAGGCTGGCTAGAAAATGAGTGTGGATCTGTGAAACACTTACATTTCAACATCTGCTGTAATTTTCTATTAAGAAAAAACCTAATTCTTTTCAAACTCTTTCACTTGCTTTCTTTTGCCCTTTCCTCCAAAAGATGACAAAGATAGCACAACAGTTACTGCTTTACTCACCTTGAGTACTCTCAGTTTGGAAAAGTTGTCTCTCCTACTGGCTCTCATAGTTGGATGCCCTAGTTACCTTGTTGCTTGTTATTGCAGGGTGGATGGTCTTTTTGATTTTAACAAAAAAAGCATTCATGAGAAAGCTTTCATGAGGCAGATTGAACGATTTGGGGAATAGTGAATGTTCACTTTATTGCAGTTACAACAAGACATAGAAGTATTCTAGCAATCTTTATTATTTATCTTCTGTGGTTTAGGTCCAAGTATTAAATGTGAGTGTAACTGACCCTGTGAATGATTCTTTTAATGTAAGTCTCACAGTATGTTAAAATAGACTTCATTCTTGAAGCTGCATCTTTAGTGTTCGCTAGTTGCACTTCTTTAATGCACCATATAAAATGAATTTGAAAAGATAACACTTTAAAATGATCCTGAAATCAAGAGCATCTGCTCTGACCCAGTGTATATCGCAGGCTGTTGAGCCTCACCTTTTGATTTCTGTGGAGTTCAGGTGTAGAAAGTAGGGCATAAAGAGCTTACAAAAGGTTATCTACTTCATATCCCTCCCCCAAGATGGGTGTAACTTTATCTGAAACTAATGGTATTTATTTGACCTTTAACACATTTTTAGGAGGATTATTCAATACCCTATCAAGTTTCAGAGAAGGCAGTTCATAGGCTTTTTCAAAGAGCTGTAAGAGCAGAAGAATGAACCCCATCTGCCATAGTCTTTCCCTGTTACAGGGCTTCATAAGTGCCAAATCTTCCTTTCTGGGTTCTGGTGTCTTATTTGAAAGACTTTTTCCTAGCAATGACTTCTTAAGTTCAACTGTACTTGCAAAGACAACAAATGTTTTTAATTCCTGAGGCAGAGAATGATGACAGATATTTTGTAATAAAAAAAAAAAAGGCATTAGCTTAGAGCCAAGGATGTTGCGATCCTGGTATGTGTCGGTTTTGGAAGCAAATGAGCATGTGTCTACTACTAATTAGGCAGCAAATCTTTATTTAAGGTAGACACACTGCTTAATAAAAATTTCTATGCTAATCTTCTTACCGTTAAATAATTTCAGGTATTAGAAACGAGCTGTTTTCTTAAGGGGTAAAATGTTCCGAATTGCTTGAAAGGTTGAAATATAAAATGAGCTTTCTACTTTTGTACAGATACTCTGTTTTATGGATAATTAAGTTTTGTAGTGTTTTTTGTATGGTTGCATATTATGGCATATGGTTTGCTATTCTGATTCTCACAGTATTGAAAAGAAACAGGAAAAGCCCCAGACCTTGTCTTGAAGTTCTCTTCATTCAGTATTGTTGGACAGAAATCTCTTTGTGAACTTGGATCAGCCTGAACTGTTCTAAGAAGTCAGAAATGGAAAAGTTGTATTAGATCATCTGGTCCATTCCCCTGCAAATACTGGATTGTTCCCTGCAGTACATTCCTATTGTAGTAAGTAAAACCAGCAAAAACTGATGCAACTGTTCTTGCTGTCCCTTTTCTCAATAAAGAAATCTGTTGCTTAGATTTTAGTTTCCAAAGTATCGAGAAGAGGGAACCCACAAACATTGCTGACAGTTTGGAAAACTGGCTCTGGATAAGTGAATTTTTCAAATTTGTCTCTCATTCCCTCAATTTGTTACTTCCTTGTCTTAGTACATGACTCTCCTAAATTCTTCAGCCATTTCATTACTTTTTATGTAGCAGAGATTCCAGTAGTTCTGTAGAGATTTATAGAAAAGAAACATGAAGAGATCATCCTTCAGAGTAATTACGAGCAGTAACGTAGCTAAAACCTGCGGTAGTACACGTGTGCTCTGTTTGGATTTCTTTTTTAAGAGGAACAGAGGGGATAAATAAAGATCTGTTCTAACTACTCTTTTAGCTTATTTTTAGAGGAGCTGCAAGAATTTCCATTTGCATTTGCTTGCTGTTAGTGCACCAGACACGTTTTACTGTTTGTCTGTTTAGCTCCAGGATGAAACTTCTACTTCCACTGCCTTAAACATTTCTGGTTGTGGATGTAATGCTCAAGAGTTCAGTAAGCTGATCCGTTGGGCTGCTATGGAAGCGCTTCTTAACCAATTGCAGTTTAGTGATTGGTTTTGGCCAGCTCAGAGCAAGCACAGTACTTCAGCCAGTACTGTACTTTGCATTATGAAAAGAAACCACAGCAAGTGGTGTTGCTGTCCCTCTTGCTAGGGAGGCATTTGTTCATCCAAAAAGTAGTATGTGGCACTGGAAAGGAAAATAACTACTGCAAAAATAAGGAATATTTGGTGAATGTGGTCTGATTTTTTAACAGTTGCCTACTATCTTGATGGCTGGCCCTGCAAAACCTAAATTTGTGATAGTTTTCTGTTAGTATCACCTGGATGTGACTTGACTTGAAGCTCTGAGAAATTATTTTGTAGGTACTAATGTTTGTCCATTTCAATAGCTAACAACTATTTCCAAAAATGAAATAGCTGAATGTATCCTGATGTCATTTCTTTGGGATGTAAATTGAATCACATGATTACATAGCCCAAATTTGGTACATTGTGATACAAAAGTATTGTGTATTTCTGGTGTGAAGACTCAGGTTTTTTTTCAATATGTAAATGCTCTCATATATGAATATTAAATATGATCACAGAATAGATTAATATGCCTTCAGATGTACCTTGACACACTTGTGAGGTGGGCGGATGCCAGCTGCATGAAGTTTAACCATGACAAGTGCAAAGTCCTACACCTGGGTAGGAGCAATCTCAGGCACAGCTACAGGTTGGGCAAAAAGGAAATTCAGTGCAGCCCTGCGGAGAATGACTTGGGGGTGTTGGTCGATGAGAAAATGAACATGAGGTGGCTTCAGTGTGCGCTTACAGCCCAGAAAGCCAACTGTATCCTGGGCTGCATCAAAAGGAGCGTGACCAGCAGGTCGAAGGAGATGATCCTGTCCCTCTACTCTGCTCTTGTGAGACCTCACTTGGAGCATTGTGTGTAGTTCTGGTGCCCTCGGCATAAAAAGGACATGGAACTGAGGATAATCAGGGGATGATCCATGAGGATGATCAGGGGACTGGAGCACCTCCCATATGAAGATGGGTTGAGAAAGTTGGGTCTGTTCAGCCTGGAGAAGAGAAGGCTGCACGGAGACCTCATAGCAACCTCCCAGTATCTGAAGGGGGCATACAGGGATGCTGGTGAGGGACTGTTCATTAGGGACTGTAGTGATAGGACAAGGGGTAACGGGTTGAAACTTAAACAGGGGAAGTTTAGATTGGATATAAGGAGGAAATTCTTTACTGTTAGGGTAGTGAGATGCTGAAGTGGGTTGCCCAGGGAGGTTGTGAATGCTCCATCCCTGGCGGTGTTCAAGGCCAGGTTGGATGAAGCCTTGGGTGATATGGTTTAGTGTGAGGTGTCCCTGCCCATGGCAGGGGGTTTGGAACTAGATAATCTTAAGCTCCTTTCCAACCCTAACTATTCTATGATTAATAATAGATTAATCATATGAATATATAATATATAATATTTCTATTAATATGGAAATTGCTTTCAGTCTACTGTGGTTCCTTTGTTGGTAATGAGAAAAGTAAAGATAGCATTTACAAAAATGAGCTGACCAGGGCAAATAAAAAAGAATTGATTAGACACATGCTTATAGTGATAAAATCAATGGTCTGCAGATGATGTGCTAAATCTTCAACATGAACTGGTACAAGCCTAGTTCATAGGCAAATTTATATATACTTACAGTTTTTACCCAGAACTTTACACACAAAACTCCCATGTTAATCTGTAAAATCAACAGCTTTGCATCTACAGTACAGAATCAGAGAATCTCTGTAAGGTTTCATGCCTTATTTTCTGTTAAAGGACAGACTAACTCATAACTGTCCAACTCATCACCTGGGAAGAGCTATAGAGGTTCTCTTGGTTCTTATGGAGAGGTCGTATGGTGCTGCTTCTCCTACCCTGTGATGTGTCAGACAATCTGCAGCCAACATCCAGATGCATGCTACACAGACTGTGTGCATTCAGCTTTTGTGTCATGCATCCCAATGGTGAATGCTCCTGCCTGAACATGAGCTCAAGCATCCACATGTTTTGATTTTCTTCCCAAGAGAATGCAGAGGAAATGGATTTCAGATCCTATGAATTGTTCCAATGAGATGTGTGACAAGTAATTGTTCTGAACTCAGTGTTCTGATGGGGATGATGCAGGGACTGAGGGAATGATACCTGTGTCAAAGGACTGGAAGTGTGGTGATGGCCGAGGAAGATGTATTAGGTAGTGTAAGACCTGAGCATGACACAAATGACATAGAATGAAGGTTGAAGGTTGTACTGAGATGGAGTTTGGTTTTCTTCCTGGCAGCCCAGTGATGTAAATGTTGACTAATTCTGCACTTCAAGTTTGAAACAGATATTGAAATATTGAAAAGTTACTTACTTTCTCATTACTTAGCTCTTTATGTATACTTTCTCTGCACCTAATATTTATGCCATCTTCATAATTTATTGTTGGAACTATCTTGGCTGTGGATCACAAGAACTCTTTTTGCTGTTAATGATTATGTTACATGAAAGATGGAGAGCAAGGGTGTAGTTGTGAGGGGATTTTGGTGAATAGTATGTTTGCACCTGTTAAAAGAATGGCAAGAGTGGTTTCTGATTTCAGGGTAGACAAAAAGCAGCCGCCTCAGAAGGAGCTCAGAGGAGCTGTTACCCAAGAACAGCAAGCCTTGAAAATGCACTGGAAGAGAAAGTGGGATGGTGCTTTGGTAGGCATAGGTGGCATCTAATCTCATATATAATGGAATGAGTGGGCTATGGTTTTAGGGGAAAGCATTGGAGAGCTGGAGATATATTTAGGCCACCTTCGAGTGGGTGGAATTATTGAAACTGAAAGATTATACACTAAAATAGTGCTTTGGTACTTGAAGTCCTTAAGGTTCTTTACTGCTGAGTTCTCGGCCATATTTGTTTTAAAAATGCTATGCCTCCCTGGTAAAAGGAATAGGCTGCAGTTCTGTAAATTCATGTGGAACTCTGAAGTGCTGTTTGCTTTGGAGATGGGAAAAAATGAAGGAAAAGGCTGTGTGAGTAAGCATTTACCACCTGGCCATCTGGATGAGGAGGTGTGAGTGTGGTGGTTGGCAGCCAGTAGCAATTCACGGCCAATAAAAAATAATTGTTCTTCATGTTCTAGAAGAGAATCAATCAAGGTTGCTTCTTAAGTTATAGTTTACATCTTTCAGTCAGAGTAAGCATGCAAGAATAAAGCTATCACTCTTGTAATGTAGACTGTCCAAACAAATCACAGATGTGGTCCGTTGTGCTGGTTTGAAAACTTTTACTAAATCTGGCAAGAAGAGGAGGAATTAATTCGTTAATATTGATGTACTAGATAATAGGTGGCAGTTACTGGTCATTCGTTAAATCCAGATCGTCTCAGAACAAGAAAATCTTAATTTTTGTAAGGATGTGCTTGTTGAGTGAATGTTTCTTGTTAGAAAGGCATTGTCCAGTCTTGCCTCAAGTCCTGCTGGCAAAACGTGATACACAAAGTTTTCAATCCTACAGACCTATCTAGTAGTATGGTAGACACGGACAGTATTACCTGCGAAGAAATTTGAAAGCTGCATGGAAGAAGTGTGAGTCTTTTTCTCATTGCCTGGAGAGGAAGCTTGGTCTCCAGTTAATTTTTGAGGCTTCCTCTTGGGTTGTATGTACAGAATATATATATAGGAGTATTAGAATTTCAATGCTTTTTTCTTCCAAAGTGTTTGTAGGTAATGATCTAATTCATAAAGTGAAATATAAAATTGCAACATGCTTTCTGCTTACCTAAAGGTGAAAATTGTGGGAAAAACAGTACTCTAAAAGCAAGCTTCTAGCTGATTTAAAGTAGTTTGCCTTCATATTTAGAGTAATTACCACTGAAGCAATGAGTCGTTTTGCTTCCATCAAAATTACTGCATTCAAAAAAAGTGTAATGCAAGGTGTTATTCCTTATGAAATGCCACATAAATTTAAAGTGTTTCTTTTGAAGCCAAAGTGATTTTTTTTGAGACTTGCTCAATAGCCAGCAACTGAAATCTGCAAGTAAAGAGATCACTCTTAGCTTGAGGCAGTCAGCTGCCTTTAAACTTAATTTCCATGGGAACGGTGATCAGATTAATCAAAATAAGGTAATTGAAGTTTTATAGAAAATAGTACATGATCTTTATTCAGGCTGATATTGTTTCCATGGAAACATTAGGGAAAAGGTAGCTTGCAGCCAGGCATTGAGCAAATGATTGCTCCTTTTGTTGAGATTAAGGCTGATCTGGTTGATGTGTGCGTTGAACCCTTTAACTTGTTTGTTCTCTTATTGAATAAAAATGTACATTGGGTAATAACTGGGCCAAAAAAAAATAGATTCCTATTTGATATCACAGCTAAATCCCCAAACTTTCCACATAGAACATGTAGCAGGTTTACTGTTTCTTTGAATAAAGGCAACATTGTTTTGCCATGTGTGTTCACGTATACATACCTATGCTTATTTGTGCCTTTAATAAAGTGAAAAAGTGTACCTCCAGTTTATTGAAGAAGTTGTCAAGCATAGCTTTGGATGGTGTAACTTTGTAGGAAAATGCATGTCAAGTTAGTATCAAATCAATGGGTTAGTGCAGTTGTGATGAAATATGGATTTTGTGTGATGTTTCAGCTAAAAGTATTATAACTGTGGCTAGTAGATACTTACTAGGAAATGTAAATAATCATTTTGTCCTGAAGGCTATTGAATAGATTCTTCTGTGATAAATACTTAAAAAAATAAAAATCTTTATTTTGTACTTTTGTTACAAATTTAACTTTTTCAGAAGTTTGGACATTTGGACTGTCTAGCATCTTGGAGTTCCTACATCAAGGTTGCTAATGTGTTTAGTAATAGGCACTTGTGACTTTTCATCTAGATTTTTATAAGGAAGTCCTGTGCCTGTCATCAATTCCTTCTTTCAGCCCATTTTGTTAAAAATAAAACAATTCAAAGATCAGTTTCCAAAGTATTGATTAAATTGTCTTTTTGACAGTTTAGTCTCATAAAAGCTGAAGGAGTTGGGTTGATATTGTAAACTTCTAAGAAGTACTGTGCACCAACCAATTATTAAATGAAAAATAAAGCAGATGAGCTTATTAAATCAGAGGTGTGAAGTGTTGTTCTATGACTATTACTCGAAACTTGTGAATAAATCAGTGCTTTGGAATGTAAAAAAACTTTGTTTTAGGGTAAAATCCAGACAGAGGCATTTTTTTGGATCAGTGGTAATTGATTTAAAGTTTCTGCTGGGGAACCTCCAAAAAGTAGCAGAAACACAGCCAAAATGTACTGGACATAAAAGAAGTAAATCAATTCTGCTAAGACAAATAGTTTGTAATTTAGTTGTTACTAAGAGGGCAATATACAAGCTTAGTGGCAAAACTGGTACAGCGGTTTGAAGAGAAGAAATCTATGCTCATACCCAGGTTTTTCTTGTCTTACAAAGCTCATACAGTATTTATTTAACCAAAGTGATACATTTTTTGTCTATGATACAGAGGCCAAACAAAGGTCTCATAAGCTACTCAGTAATAGTAGTCTGATAAATCCAAGACATGCAAGGATAATGTAATTTTAAACTGTTTTTCTACAGTGTTCTTTTCCCTTGGACCACAAGTTCTGTGGCAGAAAATGTGAGGGAGTGTTTTAAACAAATCTTTTTGGTTTTTGTTTTGTTACTGTCTTGGACTATTTTTCTTTACAGATCAGAAAGTTGTAACTACCCAAACAAGTGGTTCAAAAACTTGGTGAAGAGTTAAGAAAGATAGGATGTGATGGTTATAAAATCTTTCTGAAGCATAGAAACTGATGCAATAAGACTTTATAAAGATCTTAAACATAAGAATTTTTAAGGGGGGAAAAAAAAAGCGTGCCTGCTTCCTAGCACCAGGTTTTGTTATTGCTTATGTTAACTTTCCTTCTTGTTTTGGAAATCCTGATTGTATCCATTCTGTAGCTAATCCTCCTGAAGTTAATTTGTAGTGTTTAGTAATATGTGTAATATGACACACATCCTCACTATTTTTCCTCCTTTGTATGAAATACAGACACTCACAGTTTTTACTCATCTTTTCTATTTCTGTTCCCTATTGCTTCTCTTTCTTCTGTGCTGTCTTTAGCACTTCTAGTTTTTAAAATTCTTTCAGTTATCTCTATTTTAACACTTTTTTTTTTTTTCCTTTTCAAAGCATGGAAAGAGAGCAGCATAGTATTCTACATGTGCACTATTCGTTTTGGCTCACAGATAGCACTGTTTGTATAGCAGTGTTCTCTTAGTCACAGCTGTTCCTGTGTATCTGTAGAATCCAGCACTCACTTCAGAGGTGTAAGGGTGTCAGTGGAAGTTCACTTCAAGCATAAATTACACTGAGAGCTGTAGCATGTAAGCAGTTAACATACCAATGCTATCCATGATTACATGCGGAATAATCAATAAGGTGTTGAAGAAATAAGATTTAAAAACATGCAAAGAATAAGGCTTACTCATCTATACAGATCATAGAATCAGGAAATGGTTTGGGTTGGAAGGGACCTTAAAGATCACCTAGTGTCCAACCCCTGTGCTGCAGGCAGGGACACCTTCCACTAGACCAGGTTGCTTCAGGCCCCATCCAACCTGGCCTTGAACACTTCCAGGGATGGGACATTTAGAGCTTCTCTGAGCAACCTGTGCAATGTCTCACCACCCTCACAGTAAAGAATTTCTTCCTAATGTCTAATCTAAATCTACCCTCTTTAAGTTTAAAACTATTTGCCCATGTCCTATCACTACACACCTTTGTAGAAAGGCCTTCTCCAGGTTTCTTATAGGCCTCACTTAGGTACTTGGAGGACTGTTAAAATATCTTTCCCCACCAAGGATGGGTAATTTACAATGGGCAATTGCTCTTGACTGGACCTTCAATGCAATAGCAAATCCTAAATGTTTAGATTCACTTTGACAGTGTGTCTTCAGCATGGTGACAAAGTCCATTTCTGTGCTACAGAGAGAAGGGTTTCATGCCTCTTTGCTCCAGCTGAACCACTCTATAAAGTACCAGTGATGTAAAAGTTTTTCCTGTTCATTTAGTGACAGTTCTAAAAACATTGAATTGACTAAAGCTGTTTTGAGTTAGTTTTCAAAAAAACACTGGTGCCTCAGTGGGCCAGAGTTGCACATGTTCACATGTATTTTGCAGCTGTCTTCCCCATCCCCTCCATTTTAATGAGACAGTTTTTTCCAGAGCATGTTTCCTCATGTATGTTTTCAGGCTGCTTCTATTTCTCATTTGCTAAATAAGGATTGGATTAATTCCTCATCTTAGGGACATTAAGATAGTGTCTAAAGATGAAATATTTGTATGTCATTTTAACATGACCATATAAATTCCTAAGAAAAATATTACTCTCACCTAGTTGGCATGTATTTGTGAAGCTATACTGTTTCATTACATGCAAACTAGATGAGATACTTAACCTTTTATACTCCATCAGTGCTGGAGTTTGATACTATTGTAAGAGTTGCCAACTGTAACTGGCCCCAGGACTCTGATCTTGGCTGTAGAAGCCCAGTCTGGCACACTGAGTGATGGATGTGGCCACTGCTGTTCCCATTTGCAAGTCTAACCAGTAGTGAGGCTGATCATCGATGCCACTAGCCCAGCTGGCCAGAAAGGCTACCACAGCCAGAGCAGTGTCTACCTACATAAGTACTGGTGGTGCTCATGTAAACAAAAAATCAGACAGCCTGGTCCCATTTATCCTCTGTAGCTGATCAGGGCTGAAGTTCACCACTGAAAACACATGCACCTTCACTCTGTAGATTTCTAAGCAGAACCATTTTCACAGATTACTCCAAAAATTGTAGAGGCTCTAAGTCCAAATTAAATAGCCATGCCAGGACCCTGGGCCATTTGTTTGGCTGCTGCTTAAGACCTTGAGTTCTTCTGGATATGGATCTCTTACTTGCTGGCAATTTCAGCTTAAAGATTGCCAGCAAAGTACACACATGATTAAATTCATTAGGAAAATAGAAACACACCCTGCTCTCATGAGTTTCTGGACTTGGATTCCATACACACAGATATATACCCACCAATATTATTAATGCAAAGGAATAAAACAGTAGTCTGTTTTGACTGCTGAATCCAGTTTCTTATTTTAATTATCCCTACTTTCAGTCACTGTGCAAGATGCATCAGTGTGCCCTTCTTTATGAATCTTCTGGTCAACAAGGATATACTTTTGCTTCAGAAGTAAGTAGGCACTTTGTACTCTCCCCTTCAATTTTAGGTTGTTTTCTCTCTTCTGCCCTGCTGCTTTTCTCTCTCACCTTTCCTAGACCTCTAACATGAAATTGTTGCGCCCAAGAGGAGATTTTGAGCCTTGAAGCCACTGACTCTTCTGGCCCAGTGGTTCAGATATAGTGTGACCCTTCATGAAGAACATGATATTTATTGAGTGATGAGGATGTGGGAGGGAGGGCAAACAGTCTTATTTTGTTGGAAAGTAAGTTCTATACTGTCTCCCTATCTCTAACTTGTTGACTTTTGCTAGAAGTCACAACCTGTACAAGTTAAATGCCAGCAACATCAATTACTCACAAACACCACTGTCTCGATTATTTTGACATTTACAAGTTAAAAAAAACCAACCAACCAAACCTGCCAGTTACAAGTGCTGAGAATTATGTCAGGGATAGCTTCAGTACTGCTTGATATTTAGTATGGATATCATCTTAATAAAATCTTAAATTTTAATGTGCTTTACAGATTGGGTTTCACAGAAGAGAGCAGTTTTTGTTGAGATTTAGTGATTAAATAAGCCATTAATGACACCACAGATGTATATGGCTTTAATCAGGTTCAAACCATAAATCAGGATGCAGTTCTGAATTTTCAAGTCTCAAACATTCTAGGAAAAACGTAATCCATGTTTGTAATTGTGTTAATCAGGATCTGAAATACTAAGCTGGTATGTTGAAGTCCAGTATGTCATTAAAGGCTAACTACAAATCATACCATAGCACTTGCCAAGCAATATAATATTTGTAGACGTGTGCCTATGCTCTTTCATCTTGAAACATCCACTTTCTACCAATTTCTACCTAATTCTAACTAATAATCTGACCGAGTTTTAGTATTGTCTTTTCCTAAAGAGAAAGCAATATTTTCCACTTGCATATCAGGTAACCACTGAGTAAGACCTATGGCTTGATCACATTTTGTGTCCTGCTTCTTGCTCTTTGTGTTTTCTGTGTATGTATATTGATCTTTAAGCTTATTAGAACTGGATTATTTTCTGTTTATTTTTCTACTGCTAAATGAATTTTTAATGTATGAGAACTTTAATTCCCTTTGTGTTATGTGTATTTCTTCTCCTTTTATTATTAACACTTCTATAACCATTCTGTCATGTCTTCTCTGTGGGAATATTGTGCTGTTTTTTAATTATTTTGGCTTTTCCACTGATTTTCTGAACCTTTAAGAATGTAGGTAAGAATGACCTGTCATACACTGAGGTGGATCATCTGAAGATGGATACAGTTAGAGAGTACTTCAGTATATTTCAGTTGAGCTGAGTTCAATTGAATTAAGCTGGATCAATTTGTAATTTCTTGTTCTGTCAAGTGAAAATTGATTTTTTTGTTTGATGTGAAAGGAAACACGTCACCTTTTGGTTTTGTTCATGTTATCTATTTTCTATCTATAAAAATGTAGAAAACCACAACTGGTTAATGATACTTCTTCCTAATATTATTTCAGGTTTTGATGGTTTCATATTCAAATGCAGTGTAAATGAGGATAAATTTAGTTTAGATATTGGGGAGAAATTCTTCATTGTGGGGGTGATGGGCCACTGGCACAGGTTGCCCAGAGAAGCCGTGGCTGCCTCATTCCTGGAAGTGTTCAAGGCCATGTTGGACAGGGCTTGGAGCAAGCCGGTACAGTGGAAGGTGTCCCTGCCCATGGCAGAAGGATTGGAACTATGTAATCTTTAAGGTCCCTTTCAACCCTAACCATTGTATGATTCTATGCTAGCTAATGCTTTGGTTACATGTGACTTAAAAAAAGGGGGCGGGGGGAAAGTTTCTGGTTGGAAGCGCTCATGAAATCTCTTGACATTCCAGTAGTAGATATTTTTGTATCTTGTCTATTTTCATAGATCATTACTTCTTGAAGAATAAAATTGCCAAAGTTATCTCTGTATTCCTTTTTATAATAGTAGGAGTACCAGTACAGCAATTTTATCTTTAATACTGCTGTCTTGTCTGTCATTGGGCGATTTTTGCTGTTTTCTACCAGCTTTCCAAAATTTAAAGATACGTCATGGCTGTAATTTTGCACATCTGTGCAAATACATTTCTGTTACCTCTTCCAATATAAAAATAAACGAATATATTTGCTTTGATTTGAAGCTTCCTGTAAAAAGGGTTTGAATGTTTGGATGATTTAATACGAAAGCTTCAAGTGCAATGGTCTGAAATGGTATGGGGAAATGGCAGTAAATCTCTCCTAAATTGCTCCAACATTTTTCCAATATTTTGTCATTATTTTTCATACTCCTCTTTATCCTACAACACATATTCCACTTCAGTGTTGGTGTTTTTCTGTCCTCTGCAGGGAAGGTTGAGAATTAGCTGTGTCCATTAACACTACTGTAATTATCTGGTTGGACTTATTTAGGAAATTTTATTCCTAAAGCATCTTTCTATCCTCTTAAATAAAATTCAGATACTGTCTTAGTCTTATTTTTAAATTAACATTCTTTGTTTGTATTAATTTATTATAATCCCTTTGTCTTATTTCTGTTTATTTTAAATTGCAGCCTGGCACCTGGCTGTACTGTGCAAGCCTCAGCACCTTCTGCTCTAATGTTCTTCTGAAGTGCTCACTGCAAGTCTTCCACTGCTGGTTTTTATCAGTCTGAGGTTTTCCTTCATATCTACGTATTTTCTCCACATTTTTCTATTTTCCTTGATTTTTACCTCTGTTACTATTATTCCCAGAAACAAAAATAAAACTGACTTTAACCTTATGCCAAGTGTAGTAGGGAAGATCATCCTTTACTAACCACCATAAGATGCTTTTTAAGTTTGCTGTTTTTTAAGATTTCCCAACTTTATATTATTGTGTTAGCTTTAGTTCTAGAATTTCACTAGAGATGTGCCTGTCCCTCATTTTTCCAAGTTCCACTTGATTTGCTGTGATCTGTTTGGAAACTTTGCTGTCAATCACATTTTTTAGAAGCAGGGGAAGACTTGAATACAAAGCATGCCCTTGTAGGCATTCTTTTATGACCATATCTTCATTAAAAAGCATTTAAGGAAATGCTAAATCTCACACTTGTGACTTGTCCTAGCAATCTTAAACACTTTCTTAGTTTTACTGATTATTTTCTGGTTTGTTTTGTTATGCTTTGTTTTTTAACCTTGACTGTAAGCAGGCAGTGGGAGAAGGCTGTTTTTAGCTCAATTGTCTGTTCATAAAGGCTGGTGGAGATTTTGCTTTGCCTGTTGCATTTAAGCACCCACATGTGCTGCTGCTTTCTACTTCTGAGCCTTTCTTGTGCATGGTTGATACTGGGGGAATCTACTACTGTTAGCTTTCACATATGAAATTCTTCAGCATTATGTCTTTGCAGGGACTGAAGTCCCTATGCTTTTTAATGTAAAACTCACTAAAAATAAATTTCTAGTTTACATATTTGAGTATGGTTAATTCTTAGGATCTGTTTTTAGTGTTGGAAAAAATAAGAAGTATTTAATCTATAATTTTATTAGCATTTTGGATTGTGATCTAGTGCATGTAGCACGCTGATCAGGTTGTGCCTACAGTGGAATTCTGCTCTGGTGGTGGATGCCTTAAATGAAAGGGGTGTTTTTCATTGTTTGCATGCTTCAGAATAGTTTCTTTTAGAGTGGCAGATTTTTCTTGAGGTGTGTGATAGGCAAACAGAAAAGTAAAAATAGAAAATAGTAATTTAATTATAATTTGTTTTGCATGTGTATGAATGCCTAAAAGGTGGGGTATTTTCTTTCTAACAATAAATTTTCATATATATGTGCATACAGCTTTTAGTGTCATTATTATTTAAAATGTAACTTTTAGTGGAATAACGTGATGTTATTAATTAAAATGAGTTTGTTTGGTTTTGTTTGTCTTTTTTGCATCTGAATTTTATTAATTAATTGACCTGTGCTGTTTCATGTTGCACAGGACATAGAAAAACCTGAACAGTGAGCTACAAATTTCCTCATATCGCATAAATTGTACTGATCCCACTAGATGGTGCTAATTGATAAATGTATGTCTGCGTGTGTATATATTTATATATATATATATATACATATATATAAAAGTATTTACTATTAATTGAAAGCATAGGTGCCCCTGTCTGTGATTAAATTTTGTGGTTTGAATGCGTTAATTCTGTATCATTGAGCTGTACAGAAGTGATCTCATCAATATTGCTAGGAACTTGGGGAAACTGAATTGAATTGGATTAGGACTAAGTTGCATTGAGTAGAGGCTGTAAGGATGATGTTTACTGTATGTCCTAAGCAGAACTAAACCAAACTCTTCATGATTTAGCTTTAGCAGGCTCTGCCTGAATAGTGAAAGTGAAAAAGCACAAGACTATGCCAAGGTTTCCCAGTTTGTTTGCGACAAATTCTATTTTTTTTTGGTCTACTTTCTTTAATTAATTTTTAATTGACAATTCTGTAAAGTCTTTGTTATGTAGGTTTTGGTGAAAAAAAAAGATAAATCTGTCTGACAACTAGAACAGCAGTTTAGCCTTTGTGTTAGAAATCTGCTTAATTCGTGAGCAGGGTTAAAAAAGTTCTTTCCTTTGGATTTATATTGTAAACAGAGCAGTGAAAATTGGTTTTGGAAAAATGTCTGGAAATCAGGCTCATTAAATGATGTAAAAATAAAGACCTTGATTCAAATTTGCAATGAGTGTTTAAAAGCAGTGGTATCAGGAAAAATGAAGACTACAAAGCATATCCTTCATGAGTAAAGGATACCTGTGGGCAAATGAGAACCTTTTAATGTTTTATAATTTTTTTTGTTTGTTTTTTGAAGGAACAGACAAGGCGTTTATTGAGTGAAATATTGAATCTAAGCACATATTTGTTTTGTTTCTAGCATCCAAATGAAATCTTGAATTTAGCTTTCAATAAAGTCTATCAGAAATTAATTGTAAACTACCTGTTTTTATTGTGCATTGCTCCTTTACCTTCCTAGCAGATTTCCAGAGACAACTTTCACCTTTCAGTTGTCTCATTTTAAAGCTGCTTCTTCAGCTGTATTTATTTGACAAAGCACAACCATACAGTTGTTCATTTGTCCTGATAGCTCCTTTATTTGTAAGTGTTCTTTAATTAATGGTTGGGGCTTTTTTTTCTTTAGTGCTTTCGCCTTATTCTTTGCAAGTTACCTCTTCTGTCCTCTAGTTCAGACTCTGGGGATAATTTAAAATGAATGGGTATTAGTATTGGCACAGAAAATATTGTAAATTTATGTCTGAATTCATTTTATGGCTCTTCCATTGCTAATCAACATACCAACATAAAGCAGTGGGAAACAGTGGAATATTGTGAGGTTTTATTTATTTGCTGAATGAGATAGTAAAATTTAGTTGCAAGTCACAAAATGTTCAGGATTACAGTTTTCCTAGCTGTGTCTCAGCAGTAAGATGTCAGTTGTTGCTGGTATGTTTTGTGCTTAGGATTTCAAACAGTGATAGCTTCCAAAACCCAGTCAGTCAGCTGCTGGCATGATCTTTGCTCTTTATGTTGTAGCTGCATCCAGTCTGTTTCTTTCCTTTTCCAGTTTATGTTTAGCAGTATAATTACTTTCCTCTTTCAAATATTTTTTCTTTGAAATATGCAAATCTCATTTTCAAGAATAAGAATATGTTTTTCTGTAGTAGAGAAGCTGGTTTTTCTAAGAAAAAATCCTCCTCTCAAATTCATAAAGATCTTTAAAGTACCACACCCCAAATGGAGAAACACTTTTGCTATATAAAGCAGTAACATTATACATGTGCTGTTTAAAAAGTTTTGTCATAAAGCTAAAGAAACTTTTACATTTCTTAAAATCTGAGTAATACCAAGACTTGAAGAATTTTTTAATTTCTGATGCTTTAGATAAATTCTCTGGATTATTTCTTACTCATAATAACAATTCAAATCACTTAAGGGTATATTTTGCAGTTCTTTTGCATTACTTACAGACTCAGGTGATACCTAACCCGGGTGTATCAACAGAGTATTTAAGTGAAAAAAATGGCAGATTTCCTTAAAGAAAACAAAAACAAGTCTATTGTTGGAATGTGGAATTGAAACACTATAGACACATATATTTTTTCTGATTAATCTAAGTTTGTTAATGTCTTGAATTAAATAAGTTTTTCCTCAAGTTTTGTTCTTACAATCATTGTAAAACCATCAGCTGTTTGATAGCTGCAGGAAGGATTATTTCCATCTGTGTTTAATTACAACTGTGCAACTTTACTGAGTACTCTCTCTCAAAACTGAACGGCTTCATTGGGAGTTACAATCCTTTACTGCTTGCATCAAGTATTCTTTAAGTAAAAGTCTATTTTTAAAGTAGCTTAGACACATTTCTTAATATAATTGTCATGTAAACAAATAGTGCAATTGATTATAAGTATCTCACTATCAATAGCTGGAATATCCCAACGTTTAAGCTTACAATATTTTCTTTTTTTTCTAATTAGAAGTCATTTTAGTAGCATTGGCTTGAAAACTAAGTATATTCTGTGTCTGTGTTAAGTCCTTATCTTCCTTTTGGTGGTGAAGAAATTGATGTTTAGTTCCTTTGGTAATGTGTTTGAAATTCTAGATAAAAAGTGATGTTATAATCCCGAGAATTGTTACGATTTTAAATTACAGTCATTATATATATCTACTTCAACAGTTTTCTTGTATATATGATCTATTTGCTATGTCTGCAATACTTCACAGAAGAATTTCCTGACAGTTGGGTCAGGACCTTTAATGAAAGATTTGGTGTATTGTGCTGAGTGATGAATCCTTATCATTGTTGCAATGAAAGGAAGAGAGAGAAATAAAAGTATTTATGCATGCCCACTTCAAATTCTGTGTTTCAGAATTTAAGAGAATGCTTCATTGCAAAAAGTATACATATCATGGGTGGTGGGTGGGCAAAGATTGCCAGAGTGGTAGGGTATGGACAGGAGGGTGAAGAGCCACAAGTTGAAAAAAGAAGTTTGTGACCTGGAATCCTGAGAACTGTATTGCTCTTCTGAAAAATTTCCCTCGAACTTTTACTGAATTCAAGATGTTTTTATATAGGTCAGTGTGTGCTTTTGGAGAAAAGAATTGCTATACTTTATTTTAGCAAATTCATACTGGTACTTCATGGCTTTACTGTTCAGATTTTGTCTTACTTGAAAATGTAAGGGTAATGCACTAAAATTGTAGGGATCCTTCAGCATCCATGAACTTCAGTTTGAAGAGTGCTTGTTTCAAAGGAGAAAAGGTTTGATGTTGTTCTGCTCCTGCTGTTCAAGGACTACATGTCCTTAGCTGACACAAGAGAGTGGCTTTATTCAAATTTGGAATTGTTCTGATGCTTCTTCCTTTGGAAATGGGGTTAGAAGTACAGAAAAACAATTTTGAAAATACTGTATACAGTAGTCATGTAGGCTGTTCGGCTCTAAAGGATCAGGGAAGTTTATTTTGGAGTAAATGCAACTTGTTTGGCTTTGGTCTGAACTTCCTCTGTCTACCTAGGGACCCTCTTCCTATAAGCAAAGTCATCAAAACCTTTTCTTGTTACTGCCAAAAAAAAAAACATAGTGTATTTGAATGAAGTCTATGAAATCTCATATAATAGCAGCTTTATTTTATTGTATAAGGAACAATGAATTCAAAGTGAAAAGTGTTTCTTACAGAAAAACAAACATTTTAAGAAACTCTGCAAGGAATAACTGGGTTTGTAGCCAGTATTTAATCTGTTTTGCTTAACATTGCAGAAATAAAATAGCTAATGCATTAGTCTTATTACCATATGCTTTCATATTCATTCAGGCCAGATTTGTCTTATTCTTGAGTCCTTTTGCCTTTTTTATTTTTATTTTTATTTTTTTTGTAATATAGGCTTTTAAAAATGATGGAAGAAAAAGGGCAGCATTTCACAAGATAAGTCATAATGGGGTTAAAATCACAAATAACCCTGTTTAGAATACTCTGTAAATGGAAATGAATAAGGAAATTAACATTTCATGTATTTTCTATTCTAATCTCTAACCTTCTAGTAGTTTCAGGGTCCTACTTGAAAAATAAGTATCAATTGTATGAAAACTAGGTGGCATGCTGTGGGTTATTGGTAGTTAAGGAAAAAGTGTGTGATCATAGGCAGGTTATAAGTAAGGCCACGAAAGAAGACTGCAGGAGTTCCAGAAGGGAGCAGTTAGACTGATGAGAGGGCTGGAAAAAATGGGGAAAGATTGAAAGTGTTTGGGTTTAGCTTAAAAATGTCTGAAGAAATACCTAAGTTTTCGTGTTGAAGAGGCCATCACAAAGACAAAGTGAGTAATTGTTCCCCAAGATCGGATGAGAAGTGAGTGTCTGTTGCTGCTGTGGCTGTAGGATCTCAGAGGCAGGTCAGAAGGTACTCCTTGCAGGTGCTGGACCAAACTGTTGATCTGTTGAGCAGCAGTTTGATTCTGTGTGGCAGGGATGCCTGACTCCTGGTGTGTTGGGGTGCCCGGTGTAGTCTTTGTGCGTTATTAGGCTCTGCTTACATCCCTGAGGTGCTGCTTAGATTGTTGGCAGAATATCAAGAGCAAGCTATTCAAGAGCAAGCCTAACCGGAGCATTTTGTACCATTAGGAATCTATAGAATTTATCTCTTGGGATTTGGCTATGTGCAGAAGTTGGAGGGGGTGTTGCCATTGTGTATATGGCCTCTGTCATTTTCAGTTCAGTTTCTGTATTTGCAGAGAGGTTGTTCATCAAGTTCAGGATACATCTGTTCCTTTCCTTCTGATGAAAGTGTCAGGTCATCCTCAGCTACCCCAAGAAGTTATACAGCACTCAAATGAATTTAAATAGGTGGTACACTATTTTCAAGGTACTTACGTGGTCTTGGTTTTAACTACACGTTAAGCAAGGAAATGTTACTTTTCCATATTACAGTAGAGACTGGATGGACTGTCTTTCAGGAAGGTGGTAGTGAAGTAGGAAATTAGTTACTCCACACATTATAGCAGGCTCATACTTTAGAAGTTTTGCTTTAAAATTCCTGTGTTTGGACTAAATATTATTGTTGAGCTGCTGTGCCACTAATCCCACACTTAACTGAACTCATACCTTTCTTACCTGTTTTTTGTGTTCTCAAAATGGATAATAAAAAGTCCTCTCTGCCAGGTGTATTTTTTCTGCATTTAAATGTTACTGACAGGTGAACAACTGTTTGCTTACAGTGTGCTCTTCAGATTAAGAAAACTGATTCTCTGGTGCTATAGCTGTAGCTCTAAAATGTTCCAGATTAATTTATTTTTTTATATTTAATGGCTCTCTGCTTTTGAGCTAAGGAGGAAGGCATGGCGAATGAGCATAATGGAGGCATTCACTAATTTTCTTTCATATGCTTTGGTGACACTAGCATGAAGATATGAAATTCTGAAATTAGAAAGAAGACATAGATCTAAGACACAGATCTGCAGGTACACCCCGCTGTTCATGAAGTATGTGTTTGTTAAAAGTGTCAATACCAAGCACTTAACGGATAATGAAGTAAGTTTCCCATTAAAAAAGAAATGTGATGGGAAGGTGCAATTTCAGTAAACAGTGTACTTGGCACAGAGAAGCAAGAGCAGGATCATCAGTTGCTCACTGTCTTGTTTTTCTCAATACCGGAAGAGTGGAAGAGATGTTTTCATTTTACAGTAAAAATCAAGAGATGGGTCCTTATAGGCCTGAGAATTTGATTAGATCTAGGTAAGACAAAATCACATCTGCCAATGCCCTTGTGACGTTGTCAGAGTAGTCTCAGAACTGCTTCATCTGTGAGACTGCCACAAATAAACCTCTCAGTGCAGGTGTTCTTCCTGTATCTTCCTGAACCATTACATTTTCTCTGCCACGATAATCTTTCTCATATGCCTCCTGTTCGTCAAGGTTGATCAAGGGTGAAGGACAGAGAAATAAGTTAATGAGGCTCAGTGTTAAATGATTGAGGAGGAAACTCTGAAACCACAGATTTAAAAAAAAAAATCTGAGGATAATAGGATTTTACTGTACAATTTACTGCAATATGCACAGCCATTTTTTCTATTTTGCAGCTTCTGGCTAGACAATAAAACCTGGTCATTTGGCTTGAATAACTAGCAACTCACATGATCTGATTTTTTAGCAAGGCTCCTTTTGTCCATAACAAAATCAATACTTTGATTTTGCTAGGTGAGAAAAGCTGCCTTCTTTCCCCATGAGGTTGCTTGTTTTGATTTCTAGCATGCTGCTCTTCTTTTATTTGCTTTAACAATGTTAATTCATAATAATCCCATGATTTTTGCCATCACTGATAGCTGGGCACTTCTGCCATAACAACTCTGGCACACACAGAAGCACTCATAACCAAGTTCTTGATGAATCGAAGTTCAAAGCAGCAAGTGCTTGTTGAGAGTGTAGGTTCTGGTCTCTCCAGGCATTGCTGCTGATTTGCATTGATAACACTTAATTTAAAATAATTCCACTCCAATAACTTTGTAAATCTGTAGATAACACACCATTATATAATTTTTGCAAAATGTAGCCTTGACAAGGAAAATGCGCTTAAATATAATCTAATCTAGCTCTATTACCACATTTTGTAACTTAGAAAAATTACTGCTATTGTGCGTATAGTTTGAAAATGTATTTCTGAAATTGCAATGCAATTAGAAATGTCTGGGGTTCTGTTTTGAAAATAGGGGATTCTGAATGTTGGGTAAGGGACACTTTGTAAGTGTCATTCAGCCCAATCATGGACTCTTATCAACCTTGTCTTTAAGGATTGAATAGATGCTAGTGTAGATTTAGATTAGACATGAGGAAGAAAATATTTACAGTGAGGGCAATGAGATGCAGAAATGGGTTGCCCAGAGAAGTTATGGCTGTCCCATTCCTGGCAGTGTTCAAGGCCAGGTTGAACAGTTTTGAGCAAGCTGGTCAGGTGGAAGATGTCCCTGACCATGGCAAGGGTATTGAACTAGAGGATCTTTAAAGACTAAGATTCTATGCTTGGAGCCTGGTTTGTATGCTTTAAACACAACTTCAAAGATTTTTGTAATCCCAGAACACTTCGGTCTTGATATACATGTTTGTTTGTTGTTTTTTTTTAAATAACGGACTTCAAGTATACATATAACCTGGAAAAGGGAGTGTTCACAGTTTCTTTTGTTTCATGTGCTCTGCTGTAGCACAAAAATGAACTCAGTAGAAATCACATTCATTTCTTGAAACTTTAGGAACTTAATAATAACAGGTTCTCTGTAGAGTTGACATGACTGGGTTTAATCTTTCATGGATTAAATGTTTGAAACTGACAGAAATTAACAAAATGTTTTAAACTGACAGAAATTAACAAAATCCCATCAAGCTCACTCTTGGGCCTCATTTCCTTTTTGTGACTGAGTTGCTTACTTTAAAGGAGTGCTAAAGGAAGTAGTTACTGAATTTAATCAGGGCTAGAAACATCTCTTTTTTCAAAGTGTATTAAGGTCTCCAGTTGTAACCCTTCTTCTCTCCTCTCTGAAGAAACCACCCTTTAGTAGCAGATGAGATAAGACTAAAGCCAAGAAGTTTGCATTTTGGGGTTTCCATCAAAGAATCTAGATGCCTTTTGGGTTATTCCCTTGTTTTAGCTGCTTGCAGGGAGTGTAAACAAGTGATGCAAAAGCAGTTGCACACCATCAGCAGACCGATGCCCATCCAGTCCCCAAGCAATAGCTGCTTTGAGAAAACATGACACCATGTGGTATGAGAGATCCCTTTGGCCAGTTTGGGACAGCTGTCCCAACTGTGTCCCTTCCTAGACATGTGGCCATCCCCAGCCTACTCGCTGTGGGGGGCAGGGTAAGAACAGAGAAGGCCTTGATGCTGTGTAATCACTGCTCAGCAATAGCTAAAACATTGCTGTGTTACCAATGCTGTTTTGGTCACAGATCTATAATATAGCACTGTACAGGCTGTTATGAAGAAACTGAACTTCTACCCAGCCAACCCCATTACAAGAGACAGTCTGGAAGTTTTCTGATTTTTCAAAGTAATCTTATGGTATAGTGATTATGGTGATAAAGAAGCTTATGATTCTTTTATCACAGTGAAAATTGTTAGTTCTTAAGGTTATTTATCATTGTTCTGAACTGGACCAGAATTGAGGTATCTGAATATCTGGTTTAATGTATTCAGAGGCTTGTCTAAAACTTGTAACATTCTGTACTGTGTAATCAATGTATATTTGAAGCAATTTAATATTACTATGTGGAATAAAATTATCTTTGCAAACTTTGAGTAGTTAGCTATCATTTATGCATTTTTATTTTGTCTTTTCTAAAACGTGTAAGGCTAAATTCTTAGCAATGTTCTATGCCTCAAACAGTAATACAAGTCAATTGGCCTGAATAGAAGGTGATTTAAAAGCTCTGCATGTTCTCAGAAAGTAATTTTTCATGATGGCACATTGGGCATTTGAAATGAGTTGTCATTTGATTTGCTGCTCAGCTTTCCTACACCTCATGTATTCATACTGCAGAGTTGTTAATATGTTTAAGATCATTAGTATGCCAAAGTGGCAATGATAAATGCTGTAAGAAGGTTTGGGAACAAATTAGTAGTTTTGCAGTCAGTGCATATTTTTGTGCTGTGTAAACAGGCTTACAGACACCCACTATAAATGAAGAAAAAAATTGGCAATTTTTTCTGGTTCCTTTCATCTGACACAGTAGGGTTCTGGGAGGAGGAGTGAATTAAACAATCTTGTAATTAAAATTCTGCATCAAGCAAAATATGCACACTCTTTCAGCACAGGATGGTATGCAGTTATAGTTGAATGTTTTTATCATTGTAGACCATCATTTATTTTTCTGTTCTAAGTACTTTGTTTTTCCTGGACTCAAAGCTGTTGGTCAATTTAGACAGTGACCTTCCTATCTAGAGTTAAGGTAGTACTGTTAGTGATCAAATGAAAACCCTAATCCTCATCTTGAAATACTACTGTGTAAATGTTAGGACTATTCATAAATGTGTCCTTTGCAGTCATGAGTGCTTTGGAATGATTTTGATTGCTCCAGTTATTATAGAAGCAGGACAGAAATTGCAGATGAAGCCAAAACTAGCACTTAACCGTCTCACCAGTTTCTCTTTTGCTTTCTTTCACCATTATCTTTACCTGTTGACATTTCTTAATATAAACATGGTCCTTTTTGTAGTAACATCTCCATGGTTTGTGGTGTGACTAATGGAGTTAAAGACTCTTTTGCAAACAGTGCATGAGTCTGAACCTTTGGTGGACAGTTAGCAGCTTCTCTATAGAAGAGAGTTTTTCATTACGTATTCATGCAAGTGAGTAAACCAATAAATACAGAAGCTGCATGGTTTTTCTCAGTACTTTGTTTCAGACATTCTTGTCGATCTGTTATGAAGAGTATAATGAAGAGAGCAGTCAGGAAAAATGTTCTGTCTACTGTTACAGACTTTGTGCAACAATATACTCAATGCCTGTCTTCTAGACAGATCTTGGTGCTTTGTATGTGTGTTTTTATTGGCATCCTAGTTTTGATCAGGAGTGTACTTTTTTTAAAGCAATTTCCCATATTCTCAACTTATGCTGCTTTGGTTTGCATCAGCAAGCATCAGCATCCCAGTACGTGAGGTGGATTCCTTTCTGCTGAAACTAAACAAGGAGATAAACTACTAATGGGGATCCAGCAGCCCCAGAAATAATATGTGGCATGGTGATTAGGTCCTCAATGCCAATTCTTCTGTTGCATTAAACAAAGATGGTGTTGCATGTTTTCATGCATGCACAATAGCAGAATTTTGTGTATGCATTTATCTTATCTCCATACTGAAATACCTCATCTAGTAAGGTCATAAACAAGTGAGGGAATGTTTATGTAACTAATAGGATGATATAAGCCTCTGATGTTTCTCAAAAGCTGGTTCACTGTTCCAGAATTACTATCTGCCGTAGAATGATGGTCAGTACAATATTCTCACAAGATTCTCTTCAGTGCTTACTGTCATGATGGTGTTATTGCCTTAAAAAAATCTTTTATCCAGAGGTGTTGACATGTCTGAGTAGTTTGTGACACCCCTGCATAGTTGGCAGAATATTTCACAAATGCGTGTGATGCTTCTTGTGTTTCATGTGCTAGTATGGCGCACTAATGTTGATACAATGGATTTTTCTGTTAAGCTTGTGTATTATATGTTTACACACACTTATTCTTTACCAATGCCAGTTGCTCTGTCAAAAAGACTTAAGTTGGTCTCCTATTCACTTTTTGGCACCTTATTCCTTAGTTACTTTTGATTATTAATTAAAGCTTCATTTTGATTTGGGTCCGTTCTGCATTTTGATACCTCTCATTCTCTTCACCACCAATGCTTTTTGCATGGGCTTTTCAAACAAGGCCTGGTCTCTTAATCTTGCCCTTGACTGCTGCAGCATGATATGTCTTCACAGTCTTGATTGTTTGGTTTGCTTTCTTTGCTAGTTCCTCTTAAAATTTAGATTGATCAATCCATGTAGCAAGTAAAATAATCTGGAAGAGAGAAGGTAAACTTTCTTTTAACCGGTTGTGTACATGAAATTTAGATTTAGTGCTTGCTCAAATAATTGAGGTGTATAGTCATTAAGTACATACTCAGAGCATATTCATATGAATATAAGCATATGGGCAGTAAGATAGTTCCAGGTGACTTAAATGTTTTGATTGTCAATAATCTTTTGTTAGAAAGTAGAAAAAAAAAGAAAGTGGAAGCAAGGAAGATGGGAAAATCCTTTTTTTTTTCTTTTATTTTTTCCCAAGAAACAAGGGGGGAAAAGGACAGAAAGACAAAGCCGATGTGATATAGAGAAGCAGGAATAGGAGTGGAGAAGGTTGTAAAAACCGAAAGACAGAAGTCTTAATGTTCTTTTTAGATATCAAAATTATGCCTAATAAGTAGGGTTCCATATCTGTATTGGAAATTTATTTTGCTTTGATGTACAGAACCTTTGAAACTTCATTAATTCTATCAGTTTTCTGCATCTTTAGTATAGCTCAGTGTCGTTGACAGGAAACCATTTTTCCAAAGCAGTTACAGGAAACTACTATTTGCCAAAGCTTTCAGTATCTCCTTTAAAACCATTCTGTTCTTATGCATGAAGCTGTAGGAACATCAAGCAGTTAAAGACTGTATTTCTTCAGCTTCAGAAAAAGGAGATAACATGTCTGATACACTGCATTTCTTGGGTGGCATCATGTTACGATGAAAATACCCCATTTTGGAGTGCTGTTTTAAATTTTCCAGAAACTTCATAAGTGGAGAACTTTCTAAAATATAGCTGTTAAATCTTGCATTTTAATACTGGTAGGAGGTATCCTATCTGAAGCCAGGTATGTAGTTTGTAGGTGTGTAGTATTGTTCTGTAGAGCCTTTCACAAACATTCTGCTTGCACAAATGTACCAGAGCCCACTAAATAATAATAAAACTACTGTTGTATTAAGGGGATTCCTTCACAGAAAGGAGCTGGGGTATTAGAAACTGATGGTGATATTCTGTGTATGTGCTTATCCCCATCCTGTGTTGTTTTCAGCTGTATGATATTGGAACTGTACCTGGAAATTAAAAAATCCAAAAGGAGAAATTAGGCTTAATTTGTAGGTTTCTTTGCTTAAGATTTTTGGTTTTCTGACTCAGAAATCTCCCTGTGGCTTTTTAAAGAATCCAGGCAGGGGATGCTGCAAAAAAAATGTATTACTGCTATACTTCCTTAGCAAAAGCTTAATTCAGTCTCTCTGGGAAAATCCAGAAACAATTTCCCTTGCCTACAAATGTGCCAAAAATTGTATAAATTTGCAAATGATTATTTTTCCCTCTTGGGGCATATCTTCACAGTAGGTTGTCAGTTTTTGGAGAACCTTGTAAGTCTTCTCAAAGTACCCTTACACTGAAAAGACTAGGTAGTCATAAAAAAAACAATAAAACCCCAAAACCCCAGCAACTTAGTCATCTGTTCAGCAGAACAGTTTTGTGTGTTTTATTTACGATACATAACTCTTGCTTTTACAGACTTGGTCTCATCTGTGAAGAGATTTTTCAGGGTTCAAGCCTTACACTTGAATGTCAAAACTTAAAACAGATGTACTATATTTTTATTTTTTAAGTGTGATACAGTCCTAGATTCCCCATACATTCCACACATTTCTGTTAGAGAGAAGGCAATACTATTAAAGTTACCTGACAAAGAATATAAGTAAACCCCCAGAATATAAGATAAATTTGCCTCTTGTATTAAATAGAATTCCTTAGAATGAAGCTCAAATGGTTGCAAATATGTTTCACCCTGAGTAAGTAAATGTTCTTTCTTCTGCTACTTTGAATCCACTCTCATACTTCTCTGAGTGTTTCAGAATGGTTTATAATTTCTGTTACAGTTTAATTTCATTGAGTAAAATTAATAAAGGAGCAAAGTACTTGCACCACCTTATCCTGTTTAGCTTTTCATTTCTGCATTTGCCAAGCTCACTGTGTTCCTTTTCATCAATGTGGTCACTTAATCTAGACATTTAAATTTCAAATTCTACTTATGTAAGAATTGAAATTTGGAAATATAATGCTAGTTGTGCATGTATTATCATCATTTTAAAATTTTCAGATTCAGTAAAATAATTAGCTGAAAGACCACATGTAGGGAAGCTGCCAAAGCATTTGGCTGTGTGCACAGTAGATTTTCTAAAGGTGGTTGTCATAAATTCAGTTATTCGTCACCCTGAAGTCTGAGAAATTCAGAGGACACCAGATAAGTTTGTAAGTGTGCTCTGTCATCCTTGAAAGGCAACAGAAACAACCTAGGCCCCAGTGACTAGGGAAAGGCAAGTGCTGTACCTGTCTACAAAAAAGGCTAAAATACAATGTGGGGAACTAGAAGCCAGTCAGCCTTATTGTGATTTGTGAGAAAAATTACAGACCAAACCATCTTGGAATGCATTTTTAGAGATGGGGAGACAAGCTGCCTGAAAAGGCATTTTTGCTTCAGTGAAGTTTTTGCTTTGTCAGTTGGATCGCACCAAATCTCCTGTCTTAGTGCATTCAGGAAGCTGTTAAACCGAAGCACAGCATCCATCGTGCATGCACAATTTTATATTTTTTTTTTCCCCCAAAGATAGTTTATGCAAGAAAGTCTCAGTGTTTGCTTGTTTTCTGTCTTTAAATTTCACTGCTAAACACACCTGCAGGTTGTCCAGGCTAAAAACACCTTCCTCAGCAGTGACACTTCTAATTTCTGTAAGAAAACAAAAGATAACATAGACAACTGCTTTTAACCTCAGAGCTGATGGAAGCTCAGCCTGGATAAAATCAAGATGTTGACTAAAGCAATTAAAAAAACTGAAGGTTTTCAGACTTTTGATTTATTATGCCTTTTAGTTATGCAAGTTCACAGTCTTTAATAAATCACAAATTTCTGCTAAATTCAGGGAGCTGCAGCTCCTTGCTTTATTTAGTTTCTATGCTTTATGAGTTAGACATATGAAGTTGTCCAGTCACTTACACTTTTGGTGACATCCAGTATGGATTAGTCTTACTTTGCTCAGTAAACATTGTCTACATAAGCTGTGTAAAGTTCAGACATGTTCTGGAGACAATGGCGCCTTGCATTTAGTTTCCAGATGAGGTACAAAACTTGCTGTTCGGAACACATGATTTTACAACTTAGCAATTGAGTGACTGTGTTGTGTTCATGCTTCATCTTGATGTTTCAGAACTTTGGTATTCTTTAAGTAATGATCTATAGAAGTAATCTTACTAAGGTAACAGAAATGATGAAGGCATTGATGAAGACTTAGATTTTGCTATGCTGCACTGCATTAACAGAGTATCACTCTGTTTTTACTTCAAAAAACCTATAATCTAAATGAGTAAAACCATACATGGACTTAGAAAGTGTAATGAAGCACAGCAGAAGACAGGAAAAAATGGCAAGCACAAGTTTCACTGACATGGCTTAATTTTGTGATGGGTGTAGTTGTTAGGAGTCCAATTTAAATTCAGAGGAAATTTGGGGAGAAAGCTAGGGGAGTCCTGGGCAGTGAGAGAAGTGAGTCCTGCCAGGAGTAAATGTAAGTGGAGAAAACCAAGTGTGGAAGAAAGGGGAAGGCTGGAGGGATCAGCCAGTGAAAAACAGTGATGATCTAGTCAACTACATATATTTTCAGTATGCAAAGACCACTGGTCTGTTTGCTCTTTAAAGCTGGCCTTGCTGCCTGTCCCGTTTCTCCCACAGCAACAAGCTGGGGAGGTTTAGGGTACCACTGGGGTTCCTGCCGCCCAAGGACATACAACACTTCCCAGCCAAATTCTGCACCCTGCAGCCTCTGCCAGACCCAGTTTTCCCCTCCTTGCCAAGTACAGAAGTCCCTGATTTAGCTCCTTCTGCAACTCCTCCAACCATCTGGAGTCCATGCCTCCTTCAGAGCAGTGGAACTGAAATGAAAATAGAAGAATGGGATGTGTTTGCATCAGTTCAGACTACCGTTGTCTTCTTTTCTTATATTTTAATTAATATCTGTACATCTGCATGTCTTTAGGAAAATAGCATAAATAAAATTGAGTGTTTAATATAGTGCTTTGTGCCATTCTGAAATAACTTTTGAGAGACTTGTTAGAAGCTTTGAAATATTTTGTCTCTTTAAAGCTTTCACACTAGAAGAATCTAAATTTTGAAATGCATAACTTGTGGAGGAGGGAAGAGGGTGGGTATTTACATCGTAGTGTATCCTTTTCCCTTTTGAAAGACCCAAAGCACACTGCATTTTTAATGTTGATAACTCCTTATTAAAAACTTTAAATGCTCCACAATGACTTCAAGTTGCTGAAGGACTGCCTTTTTCTTTCAGATGTGTTAGAATTCTATATTAGCACTACTTTGCCCTTATTTCTGAATTATTTTAATGATGGCAGCCATGCCACCAAGCTGTCTGTCAAGATGTGGGTGGCGGACTATTATTTCACTTCATAAATCATAATTTACAGGGTTTTTTATATCCATCTTGGGGATAAACACTTTATGCTTTGTGTTTTCAGCAGCAATATAAAATGTAATTGATACTTAGAGCAATATGTTAGAAACATGGACAGAGAAAGCCAGGAGAGAAAAATCACAAATGTTTAGTTTTTCTGTGGGTTGGTCTACATACTGAGCATTTTTTCCATCTGATTTCATATTCTTAGCACTTCAACAGAGGATGATGATGAATTACATTTACATGCTGCCTGTAGGTTACTGTAAGGATGTTTCTTTAGTTACAGACACTCAACAGATCACTTAGCTCAACAGGGTCATTTTCTACCATTTCTGGTGTTGCTAAATAAACTTACCACTTTGTCCTATTGTCTTCCAGATTCATGAAAAACTGCATTATTATGAAAAACAGAACCCGGTGCCCGTACTTCATGGTGCAGCAGCCTTGGCAGATGATGTAAGTGTCCCCTGCTGAGATCACTGGTACCAAGCCTCCCAAAAAACTGTCTGCAAGCAGAACTCCTCATAGTGCAAACATATGAATGTTATCCTCTGAGCTGAAATCATAAGAAGCTGCAAATGTTTCCAAAGGGGCTGTCATCACTGGGTTTGTTGCTGATATTACTTTGATTTTCATTCACTTGCCTGTTACAAAAACATTGCATCTAGATAGCCTCTTGTTCTGCTTTAGTAACTACGTAATAGAAATTACAGGTTAGAACTCTACAGGGAAGGGAAAAGCTGTCAACTATTAGTGTTTTGAGAAAGTCACAGACAAGAGGAATGTTTTGGAAAAATAAAGACAAATGAGATAGCAGCACTGCTGACAGAACATGAAAAATGGCAGATAATACTACAGAAATGAAGCATATGAAATGCCTAGGAAGGAGGCTTGTTAAAAAATAGAAAACTATTTAAGAAAAGGTACGGTAGTGATTTATTGATATTGGAGCTTTCCAAATTACCTTCATAACCAAAGAATAAATTGTAAAAGTGGTCAGCATTGATGGAGTAGTTAATTTCCTGTTACAATAATTTTTATTTTAAAGAAAAAATCTAACCTGCCATTTCTTGCTATTTGGTTAATTCTAGGATTCAGATGAATTGTGCACACACCTGTATAAACTATGACTGAACTTGAGGTAGGCCAGGATAGAGAAATGTTTAAGAAACTGTGGTTTAGGTGAAATCCAGAAATCTTTGTTGTATTTGATGACCTCAGGTTGCTTTTTGGAAAAGGCAGTATGTATAAGGATCTGTTTCTAATATGTTATGTTTGAAACTTCATGTACTTTATAGATGTTTTAAAATCTTAACTATCTTTTTATATAATTAGTAGCTTTTGATTTTTTGAATTTTACTAATGTTTAGATGCTGTGAGTCAAGAATGGTAATATTTTAACAAAAAACTAAATTAAACATATTTGAAGTCTATTGAAAATAGGATATAATGTATTTTAGTTATGTTTCAGTAGGAGGAGAGCTATATCCTGTAACATACCAAATATAATAATGCATTAGCTTTGCCATCAGGTATATATTAGTAATATTTTCTTAACCTTCAAGTAACTGAATGATGTTGATAGTAATTTTGAAAATTAGAAAGCTGGTTGAAATTCTCTTCATTGAGTTCTTGGTGACATATTAATAATCCTTGTTAACATTTATGTTATAGGTCTCTGGCCTAAAATTCTGAATAAGAATAATTTCTTATTTTTGGATGCAAAATTTAGTATTTGATATTTTCAGAAATGCTGAGTAATGTCCTTATTTTTTCAGCCCATTTACAATGTATACTTCTAGAAATCCCCAAATTAAAGTACTCTGTCACTCCTCAGTTGAGAGAGGTCGGGGGTTTTAAACATACAAATGCATTATTATGTATATATTTTTATATACATTTTATTTTTAAAACATGTAGATATGTATGTTGGGACATTGAGTGTGCCTAGACATTTGCCTACTTTTTCAGCACAGCTTCTTTTTAAAGGTGCTCTTGCTGCTTCTTCATTTTTTCTTATTTGTAGGTAAGCAGCGAGTTTTATGAGCACTGACCCATAGAATGAGGATGTCCTTTAGCAGCTGAAGTCAGGCTAGCATGCTGCAGGATTCTCTGTGTTTCAGTAGTTATCAGCAAACTTTGAGGAAGCTAATTTATATGCAGTGGGTTTTGTAACTCTAAAGTCCATGAAGCTCCAGGATTAAAGTGCTATTCAAGTTTTGTCACATTTCTGACTAGTTTTCAGTTTCAGGGATTTATGAGCATGTTGGTGATATAAAGCACACTTCTGGTTCAGTAGGCTTTAAATTAATATTTTCTCTTCCTACTGATAATAACTGTTCTTTAGTTAAAGAAGGAAATATTCTTATTAGCAAATGAATATTTCCTGTTTGATTTAAAATACAGAATTGAGGTGCTGCTAACATAACCAAAACCTGTTTATGGAGCATGTTTTTATTCTTGTGTTATTTTGAAAGCAATTTTAGAGGACTATTGTGGTGAGGCTTCTTTTGTTATTTTCATATTCCTATTTGCCATACTTCTCTGTTCTTACCCCCAGTGACCTTTAGGCTGAATTTCCCATCAAAGATTCTATTTGCCCCTTTTTTTTGAGCAATGATGTTTGACTCTTGATTCTGTGCACATGATCTAAACATTGCTGGGAGTATAGGTACATATGGCAAATATGGCTTCTAGATTATTAGACTGTTCTGTCAAAAGAAGTTTTAGGACTTTCTCCAGAAGCTTTAAACCTCCAGGCCTTGGTGCTCCTCATCTTGTTGGGCTCACTCCATATGTGCCCTTGCTTTGACTTCCCCTCTCTGTCATGGCAGCTCTTCATAAAAAAAAATTAGTGAAATGTTATGGTTCTCTCAACAGAGAATCATAGATGTTCTCAGACCACTTTTCCTGCAATCTTTGGCATAGGAGGTGATCAGCATGCTATCAGTGTGCCCAAAGTATGCTATATAGCTTTTACTGCTGGTAGCTATCACAAACCTTGGCACTTCAACAACACAATAAATAAAAATCCAGTCCAGAAGTCCTAGAAGCACAACAAGCAGCTCTTTTTATACCTATTTGCTAACTGGAAACATGGCTTTGTCATCCTCCTATTCCATCAATGGAGCATTACATGTGCCTTTCAGATGTATAGCAATTCTTGGAAAAAACTTTATAAAACAATTTTTAATTATTTTATCCCTGAACAAATACTTTTTAAATTATGAGATTAAAAAGTTAAAGAAATAACAAAATACTGTTTTTTTCTTACTGCACTAAACCTTAAGTACCTGTAATTACATTTGCAGCACCAAAGCAAATGCCAGTGATGCTGAAGGTAATAGATGTTTGTGTACAATTCATCTGAGAGAGAAATAGTGAAGCAGTCATTTTTACCAAATGATTGCTGGCTTTTGTCAATGAAATACAAATTAATAGATTTTATTCTCTAGCGATGAGTAGTACAGGCTAAAAAATGAAAAGAGAACCAAGGGGAACATGTGTCATATACCTGCTGTCATTCCTGTCATGGATTATTTTCAGCTTTGCAGAGTTTTGTCATAGAGCATGCAGACTAGGTTGCAGTCAGATTATCTCAATACTTGGCTTTGTGTGCCTAAAATATTTCATTCTGACCTTTCCTACAGAGGTTGTTTTCTGTATTGAGACCAAATACTGTTAAGATTAGCATAGATGTATTGGATGGGTCTTTTTATCTATGAGTTATAGTTAGAAGGCTATAGGACTGTAGGTGATGAATTTTTTTGGTCTGTTACCCCTGTACTAATTTGAAGGTTAAAAAAACTTCTAGATTTGTGTATTATATATAATTATGCAAAATATACTTATATCCATTTATCTTGAAAATTTATACAAAATGAAAGCACAAATTTAAAAGTAGGCTAGATGAATAAAATTACTTGCTGCAAGTAGCCAACTTTCTTTGAGACATTTTTATGATACTGATTTAATGCAAAGACAATTATTATCTGAAATCACTTTTTGGATTATAAGCCATGCAGCTTCAGAATTTTAAATTGAAGTTCAGTGTGTGAAATATGTTTTAGCTTTTCCTTCTTCTGGAAAAATAGTTTGAGTCTGAAATCCTGCAGTAAAATATGCCTCATGAGTCCAAATTAGTTGAGAATGTCATGATAAGAAAAACTCAAGAAATAAGCCAAATAGCCGTGGGATTAAATGTTAGACTGCTGCTCTATTGTTCACCAAACCACAATTCTGTAGTATAACCAAACATAAATTAATGATCTTGTTGTTAGGACGTAGTTTGTGCATTTTAGGGGCTTGAATTGTTGATGACCTGTTATAAACTATATTATGGTTAACTTGTTTCACGTTTAACAAGCTCCTTCCAGTGTATGTGTAAACATAATAAAAGGTTCAGATTGCTCACACTGTAGGGGCACTTTGCTTTCTTATCCCAGTCCTAAACAGCACAGCTACTGTGGGTTTTTGGAAGCAGTGTGGATTTCACCACCTCATTCGAAACTGGTTTTTATAGACAGCGTCAAAGTTTGATCCAGTCATTTTTACAAGCAGTCCTTTGTCTGCACGCAAAGGACCATTCACTTAAATGAAGTGCTGGGATTTGCCCCCATCACTATAAATCAGAATGTGATCTGGCTACACCCTTGCCAGAAATGATTACTTGTGTTAAACTGAACCAAAAGGCCTGGCTTAAATCTGGTCCACTGAGGGCCAGAAAAAGAAGTGTGGTTATTGGTGGTGTTTTTCTTCATGCTGGCTTCTATTTGAACACACTGAAAAGTAATAATCTTGAATAAGATAGATTCTGGATTGTCACTGATGCACTGGGCAAAACAATGCTTTACTAATGGTTTTTGTGTCTATTCCATCTCCCACCCAGCTGGCTGAGGAGCTGCAGAGCAAGCCACCAAACAGTGACATCAGAGAACTGTTGAAACTCCTATCGAAACCCAATCTCAAGGTGAGGATTTGTTGCACCTGCAAAGTGCTGTCATCATGGGTATGAGCATCTGCTTCTATGGGCTGTGCAGAGAATTATCTGCTTTAATAAATATGCGTGCTTTTAAGAAGGGACACGATGTTAATCAGAAATACGTTGAATGTTGCCCTTAAATTCTTATGCTGTTACTGATATTTATGAAAGAAATTCAGTGGAAAGACATCGCTTATCTACAATGGATGTTCTAAAAAGTAGATACTTAATATTTGTCTTTTGCTAACTTTTTTTTTTGCATCTGCTTCAAAAAGTTATTATAAATGTGCTTTTACTAAAAGATTTTCCGTCATACCATTGATTTAATTGCACCATGCGTAAGTTGAGCAAGCTGATACTTTAGGCAAAATTCCTGATGGATATTATTTTTTAAAAAAAAGTAGTTTTGAGAACTTTCTTCAAAACTCTTGGGCTTCTCTGCAGTACTTTCAGGGAACTTCATACCTTTTATCTGACAGTAGACTGTAGAACCATTGAATTGCTGAGATTTGGAAGGTTGTCTAACCAACTTGCTGCTCAAACCAGGGTCAACACTGACTTCAGAGCAGGTTGCTCAGGGCTTTTTCCCACCAGATCTTGAAAATGCGTGGGAACAGACATGCCACAAACACTCTGTGCAGCCTCTTCAGATTCCTAATTATCCTTCTAGTGAAAATGGTTTCCTTATATCCAGTCAGAACCTCCCCTGTGTATTATTTTTAATGCACACTGTCACTTTTTTTTTTCCACTCTAAAGAGAAGGAAGACCTTAGTGCTCTAGATGCATATCACAATGGTAATTACATGCGGCAGTTGGTAAGTTTAGAGGAAAACTGTAAAGTGGAAAGTAGCTCTTTTTAAGACAGCTGCTTCCCTATATTCCCTGTAAATCACTGATCTCAAAACCCGAGACAGTATGGTATTTGCAGAGTGCTACAAAAAAGATCAATTATACCTACTTTTTAAAGATCTTTGCACAGTTGGTTATGCCATAGTTTGCAAAGTGACAAGCTGTTTTTCTCTGAAGGCATGAGTAATGTCAGTGGTGTATTACAAGAGGAGCTCTTGGTGCATCAAATTGCAGAGATCCTAAGCTTCGCTGTAGGTATTGCATGAGTGAATGTCCATGTGTATTTTATACTTCTGAAGCTTTAGTGGACTGAGTATGAAGACAGTTCATTTGCCCCAACTGCGTCTCGCCCTCTCCTTGCTTTCTCATTCCCTTGCTGCCTTGCTCCCCTTCCCTCCATTGGTCACTTTCTTATTCAGTCATTCTCCCTGTTTCTTGGAAGCAGTTAAATGCAATGTGATAATCTTAGTGGGATTCAGGGAAAAGTGCCTTACCCTTAGTGTGGTTAATGTGATTCAACAACTGCAGCAACTTAGCAAATGTCTTTCTTGGTTGCTGTGCGAGATGTCTGGCTGCAGGCCTTTGCATGGCCAGAGTGCCTAATCTTGCACAAAGCACACGTTTCCCTGCCCTGCATAGCTTACGGGTGTTGTGTGCATTAGGGGAAAGAACTGGCAGCATGTGTGATATTTTTGCCTATCCATTACCTTCTTCACCTGCCATCACATGGCAAACATGCCTGGGAGAGATACTAAATTACCACAGTTTCCTACTCCAACAGGTTGACCAGGTAAGTGTGTAAAGCAGAGGCTGTTTAGTTGAGATTCTTCTACTGATTTTCCCGCTCTCTCGCTGGCAGAAAAGGAAGGAGGCTGCTGAAACTCAGTATTTCCAGTTCCTCTGCAGAAAAGCCCTGGAGTCTGTGCAGCTGTATCTGAGCTTATCTGGACATTGCATAAGCTTTTCAAGCCTTTCATTATTATGTTGATAGCTGGAGAGGGTTTCTTTGTTTCTTTCCTTCTTGTTTCCTTGGGCAAAATGATGTCTAGAGCAACTCTTTCTCACACATCTGAAATTATTTGGATAACTGATCTATCTTCCCCAGTGATGTTGCATAGGCTTTATCTAGAAGCTTGTATATTGCTTAATTTGGGTTTGATTTAAACTGGCTGTATGCTATTCTGTGGGGAAAATTTATCCCTCCTGATTGGCTTCTAACTGCACCGTTAGCTGGAGCTGACAGGAGAACTTCTTTACAGCTCTGCTCTAATGTTCATGGCGTGGTGAAGGATGGTTAGGATTAGTTCACTGCACTGCATCACTTTTTCCACAAGTGGGGTGGTGTAGGGGGACTGGTCTAGGAAGGTGATTGTAACTTTGCAGGTTTGGTTAACATGCCAAAAAAGGCTGGGAGAAGTTTCCAGCAACTGATTAAATTCATATTTCTATATTTTCACTCTGTGTTATAAAATTGTTTTGTTGAATATATGAGTGTTTGCATCTGATGACTGAACTTTTAACAGGTTTGTGTTGTTTGTGGTTTTCATCCATACAGAAGTATTTTAAAGAAGAAAATAATTTCTCTGAGGCAGTTACATTTATCAGACCTGAGATTTCCAAATTTCCTAAAAGTAATTCCAAGGTTTTGTCAGGTGCATTTTTTTGTTCTTGTGTTTGAAAATAAAAAAAAAGGGCATTTCTAGTCTTTTAAAAACTGGATGCAATATCCAGTTACACTGAGTGGCTCGGATCTGGGGTTGGTTATTTTTTTCCCCTGGTCTAAAATGTGGTATTCTTTACCATAATTAAATGAGCTAATAATGGTTGTAGTTTATCTTTTCTGATTAAAACAGAACTCTGGAAGTAGAACAGAGCACGTAGCTCTGGGAAATCAAGTGGATTTGTTTATCTCTCTGTGAGAATTGCATTTCCTTTTGGATGTAAAATATGATTGCAGAGTCCCATGGCTGCAGGCCAGCCACATCTATTGTTCTTAATTTTCAATGTTGAATAAAAACTTACAGTTTACATTATGTAAACTTGCTATACCTTGTTAAAGGTATCAACAAATAGGACAGTATTTCTGTACCTTGGAACCCAAATCCAGTTGAATACAGTATTTGATTTTTAACCAGACCTGAAATTAGCTCTTTAAAATGCACCTTGTTATCTCTCATTCAGAAAGCGTAAGTACAGCAGTGTATATCTTCAGCTCTTTTCTGTCATAACCGCACATGTGCGATCGCATGTTTGCAATCACTTGAGGAAGATAACTGTTAATAAATGCTTACACTTCCAGGGGGTAAGTATGCAAGTTTAAAAGCTCTGCTGAGGTGGTTGTTCAAAAATAGCATGGAAATTTAACATGTCAAACTTACAATAATGGTAAATAACCAGAGCTAGATGTACCAAAAGTTACATTGCTGTGTTTGTGTTTCTTAAAGCTGTGAGGTATATGAGGGTTTTATTTGGTTTGTATTATTAAGTTGCAATAAAATACATACCTTAAAGGTATAAAACATAAAAGATAAATAAATTCATGGTGGGGCCAGGGCAGCCTCTGGGCAGTGCTGTTTGGCTTTAGTCTGAATGGTGTTTGGACCTGCATGAGGACATGCTTGTGTGATTTACAGTGGTGGCAGAGCAGGCTTGGATCCACTTGCCTAGCTCTCTGTAAGCGTATTTTAAATTTCTGAAAGTAAAATTTCATGCTTCTGCTGCTGTCAGTGCTTCCTGAGTATTGTAGCAGCAGCACTCACCTACAGGTTCTGTGTTGCGGTGGGGCAGGCCTGTCTGCCCCCCTCCAGCTTAGGTCTCACAAAGTGGACAACAGCTTGGCACACCTGTACTGAACTTGCTGTACAAACCCAGCCTGCTGGCCTGTCTTCTGACAGATGTTGAGATTTTGTGTTAATCCTTTCCATTTGTTCAACATAGCAGCTGGTGCTGTGAATTAATTGTGTATTAGATATTATGTGTAGTGCTATCATCTCCATTATAAGTGACAGGCAGTGTGGAATGTCATAACTTCACATGAGCAAGAAATAGAGGGAGGACTGTGTTGCTGCTTGGAAGGTTTTATTCTGTATAATTCAGGCTAATTAGCTGTATTTGAAGACGAGGTAATTCCTGACCTGTATGGGAGTAATCACTGCACCCACTCCTGAGTTTTTCCGCAGTTCCTGGAATAATTCTTAAAGACTTTTATAATTCTTAAGGTGTAACCATGGATTAGATTATTTTTAACCATATTTCAAGTATAATTTGCTAATTTTATGAGGGAAGTATTTAGGAGATGGTTTTTGCTTTCAAGATTTGGGCTTTAGGTTTCAGTTATACATTTTTACAGGTTTACAATTACATTGTAATTACAATTTACAGATTTGCATTTACCTTAAAGTTATGACTTTATGTTTGAGTGAAAAACAATGAAGAACTTACGTAATAAAGTATTTTTTATGTGTAAAAGAAAGGAAGAAATGTTCCTTAGTTTCCTCGTTTAGGGACAACACTGAAGTTACTTAATGTATGTTGTAAAAATACCCAACATATGAAGCTTGACATAACACTAAACTTCTCTTTTACAGAAGGCTTAATTGGTTTTAATTATTTTCTGTGATGTGATGTTATGAGCGGAATATATAACAGGGGTATACATGAGGAAATTTTTGTTTTTCTGGTTTAAAGAGAAAACACCCATGTGTGTGCTTTTGTGAAAAAAAAAAAGAGTAACAGAATAAAGAAATCAGTATTCTCAGCTTTAATAGTTTATGATTTGGAGAAATGTCAGAAACTTATATGACAGCAAAGTGAGCGCATGTGAAGAGGGGAGTTGTACCAAACTTTGGAACTAATAATGAAAATTGTAAAGGTTATGATCAGGTAGGCACCATTGCAATTGTGAGAGATGTCTCTATAGAGCAATTTGGCATTTTTAATGGATCTGGAAGAATTGCTATTGTCTGAGAGCACTATGCTTTTTTTTTAGTTAGCTACATTCCCTAGAGACAAAATACTTTTTAATTGTTTTGCAGTTGTATAAATTGGGATACATAATTGGAAGATGAAGATTTATAATGTTAACACAAAATATCTCTAAAAGGGAATTTAATTCTGGATTTTTAATGCACGTGTCACAATCAAGTTAGTAATAGTCTTATGTGTCAGTAAGGATGCAAGTGGGAAGAAGGGGCACTAGAGCTCTGTCAGTCACAGGGTAGAACCCCAGTGACAGACACTAAGGAGATGTAGTAAATATGATAGATGATCAAACTAAGCATGAAAGACTTTAAAGCTTCCAAATTCTTTTTGACTTTAACTAAAAAACTTTCTTGAGTAGTAGGTCTCAGTTCCTTTTCTAGCAAGCTGGTAAAAGCTGCATTCTTTTTAGGACAGTGCCGTAGCACAAGCTTGTAATTGTTGTTTATTTTCAAAATTATTTGAAATCTGAAAAACTGAAACAGTTACCTATAGGAGTTAACATTTTGTCGATGTGGCTGTAAAAAAAAATTCTGCAAGAAGAGTCTTTTAGTCCATTGAACACTGTTATCCCAACTGTACTAACTTTGAGACAGGCTTGGGATCTATTATTATAATTAACTAGCTCTTAGCTTTGTGTTTATAACGCAGTTACATTCCTGATCCTTGCATATTGAAATGAAAAATTTACCATTTGAATTTAAGCTGTATTAGGGTAAATACAGTGTGTTATAAATAAATATAAAATATGACCTTCATGATCATTGTTGTAATGGACAGAAAAATAATTATTTTAAAAGCTTATGCCACTGTGCTAGTACTGTTCTGAGGGATGTTTTTATTTCTTATGACCCAGAGGAAATTAAGCATTTTTTAACCACCTAAGAATGCCATGGTAGTTCTGCCTGTTTCAGTGGGATTTAGCTTCTGGTTTTGTGTGCTGAAAGGTTTGCCAGCTGCAAGTCTGAAACATAAGCCAGGTTCTGAAACAAGAACACAAGGCAGGACTGTGAATAACTTCAGTGCATCATGGTACGCAAGAATGTAAAGTATTTGGATGACTTTGGACACTGTACCTGTAGCCTTACAGGGAACAAGTGATGGATGTACTTGAAGTATTTTTCTTGGTTTCTTTTTCATTACCATAGAATGAATAGAATTTTGGAAGTAATTTTAAGGTAACTTGCAGAGTGAAGGGAAAACCACTCTCGGATGACTGGAAATGTTTTCAGATTAATTTATCCATGGACAACTTCAATGTGCTGTTCAGAGAAAATAAGGATTCTTTAAGTTGTTTTCAGTTTTTTAAAAATTACTTTCAAATGACAAAGATGCATACACCAGAAAACTGTAAATAGGATTTATGCTTGCTGTTTTACCTGCAAATTATTTGAGGTGTACCTGACTTCCAATTTCACAAAGCATAACCAATTTGCATTTGTAAAGGTTTTCATATAATAAGTACCTCCCTGGCTTTCCTTAAGAATAGGACTATGAATTAAACAAAACTAAGACTGCAGATAATGAAGCCACGACATTTTGCTTTTCATATGTTTCTGTATTTGTTTGTTTTTTTTTTTTTTTTTTAATATAAGTAGTGCTTCTTCTTGCTTGAAGTGTACCTTTTCCTTTGTTCTGCCCTGTTCTGTTTTTCTTGTATTTACTGGAATGTAAATACTGAGGCTCACTAGATTTGCACAGTGACCCAGTAGACTGTTCTAATCAAAGTGCTACTTGTTCTGTACAAAACAAAAACACAAAACCAAACAAATATTTTAAGCCTTTATCAGCAGAGCCTTGTAAATCTGCATTACAGTCACTGGCAAAATTTGCCACAATTTACTCTGCAGGAAACAGCAGGCATTTTTCTACAAGAACATTAACATACAAAGCTTTCGGAGAAAATATAAAAGAAAACCTGGTTTTGCTTTGAAAACTTCATGAAGCATTTCTTATGTAATTTAAAAAAATCTTAATCTAAACTTTGTCATCTTTCCAAATTTTCTTTGTAATTAGACTTGCTGAGGATTTTCCATCAGGCCTTTTTGCTGAAATATGCAGTTTCTACAAAGTCAATGTTTTCCAATGGAAATCGTTAGGATTTGCCTACAATTGTTCAGGTTTTGCATCGGGAGAACCCAAATACAAATTTCAGGTTGGTTGACATCTGAGCTACATTTGGGCTGTTACTGTATCCCAGGCACTTAGAGAACCTTTTGGCCCTGTCCCGTTAGAGACCTGTCTTCCCGAATGCACCAATGCTTTCTATTTTGCTCATGTCCCTGAGAGACTATTCTCCTCCTCTTTATGAAATACTCATGAGCACACATGGTAACACAAACTACAGCATCTGTTGAGGAAGCATTATTTACCATTATTTATAACCATTTACTCATCAGTGGACTTTGAGGTTTGCTGGTAGGACTGATTACAGGAGTTATGCTCCTAAATTAAGAGATTTTTACAGTACAAACCAATTTATTAATATGGTGAGCTGGAGTACATTGTACTTCATATGTTAACTGAAAAGCTACCTACCTAATCCTCATTTGCAAAATCAGATGTCATTAATTTCTGAATCTGCAAGAGCCTGCTTTATTTTTTTGGATTGTGGACTGTGAAATATCATCAGTGAGAGAGAAATATTTATTTTCTCCCAGAGTAATACATGCAAATGACTAAAAAATAATCGAGGACCACAGCACTGATGGTTTGATAACACTGGTTGATTGATAGCCTATAGATGTACTGAGAGCTGGGGAAGGCAAGGCTGTGCTGGGCAGACTTGTGTTGGCAAGCAGATGAGATCCTTCTGCCCAGTGTTTCCTGCCTTTAAACTATTTGCCTTTAAACTATTTGCCACTTTGGGAAGCCATCCATCACACATTTTGGCAACCTTGTTAGAAGAAAAATAGATTTTATTCTCAACTCTTTTCAGCTTTAGACTTTGACTTCCTATTTCCATTTCTGCTTGCACCCATAATTCAAAGGAGATTTTTATAGAAAACTTTTTTTGGGTGGGGAGTGCTGGGAGAATATGTTACTGTCTTTATTTTTGGAGTGTTCATGTTGCTGGAATGGAGTAAGTAAAACAGAAATGTAATAGCAAAATAGACCTTTTAAAAACAGCAAGAAAACCTCGATTTTTCACATCTGACAGGCAGCAAAAATCAGAAAGCAGTTGTGGCTCACTCCTAAACATGGTAGGAGCTGACAGAGCTTACATATAACTATGCAATATATTGTAAACATAGGTATAAAATTATATAAAGGAGATGAAAGAATACTGCATGAATATATTTAAGCAACAATCATGTTACTCTGGAAATGCTCTCAGGTTCGATTCATGTGATAACTCACCCAGTGTCCAATGGACAACTTGTATGTCAATCTTCTTAGACATATGGATACGAGAGTGCTTGCTGGGAGCCAACATATAATAAACAAAGTGATAGATATAATAAACAGAAATGGAGCCAGGCAGGTTGGCAGCAGAAAATAAAAATTGGAAAAGTAAATCAAAGAAATTCTTTGGTTATATATACAGACTTTCCCACATGAAGGAACTAGCTCTAACCCGTTTAAGAATGTTGAATTGCATACACGTAACTGTAGCATTTACAAACAGTGCATAAAAGCCAGCAACATTACTGAAGCTGGTAATTTAGGAGGAGGAAAAAATCAGTATGGGTAAAATCATATCCCATTTAAGTATTAATTCTATTCAGCTAGGAAAAATAGAGAAACTGCACAATACGAAGCAAATAGTCCCCCTTTTTTTTAGTTGTCATCTTTTTATGCTGCTTTTTCCTTCAGTGTTGCTTTTCCTTTGCTGGACCATATTCTACTTGAACTTTCCATTCAGTTTTTCTGCAGTCTCCTCCCTTCTAGTTCACTGATGAATCCAGATTCTTTTAACCTCATTGATCAGTAGATGTTTTCTTTTTAAGACTCTAGACAGCATGCTGTTGTCAAAGGCTGGGTCATTTGTAAAAGACACTTTCAGGGAGGGCAACTGCAACCTCAGCTTTTATTTTCCTTTAGTTTATATTTTCACATGATTCCTTTGGGAGGGAAGGGTGTCTTTGTGTGCTTTTCAACCAAGAAAAGATGTATTCTACTGCTGTAGGCACTTAATATTGTCAGGATGCTGCCACTTCTTCGAGACGAGTTGATCAAGGATTGCCAAGATACTGGAAGAGTGCTCATGTCTTGGCATTTTCCACTCTGAAAACCATGTATTTGTGCTCTTGGAAGTTACTTGAATAGGGCTTAAAGCTTCAAGAACACTTTAGCTATGTGAATCACGTTGTGAATATAAAACAGATTTTGTTCAGGTTCAGCACTATTGATTTAAAATCAGAGCTTATTCTGCTATTATCCACAACTGAGGAAAAACATAGGCCTGTCATCTAGAAGAATATTAACACCTTTACCAGATGACACAGGAGGGCTGCATGTTTCTGTGAACACTGAGAACAGCTTGACTTCAGAAGCATCTCTAGGGACTGCGAACAATGAGCCAGAGGAAGCGAGAGTCTGAAGATGCAGAAAGTTCACTTCTCTCTGGCTGTTGCTGTCTGGCTACCAGCTGCAGGTAAACCCATCAGTTCAGACTGGTGAATCTGAAATCAAGAAACTGCATTTTCAGGCAAGGTAATTACCCTTTTGTGAAAGGACATTCATATAGTCATGAATAAAGTCCGCTATTGTAAAGAGGAAAAAGTAATACATACTGAATATTGATCCAGCTGAGATGTTGCTATGCTGGAACATTAATATATGGTAGATATTAAGAACACAAACCCACACATGTACAGTATGTTTTAAATATTTAGAATCACTTTTGTAATCCCAACAGCATCAGAGTCAAATTGAAGAGAAGGGGATTTAGTTGCCAGTTTAACAAGCTTGGGCTAGAGGGCAGCTCTGTCTTAAGTACAGATGGGACAGTTTGAAGCATGGAATGTCTTTTTCTCTTTTGTATGTACGTAACTGCTGTCTTCTCATGTAATATATCACTTCCAGGGATTTTGTAGAGAATATATAGGGAAAATACAATATCTGAAGGATGGAAAGAAGCAAATTAACCCTTGTTTTTTTCCCATGAAGTAGCACACCCACTGGTTTCCTGATTGCAGCCAGAAAATTTGAAGGACCTTATTTTTTACCATCACTGTCAAAGGTTTTTTGCTTGTGTCTATTGAATATTGTAAATTATTTTCAGTAGTACAAGTAAAAAGTGTTCATTTCTTTGAGAGTTAACTGATTTCTGTAACATTATGTACTGCATGTGTTTAACTTGGGAATTTTGTTCAGAATAGAAAATTTCAGATTTCCATAGGAAAGTCATTAGATTATTGTGCCACCAGAAAGAATAATACTGCTTTTCTGCCTGATAAGTGGTTACTGTAGCTTGTGCACTCACTCACTCTTTCTGCTGCCAAAAAACAGTTCAGTTCTGTGGTAGCCCAGCTACCCTTGGTTCCTTGAGCAGCACTGCTGAGTTCCTCCTGCCTGTACTTCTGTTGCTTCTGCTTCTAGGTTATGCTTTATGCTTTAGCCAAGCTGGAGAATTCATCTCATGTTGTTCTTTTCTGTTAGTTGAAATGCTCATTCTTGCCTGCCTTTGTGTTACCTTGTTAAACCTTATCTTGCATCAGAATTAGGGTAGCACGTATTCCTTTTCCAGGCGGTGTTGCTGGTTAAGAGACTGCCATGTGCCGCCCTTTTCTGATGGCTGTTTTACTACCTATTTGCTGAAGAGTAGAATTAGTGGGTTGGCATTCATCAGTACATCAATATAAAATCTAGTCTATGTACTCAAGATAGTAGGTTTAAAGACTAATTTTCTTGTAGAACAAAGGTTGTTCTTTCTCCCACTCTTATCTAAATTGTTACCCTTTGGTGGGTTCAGTCTCCTCCCAGCTCTTTCAGGTTTCCTTCTTTGGTATCTTGCTTGATGACTTCACTTGTTTGACTTTGACTTTCTATAAGTTACTTGTAAATCAGTCCTTCCAATCTTGAATAATTTTCCCTAACAACATTTTCATCTTGTCTTTTTGTATTTCTTCTGTAATCTTATCACAAAGGAAAACATAATATGGCTGGAGCTCTCTGGAGGATGAGCTCTGCCAGGCAATTTCAGGGGCATGTTGCTGTGGCTGCTGATGAAGATACTTTCTCCTCCAGTGTAACTTCTCTGTGCCAGCCTCTGTGGAAGTTACTGTTACCATAGCAAGGCAAAGAAGTGGGAGAAAATGTTCCTGTCTCACCTGGCAGAGTTCAAGCTGAACAGCCAGAGAAGGTGGCTGATGCTAATGATCCAAGCTGTAACTGGGGCAGCAAAGTCATGGACCATTTTATTCCATTTGCTGAATCTGCTGCCAGGGCAGCAATCTACAGGATAGGCAAGGTAACCAGCAGCTGGTTTGACAGTGTCACAGTTTGCTCCAGCTGTTGGCTTTCATAAAAGTTGGTTCAAGTCCCTACAAATTTTATGTTGATAATCTTGACTATGAATTATTTAATTTTCTGTGCCTGTTTTTTTTCCAAGTAACATAAGGAAAAAGTCTCATTTTGTTGGGTTTTTTTTGTCAATTCTGTCCCTCTTCTTTATTTCACTTACTGTTTTCTAAAATGTTTTTCTAGACTAGTAAATATAAAATATTTTTGACAAATAAAGCTGAAGCTGAGATATATATTTTTTAATAATAGAATTAAAAAACATAATGAGTTGTGTTCATGAATTGGGTTTTACTTGTAATCTTACAGGTCTCAAAATATAAACAGAAGAAGAAATAATATAAAATTTGTCATTGTTTTAGAGGAGCAAAAATGTAGTCAGTGTAGGTAAATGATATGCATTTTTCAAAATATAGAACTGTTTTTATTAATAACATTCTCAATTTAAATAAACATTTAAAGTTTTGGAACACTTTAAGAAAAAGAGCTTTGAATGTTTCCACTGTCAGATTTTCTTTGTGTAAGTTGATAGTGTAAAATTCCAATTTATAAACTGTGAAATGATCAGTGATAGCTTTAATATGAAAAATATAGCACTAGTTATTAGACATTTCAGAGGCCTGATGAAAGTCTTCATTTCCAGCTAGATCATGTCTAAGAATTTAGCTGAACATCAATATTTATATTTAGGTAGTGCAGGAGTTTGAATCATACCTTCTTTCAAGTTCTAAATATGGACCATGTTTACATTAGTGAATCATAAGCATAGAACTTAGAGCTGAAATAAAATCTTTTTCTCCAGAGGTGCTTAAATATACATGACCCAAATCTTGGATCATACATGCATAATTCTGAAGAGCTGTGTATTTGAAAACAAAAACAAAACAAAAAAATCATCTGCACTTCTTCCAGTACCTTGTGATAGATAAAACTTAGTATCATGGAAGTGAATAAGCTGATCACTTACGTACAAAAAGAGAACATTACTAGCTTTACATTGCTTTGTGCATTTACTGCACAATTATGCTGAGTACATCTTGTTTATCATAGGATCCATGTTTTATTTCTTGGCAGTTGCAATTTGTTTGCGTTTAAAAGGTCCCAACCTCTTCTATGAAAGTCTAGTCTGAGACACAGTTTTTTGGACTAAGCATAGATTTTATTAACTGCATGGTACAAAGAAGCTGCTGAAGAAAAGTCCTTTTACTCTGTGAATATGGATATTCATGTGTTCAAAGCATAGAGAAGTTTTCTTGAGGACAGGCTCTAATCGCTCCTATTTGAACATACCAAGTGAAATCAAAATGGCTTTATAAGTTTAGGGTTTTTTTGAAGATTATTTATTGCCCAATGTTTATGCTGCTATTTCAAGAGTGACTACAGTGGACAAAGTAGGGTGTTAAAAGAAGCAGTGATGGAAGACAAGCAAGAAAGAAGTTGTAGCATGTTCAGTGTACAGTATGAACAAGTTTGTGACGACAGAAGCTCTTCTGGAAGCTACACTAAGAAAAGACAATTTCTTTCATGCTCATCTTTGCACTGAAATATAGTACAACAGTTAGGGGAAAATATCTTATTTGAAAAATACAGTACTTCGTGATTTAATATGGGTTTGGGAGGAGGAGGGAAGAGGTTGATAAGTTGCAGTTGTGAGTGAAGAAAAGAGTCATAAATGAGACGCTGATTGGTATTGGTTTATAATACTTAGGCTGCATCACTGTGGTGTCCAGGAGCCTGGTCTGGCAGTCAGAGCAGGGAAGTATCTTGTTAACACTGGTGGCATAATTAAGTGTAGCAGTGGACAGAATCTGTTTTACAAGTTTAATTGTCCAGGGTAGCTTCTTTTGAACATGTTTTAAGTTGCTGCCTTTTACTCTGGAAGTGGTGCATTAGATTATATTCATCTGTTTATCTGCCTGATTGTTTTTAAACAGCAATATAGGACCTCATTAAATTGAACCAGTTCATGAATGTGCCTTAGCTTTATGTGGAAAAACGTAATTGAAGAAGACTAGTATTAGAAGTCTTAACTGCAAGTAGCCTGAAGTAAAAGCAAACACTACTTTTGTTTTAGTATATCTTTGCTATTTCATATCCATCTTAGGGGACTGCATGTGATTGCATGGCTTTTATGTATGTAATGCTTCATAATACACATTTCTAGGAGAAACCATAATTGCTAGCCTGAGGTTTTTTTCAGATGTAAAGTAAAACTACTCTTTGGTGGGAGGAAGCTGGTGATTTCTAATGGTAATAGTACAAATTCATAACTCTGTCTAGGGAAGAATACCAGTAATAATTAGTATGTTGAAATGATTTTATCAAATTGTTCAATATGCATAGAAATTAGTAGAATAATACAAATTCTCGTGAAACAGGCATCATCATCCCCTGTGTTTATTTTGTTGAAGACCTAAGTTCAAATTTAACCTTCAGAATCCCAAGATTACCATATGCTTTTTGCCTTTGGCTTTTGAAACGATAGATTGTGGCTTTGCCTGGAAATTGTTTTCTGTCATTACAGTCTCCTCCATTCAGGAAAAAATTCTTGGAATAGCGTAATGGAAGTGTCATGCTTTTTTGAAACATTTGCATTATCTTCAAGAACATACGTTTTCTGGTCATCTTTGTACTCAGTCAAATATTACCTGCCTTTTATTAAGTAGAAAGTAAACTGACATCAGAGAAATGTAACCATGTTCTGGTCTTTATTAAGGAGTTTCTTCTTAATCATTATTGCAATTGTTACAATAGACTCATTATTAATGTCATGGAGATGATATATTCCATGTCAGCAACAATGTTGATGTGTTATGCTTTATCCTAAATATCTCAACATTTTCCAAACTGCTCTATTGTCAGGAAGGATATAAATTTGTAAATTACTTCTACTATTCAGACTGCAAATTTTGTTATAATGACTCTTTGAGAAGAAATACCAGGCCAAAATATAAAATATTCAGAGATTTAGGAGCAACTACTTGGAAACAGAAGCATCTGAAAGCAGTAGATAGAGTTATATGTATGGCTGTTGCTGTTATCCCTGCTACAATGCCTAGTTTACACTACAAAATAAAAACATTACTTAAACATTTTTACCAGTTTAAAAGGTATTATAAATAATGAAGGCTTTTCAAAATAAAGAAGAACTTTGAGTTCTGTATCCAGAAGAAGCTGTGAATTTTAGACTATAGCTGAGGGGTTTTTTGGTTTTTTTTTTTTTTTTTTTTGAGCCTTAAGGGAATGATCTTTCTTAACTCCCTTTGACTTTGAAAATTTTTATTACTTCACCAGGCTCATAAATGATTTTATTTTTAAGACTGAACTTTTTGTCAGGTTTTGTTAGGCTTTTCTTTGAAAAAATCTGTTTGAGCTTTGCATGAGCTGGGGACGCAGCAGAGAAAGAAGGGAGGCAAGACATGCAATGCATGGTTGATAAAGACCTGCCTAAACCAAATCATTTCAGCATTATGTTCTTCAATCTCAATCGTGAATTCCACTATAAATTAAAAATTTTTTAAATAATTTGGAGCTTATGTGAAAGAGATCCAGTATTCACGTTAGCTCCTCTGAAAGGAATGGTTGGGCAACAGCTTTATATCATGCATCTCATGAACAGAAGTACTGGAAAATGCTTATTTTGCTTATTTGTTTCATAAGACTGCTTACCGTATGGCAGAAACTTTTTATGTAGGATATAAAGAATGATGTTGTTACTTTAGGAGACAGGGTTTTTCCTGTTCATAATAATTGTAATTTCAAGCTAATGGCAAAGCACTTGCGGTTTTTATGTGTTTGAATACAGTGTTTTGTATCCACAATTTACTAGATGCATACATTGTGTATATGAAAACATACTTTATACAGTTGTTTCCTCAATTTGACATGTGTTAAAATCATATATAAGAATGATTGTCAATCTACATGCATCATGCTAGTAGAGTCTGTAAATAACCAGTAAATAATATCCTCTGGTTTGTTTTTCATAAACTTTTCAGATGTCAAATAATATACTATTAATGTTTCCAGGCATTGCTCTCTGTACATGATACTGTGGCTCAGAAGAACTATGATCCTGTCTTGCCCCCCATGCCTGATGATATTGATGAGGAAGAAGATTCAGTTAAAATAATCAGGCTGGTCAAAAACAGGGAACCATTGGTAAGTACTCCTGTCTTTTGTTTTGAGGTTTTGTTTGTGCACTGGGTGTGGAGTGTTCAGATAATAAATGGGAATAGGTGACATTAACTTGAAATGTGGACAGACAGACATTACGTGTGTTTGTTCATAACATTCAATAATACCCTTCTGAATTCCATTTGCAGTCTTTATTAGTAAAGCATATGAAATGAATAATAAGGATTTGTTCATTCATGGTGTTTTAGCATTATATATGTGGGCCAGACTAAGCATTTATATCACTAATGTATTCATCTTTTATCTTGAATTCAAATCATGAACTTGTTTTAAAATGAGAGAGAATGAATCCCCAAAGAAATGTTGACCTATGTTGTGAACTGTGCCTGTTACCATTCATGTAAAAAAATGTGACCTTCCAGTACACTGAAAAGAAAGCATAAAAACATATTTTAAAACACTTGAATTGAAATCTGGGCAAATTTAAGATGTCTGTTGTTGTACTTTGTCTTATGAGTACTAGAAAGTTAATATCTTCATGGGGATATCTGGAAAAATGAAAGGACTAAGCCTAGGTTGTGTTACAAGAATATTAAAATATTTTACTGATTTGGTTATTTTTATTTGCTGTAGAGTGGAAGTCATCTTGCATAAAATTTAACTGTATTGTTTTTCTCCTGCAAACCAGTAAGAGCTTTGGTTTATGTTATACTTTGTTTTAACAGATAGCAATCCTGAAAAAATACCTGCAAAGTTACTTTGAGAAAGCTGTGATTTTTTACTTGAGATGACTGTGGGAGAGCGATGCCTCTGTTAGACGTGCAGGATTGTTTGTCCCACAGTAGATAACTTACTATAACTTTTATTTTTGATGTATTTCTGGCATCAGTAAACAAGAAATAAGTTTTGGTATTAACTGACTGTAGGTGCCCATGGGCATAATTAAAAGTTTGGCCATATGGAAAGTTTTTACTTTGTTTTAACATATTAAACCTTTTTCTTTTCTTTTCTTTTCTGTTTTTTTTCTTTTTTTTCCCCCAAAATACTTAAATCGCAGCTTTACGCTTTTCTCTTTTTCATCAAAGAAATTCTTTGAGGAAGAAAACAAACTTGCTTTAGGATACTCAGAAAGAATATTAATTCTGAAAGGTGTGAAAAAATTTGAACATGTAGTATGAAATGAGTTCTAACTGAGCAGCTTATTTTTAGTGTTAATGAAAAGACCCTTGATTTTTCTTGCATTTGTCAGGAAAATTTTCATAAAAATCTTAATTTACATAGTTATGTGTTTCAAACATTATTTGCTACTAAGATTTTTGTGAGTTAAATACTGTAAACTACAAAATGTATTGTATAAATAGCAACTTTAAAAACAAAGCTGAGGGAAAACTTAGATGAGATACATAAAGTTTTTCAGATTTTAAGCCCTCTTAAAGGGACAGTTAGGATTCCCTAAGCCAAAGATTATCCCTGGATTGTTCTTCAAATTCTGCTCGTAGCCATTTACTCCAGCGGGATACTGAACACTTCCAGATACCAGTGTGTCTGTTGTGGTTTAACCCCAGCTGGCATCTCTGCCCCATACAGCTGATTGCGTACTCATTTTTCTCAGTGGGATGGGGGGGGTGGGATCAGAAGGATGAAAGTGAGAAAACTCATGGGTTGAAATAAAGACATAAAGACAGTTCAATAGGTAAAACAAAAGCTGCATGTGCAAGCAAAGGAATCCATTCACCACTTCCCATGGGCAGGCCATTTTCAGGCAAGCAGGGCTCTGTCACGTGTAATGTTTACTTGGGAAGACAAACACCATCACTCAAAACATCCCCCCCCCCCTTCCTTATTCCTTCAGCTTTGCATGCTGACCATGATAACATTATGGTATGGGATATTTCTTGGGTCAGTTGGGGTCAGCTGTCCTGGCTGTGTCCCTCACAGCCTCCTGTGCACCCTCAGCCACTTGCTGGTGCGGTGGTGTGAGGGGCAGAAAAGGCATTGACCCTGTGTAACCGCTGCTTAGTGATAGCTAAATCATCCCTGTGTTATCAACATGGTATTCAGCAGAAATCCAAAACATAGCCCTATATCAGCCACCATGAAGAAAATTAACTCTAACCCAGCCAAACCCAGCACAATCTCTTAAAAAGTACATCCACAGTTAGCACAGCTCTTGTGCTAAGGGGGTAACAGAGAGGGTTTTATTTAGAACTTTCTTTTACTAGACAGGATGGCAGCCATAGAAAACAAAAAATGTGAGAGAACTCAGTTCTGTGGTTTTAAGACTGCTTAATTTATTTACCAAGGCAAAACCAACCTTATAATGGAATCTGTAATAGACCTATTCTAGGAAGAGGCAAAGGGCGGGAGCTAATTGCAGCCTACAACTACTTGAGAGTGGGGAGCTCACAAGGATAGTAGAGTCAAACTCTTCTCAACAGTGGAAGATGCTAAAACACAAGGCAATGGCCACAAGTTGCAGCCCTGGGAAGTTTAGACTGGAAATTAACAGTATTTCGTTAGTGTGTAGTGTTGTCCTTTTCCATAACCCACCTGTAATCCATTTTAACATTTTTAATGTTAACATCAAACATGAATTTCTTTGCAGCAACTTTATAGTGACTTATTAGGACACCATCACCACCATACATAACAAACCTATTATTAATTTTTTTTGTCTTTCCTAGATTTCTTTTGTCCCTTAGGTAAGGGTGAGAATAAACATGGGAAGTAATCTAGGTATGGTCTTACCAAAATATAGCATGGCAGAATAAATAAAGACAGGTTTATACTATGTATATTTGATCTCCTGTGTTTATGCTTCCTCAAGTTAGTTTACTAAAGAAAATATATGCCATATGTTTACTAAACTATTTAAAATTCCATATCTTTTTAGTGGCTTTTCCTTTGGAGCTTGTTCTAAACTCTTGGCTATCCTTGGTACAGATCAGAGTCTGCTTGTTTGGTTTATCTGTCACTGTTCTCCTGTCAAAAGTCTGACTTCCACCTGCATCATTATATCAGGATTCTTGCTACTGAGTTTGGGATTGAGGCACCTTACAGTATTTCTACTGGGATAGAGATTGTCTGGATTCTTGACTTGAAGATACAGAGCTCTTAGAACTTTTCTTTCACCTCAAATAGATTATCATTCTCTATTTGTACACAAACAGTAGAGGGCGTTTTTCTGCAAAGTAGTAAGCTTTACATCAGTTGCATGCCTTGGGCTTTCTTGAATTGGGCATCTCCGTTGGATGACTTTCAACAATAGTCTCTGTGAAGCAAATGAGGCACTCTCTTAACTTCTTTGGAATATATCTAGTGACCATTTTTATATAAAATTACACCACATTTACTCTTGTACTTGTTCATGCTTTTCCTCAAGTTAAGCTTGTAGTCCCAGCAGTAATCATCTGAAAAGAGAGGAAAACACATGGTTTGTGGGAGGGCTTTCTGTTTGCTAGTTTTCATCAGTTCAAAAGTCAGTGTTGAACTTTCATCTGTTGTTGTGGAAGAGGTGGCTAAACCTTTTGCTAATCCTTTTACAGTTGTTTTGTTTGTTTGTTTTTGTTTTTCCTAAATGGTCTATTAGTAAATGCCATTCCAGCAGTGTCTTGCTCAAGCCAAGTGAAATTGTGTTAGGAAGTTTATTTGAACGAACTAATTCAGAACATCTCTGAACCTTACGTAAAGAGAAACATCTCTTTTCAGAGACTCTCCAAAATTCATCTGGCTATAATTTGGCCTTTTATCAGTGTCCTGGGTTCAGCAGTAGCAGTCATTTTTCTCCTTCTTGGTAGCTGGTGCAGTGCTGTGTTTTGACTTTCGGGCTGAGAACGTTTGCTGATAGCAAGCATGTTTTGAGTTACTGCTCAAATGTTTGGTTTGTCCAAGGACTTTTCTGAGCTCATGCTCTGCCAGGGAGGAGGGAGGCCGGGAGGAAGGAGAGACAGGACACCTGACCCAGGCTAGCCAAAGAGGTATTCCATACCATAGCACGTCATACCCAGGATGTGACTGAGAGAGACCCGGAAGGGCTGGAGCTCTGGGGGGATGGAGGAGGTATCAGTCGGTGCTCGGTCGGGCAGGGTGGGGTGAGTTATGGGTCGGTGGTTGGTGAGGTGTTGTATTCTCTTTGCTTGTTGTTTGCTTTATCATTATTATTTGTAGTAGTAGTGGCAGTAGTGATTTATGTTATACCTTAGCTATTAAACTGTTCTTATCTCAACCTGTGGGGCTACATTCTTTGGATTCTCCTTCCTAACTCTCCCGGAGTTGGGGGAACAAGGGGGGGAGTAAGTGAACGAGCTGTGTGTGGACTTGGTTTAAACCACGACAATCAGATAGCTTGGAGGGTTTTTATTTTTGTGTACCTCTTCAGGGCTTTATCAGCCCTGTCCCTGGGTAGGACTCCTGACATCCAAGATGTACAGCCACACTACCAGGATCTCAGTTCTTGGACTCTCACTACTTCCAGCTCCCAGATGATATTCCAGGTTTGTTACAGCTGTCATGCAGTTACTCTGATTAGGATGCTTCTTCATGTTAAGATGGTTGCTTTTTCATCACACAGATCCATTCCACATAAATCTAGTTGAAAACTCATCTCTATGCTGTGTCTATCGTCAACAGAAAAATAGGCAGATCTAGAGAATAAACCACACTATCTATTTAAGAAGCCTGCCCTAATGAAAGGATTATTCATTCCCTGGAGTTGCCTAATTTATTTTTTTTTCATTAACTATAGGAGAAGCCTAGACACCTGGCTTGAGCTAGATACCTGATTTCCGTGGCTGAACCTGGGAGAAATGAGTTATGGTGTTTTAAAAGCATCATCTGCATGGTTTGTTTGTGCAGATTCTACAGCTCTTCCTTGCCTCTCACTCTGAGTCCCCTTAGCTTGGTTGTTATCAGTGAATGAACTCAACTATTTTATAGGTGGGATTAATTTGAGTGTAGGGATAGCTTTAGTGTGTATAGTCTACATGTAAATGGCATCAACTTTTAAATAACTCTTCACTCTAAGTGAAGTAAGTATACTCACTTACCTGAAGTTTACCTTAAACTAGTAAATGTATTTACATTTCCAACAGAGCATGAAATAAGGCTTATTGAAGTACTTATTTCCGTTCAAGATTTGCACGTGCTTTTATTTAACAGAAAGGTATGCAAAAAAAAAACTATTTGCAAAAAAAAAAAAAACATGTTACTGATGCTTCCAATGCTCTTTCTTAGTAATTTATTTTACAGGCCAGTCTTTCTTTAAATACAAAGGCTTATAATGTTTAGATTCTGGAACCAGCAGATAAATGGATGGAGTAATAAAGCTCATGTCTGTGAAACCCTGAGTGTTGCTCATCAATCAGTATTACTACATGAAAAATGGAAAAAAAACCAAATACCACCTCTAACAAATAAACAGAAAACCCCAACCCCAAACAACAAAAAGCCCCAAACCAACAACCCAAACCCCACTGAAAGAGCCTTGCTGAAGGAGCTTGTATTATTTTAGTGCTTTTGCAATGGTATACCTTTAAACATTTTCTCGGTCTGATCACCATATGGCTCCCAAACTCCTTATTTTTCCCTTTAAAAGTATTTTAAATTGAGCTATGCTATTACATCTGTGTATGTCTCATTTAGGGTAACTTACATTTTGGCTCTCAACACTGAAAATATTTTCCAGCTCTCAAAGTCCAGTCTAACCTTCTTCCATTTTTAAAGCTCTAAATGAGGAGCTGCACTGCACATGTAACTGAAAGTACTGGAGCTGAACATCTCATAAGGAGAAATCTTGCCAGATTATATATACCTCATAGTTTAAGCAGGGCTGGCAGCAGTACAAGAGAAGCTGCTTTTTCAGAAAATCAACTCTTCAGGTTCTCAAAAAAAAAAATCCACTTGTGTTTGATGATTTCTTTTTAAGTGTTCTAAATTAGCAGGGAAGAGGAATTTAAGGAACCCTCTTTTTTCTTTATGTCCTATAGGTGCAACAAAAATACACAAACACAAATATTGCTTTTCAGAGCCTGCCCATTTACATGCAGCTTGCCATAGAGGAGCTATTGACAATGATTTAACTTGGGTTAAAGAATTTCCCTGTAAATCCAAACCTGATTTTGTGCTTTGTTTTTAGATTCCAATTGACCCATTGTCTTTACTGGGACATCCTTCAAATTGGCTAACCTGTGCTAGGAAAATTCATTTTGTGCCAGTAGTGATAATCACAAAGAGCATGAGGTGACTGTTCCACTTGGACAAGAACTGTATTGCTACTTCCAGATGCTGTCTGTGTCAATTCTGTGATCTTAAATTGCACACAAGTTTGTTGTTTTTTTTTTCCTAGGGTCTGTTTAAAAGCAAGGTGTAGTGACATGAAGTAGCCATTAACAGACATCATTCCTGGGCTGAGGTTAGCTGGATGATCACAGTGGAAGGCTCAGTCATCACTTGCTTTTTGCATATGCTGGCATTTAATAGCATTGACTTCCAGGTAGAAGGCATAAAGCCCTTCTGTTCAAGGCTGTTTTTCCTTGATTAATTAGCAGAGCCTCTGTTTTATACGGACAACGTAGTGGAAATGTCCTGTATTTCTATTTAGCTCTGGCATCCTAATGCTGCTTTTTTAATTTGATGGATATATTCAGAAAAAAAAACACTTTGTACTTTCAACTAGATGTAACTTTCCAGGTATTAATAATAAACTTCAAGTTAATAGCTGTTGCTGCAAGGTCAGAACTTCATGCTGAGATATAGGCTAGAGGGGTTAATGCTTTGTTTAATATATTCCTAATGGTATGCAGGTCTTTTTGCACAGAATTCTAATCACGAGTTTTTAAAGTGAGGTTAGCTGTAGCTAAATCTTTATCTTTTTGAAACTCTCAACTCATTTAAAACTGTAATACAAGCAAATGCTTACTGTTATAATTACATTATAAATAATACATAAGAATAAGGCTAGCAAATTGCAGAATTAGTTTGCTTATGGATAGAATTTTAAAATGCACAAACACCACATATCAATTTTGCTGGAGAGTGCTGGCTACTGTTAAAGTTTCATCCAAAGAGAATATTGTGTGGTGACTTAAATTTTCCATTTATTTGCAAGAAATGCAGCTTGCATATACTCCCTATAAATTAATGTCCCTCTTTTTGTCTAGTATTTTCTGTCTTAGATGTAGAAGGAAAGGGGAAGAAGTTTATTTACAGTCAGTAAAATTGTTAACTAGTAAAGTGTCACTCCTGTTATTCATTGATAGATATTTGAGCTTTTAATGTTCATGAAACACTTAACAAATGAAGTTGTGATAACCATGATGCTCATATTTAATCTAAACAAATATAGGAAGGTAGCTGTAAAAGCGGTTTAATTATTTGAGGAACTTCGTAAAGTACTGATATACCTTACTTCAAGCACAACATTTCGCTGATGGAAGGAAATTCTAACCAGTGATAGCAGAGTGCATGTCTTGTACTTAGAGGTGAAGTACTACTGTCCATTCACTAATCACAAACACGGAAATGTTCAGAAAATTGACTTAGCTGCCAGGATCCTAAACATCTCTGTTGAATTGCAAAGTTAGAGTTTTCACAGATAAATTAATGACATTTACATGGCAAAGTAATCTTGTGCAGGTAAAAAGCACTTGGCCAGGGGATGCTTTTCTTATGTTGTTATTTTAAAATACTGTATATAGCCTTTTTGGAGGTGATTATACGGTAAGACTTATCAAGATCAAGTCCCCTTCATTAGTCTGTGGATTCTGTCTTCCAGAGCAGGGCCAGCATTTCCCCCCTCACTCCTTCCTGGTTGCCTGACTAGGATTGGCATCACAGCATAGGCAGTGGATTTGTGACTCCACGTCCTTTTCCCATCTTACTTGTCACTGCTGCTGCCTGCAGCTTCCCCATCACCTTGTGCCTCTTTTCAGCGCACCCTCACTGTTCTAGTTACAAAGGCATTCTCCTCATCCAGACAGCTGTTAGCTGGAAATTTAATGATATGATGTCATTTTACCTAAATGCTTTGCACTGTGTTTGTGTAACGTATGAAAACAGTCATGACTAACTCAGGAAATGTTCCCCTCCTCTGCATTTCTGTTCTGTGGCTGTTCCAGGGGAGCCACAACGTGCAGGGGCATTTCTCATGTCCATGTTTATTGGTAACACTGTAAAGGAAAATGATGATCAGTGGATGCGTAAGCAGTAAGCAGTTCTAAGCATAAAATGTAAAAATAACAAATGTACAAACTTTTTGTGCCCATAGTATGTAACATGGACTTTTTTATCATAGGAACAGCAATTTATCAATTTTCAGCAGTAGTTTAATACAGTTCTAGCAGCATGTAAACTACACTGCATTTAATGTTAAATTGAAAAGTAGACTTTTAAAATTATTTTTTCTTTTTTAAAAATGCTGTGTACATACAGAATGCATGAGGCCAGGCTTGATGGGGCAACCTGGTCTAGTGGAAGATGTCCCTGCCCATGGCAGGGGGTTGGAATTACTTGAGCTTTAAGGTCCCTTCCAGCCCAAACCATTTTGTGATTCTATAAGCTACTCCTGAATGGAAGAAAGGTCACATTGTAAGAGGATGGTAATAGAGCAACATATTTTACATATTCTTTTCAAGGGCAAGTATAATTTCTGGCTTATTCACATATCAGTGTGATGTCAACTTTTTGCAGTTTTACATATCAAATGTCTTTTATTGTAGTGAGTGAAAATTATGGTGAGATTAACCAAATAACTTTGTTATTGTTTGTTTGTTTGTTTGTTTTTTACCCAAGGGAGCTACTATTAAAAGGGATGAACAGACTGGTGCAATTGTGGTGGCCAGGATAATGCGTGGGGGAGCTGCAGACAGAAGTGGTAAGGTGTTGCTACTTGACCCTAGCCATTCAAGTTCTAGAACCTAGAACTCAAGATGAGCTAAAATTGCATATGTTAAAGAAATTAAATACTGTCACAAACAAAAATACCTGGGGTCTGGACAGTTTTGCAAAGTGATATTTGAATACTGGTGAAAGTATTCTAAACTTTTTCCCCAGTTCAGTTGCAACAAGTTATCTTTCAGTTAGCAGATACAGGGGTATTTTTTAAGTATATCATGGTTTGTTTCCACTTGAACACATCCACTTAGAAATTATGGTATATGCCAAGATTACAACTTGCTGGTGGATAAACTCAGAAAACAATACAACCATCCTATTTGGACATCCATTTGGAGTTTAATTCTCAAAATACCAGCACATCCTTGACTGCCATTGTTTAGTTTGGGATGCTCAAAGTCTGCAAGAACTCAAGCAAAAAGTCCTGGATTATACTGTAAAGTGCTTCTTTTTACTGAAGAGACTCTAGGACAGCTGTGTTTCACACTTAGATGGGTAATGGAGTAAGTCTAGATGTATATATTGCTAAATTAGCAAGCGTTTGTGCCACAAATTAGCACTCACAGCCTCAGTGATTGTTGTGGTACTTGCAGCTGTGTAGCAATGAGAAAGTATGGGTAGAAAAAGAATTGGCACAGACATTTTTCAGACATCTGCATAGAAGCTTGGAGAAGTCATAGAGAACTAATTTCAAGAGGAAGGAAGGGAGGTGGGTAAACCAACCATCTCAAACCTGTGAGGACAGTAGCTGTTGTTGTGTTCACCAGCCATTCCTGCTTTTAAATTAGAGCTTAAAGCAGATGAACAAAGGAGAAAAAAGCTGGATGTTAATAGCATTTTTTATAATGCATAGCTACACTTTACCAACTCCTCTTTGTCTTCTGTAGGTCTTATTCACGTTGGTGATGAATTGAGGGAAGTCAATGGGATTCCTGTGGATGATAAAAAACCTGAAGAAATAATACACATTTTGGTAAATACCAGAAGTTTTAAAATTAATATAGGGGAATGAAGAACAAGTAATTACTCTTATGATTTCTGGTGTATTTCTTAGGAAAAAAGTATATTCTACAATAATGCCTTTTCTTTCAGTGCCATCATTTACAAACCTCTATTTCCTTTCTCTTAAAGAATTATTTTCTGCGCATTACATATATATGCAATTACAGATTACTTGTAAAGAGTTAATGATGATAATATGGCTATAAATTTGTTGCAGAATGTTACAGACCACAGTGTATAATCTACAGTTTTTAAGGCTCACCATGATCTGTTGAATTAAAACTATTTTAAATTTATTCATTAATAAAGCGTTAACTCCATGTGAAAATTAATTCGTAATACATGTACTTAATAGACTGTATAACTGGTATACTAAGAATATATTTTACATAGATTTGCAGTATATAGCCATATAAATGATTATGTTTGCATTCCTCTGAACTACACAGTCTCTAAAGCCACCCTAATTACTCGCTTATGGAGAACTATTGCAAATTAAGTAATTTAGACTTTTTCAGAAATATTTAATTATTTTACTAAGAAACCAATGAGGGTCATGAGAGCTCTATTCATGGTGCAGGAATTTCTAGATACATAAATGCCTTGCTGTCCAGCTGAATTGGGTGGCTGGCTGGCTCACAGTTTTGGTTCATTAACCAAGATGATTAATTTCAAGTTTTAGTCTGCTGATATTCATACTTGCTTTATGGTTTTGTATTCCCTATAGAAACATATTTCCCTGCAAAAATTAATATTTAAAAATCTCTAGAAACACAATAGCACTAGGAAAAGGTGTGAGCAATTTCCCCATTTACTTTCTTGTGGTACAATATAAACATCAAACACTAGTTAGAGCTTGTTTCAAAAGTAACAGAATTATTGATTCCAGTCCTACGGCTGGTGAAATAAGAACTTGGCTGCTGTTTGTCAAACAGTGAGCTCTTGGATCGCAGACATGCCGGCAGAAGTATGTCTCGCTTGGTAGTGGATGGGCCTGTTTCCATTTTGCTTAAATCGTTGGCTGTCTGTTGCACTCTGCTAGTTTTATGAAACTTGTCGGCTGCATGCAATAGTAGCAGAGGCTCCAGCTGATTAGCACTTCCTTCAATAGCAAAATGTCACTGAGGCAGTGGGAATATATTGTGGTTAATAAGTAAAATGCAGCCAGACACATTTTAAGTGGGATATAGGGAAAGATGAATGGATGAGGTGGTTGATGATGGCTAACTTGTTTTAAGATTTATAGTGGAGGGTTTTTTTTCCATTTAGTACACGTAATCTATTCAAATATGTTTTTCTATTCCTTAAAGTTGCCAAAAGAACAAATCCCCCCCCCAATAGCTCTGTATGATAAATATGGCACAAGCCTGTTTGACTGTTTCTTTCTTTTTTTTTCTCTTTTTTTTTGAAAAATGAAATGTTAGTTGGATTTTTCCAGGGATGTCCAAACCGTGCCAGGAGTCCAGCAGTTCCTTCTAATACATTTTAGCTGTAGCATTTGCTCCTGCTTTCAGTGCAGAAGTGGGACCTCTGAAACATGCAGGTTTTAACAGTCCATCTCAGCCCATCAGTGAAGTAAATAAAATGGAGCACTTGAAGAGAATATTTTAATCTTTACAGTGCAAAATTTGGTATGGTGAAGCTGTCAGACTCCACAGATCTTGCTTGGGAGAGGATAGATTCATTGTATTTGAGTATTTTTTAATTAATTTGCATTTATTTTCCTTTTAAGAGTTCTTTGACATGTACAGCTTTATTCTCAGTATATTTTCTTTTCAAACATTCACCAGGCTCAGTCTCAAGGAGCAATTACATTTAAAATCATACCTAGTGTGAAGGAAGAAGTGCCAGTGAAGGAAGGCAAGGTAGGCGAGATTATTTCAGAAACTGTTGGAGTAACTGTTCTGCTGAGGATATATATTGTTTGCTTGGATGCCAGAACCAAGAATGTGATTTATTCCTCCAGATTTAATTTTCCTAATGTGACAATGTATAGCACACTGTACACTTCAGTATTCATGTGCTGGATTTACAAGTGGGTATAACATGGTTCTTAAGCCCTAACTCTACAGCTGTAAAGTCAACATAGGTAATCTGTCTTCTTAGAGGACCAGGCTTTCTTCCAAGTACTCCTTTTCTTCCATCATAAACTTGGTAGAAGACACTTGATAACGCCTTGGTTCAAAAGTCTCTTCTGATCCCCCTACGGGCACACAGCTCACAGATCTATAAAATCCGTTTGTCTCAGATCATAGAGCCTTTACTACATTGGGGTTGTGGTTGCAGAAGCAATTAACTTAAAATTCACATATTAACTTCTATGTTTGATGTCCATCAGGATGTTTCACATGTTAGTGTTTATTGCTTTACATTATTTAATTCAGTGGTTTTGAACAGCATAAGTAAAATTGGTTTACATTTAATATTTTGATTCTAAAGATAAAACACTGTTTGTTTCAGATGTTTATTAGAGCTCTGTTTGACTACGATCCCAATGAGGATAAAGCAATTCCTTGTAAAGAAGCTGGACTTGCTTTCAGAAAAGGAGATATCCTTCAGATCATGAGCCAGGATGATGCAACCTGGTGGCAGGCCAAACACGAAGGCGATGCCAATCCCAGAGCAGGCTTGATACCTTCAAAGCATTTCCAGGAGAGGTGAGCTACTGAGAAGCATAGTTTCATTATTTTTTTGTAGTAAGAGAAGGCAATTCTTTGCCGAGTTGTTAAGTTAGCATAGTTGTCATATGTAATGCTCATATGGTATGATCAACCTGCATTTGCAGCAAGACAGCTGAACTTGGAAACCTGTTGCTGAAATACTTTAGATTTCCTTATTTGTCTGGCTAGAATTAATAATGACAAAACCTGATAGGATAATGTTGATCCAGATTGAAAGAAAAAACATATGGAAAACAGCACATCAGTATCTGTATTCACACTGATGCACTATGCAGGAATAGGAACTGAAGCAGGTTTTGGAAAGCTTACAAAAATTTGAGGCTGAGGATTAAATTTTTTTAGATTGTCAGTAGATTGCATTGTTTTAAGTTAATTTCTTATAAAATCTCCTGGATATTTTGCAATAGCCTCATGATGTTAAGTGTTTATTAATCCCAAACTTGCTGTGAAAACTGAGGAGTTTGTGTCTTTCCCCTACTACCTCCCATTTCATAGGAGATTTGCAGTAAGAAGACCAGAAGTGCAGATTCAGCCACTGAAAATTTCCAACAGAAAGTCATGTAAGTCTGTTAACCTGGAATAGAAATCATACTCCAGATCTCTAACTTTATAAAATAGCAGTTTGTTTCAGGCCTGTGACTACAGGATGCATTTCTCCTGGGCACAATAGTTTCTTGAGTCCATTGTATCAGTAGGAAAATAAATATAAGAGCTGAAATTAAAAGCAGCTAACAATTTATCCCAGCTCTCCAACTTAGTTTTAGAACCACTGAGCTCAATTAGTGTTTTGATATATAATATTTCAAAGGTTGAAGAGTGTTCTTTCCCTGTTGAAATAGTATAGAATTGGCTCAACAGATATTATAATTTGGACTGCATCAATACAGTGAAATTTATATTGAGAGTGAGATAAAAGTTTGGATAATCTCCCCTTCTCTCCCCTGTATAGTTGGGGGTTTTTTTGTGTCCTATGAAGTAGCACAGATTTTTAGAAGTCAGGACATTCTGTTCTTTGACAGGCTTTCACAGAACCAGTTTTTATTGTTTTTTAAACAAATTCATTCTTAACAGTCTCTGCTTTTAAATACTATAGTTGCACAATGGAAGAAAAATAAGCTCTAAGAAAGCGCAATACATCGAAACAAATATTTTCTTTCCACTGGAATTTACATCAACATCTGTTTTAAGTATCATTGCATATTTTACTTGACCTGTTATTTCTTTCAGTTGTACAGACTCATAACAAAGTGAGTACAGTGTAAGAAACTATCACGCTTCAGTATGTTCTAAATCTTAAATACAAACATGTTTGTGAGTTCAACTAGAAATATTCAGAAAGTGATCTAAAATTTCCAGCCATTTTTAATTTCTTAACATTAAAACAAAAAGTATGGATACCATGGCAAACAGTGGATGCTGGCACACTAAGTGCAAAACTAAATGCTTTTAACTTTAGAACTTCTCACCAATGTTTCTATTGCAATTTCCCTAACTCCTTGCTATGGCTTTTGTGTTCTGAAGTTCTTCAGTTACTGTTAGTTTTCTAATAATTTGCATTTTCTATCTTTCATGCCATTTCACTATTTGATTGTGTGCCCTAATGCTATTGTTAACTCCAAAGCCCTTGATAAGCTTTGTAATTACAGTAACGGACTATGTGATTGCACTATAGCTTTTCTAATTTACATAGGTCTTAGAAACAAAGAGGAGCTTCTACAGCTTGTAGTAAATCTGTTGTTTTTCTAGGTTCTAGGTCAAGTTGCTCTGCCCCAGTTTTGGAAAAGTGTCTGATCCCAGGGTATAGCTATTTCTCTCTGTCCACTGTTCTTGAATCTGGATAATACCCTCAACAAGAGCCTTCAATTAAGGTGGCACTGATGCTTTTGAAGAGGTAAATCAGCTGCTGCAGCAACACTGCATGATTCCTTTTCTAATAGATTGCATCTTTTTAGTGACCTTCAAGTGAAAGGTTTTACAAGATGCATCTCACCCTTCCAAACAGCCTAGACTTGATTGGGAATTGCCAAAACTGCAATCCAAAGAAGACCCACAATATGTCTGCTATTGTTGTCTCTGCTGTTTCCACTAACTTTGCCTTAATTGGCTTTAACAAGGGAGAAGAGTTCCTCTCTTCCTCCACTTTCCTTTAAAACATGACAGGTCAGGCAGCAGGCCTATTATCCTTCTCTTTCAGACTTTGTTTAAACAAAGCAAGGTCCAGCTAAATATCATTTAGAAGGCAGTGGTGCCTCTTGATGGAGGAAAGACTGCAAACTAATGGAGGCTTGTAATTTTTTCTCTTCAAGATTTCTTAGGACAATCTGCTGCTATATTTGCCAGATTTCCATGGGAAGAGGGGAAGTGCTGTTCTGAGTAGAGGTCCATCCCATTTTTCAAAGACAAAGTATGTTTTTAGTGCTGGGAGGGAATTCAGATCCTTCATGGAGGAGGCATTTTAAGGACTGGAATTCAGGTATAGAAAAACTGCTGTGACTATGATGGTGCTCGAGTTGCTCTCAGGAAAACCTTCCACTTGCTTGGCTTTTCCAGAAGATTCCATGTAAGCTGGGAAACTCCACACCCTTGTGATTTTTCTCAGGTTAGGCAGCTTTTTCATGTTACCAAGCATGTCAGGAAAGCTGTGGAATAGAAGGCCCTGTCTGTATTTGTTCACAGCAATCACCTTGCCAGAACTGGAGGATGCTGGAAAATCTTGTATTGCTCAGCTGAGCAAAAAACATACTGCCAGCATCAGAAACATGTAAGGAAGGTGACAGAGAACAGAAATTTGGGAAGAACTTCTGGATCTGATTTTCTTTTTTTTTTTGTTTGTTTTTTTTAGTCCTTTTCTCTACTGTGGGGTATGGCCCACTGATTATTGTTCTCTAAATTTTTATTTAACACGTTTCCGTGTACGGAGGTGGGAAATTGGTAATGTTTTATTTAATCTGATTCTTTTTTTAATCCTGTGTACTGGCCTTCAGCTTGATATAGGATTCTTCAATGTTTAGAAGGGTAATTGTGGGGGGAAACTGATGTTCTGCAGATCTTCACGAACTACCTGTATATTGAGAGGTTGTTTGCTATCTCAGTTGATCCCATCCAGTCTTATCACCTGAATTTCCTCAGCAGTTTGGAGGGAAAGGGCAGTTTGCCAGCTGATACTCTTATAGCTTCCCAAAGATGAAAACCTGTTCACTTAGCAGAGCTGCTAATAAAAGTCCCTTTCCTGACAGGACTAAGAGTTGCACTAGGAAGCTTTCTTGCAGCATGGTAAGTAGCACTGGGTGTCAACCTGCTCTGCTCAGTTGACCATTTCACAGACTATGTTTTGTAATGAGGAATAAACCTGGGTACATGCCTTTGTTTTTGATAGGGAGAAACAAGGAGAAATATTCTATTTTCTTAGATACCCAGAAAATTTGAGTCAGCTCTGTTTTCTTAAGTGGGCTTTCAGGGTAGTAGTGTCATTCTACTTGAAAGTTAATCTAAAAATCAGTTAAAATCATCCAACATATGAGAAGTATTCTGCAACTTCTGGTTTTTCCTCTCTTCTCAAGCCAGTTCTGGAACTGGAAAGGACTGTTGTATTCATCTATAGAAGAGCTGTCTGAAATATAGTCAGTAACTGCATTATAGAAACATTATCATCCATCTATGATATGCTTTGATAATGAAGTATGTTTCAAAACCTATATGGGGCTAGATTGGATTACTTTTGGGAAGTTATTTCCTATTTTGAAGTTTTTAGTCTTTTCAGCATAGCAAGGCATGTTATTTAAAATTGTTAATCTGTACTCATACTTCTGTACCATAAATTTGGAAGTAAAGTGGGGTTTTTTTGGTGGTGCTTGTGTGCGCACACATATCAAGGAAAGAGAGTGGAGATTACTTTCCACAGAACTTTTCAGCAAGAATTATTTGCATTGAAAAAAAAAGCAAACCAACCAGAAACCTAAACCAATCAGTTTATAATAGAAATGCCAATTCTTAGTTTCACTTTACTAGCCAAGTCAACTGTTTCATTACGTCTCTGTGTGAAGTACAAGTAAGTAGTTTACCTTTGTGGAAGATACACGTGCACCCCTCTCCCTGCCGTTAGCCATTTTCTTGAAAGGCAAAATAGAATCAGTCTCACATTGCACCAGTCAAAGTGAAAAACCTTTAATGTGTCATGTGTATACTGGAGGAAGAGGCAAACCAGTGTACATTCCTTCCTGAAAGGTAAGTGAAACCCCACGTTTTCATTTGCAAATGGAGAAGGCACGTAGTTGGTATCTGGGAGTAAGATCAAAGGAAATTGGTAGTACAGATGTAGCCTATGATGACAAGAGATGGCCTTACATTGAGGAAGACACAGAAAAAGTAGGAATAAAAAAGGGAAAAGCAGGGAAGTGAAATTTTGTATTGAGGATGAAGAAAAGAAGGAAGTATTGCAACAAAAGCAATGGAAGAGCAGATGGACAAAAGCTGTCCATCTGCCCCATTAGGCAAAATCCTGCAAAGAAATTACTAATAAATGCGATTCACAGTAATAAACAAGAGCATTACTATAGTTTAGTTGTTTCTTGATTCATTTTAAATCAAACACGAATGTATTTGCTTTCACATTCACCATTTCAAAAATCTAATGGTTACTAATAGGAACTCTGACTTCTTTGTGTTTGCTCTTATTGGCAGAAAACCTTGATAAATTCAGCATTAATATATGATAAGTTTTAAAAGCATGAGATAAGTGGCAGTTGGATGTGCTGACCTGCTGGTAAGATTGATAGTGTTACGTCCCAGGCTCTGGATTAGTGCAGGACTGATGGAGGGATAACAAACCTCTCAAACTTTTTCAATGTTTTTCTCAGTAACTAATAGGACTTTTCAGCAAATAGCAGCATTCTGCATTAATACTATGGGAAATTATAATGGGGGAAAAATGCTAAGAAAAACCAGCATAGAAAAGAAAATAGGAAAATGGAATAAAAGTAAAGGAACAGAGATGCAGGAGATTCTGTGAGTAGACTAACCCTCTGTGTGCTGGGATGGTGAACATGCAGTATACCTGCACCTGGGGTGAGAAGGAGCTCTGTGGGATGCAGAGGGAGGTACAGTACAGGTGTGTCTGTCCTGCATGCAATAGGCTTTGGTATGTCTGAGCATGTGAGCCACTGCTGAATTCCAGCCCTGCGGAAACTTGCTCACCTGGTATTCCTTAATAATATTTAACAGCATTCCTGGCTTTAGGTCACTTTAGCTTGAGCACAACTTTGTAGCCAGAGTTGGCTCTGTGAGTTCTCCTGTCACAGCATCCTGGCTAACTATGAGCAACATGACACTCAATACGGGGAAGAATTAATTTGTTCAATAGCTCCCAGTCTGTTAACTTGAATACAAAGACTGCTCATGTTCTGACTATAATAGTCATTGCCAACAAACATGATCATTCTTGCATTTGTAGCTTACTTTAATTTGTAAATAAAACAGTGATCACCTGGTTTTTTTGAGGGAAAAAGAAAATATTTCTTTGAATAACAATCAAATTGCTTACTATTCTGCAGATGTTATAAACTACAATAATCAGCCAAGACATTATATTCCTTCAGCATAATTTTGCTTTCACAGTGGTTACTGTGTTTATTCTTATGTTATATATGTGTTGTTTCTGGTATGAAAATTACTGGTAACTTTATATTTTATACTAGCGTAGTCTGTAACTTCTGTTAACTTGTGCAGTGCATGCATATGTGTATGTGTATATCCATATCCAGTGTGTATAGTTATATATAAATATGTATATGTATGGAGCATATATGACAGAGCTGTTCAGAAATGTCTTTTCCATGAAAATACATTTGTTCTGTATATTTAATGCTAAATGTAAATACTTACTGTGGCAAAGCCATCATCATATAGTTTTTCTAGGGCTTAAAAGCCATTTTACTTTCAATTGTGATTTACCATATGTGATTGGCATTGCATGAGCAAGAGGAAATATTTAACTGCAGCCAAATGGCGTTCATTCGAACAAGATGTAACCCAGTTTATCCATAGACGAGTGTCTTGTGAATTGAAGATCGTGTTCTGCCAACAAAAGAATTTAAACAGGCTAAAAGAATGAATGCTTTGTACCACTTGTATTTGAAGACCAAACAGTTAGGATAAATGTATAGGACACTTTTCCTTGTTAGAATTGCTGCACAATCTTAACTTTGCCTTTCTTCTCAGTATTTTTCTGTGTTCATATTTGAAACTTGATTGCCCACCTGCAGGTAGTTATGAGTAAATCCAAAAAGTAAACCAGACCTATAGAGTAAAATTAGCGCATTAGCATCTTTGTTCAGAAGTCTTCTGTCCTTACAAATATTAACTTCCTGCTACCACAGAGAAATTAAGGAAACCTGAAGCTGGATGACATGTGAGTCAAGGTCATGAGACAGAAGTGGAAGCGGATCTCATAAACTCTTGCTCTTTCCTTCACCGCAAGACTATCTTCATCTTCCAAGTTATCTTGGTAGCAATACTGTTATCTGATGATAAGAGAATTAAATTAGATCACCCTAAATTTCCTATAGCATGAATGTGTATCATTCAATCTACAAAAATCTATAGGATAAAAACCTGCAAAGCAGTATAAATATCAATTGCTATGTGGGGCTGTTCACCACTAAAATATCAGGGGAGTTGAATATATCTACTATAATGCAGATCATTGTATGTCACGATTTCTTGCTTACTAGAGCAAAAGAGAATTTAAGGGATAATGTAACTTGCTTGTGATAAGAAGCTAGAACAGAGCTGCTGGATCTAATTTTAGACTGAGAAACATTTATGTACGATTCCTTGATGGAATTTTGTTGAAAAAAGCCAGCAAAAGCTAAACATTTTTATCTGGTGCTGGACTGTTCCAAAGAGTTGAGGAAGTTGCTGGAGTGGCACCAGTTTTAACCTGCTTCACTAATATAATTTAGGTGAGGCCCCCAAAACCAAATCTTAATATATTTCAGTTAAAATGCATACAGAAATACAGTGTATGTGATACTGTTTTGTGATGTTGTAGTTAGCATATTTGCTACACTGAAATCTTTCTAAAATAAATAAAAACACCTACTTCCTAACCTTCCTTTATGCTTGTGTTTCCTGTTTCTTTTTTTCCCATTTATGTCTTGGTTCTGCTTTGTTTTTCTTTCATAAACCTGTACCATGACTATTTTCTTTGTAACTTCCTCTCCCTTCTTGCAACACTACATTTAATTGATGGTATTTCTTTTTTTCTTAGTGTTTTATTTGCTCCTTGTTGCCTTATGTTGGTTTTGGGTATTTTTGTGTTCCCATCAAATTTCCTTTTCTTTACTCTCTGTCCTCTTTTAGTCTCTTATTTGTTCCTTCCAGATAAACAACTCTATTTCCTTCCTCACCCCAATTTAGTGAAATTATGTTGGCTTGAGATCTATCCCAATTTTCCGTGTCTCTAAATTTTGGAATTCAAGCATGTATCTAGGTGTATCTGCTGCATATGTACAAATTTTTCAGACACATAGACCTGTATTAGTTAGTGGTGAATCACAGTACAGTTTCCTGGCAAACAACCTGTGGCTTTACCAGTGACAGGCTTGGTAAAATTCCTGGTAAAATTCAGATTGGGAGCTACATGTTGATGACTTTCATAGCTGTATTAAGTTATGAAGACCCAGTAATTTCTCACGTCTTTTCATTATAGACTGCTACCTTAATCCTTAGGAGTAGCCCAAGAGAATGAAGGTTTTTAACAAAATACAAAAAGTTCAGAACTCCTTCACTTTATCTGTGTTAAACCTCAGCTTTTAGAAATTTTGGCTTGTGCTTTCTGGGATCAGCTTACTTACTTGGAATCCTGACATCTTTGATTTGTGGAGAAGACTATTCATTTTCCTAGCATGGGTAGCCCAGGAGCCTGAGTTCCCCTCAGAGGTTCCCAGTCCTCCTGCTGTAGCTTCACCATCTCCAATGCCTGTGGGTCTTCTCTGGAAGTCTGCAGTGGTCAGGGTAGAGTTAGTCCGTAGCTGTGTGTACACACAGACCTCTTTTTCTCCTGGTCCATTCGGTCCTTTCCAGTTTGTACAGACAGACCTCTTTTTCTCCTGGTCCTTTCATGTTTATAAATGAGGACTTGTCTTGTTTCCAATGACAAAATACAAACAGAATACTTTAAAATGCGTAGTCACTAGTTAAGTCAAAGAACTTCGTTGAATTTGAGATATTTCGATGTGAATTGAACATTAGTGACTTGTTTTCGGGAGGCACATTTCAGTTTATTGATAGTCATAGAAATGAAAATGTAGAATAACTTGTCACACGTATCAGGAAATGTAAGAGGTCTCTCAACACAGAGAAGGAGAAAGAAATAGTACCTGGAAGCCAGCCTGCCATCCCAGGTCCAGCTTGAGGGAATCTATCATTTCAAGAACTGGAAGCTTTTAAGGTCAGGAGAAGAAAAGGTATCCAACACTTTCAGTCTCAACTCACAAAACTGTTGGCACTTTTAAGGCACCAGATGTGTTCAACCAAGCAGCGCTCACCTTAAAGGACTGTCCAGCCTACTAAAAGCATGTGGTCACCTTGAGCATAGATGTAAACTTTAAAGATTCAGAGATGTCTTCCAAATTAATATTTTAAAACATAAGTCCTCAAGAAATGATTCTGTATTTCTGACTCTGGCAGAAAAAAACTTTTGTGTCCACTACGTGCCGTGAACTGGGAAAAGCTTTTCCATGTAGTGAGATAGGCAGGAGAGTTTTGATCTAGCCTTTGTTTGATACATCAGTTACACATGAAAAATTGTAAAGTATCCCTTGAATTATTTCTTCACATTCCAAGGAAAGACATGCATTGTGAAAGCTCCTTGAAATATTTATATTTTAGGCATATTTATTCAGATTCCAAAGGAAATTTGAATGAGATATAGACTGTAAAAATCCCTATATAAATCTAGACCTTTGTATCTTTGTGATCAAAAATTCATTATATTACTTTTCTTTAAAAGCCTAAAGATGGTTGTAAAAGTGTATGTTTTTCAGTATCAAGGAGACAGAAATTTCTTGATTTACTATAGGTAAACAGAAAATTGGGAGTAGATCTGTTGAATTAGGAACATGCGAGAGAAAAAAATGACAGGAACTATAGAGGTTCAAAAAAAATACAAAAAACCCTCTCCAAAACCCAGTTTCAAGGGCAGTAGCAGCTGTTACTGTAAGTGCAGAAAAATACTGAGACTGTGTTCACAGTAGAAATTCTAGGTTAAGACTGATTAAATGGAATTAACAAACTTTGTATTAATTCCAGAGAGTTCTTCCATGATGACTAAGTAAGGTCATTGCTATTAAATAAATAGTGGGAGAATCTCATGTAGGAAATTAAAAATGCACATAACATTTCAATGTCTTTTTAGGTCTTTTCTAACTCAGTGTAGTTAAGCATGTAAGTTAAACTCAGTGCTGGTATGTTGGTGTATGCCTCAATGTAATAGGTGCTATCAAGAGGATTTTTGAGTAGCTTACATAGCTACATTTTTTCCTATTTATGGAGCATTAAACAATATTACTTTGTTTTTTTGGCTGTTCTAAGATGAGGAAGCGCTTGAGTGTGGTAGGTGCATTTTTCTTTTTCAATTTAACATTTCTTTCTTAAGTTATGTTTTCACTCCATTTAATGATTTCCTTTCCTATTTTTCCTTTGTGCTTCTCAGAGGAAATTGAAGGTACATGTAAAAAAGTTTCCCTGCATAGCCCAATAATTTTATTTAGAGAACATGTGTTTAGAATTAAATTGCATATAGTCCAATGTTTCTAAGAGATGTTATACTTATAATGCTTTTGTATTGCCACCAAATACATTGAATCATCTTTTGAAGCAGATAAAAATACCAGAATATTCCTAGTTGCTTCATGTAAAAATCAGTAATATGAACTATTGTTTTAAACTGCTTTCTTTCTTTCTTTTGAACTTCTGGAAGATATGTATAGGAAAGTAGTATCATAAAATAATCTTAGCAAGACTTGGGTGGGCTGGGATGGAAAGAGATGATTCCAACTTAATTACACAGCCACAAGAGGTCTTGCATTTCTAATTACTACAGAAGAATATACTTCTCTGAGATGGTAGAGAGTTCATCATCTATGTAGTATCATCTTTACTGTTTTCCCTCTGAGTGTAGCCAGTTACTGTTATGCTTGCAGCATATGTTAAAGTAATAGCAGCTGATCTCTTGTATTTTTCATGTTTTTTTTTAAGAACGTAAGAGGCCTTTGTTTATAAAGGCATTAGAAATTGTAGCTCATATTTTTGATCAAAGGACCTCTGGCATGTAAAAATATACACTATAGTTATTTTATATCAAATGAGAGGATGTGTTTTTGATCAAAACCCTTTCTGTCTAATCCAGTGAGCCAAAACTTAAAGCTAAAGTCTGATAATGTATAATTTACAAAAAAGCTTGATTTACATCAAATATGTTTTGCTTTCTTTTAAGTGGCATCATACCTTGTATTAACTGATAAAGTGTGAATAATACAGTGCTAGAATTCTTTTTAGAATGTTTGCTGTCATCACAATCTTTGCTTGAAAAGGTGAAAAGATCAGTGTGCATGCTGCAAAATTCCAGAATATCTCCAGCTAAAATATAAAACAATAAACATTGTTTTATGTTTTGAAAAAAATGGCTTATTGAAGGCTTTTAATGCTATGTTTTGTACAGTTGTCATTTTATAAGTAATTTCTTCTGTATTTTTTGCTGGGCTTCTAACTATTCTGCTTTATTTCTTGGCTCTTATTCTGTATGCTTTTACCCTTCGTCCAGAAGATGCTGAATGTGCGGGTCACAACAGTGGATCCTATCTAGGTGAGCAATTGGTTACAAAAGACAGTTTCTTCTTTTCTTTCAGCTTCTTTTTCCTGGAACTACTACTTGGCTTTTGGGGGTAATCTGCATACAAATGTCCTTACTCTGCATGAGAAAAGCATGAATATTAAGTTTTCCAAAATGGCTCATTGGATTTGACATAAAGGATTTATGTATTGTATGCCTTTATCTGGTTATACATAAGCTGCTAAAATACTGGTTTAATTTTTAAATCAAAATAATGTGTTTAATGAAACAAAAGGGTTATTGTATCATGAAACATTTGAGTAAGTCTTTGAAAGACACACTTTCCAGGTTTTATCCAAGTTTTGCTTACACTTTCTTTCTTTGTACATATCTAACAATATTGAGAGAACTCAGTGAGAGTACAGAGCAAATTTGCAGGCACCAGTTCTTTTTCCACATTAGAAAATAGAGCAGGTTATAACAACTCAATAGCTTAAATTTAGCTTTAAAGCTAGTCTGAGTTCAGTGTATCATTGCGGGGAATGGGGAAGAGGAGAGGAAGGAGTCCTTTGGCTTCAGCCTTAAGATTCCAAATTTCAAACAAAAGCAACATTTTAAAAAGGTGAATGTTCCATGATACGTTTCAGCTTTTTAATTTGTGCCATTTTAAAAGCTATGTAAAATTATTTTAGTTAAAACTGTCCAGAATTCCTGCCAGCTGAAGGCTGGCTGGAGCGAATTTTGTGGCAACCAGCCCTTTTCCCAAGGCTTTCATCCTCCTACTACAAGAGGAATGGGAAGAAACTTGTCAAAGTGCTTTAGTACATCCAAGCCAGTGTGCTCACTGAAACAGCCGAGACCAGTATGGTAAATTAGAGATGGTTTTCATAGTGCAGTATACTGTTCTTAAATGTGGTATAGCAACTACATCAGGAACACACAAACTGTATAGTTGAAAGAATTTTGACCTCTTTCCAAAGCCTTATTGTGGAATAATTTTATCACATGTTTGTGGAACTAGTGGCCGTCTGATCATGCTGAAAATAAACTTCTTAGCTAGTTAACCAACTAAATTAATGTTCAATTGTGAGTGTACTGAGAAACTGGAGTATGCTTGGAAAATGATGCTTTGGATGTGATTCCTTATCAAATCATATCCTTGAAACAGAAGAGACATTCCCCTCCCCCATTTTTTCTTCCTGCCTGCAAATATAGAGTGCATGAATTTTTAAGGTGAGACTATCATGGTTTTGCCATAAAGGTGGCAAAACAGAATCAGAGAATCACAGAATGGTTTGGGTTGGAAGGGAATTTAAAGATTGCCTAGCTCCAACCCCCTGCCATGGAGAGGGACACCTTCCACTAGACCAGGTTGCTCAAAGCCCCATCCAACCTGGCCTTGAACACTTCATTTGAACCCACTTTTTCTTGGTGCTGTAGCCCTTTCAGTGAAACATTTTGTTGTGCAATTACCGAAAAGGTTCAGTCATCCTGGAAGGAGATGTCTTGAGGAAGAAGCGACTGTTGTCCCATATGCAACCCTCCTGACGCCCCAAAAAATCAGGATGAGGTGTAGTTTACTAAGGCAACTTTACAAAATTTGTTGGAGAACTAACATGCAGTTCAGACCATGGTTTATCTCCTGAGAGCTTCCAGTCGGGTGCTGCCGTCGGTCCAGAGATGGTACCTTCAGCCTTCTCATGCTGGGTCTGTGCTGTTGGAAGCAAGGTGATGGAGAGGAGAGACAGCAGACAACAGGAAGAAAATGACTTGTGTAAGGTTAGGACCAGTTTTGCGGTAAGGACACAAGTATATTGTATATTCACCTTCTTTTGCATATGGTAACAGGACACAGTGGTTTGTAATTCAGACTCTCATACACTACTTGTTTCACAAACCATTAGGAGCCCAATCCTATTAGACACATTTAGGATTGCTTTTCTCCTCAATTATTTTGCAGTTGTATTTTCTAAAGGAACAAACTGCTATGGAATAACTTCCTGTGCTAGACAAATGCCACTGCCCAAAGTGTACTAATTTGAGCAAAACTTGTTGACCAGTTGTGGGGAGGACACAAAGCTCTTACGTATGTGCTATGCAAGGTATAAAACTTGGATAGTCTGTAAGGTAAAGGAGTCCTGGGCAAAGACACTTAATAAACCCTCTGTTAGGTACATGGGAGCCAATACCACTGGTACAAGTATATATTCCTTTGGTCTCAAAGATACACCTCTTCCTTGCTTGTTGTTTTTTGGGAGAGTGGTAAAATAAATATGTCTGATTATTGAAAACAGCTTATTCTGAATGTCCCCCTATGTTTTGCGGTAAAGTTTTTTGAAGTAAATTCTGAACATCTCAGTTCTTCTGAATATGCATGTTCTTGAAAGATAAACATTTATGGTACCCCTTGATTACTAAGTAACTAGGAATTTCTAGGCAAGTCTCTTCATTATTATAAATTCTTGATCGAATGTACTACACTGAAAACAAAACCTAAAACATTGTCACTGCAGGGTTTAGATCACGTCAACAAGTTCAGAGTATTTTAATGACACCTGAATAATTGTCTATATGTTGTAAGAGCAAGGTGGCCTGAATTAGCTTAGCTGCTGTTGAAAGAGTTAACCTCTATTACTGTCACACATACAGACAGTTAGAATGAGGTAAGTTGAAGTGTGGTAAATTATTTGTATGTCTAAAGTCTAGAAACAGTTTCCAAAGTATACACTGATTACTTCCTAAAACAAAAAGGAACTACTTGCTGCTTTTGATAGTATGTAATCAAATCAAGTGAACTGCGACAATTCTAATATCAATTAATGAATTTTCAGTTCATTTTATTGCTTGTTATTGGTTGTATATTTGTTGGCATTTCAATCCAGTGATTCGGGATATTCTGTGAACATCTGACCCTCTGAAAGGGTGTGTACTGTGGACACACATGAAGTGGTCATGAAGAGCAACAGAAGAGGCAGCTTTCAGAAAGCAGAATGTCCATACCATTTGGGATCAAATCTTTTATGTCCAATGTTATGCTGCTGTTAATTTGAACCCCCTCTTCTAAAGTGACTCAGATAAATTTAATGTTTTTTCACCAAATTCTGATATTTAAGTCACAGTATAGTGTTGTATGTTTCTGCAGTAATTTCCTGAGGAATTGCTGGGAAGAACATTGAGGTTTGTCTTTGCCAAGCTTAAATTCTGGTTACATTACTTGAACCTTTATGAACATACAGTAAATATAGATGAATATAATCTGTTTACTATTCTCAATTTTGTCTTAAAAATCCAGACATAATCTATATTTTTATTAACCCTGTCTAAATGTGCAAGCTGGGAATCAGTCCAGAAGCAAGCAGAAGTCTGCTCTGTGTTTGTGCAGTTCCTGTGTAACAATAGAAATACTTAGTATACAAGCCAGTATAAAAAAAAATCCCAATATTTGGGGGAAGAAAAAAAAAACCAACCCAGAAATATCTAATAAAAATACTGTGTTCATGCAAACCTAGATAATGACCGTGGTACCAGACTTACTTTTGTCAGTAATATGAATACAAAAAGTACTTGTAAATGCATTTACCATTAGCCGGCATTTGTTCACTCTAAATTATGTAAGATTGGACTGCAGTGAAGAATATACATAATTTAAATACATACTTAAGCCCTTGTTTTAATGAATGGAAATGAACAAAAGCATGTGTAAGTACTTTATAGCATTCTGAAGCCTTAGTGGTGAATTTATGAAGCATAGGTGAATTTAAAATATAATGTTTCCTATTAGGATAATTTCTCTCATTTTACGAAATTAGTATTTGGATTTAAATTCACACAACATAGTTGCAATCTTTTGTTCACTTCTTTAGAATGATATGATTAAGTCTAAATTAGCACAACTAATGTAAATTATATCACCATCCTTTTTTAAAGTATTTTAAGGAGGACAGTTCATGCATTGCCTGTTCCCAGTCTGGACTTCTGTTGTGAAGTCCAAGTGGATTTCTCTATGTAAATAGAAGGGTGGTGTTCTGAAATCATGAAATACATATTGCTAGTGGTTAAAAGAATAATCACACTTTCCTGCTAGTTTTGGTTTTGGTTTCGGGGTTGGGTTTGGGTTTTTTTCATTATTTTTCTCAGAGATATAAGTAGTTTCTCTTGGATTGTTGTTGGACCTTAATCAAGTTTATTAGTAGTGGCTTTTGATTTTTCATTTCATATTGAGGTTTGGAGACATCAGTAGTTTGAGAACATTTGTTCTTCATATTTTATTCCCAGAGGCTGTTCTTATTTCACCAAATCTGTTACATTCCACTGTTAGTTTATGGGTTTGCATGTTCAGTAAGCTTCTAGTCGTGTTGCTGAAACCAGTGAGCTGGTGCAAGCTTCTCAATGTTCAAAATTTTATGTTGCTTTAGTGACAGAATTTTCCTCCTTTATTTTATAGTCTGTGTACTTGGCAACTAAGGTTAATCTCTGCTGATATCCCTATTCCACAGACATTGTAGCCTGCAGCTCCTTTCATATTCATCAAGGTTTATATTATAAAATGTTCTGGGCAAGCAATGCTTTTTTTTCCCCTTTGTTCTTTATAGGAATTTGCTTTTAAGCTTAATCATGTTATATGACTTTATTTTCCTATTGCATATCAGTATTGGTTTTGGTTTTCCTTAGTGACTTTCACTATATTTTTAATAATGCTCAATAGTTAATTTAAGTATATGAAGTCTGGTTTTCATTTTTCCTGAACTGTAAAATGCCAACATTAGGAGAATATTTTTTGCTTGTACATGAATGTTTTTATCGCTTGCAAGCACAATGTTGTTTCAGTTCAGTTTAATCCTTTTGTAGTTATGGCTGCCCAGCATATAATGCAGTAGTAAATGCAGAATTTGTTAGTAAATATTTATTAATGGTTCTTTATAAGATAACTTCTGAAGGTCACAATAAAACTAAGCCCACATATATGAGGACATGTAATGGCAGATGTGAGAAAGAATTATGTTTTCAGGAGCACGGTAACAATATCATAAAAATGTTGGTCTCATCCTCCCTCTCTGAACTGTGTGTTTTCCTTAGTTTGAAAGCTGCATAAAGCAAGATGAAAAAAAAAAGAAAGAAAAAATATCTGGGGTTTTGGGTTGGTTGATTTTGGGTTTTTTTAAACTCTTTTAAGAGAAGAAGGAATGAAAATTCTTAAATAAACCACCACCTGGTAGTTTGATAATGAAATCTGAAAGAAGTGGATGGAGAAAAGCAGGACAAGTTACAACTGTGCTTACTAAAACCTAACAGCAGAGATTGAATTGATATGAAGACTTTGCAGAAAAATATTTTTCCTAAGGATTCTGCAGCTTGACATTTAAGCTGAGGTTAAGAAGCTGTTGATAATGGCTCTCTGAGACAGCTACTTGGGCACAGAGCTCTTGGAATTTGTCAGGTCCATACCAAACTGGAACAGGCACAATTGGTTTAACTTCATGTGATCACTGCTCTTACTCTTTACCTTTTCCAGATATGTAGATTCTGGTTTTTGTGATTCTATTCTGTAAACTGCTTGATAGCAAATGTGAAGAATTATTCTTTCTCTTCCTTTTATTCTTTTGTTATTATTCTATAAGATTATTATACAGGTAAACAAACAAACCCAACATCAGAACCATTTTCAGCTTACTTTTAGGGCAGTTTACTTTTTTCCTTCTAAATCTGGAGCCTTTTAGATGAGGGCTCAGGAAAGTTGTAGCTCACTTCATGTCCATATTACTAATGTTACTTTTAACAGTTCTTTATGTAACTGTCTATAAAGTTAGGTATAGTTATGTGGGAAGAAAACAACCTCTTCTCATGACAGACTTCACCCTAGGGCAGACAAGACCTCCTAGATCTTGCGTGCATAAGTGCAGTAGGGCTTTTCTGACTGCAGTCACCTCAGTGTTAGCATTCTTCTTTAAATAATAAGACATGACTTGGTTTATTTCATTTTGGTTTCATATCTTCTGTTTTGGTCCCTTTTCTATCCCAGCCCATGTCCTTCTCAGTCTAGACAAAACTGTAGCTCTCCAAAATGTCGCCAGCCTATTCTGTGGATGCTAGCTCTTCTCCTTTTTCATCAATTTTCATTTTACTTACTCATATTTTGAATATGAATAGGTTGACGTCACTATTCTCAAAGAAATTTTTCTTCCTTTTTTTGTGCATATGCATGTGTTGTAGATTCCCATAGGTAAAGGGATTCATATCAATAAATAATTTGGTTAACATCCTCTGAGATCCATGTTCTATAATGATTTATGCCAAGGGAAGCTCTGTGTTTGCAAAATGCTAAGCCTGTAACTAAGCCTTGTAGGATTTTTCTTCAGATCTTCTTCTGGATGCTTGCAGAACTGAGTCTTGAATTTCCCATATACTAACTTTGCAGAAAAAAATGTAGTATGATTACTTCTCAAACACGTAAACATAAATGCTGTTACAAGTTTATGAAAACATGTTGCTGAAAAACCTGGGGTCACCAAAAGTTTGCACGTTAGCTGTCCTACAAAGTGTTCTGCGGGAAAGGGAAAGGTGTTGGGATCTTTTCAGTATTTAAATTGTAGTTTGTGTTTTACTTTATTACCCCCAAATAATCACATCAGCTTTGCAATCCTTTTTTTGCAGCACTTCCTGTAGTTCCTTTGTAGAGCAAAAGTAGTGCCGTAGAGATACCTGTAAACTGTAATATAATACAGTGTAAAGATTTATTTAAAAACTGTAAGGTAATAATTAACAAAGGAGTAAATTAGTCTTTGACATATACTGTAGAAGAGTGGGGGGTTTTGTGCTCTTCTGTTTGAAAATACATATGATTATCTCCTTTGAGAGTGCTTAAAAGTTATGTGAAATGTCCAGTCTTCTAGATGGGCACTGTAGATGTCACACTCTTGATTCAACTGTAAACATAAATTTAGTAGGAATATTAAGTTTCAATTGCATGCTAACATATCTGAAATATGGGTACCATGTTGTATAAGATGTTTCATAGCATTTTTGAATTTAACTAACAGTGTTTGGTTTTAAGCATCTTCAGGAAAGGCTTTGTGCACTTCTTTATACTATCAGCATGGAGCTATGCACAAAAAAAAATTGTTCGAATGTTAATTCTCATTAACCCTTTCAACTACCAGGTGTGTTTCTGTCGTATGTTGTACTTGATGTCTGTGTGCCATGGTGTTTTAATAGAAAAGCATTAACTGTGATATGAGAGTCCAGATTGCATGAACTTCTTTGTGTATACATACTAATGTGTAAGATACTCAAGTTACCTAAATATGTTAACAACTTACTGTAACTATATTTTGTGCTTGTTGCAACTTATGATTTTATTGGTAATCTTAATTTTGCAGTTCAAATAGTCACCTGATACAGTTTAAACTGCAGGAAAATATTGTTTTAATGACCTGGCTTATTAAATATATAATACATTTTTTTTATTCCATGCACCAATCCTCCAGTGTTTGGAAGAGACTGTTTTCAAGTGATTTGAGAAGACGTACTTTCTTACTTTGAAAAAATCCTGTTCTTATTGCAGCTGGCTTTAGAAGAAGCTTTCGCCTTAGCAGAAAAGATAAAAAAACAAACAAATCTATGTATGAGTGCAAGAAGAGTGATCAGTATGATACAGCAGACATCCCAACATATGAAGAAGTTGCAAAATATAGACGACAACCTAATGACAAATACAGGCTTGTAGTTTTGGTTGGTAAGTTGTTTTTCATCGTTTTTGACCTGATAAAACATAGGACTGCTGATTAGCACAATGGTTACCACGAAATTATGTAAATTGGAAGGAATCTTAAGTGGTCTCCTGGTCTAGCCTCTCATTCAGCAGGATTAGCACAACTCAAAGTAGCTGATGACAACAACTTTGGGAACCTGGCTGTCTCCTGTGTCTTCTTTTGTCTTGCCATCTCACACCTCAGTAAAGAGGTGGCCTCTATCCTCTCAACAGGAGTCAGAAGGGTTCCCCTGAAAACTTCTCCAAGCTAGACAAGCCCAGTTCCTTCAGCCTTTCCTGACAGATCATGTGCTTCAGCTACAAGTGCTCTTGGAGGCCCTCCACTGGCTTTGCTCCAGTTTATCAACATCTTTTCTGTAATGCAGGGCCAATCATGGACAGAGTATTCATCTCAGGATCTAACAAGTGATGATTACAAAGGAAGAATAATTTCCCTCTAGCTACAGGCTAGGCTCTTGCTGATACAGCTCAGTCTTCTGTTAGCCTTAATTGCTACCAGCAATCACTGTGGACTACTTCTTAGCTCACTGCCCATCTGAACCCACAAGTCCTTTTCATCTAGGCTGCTCCCCAGCCAGTCAGTCCACAGCATGTACTGCTGTGGGGCTTAGTCTATTCCAGATGCAGGACTTTGTGTTTGTCCTTGTCAAGTTTCACAAAGTTCTGCCAGCCCATGCCTGTAGCCTATCAAGATCCCTCTGAATGGAAGCCCTTGAGCAAGTCACTTCCATCACCTGTTTTGGCATCTGCAAACTTGACAAGGGCCCATTCTGTGTCTTCGTCCAAGTTATTATTATGATACAAATCAGAGTATGTCCCAGGGTAGATACCTGATGAATTCCACTTGTAATGAGTCACCTAGCAGAGTACAGACTAATAACCCATTCCCTTTGAACATGGTCATCCATCCAGTTTTTCTACCTATCTAGTAGTCAACCTCTCTAGACAGGATGTCCCAGCTTGCATATAAGGATGCTTTAGGAGATCATGTTTAAAGGCTTGTTAAACCAAAGGGGGAGATATTAAAATATAGCTACTATGGTTACTAGTCTGAGCCTGACAGTCAAGCTGTACTAAAACTCAAAAGAATTAGGTCAGTGTTCTGCTTTTAGAGATCGATCAATATATTTAAAAAGAACAGAATAAATACCTGTAGTCAGCAAAGACTGTGTATATATATATGTATATAAAGTGGAAAGAAACAAACCCGTCTACTGTGTTAGAATACATAGACAAATGAAGAGAAAGGTGGATAAGAGGTAGACTTCTGTAGGCCAAGAATGAGTGCAAACACAGCTGCAGAAGGCTCAATATGTCATCCTTAGCTTTCTGTCACTGCCATGGCTTCCCCACAGCATTTATTATCTAATCAAAATGCATTGCTTTAGTCTCCTAAAAATAGTGAAAGTATATTATCTTGAATCTTTCAGAGGTAACCATTAAAGTAACAATGAGATATATTTCATTGCTTATTGTTTCTTTTGCAGTAGCATATAGGCTGAGGCTTCATTAGTAAAGTTTCCTTCATACTGAAAGCAGCAGAGCAGAGAAATATGACCCTCTACCAGGCACTGTTACGAATTATTGAGTAGCTGTGTTTTTATATTGGCCATATCCAAGGGAACATTAAATTTAGTTTTTAATAAATAATTTTGTCACTCTCTAGCACTAAAATTCAGCCACCTACTAGTGTGATCACTGTGAGATTGTGGGCTATATACAACAAGTAATAACACGGTTGAGTTGATTTTACAGTTACATCAACAGAGTGCAGTGCAAAAGTGTGATAAGTAGACATTTTATAACAAATTGCATATGTCTGATCTAAGGCATACCTAGAGATTTCATTTGATTTTTGTTGTAATAAATCAAAAGAAGAAAGTGTGCTTTTTCAGTGACAAAAGCAATTCAGAAATTTATTGCAGACTTTGGTAATTCTAATGTTTTTCTCTGGATATTAAGAGCAGCTTAAGTCTGGCCAATACCATAAAAATGTCTTGTGCAAAATGTGGAAAAACTAGCAGAGCTAAGCAATACAGGTAGAGTAGAAGTGAACACATTTAAAAAGTTTTTTTGTGTGCCAGTAGCAGCATTCAATATAATCTGTCAAATATAATTTGGATATTAGTACCAGGAAACAAAGGGATGGATAATTAATGCATAGCTCTAATTGGGGACACTAAATACCTGTTCTGTTTTGCTAGGCCTAAATGTATAATTTACTGCTGGAAGTTTATTTAGGTTTTGTTTTGACCTTTTGTAGGAGGAAGGGGTTTGACAACTTTGGAACATAACTTTCTTTTGGCTTCGTTTTAAATCAGTCTAGTCCAATTTACAGAAAGCAAATTGCACACAGAGTAATTTTTAGCACCCTGCAGTGTGATGTACACTAGTCTCAAGTTCTGGTAGATGTATTAGTTTGTCACAGTTTTACCTTGTCTGCAAATGTAGGTTCATTAATAAAGTCGTGCTTATCCTTGGGGCTAAAATAACAGATTGTGTGAAGCAATAATGATATAGATGCTTCTGTCATGTTTTTAGTTTTTATAAATGTGATAAGTCTGCTAAAACCAAAATGATCTAATATCATGTCACCAGTTATTTTTTGGTAACTTACTGTTCCCAGGCTGCAAACAAATCGTTGAAGTCTTACTTCACAAATATTGCTTACACCATTGTTAAGCATGATACCTGGCAGCCATATCAGGCAAAGGCAGAATATTTTACCATGGAACCTATTATTTGGACAATAGAATTTTCATTGACATTAATGGGGGATGAGTCCTGCTCACGAAGGATTCTGCTTCAGTAATTGTGAGGGCCAAACTAGCACAGATTTTATTTCCAAAGAGTCAGAATGCATGTACCACATACTATAACTTTAGACAGTATAGTTTCAGCTATGATGTGTAAAGTCAGAGCTATCTGAAGGATAAAGCAAGGTCAGCAATAACAAACCATAGGTATCTTTTCCCCAGAATGCATGCAGCTGTCTGCTGCCTCTGAATTAGACTGGCAGTACTCGCTAAAAAGGTATTATCTCTAAGAAGAAAAGGAATCTGGGTCTGGAAAAGTTCTCTATTGTTATACTGCTTTACATTAAAAAAAAATCCTTCACTTCTGGTTTTATCATGAAGGAGCTATGTGAGGGCCAGGTCTGTCTCAGGGCAGGGGAGAATGAAACAGAAGTGGCTCCTAACTCTCCATGTTTCCTGACTTGCCTTTAACACATCTTCTGTAGTGGCTTATAGAGACTTAATAGATCTATAGCAGTAGTGCAGGAAAGTAGCCTCCCATGGCCATACTACTTCAGGTAAACTATCTGGACAATGAAGAAAGAGACCTACAATGGCCATCTTTGTTAAACCTTCCAGGTTGAAGGCATGGGTAGGTTAGCATGGCTCAGGAGTGAATGCATAGGATGTAACACATTGCCTAGCCTTGTGCATGAGAACATGAACATAAACTCACTGATCCTACTTCAGTGAACGACAAATCCCAGAAGTACATTCCCACTACTAGTTATAGTTTACTGTAATTCAAAAAACAATGAGGTTCTACTTTTCTCCATTGAGCTACAGTAGGACATGCATGTGCAGTGATTGCATTATAGTGATAAGTTGTACTAGTAATTGAGATGCAGAGCCTCTGTCAAGGCATGCTTTCTACTAGGTTTTTATGATCCCAGCAGGGATGTTATCACCTAATTCCCAAAATCTTTTCTGGAAGACTGCTTTTGGGTGTTTTTTTTTGTTTTGTTTTGTTTGGTTTTTTTTTGGGGGGGATTCCTTTTTTCTTTCAGATAAACTTCTAGGAGCTCAGTATGTGTGTATGAGTGAAGAATGGCTGGTTGGGTTAAATCCTCTGAGACCTGAACTTACACCAAGTAGTTTTTTCAATTTCTTTCAGACATGTCTGAATGATACAAAATGTAATGCAAGTTTTAATGATTGGTGGTTTAGTTCTGCAAACGTCCCTCAATAAGGGAAGGCAGGCACTACAGTCCTTCTGTGCAGGATTTGACCATTACTTAGCTTACATGGCTCAACATGCAACAGCAAGCAACATAAATATTCCTTGAAAAAAATAAACAAAATATTTCTAAAGCTACCACCCTAACACTAAATATTGCTGCCTGGGGTGATTTATAGTAAACCAAAACCATGCTACAGTCATGGATCCCTCATGCCTGGCATCTTACTATAGGAATCTGGATTGTCCTTTTCAATCCTGCTTTATTTTCTTCTTGAGTTCAAATTGCAGTAAGATTCACAATTATTAGAAACTGACATCTTTCTCTGCTGCATCAAAATGAATATTCAAAATAGAAGCATATATTACACTTGGGAGCTGTAGTATAAAGATCAGCATAATGGATGGTGTTGCTAATTAGGAATCAGCCTTCAGCATCCATATGCCACAGTTAGAACTGAAGAAGAAGACAGCACTGCAAAAGAATTTACACCTTTCAGTAGTTAAATTTAAAGAGGATTTGAAAACAGCAATCTGGAGTTGGAGACACAGTAGTTGTGAGGTTGTGTTCTGGAAACAGATTTGATCTAAGTTTCCAAAGCATCTGTTGCAGGAAGCAAAGCCTGGATTCTTTATATATAAATAGAGCTAAAAGCATATTGTTGATTTGACAGCATGTAGACTGAGGAAATAATATTTGTGTAGATTTGATGGGAAGCACTTTTTGCTTGAAAGGCATACAATGATTTTTAAAATTATAATTTCACTTGTTTCCTTCTGCCTTGCTCGGAAATCTTTAGAATTTTAATTATTTTTCCTATAATAATCCATATTTGCCTTATGTAGCTAAATTATTAAAAAAAGGTATTACTTTTTTTAAATAAGAACAGAAGTAATGCCATTATCTACATAACACATTACTTTCCTGTGCAGACATGCACCAGTAGAGGCTGCTGTACACCATATTAAATAAACATTTATACATACTGATAGATTAATTTACAGGCAGGTCAGAGATGAAACTTGAAATGTAGTTGTGTAAACATATAAAAACTATAAATGCAGAAACTTTAAGATTTCACAGAGAGACCATAGTCTGGGAGTAGCAGTAAAGTAGCAAGCATTTGCTTTTCATCATCATGTGTTTCCAGCTTCAGACAGGGCAGATGGATAGTAATTTTTACAAATAGGCACCTGAAGGTACTGAAGCATCAGTCTTTGCTTTTTGACTCTCACTAGTAATTAACCAATACATCACCACTTCATTACAATGTTTATTAAGTTTTTTTATTTCTAATGTTTAAAATGCCTCTGTTAAGAAGCACTGCAAGTGTAAACATGCCACTTTTACTAGAAGAGCAAGAGCTTTCCTTAGAACCACATGTATTATCCTTTTATTGTTTGGGATGTGGTTCCAATGACTCACTCTCCTCTGCATTCTGTTCTTGACCTGGCTCTACAGAAATGTAGCAACTGCACTGTCAGAGACACATGAGCATGAAGAGCTGAGCTATCTTCACAAACACATCACAGCCCCTCCACAAAAGGGGCCAGGCAGGCTGGAACCCTGCATGAAGGGCACCTGGGGGCAGGCAGCATTTGCCCATGGAGCCTTTGAGACCTCACAGGACAGAGTGCTCTCCTTAGACCTAAAGCATAACAGGCAAATGAGTAAGGATTAGGAATGACCTAAAAGCCAAACGGAGCATCTGATCAGTAGCTTCTAGGACAACAGTACTCAAATAGAGGTGGAGGAGAGGGGTCAAAAATATTCCATGCAGTCTTTGTTTCTTCCTGCCATCCTCTTTCCAAGAGTGGTCTCTCTTTGGCAGCTGTGTGAGGAAGGAAACATTTGCTTTGGATCAGTTCAGACAGCAGGCAGGAGACAAGCATATTTTAAAAGAAAATCAACAAGAAAAAAAGAAACCCAAACATCCCAAATGGGTTGTGACCTGGGGAGTGTTGTCCCTTCCTTTCTCCCGCTGTGCAATGCCACCCTCACATAGTCAAAAAGTGGATGGTTGTCAAAAGGAGAGTTACAGCCAGACAGAGGCCAGGCGGTATTCCAGCCTGCAGCAAGGTCTGGAACGTGCTCCCAGGCCTATGGGGAGAAGGTGGGAGCGTTGTCTTCAGGGGAGTCTGGTGCAGACGGGGGATGCAGCAGCTGGAGGGAAGTGAGGAAAAGGCTGTGCTGACACACGGGGTGCAGAGGCTTTAGAGGGACTTTGCACATGCCAGCTGAGGTCCTCTAGTCTGTGAGTTGGGGATATTCTGGCAAAGTGAATAGCCCAACCGGTTTTTGTACTGGAAGGCTGCAGGTCAGGGTGCCGGGGTCTCTAGTAGTGCTGAGGATGAAGATGAGTGCACACTGAAGGTAGCTGCTGTAGAAAAGAAAGTTAGCTTTGCTGTCAACTTTTTCAGACTTTTCCTCAGTAATAAGTCGGAGCAGAGCAACTGCCAAATACATCACCTGAAATTTGTCAGCGCTGTATGTTCTAGCAGAGGCTTGAACCATGGGCGTTTCCAAATGACTGATTAAAAAGCCAGTATATATAATAGCTATATGCTACATAGTCTTAGCTGAGAGAGGACATATACCTGACTATGAGAGAGAACTGGCTGCTGGGAAACAGCATTTCTTTCTTTCAGGTCCTGTAGGGGTTGGGCTGAATGAACTTAAACGGAAATTGCTGATCAGCGACACCCAGCATTACGGGGTAACAGTGCCACGTAAGTAAAAATACACTTCTCCTAATGTGAAACTCTCATTGTTATCCTTTATCATTGCATTACCTTGAGGCACTTTCAAATTTGGGTCTCTAAATGCATGCTTGGCATGCAGATTACTTTTCTAATTTTTGAAAGTGCTGCTGCAGTTGTATTTTAAATAGCATTGATTAAACTGATAGGACATTTTGGCTCAGAGACATTGCAGGAGACCTTTAGTACAAGTTTAACGTGATTGATGTCAGTGAGGTTTAGTAAATGAAACTCAGCTGAAGAACACCATGGATTTGGCTGTAAAAAAAAATGAAATGTACTCTGTTACCAGTGCTTGCTTTCAGCAAAATGGCCTTTATGTATTAGACAGGTTGAAAATGAAGACTGATGATAAACATTTTGATCCTGCAAATAAATTAATTAAATCCCTTTGATTAGCTTTAGGAAAGTTGATTTGGGGGTTTATTTTTCCTCTTTCTCCTTATCTAAGTAGCATGATTTTTATAACATTGGATAACATTGTGCTATATTAACTTCTGTAGCACTTTACTGGGTTTTCTTTAGTGTGAGGGACTTGACAGTTCCAGACTTCTGTTCCTTGGATTGCTTTCTACTCGTACTTGTACTTGTGCTTCCTATATGGGATCTTTGAAAAATGCAACATTCTGAATTTGAGAGATACTGTCACAGGTTTTATTCAAGTATAGGTTTTCTATACGGTGTATATATATGAATGAATTTGAACACATATTGTATATATATGAATGACAAATTAATACATTTGGGTTTTGGAAGTCATTTCTTTTGCACATATTTGCTTCAGCTGGGTATTGAAAACAACAACAAAAAAAAGCCAGATGTTCCCAAATATTTAACACATTGGAGCATATGCAGTTATTTGCCCAAAATTATTTCTCAAAAAAGTGCCAGAATTCATCGAGCTGCCTCTCTCTTTTCTCTTCCAAATTTGTGGTTCTAGTTTAAAACAATCACATAAAGAAATCCCTCTCCCTGAAATTCAGTAAGTCAGGACTTGCAGAGAGAACTGGGGTTTTTGTCTTGGAAATGTTCCTCTTTGTGTCAGCCTAATGAGAACTTGATATCAAATGGCTTTTCAAACTGTTACTGCAAGCAAGTTGTGTATGTTCATATGCAAGGAAGAATACATAATGCTGTAACATACAACCTATATTAAATAGGACTTTTGAATGGGTTTGTTAACTATAGGCAGCAGCCCCATAAGTATGTTTCATTTATAAGCAAAATCTTTATACCTGGTACTTCAAGGAAAGTGAGAAGTGCAAATACCACAAAGCTATTGAAAGAAAAAGGCATATAATTTTGACACCAGAAAAAGAAAAGCACTAAGCCATAAAATTCACCCCCCATTTTTTTACTGTCATGTTTCACATACCACAGCTACAAGTGTTGTTAATGGATGTAATATTTTATAAATCAGGTTGGTGAGCTTTGTTTCCCTTTATGGTCTTGTATGCTAATACGCTTAACAAGTGGCAAGGCTGGAGTAATTGTTATAGACTGCTGCTCCCTTTATTATTCAGCTGTCCTCATTTTATTGGATTTTTCCACTAGTTAATAAAAATGATAATCAGATATTTGTCCAGTAGGATTTTTCCTGCTTTTCCTGCATGCTTTTACAACTGAATCCTGTCATGTGCTTGTGTGCTGCCTACCAGATCCAGAGCAGCTTCAGGGCCCATTAAAAGTGAGGGAACTGCTACACTTAATATTGCACAAGGGTTGTGTGCTTTTCAGTGTTTCCTGAACTGGTTTGCATTATATTGTTTTGTGCATCTTTCCTTTATTTTTCCTTCATTTGCTCAAACTGCAGACACTACCCGTCCAAGGAGAAGCCAAGAAAGTGATGGTGTTGAATACACTTTCATTTCCAAGCACTTGTTTGAGACAGACGTACAGAATAACAAGTATGTCAACAAGATTTTAAGTAGAACTCTAGTACAAACAATGGCTTTAATATAAAATAGGGCTGGTTGTATTTTTAGATAAGGAATCAAAGTCAGCATAAGTTGCAGTGCTTTGAGGATGTGTTAAAATCACATTTAGATATATAAGCAGCTGGCAAAAACATAGAGCAAAAAAAAGCAGTATGTGAAAACACAACTGTTTCTAAGCTTCTATGTAGTTTCAGTACTTCAGCTCCTATAGAGAAGACACTGAAATTGTAGGTGTTAAGGGTGGGGGAACACTCTTAATAGAGCATCATCTGTCATAGCAATAAAGCATTGCAGCCTGGGGTGGGAGGGAGGACCTGGAAATGCTGCAAACGTGCCTGAGTCAATGTTTGTGTAGTTCTGCTCTCTTTCAGGCCAGGCACTTCCTCTGCTTTTGAGTTTAGAGATCTACAATGAAGCCCCTGCCTGTAAAGCCTCCAGAAATTAAACTAAGATGAAGACAATGGTAGCATCATGCTCTCCAGCAGCCTGTAAAAAACTGTAGCTTGAAATTCTGCTCCAGTGTTTCAGAGGGCAAAAGTGTATTAGACACAAAGCTGTGGGTTTTATTGAAACTTCAAACTGTGCTTTGCTTTTCTGGCAAATAGCGCGTCTACTTTTATAGCACATAACCAGCCGCCTTGGTTCCATTAGCACCATTGTCGCCCCTCCTCCTCTTCTGAGACAGAGAATTTGGATATTCTGTAGTGTGCAATGAAATTTCAGTAGTTTCTATTGTTTAGCTTATCCACTGTTTTATTGCATTGCATTAGTTCAGAAAAAGAGGTGATGGAAAACATTAGTGGGCTGTTGGACTACAGTACTTTTTTCTCTTGAACTGTAATACAAGCAGGTGTTACTGATTTGAAAGTGGGAAAGTAGAAGATTTCTTAAAATTGACATGCTGAAGTACTTGACAGCATTTCCTTTATAAAACACGGTAAAATTCTCATGTAAAGTAAAATACTTTTGCTCCTGAATTAGATCTTATAAACCAAACTGATAATTTCTTTTTTTTTCCTGGAGAAAATGGAAATGATTCCAGTTGTTTTCACCTTCTGCCACAGGTTTATCGAGTATGGCGAGTATAAGAACAACTACTATGGCACAAGTTTAGACTCCGTTCGATCAGTTCTAGCTAAAAACAAAGTTTGCTTATTGGATGTGCAGCCTCATGTAAGTAAGGACATCTTTTGGATTCTTGTAGTTCCCCATATTGCATATTGAGATTCCAGGAAAAATATTGTTTCTAAAAAGGAATATTTTATTCCATGCTGAATGACTGTTGAGTGGGTTGGCTGGGTACCTTTATCACGGCAAGGCTCTCTGAAAGGAGGGGAAGGAAACTTCAATGCATATTGGCAAGTATTCAGCTTGGTAATTAGGTGAATTGAAAGCCTGAGGCATAATACGAAAGATTTAATTACAAAATGCTCCTATATTTCCCTTCCTCTTTCTGCTGTTTGGGTTAGAGGTTTTCTCTCAAACTGAGTTTCAGAATGACTTTGAGCTATCACCCAGGCCAGCAGCTCTCTTTCATATGTTTAACCAGACCATTCATGCCAAGGGTTTCCACACAGGGTGGACATGAGTCAAGGAACGTACTAAATGTGATGTTGGCTGGATAATTGCTAAGAACATTCCTCTCTAAAGCATTTGTTCTTGCATTGACCCCGTCTTTCAACCCCACTGAACAGCTCCGCTGGGAATTTTTATGCTACTAATAACCACAGTGCTTCCAGGAGCTGGACTAGTTTGTGTAAACCCAGCCAAAGTATTTCTTCTCCAGGGGTGGCCAGTATGTGACTTCTGAACCCGGCAGCTTGTGAACAGCTCCTGGGGCAGTTTAGACATGGGGCTGTGCCCTAGGAGCAGGGCAGGGGGACTGTGCTGAATGAGGAACACCTGGGAAACCCAGACCTTGTGCAAGGGGAGGAGGGAGCTGGGCAGGGGCTCCTGCTCTGCAAGATTCTTGCCTGTCCAGGATGGGCCTGTTTTCCAACGAGGCATTAAATTCTCTTGGGGACCCAGGCTTGTGAACCATTCTGGGATCCCATTATTCAACAGTATTGGGTTCAGCAGTAGCAGTCTTTTTTTCTCCTTAGTAGCTGGTGCAGTGCTGTGTTTTTGATTGCCTGGGAACGGTGCTGATAGCACAGATGTTTTTAGTTCCTGCTCAAATGTTTAGTCTGACCAAGGACTTTATGAGTCTCCTGCTCTGCCAGGGAGGAGGGGAAGCCGGGAGGAGGTAGAGACAGGACACCTGACCCAAACTAGCCAAAGAGGTATTCAATTCCACAGAGTGTCATGCCCAGAAGGTAACTGGGAGTTACCCGGAAGGGCACTCACTGCTCAGTCGGCTTTGTTTCGGCGGGTGGTGTCGTATTCTCTTCCCTTATTATTTTCCTTATCATTATTGTTATTGGTGGTAGCAGCAGTGATTTGTGTTATATTTTAGTTACTAGACTGCTCTTTTCTCAACGTGTGGGAGTTACATTCTTTTGGTTCTCCTCCCCATCCCTCTGGGAAGGGGGGGAAGGGAAGAAGTTGTGGGAGGAGTGAGCGAGCGAGACTGCATGGCTGACTGCTTTTTAAGCCACGACAACATGGCATTTTCCTAAGGGACCTGGCAGTGTGAACAGGACAGAAAGCTTCCGGCCAGCCCTACTTCACACTAAGATGCTGGCTATCCCTGCTTCACCCTGTGCTGTAGATCTATCTCTAGTTCCATATGTAGCATTACTTGATTTGCTTAAGAGCAAATAACATGGGTTTGTGTGGTGGACGCACAGTACTGAAGAGAAAAATAATTGACCTGTTGTGACCGAGTGTCATAGACACCTTCTTCCACTACTTTTCATGGGTACAGAGGTGTTATTCCTGCTGTGTTGAACTTCTCCTCCTCTTCTGAACACTCTGCCTCTCCCATCCATCTTCCCGCTGGCAGTGGCACTGTTGTGGACAGCCCAGCCTCTGCTGGACTGATGGGATTTACCAGCAGCCCATGTGGAAATCAAGAGACACGGTCACCTTTGGAGAAAGCGTTTTCTTACCATCCGTATGAAAATTCTCCTCACATTAATCAATGCCTATCAGCAGAACAGGATGGCAGTAAATGAAGAATAGCCTTCTAGCAGTGCTTTATGGGTTTATTTTGGTTATTGGAGTGTTTCTTTTGTTACGGTAAATTCCACTGTGCAAAATAAACTAATTAATTAAAAATCTTCCCTCTTCCCAGACTGTGAAGCACTTACGGACATACGAATTTAAACCGTTTGTTATATTTATAAAGCCTCCATCACTTGACCGTTTGAGAGAAACCAGAAAAAATGCCAAGATTATTTCAAGTAAAGATGATAAGGGAACTGCAAAACCCTTTACAGTAAGTGCATTCAGACATGGTAAAACGTGCAAACTTGTTCAGAGTTTTGTTGTAGTGGTTTGCCTTGAAAATAAAGGTCATCGGTAGATCTCATCAACAGTACTCATTAGGATTTGCGTGTAGTTTCTTGTTGTTTCCCAGCTTCTCACACATCACAGGTTTACTGTGGTGTTTTTATTGTTTGTGGTATTTACGTTTCTATGGTCCTCTGATTTTATGTCATTGAAGAAGCCCCACAATGCGAGTATGAGTTTATGAGATATATCACTGAGGATTTCCTTCCAAAAATTTGCATCTAGACTTAGATATTTCTATTCAAGTATAAGAATTTCCTTGTTTTATCAAGTGTGTTATTGGGTCTAAATTTAGAGGAAAGTTCAAATATTAAGCAACAATTAAAAAAGTAATGCTACTTTAATAAAAAAAGTATTTGTGGATAAGATAAAGCATTTTTTAAATGTTACAAGGAAATGAACAACGTAAGAAAAGAGAACAATCTAAGTAAAAAATGCTGCTTTTTGACAATAAAGTCAGATTACCCAACAATAACTTAATTACTTCCTTGAAATACAATGAAGACTTGTTTCAATTGAAGCTAAGGTAAAGCTGATCATCATTAGACTTCATCTACATTTGTTTTATCATTTTCCCTTCTTCAGATGTTATTTAGGTTTCTTTAGATTTTGTTTCAGAGTCACAGATGTAGTCACCTTTTCTATTTGTGTGGAACAGGCGTTTGAAATAGTGTGGAGGTTATGTGCTATAAGGATATGTTCTGTAGCATGTAAAATGTAAGAGGAGTTCATACTGAAGAATAACCTTCAGGATATTGCTTAGTTAGGATGGGATTTATCTCTCAGATTTATATAAACAATTCCTAAGATTTGTTCCCAAACACGAAGAGGAATCCACTGAGCCATGTTGGGCCAGGCATATACAGCTTCTACCAAGCTGTTAGAAGGTTAAAGGCTGTGCTGCAATATATTGCATGCTAATAGAAAGCTGAGACTCACGTAATGAAGCTTTAAATGTATCACCAAAGTAAACAGCTAGAAATGTTTTCCACTGGTACTGCTAACAGAAATTGTCTCTGTAATTTCCATGCAGTGACTAATTGTGTCACTGCAAGGGGAGAGGTGAAAGAGTTGCCTATTGAGCAAAGTCTATTTGTGAGAATGCTCTCTGAGATCACTTGTAATGGTAATTTCTATAATTATTTTATTAGAAGTACAGTTTCCATCTCTTGATGAGATGAGAAGTAAGCAGTGAGCTTTGAGTTTACCACGGAAGGAGTTACTTGATGTTGCTGTAGACTGACAATGCCTTGCACTGATCTTACTAGGAAGAAGATTTTCATGAAATGATCAAATCTGCCCATGTGATGGAGAGCCAGTACGGGCACCTTTTTGATAAGGTGATAGTCAATGATGACCTCGCTACAGCTTACTGTGAGCTTAAAACAACATTTGACAGGTTGGAGACTGAGACCTTCTGGGTTCCCGTCAGCTGGCTACATTCATAAGAACGTTTCAAGTAGATAAATATCTGCTATTGTCTCAGCAGCTAAGTACGGGCTGTGGTTAGGCATTACTCCATGGCCGTTTTCTTGGTAGGAGGGTTTTCTAACTCTACTTGCACAGCAGGTACACTCTTTATCCACTTGGAACTGGTCTTGTTTTCCTGTGTCTTCAGTCCTCCTGCCCACAATTTTGGAGGCAGAACAATCAGATTAAACTGAAGTCTCACTGTGCTCTATAAAGTGAGCTAACACTAGTGTAACAAAACTGCCAAACACCTCTTTATCATCATCTGTGTATTTCCAAGGTAAGTTTTTTTTTTAATGGAGAGTTTGCAGAAGATACTAATGAATACTGGAGAGCAGCACTTCGATGGTTTTAAGCATAAATGCTCCCATAAAGAGCACTTGGAAGTTATTACCCCTGAAGTGCTTGAGAGAACTGAAATAGGGAAAAGTGACCAACATTTTTATGAGAAAGACATCATAGTTTTAATTACATATCAAGATAAGTGTTTTACTTTTCTAGATGTGAATCTTGTCTTATATGTACAGAATGATTTTAGTATTCCTTTGCACTTGCACAGTCATGGAAAGAACGATGTATGTGGTGGCTTAATTATGAAATACTCTGCTGTGAGCATGCATGGATTGAAAATATGTTCACGCATGCTTTGTGGCACAACAAAGGAAACTCATGACAATATTTAAATAAGGAAAAATAGGAGTCGCTATGTACATAACTTCAAAGTCTTTGGAATTAATCTTCTGTAAAAGCAGTGGCAAAACAATATGCATAGCAAGAAAGAGTATCTTTTTTATCCCCTTTAAATTGATTTCAAATATTTTTGACATCTTTTAGAACAATTTTCCCATCAGAAATTTTCAAAAAATTAGTGAGGAAACCTTGGAAATCTGGGAATTAGTCGCAAGAGATTAATTCTTCCTGTTGTTTAATATCTAGTGATACTTTTTAGTAGTATAACAGATATTTTGTCTCCACTCAAATAAATTAATGCTGTAGACTTCACTGTAAAAAATAACCTTGTCACTGGTCAGGCACAGTTGGAAACCTCATTTTACAATTTAATGTGACAATGTAAGCAAATGTATATTAGATGATGTATTTTTAACATAGATAATTCGGTATTTTTCTTTATTTACTACTGATATGCAGGAAATGAGTACAGCTGTAAAGACTAAGTTACACCTGTGTGTTGTATTGTGAATATGTCTTGTAAGCACAGAATATGTATAGGAATTTGCTGACTTCTGTTCATCCCATCTGTGGCATTCAAACAGGAAACGGTCATTTCGTGTTAATCTGTAAAAAGAATATAGCTGTCTTGTTTAAAGAATAAAGAATTTAGTGAAACTTTATATATTTATGAAAGGGTTGAAAAGGGATGTTAAGTTTTTAAATTTCTTGTCAATGTGATCATTTATTAAAGAGAATTACTAAGTCCGTAATTTGAAACACTGTCTGTGTGAATGGAGCTCAACATTCCATGTAAATATTTTATTTCAGTTCATACGCTGATATAGCCATCAGATTTTGCAGTTATAGTCTAAATGTGTATTTAATGTGTGGGTCATTGCATTTGGCTCAGAGTCGTATGAAACAAATGAAATGCAAGCAACAACAGCAAAATTCCTAGGAGTCTGGAAATGTTTATGCAAGAGTTACAGATGTACTGAATCCCACTACGGATACATGCTCTGCTTCAACAGCTATAATGTAACTTTTGTCAAATTTCACCATTTTTCTGTTGGACTTAAACCTTTTTTGTAGCATAAATAGCAATTTGATGATTAAATTAATTGCATTGAGATTATGCAAGCTGAGAAAACTTTTTCTACTTTTTTTTATTATTATTAAAAATCAAACTGTTTTTCAGGGGATCTGGAATTCAGCCAGTCCATTTGCCTGCAAGATGCTGAGTGCCTTCGCCACCTCTTGCAACACAAAGTGAGAGGGCACTCAGCGTGTCTCAGGATCTGGCCATTTCCAACAAGAGGGGCTTTAGTCCTTATTGAAACACTGAATGCACTTCCAACCTGGGCTGTCTCAGAACATTAGCATGTGATAACAATCACATGAAAGACCTGCTTTTCTCTTTAAAAAATAAATGCTAGAATAATCTGCTAACTGCCTGGTAGACACAGATCTGGCTGTCCTGCAGGCTGTTTTTCTTGTCCTTAAGAAATTAATATAATTCCCATTCCTGGGTCAGTGTGGTCTAAGAGGACTCAGCCAGGTTGGACGGGGCTTTGAGAAACCTGGTCTAGTGGAAGGTGTCGTTGCCCACAGAAGGGGGATTGGAACTGGGTAATCTTTAAGGTCCCTTCCAACCTAAACCATGCTGTGATTCTGTGACCTACACAGATTTGCTGTGCTGGGCAGCAGTAAGCAGGATGGTGCTTTGCTGCATTCACAGAGACACTGACCCTCTGATCCTCAGCACAGTCCTGGCAGGGATTTCCTAGATGGATGTCTGCCTTCCTCATCTTCAGGCGAGGAGCTAATTCCCAAATTGTAACACCTGCAAAAGAAGGGGAATCACAAAAACATAAACCTAACCAACCGAGTAATATATGCACAGGGAATTCAATGAGTGAGAAATAATTTTAATTATATTGCTAGATGGCTCTTGAAAATCAACATTATTGCAGTGTTAGCTTAAAAATAAACAACTATCAAAGCCACTGCTTTCCATGAGGCAGGCAAAGATGGGAGCAGGCCAAGGCACAAAAAATGTCTTAGCCCAACAGTTTCAACAGGACAGAAGCCTGCCTATCATGATGGATGCTGAGCCCATGTGCTGAACTGTTCTGGGATACCAAGGTGGAGCGGGATTGTTTCTTTGACTCTTAAGAATTTGGGAATAAAAACAACTAAACATGTTTCCAATATTCCACATATTCAAGTTGTGCTGTGTGGGTTTTTAGAGAACTGTATGTTTTGACAGTCAAGTCCAGATGTTTTTGTTGTGTTTTAGCTGTTTGTCATAGTCCAACAAATGGTAGCATTTTATAATATTGTACCAAGCTCTATACTTGAATTTGCCACCAGGTCCTTGGTTGATGTCTTACCTGGAATCTGATCTTACCTTCTTATGCAAAACAATAAATTATTGATATATCACCGAATGTGTTTTTTCTTTATTGAAAATTGCACCATAACATTCAGGCTTAAGGACTTGAAAAGGTGAAATGCCCAAGTAGTAAGTTATTTCATAGGTTTATTAACAGTTGTGCTCCAATTATCTTTAAATGGGAAAATAAAGCAACCTGAAACAGGGACTAAAATACTTAATTTTTACTTTTCATTGCCAAATTCTCCTTCAGAATGGATGTTTACCCTTTCCTGCAGCCCACCCCAAAATAAACCAACTTTTATTCCGAGACAGAAAGCTTAAGTCAGTGGGTCAGTGCCTAGAGTGTTATCCAAGTTACCGACTCAGAGTGCTTCATTGGACACGTATACTCCTGGGCCACTGCATGTCCCACAGGAGGTTGTCTTTGTTTGTAGGACTCTATGAAAGTAATGCTTAAACTAAGTCACTTCTTGCAGTGTTTTATGTGTTTTCTAGAAAAAAAAGAAAAAAGCCTAACACATACTAGGATTAGAGAGGAGACTTTTAAGCCCTCTTTGTTTTGTTTCAGTGCAGTATTCTGCATTTCCCACATGTACATTTCTACTGTGCATGGAGAATTATTCCTCAGTAAAGCTCATATTTACTTTTTGTTAGATTGTTTCAAAGGATGAATAGTTTCTTCAGAGATTTAAAGTTATAATCTAAATCTATTTTTTTATTGCAGTATCTACAGTCATTTCCGAACAGGATTAAGAGTTTTCTGTGCGTCAGAGCTTAAAATCATTTGTATTTGCAATATGCCCAAGAACCTTTTCCTCTCAAAGTCATTAAGTATTTATCATATATTAGCATGATTAATGTATGATACCAAGCATTCAACAGGAAAATGTCTGAACACTAAGTTGAGGGAGCATAGTTGTTGTTTAAGAATTCTGGTGCTAGATAATGGTTAAAGATTTCAGCAGAAACATGCACAAAAACATTTGGAAACAGTTAAAGTCTGGTCTTAAATTTTGTCTTATGTTAAATGACAGTACAAATGAGAGAATTTGGAGTTCTAGACAGCTGGAGATTTTTTCCCTCTTGGTATCTGTGTCTGAAATACAAGTTGGATATTTGGAAGACTGTATGGAATGATTTTACATCTCTATAATAAAATGCTATGGTATTTCCAACATTTTAACAAAGAGGGTAAATCCTCATGATTACTGAGACTTTGTTTTGCTTCTATTTCAGTTGTACACGTATGTCTGTTGAAAAGATTTTTAAAGACTTAATGTGCAGAGCTGCCAGCTACAGGTTTCAGTGTATGAATGGAAGGAAACATCAAGATTTCTAAAAGGGTTCAAATGGCACAAAAAACGTTTGAAAGCTTCTTGATAAGAAATAAAGAGAGAAAAGTAGGTCACAATGTCTTTTGTAATTAGATCTGTTTCTTTTCAATAGTCATATTAATAGTCATGACTTGAATACGCTAAAAAATGAAGGCATGCTGTAATTTACCTCAAGTGAAATTTAGATTCTATAGGATTATACACAGGCTCATGGAAGCTTAGTTTTAAGGGATTTGGTACGTGTTTTAAAGGTCTGTGGGTATGGCAGAGAAGGACTGAGAATGTTACAAATGCTAGTACTACCCTAGAAATGCATCTTTGTTTTTGTAAGTCACCGAACAAGGAGGTTGGCAAGTTGGCTGCAAATGTTCTGTGGTTTCTGTTCCCTCCTTGGTAAATATAAATAAGCGCCAGTAAATCTTTGTTGGTTAGCAAAGCCAAAATTGTTGGCATTATGGAGAGTTGAAATGTAGTACCCAGACTCCACATCCTGGTGATGTTGGCGGAGCTCTTGCTTTACCTTCTTCTGGTTTTGTTAACTTTTACAGCAACAGTACAGTGATCACAGCTTTAACATGAACTTAAACTCTGTTTAATCACTGGCAATTTCATTCTGGTTTTGTTTCTTGGCTCTCGTAGATCTTTAGTTTAGGAATCTCAATCTAACAAGGGGTAGAAAGGGATAATGACTTGTCTTGGAAAACAAACACCAAAAAAAATGATAAAAGGACATTTTTTACCTCCTTCCCAACAGACTCTTGAGGTGATGTGTTTCTGCAACAGAGGTGAAGAACTAGTGCTTGATCAAGATGTAGAATCACATGAACAGTGTTTTGTCCCATGAAAACAGAACTGCTCTGAGAGATCCCTGTGGTACAAAAGACCAGGAGCAATTTTAGATTTCATGCCACCAATGTTGGCTTCCCGGGGCTCTTGTTTAAGAAAATGGCATCTGGGAGCAGTTCTGCTTGTTTTCTGTGTGACCTTGGACACCTTGTGGTGTGTCCCCTCCCTTTCCTGGATTTGCATTACTGGCTTATTTTTAAGCAATGGTGGTTCCTTGACATTAGGCTAGTCTTCAAGTGGTGGGAGTAGTCATGTTTCATGATCAAGGTGCACATTTATGATGGGGCAACTGCACAGATGGAAGCATATGTTGAGACCTCTCCATAATGCATGCAGGCCCTTCCACATTGTATTCTCTGAGACCTTTGCACACCCATGTATGGGTTTGCACACCCATGTATGGGTTATGCTTCCCCATAAAACCTACTTTGATGCAGCTTCTGGAGCCATCCTCCTAGGTACAGACTGGCCTATGTTAGGCACCTTATGAACACGGAACAAAGATGTAGTCCCAGGTTCAAAGAAGCTCATAAAAAAGTCAGAGAGATCACAGAGAAGTGCAGACCCACGAGAAGGTGTAAAGAGATCCAGTGAGCACAACTCCTGTTATCAACTGGCTCCAGGGGCTGTGCTGGCACAGTAGGGCAGTTAGGTCTGGGATTCAGCGTATCACAAAAGGATTAAATGCTTCAGTGGCTTGCTGGCCGGGCTTCAGCCCTTGCTGGGTCCAGGCACAGCTGAGGGGTAGCAAAAGATTGGTCTTTGGAGCTGTGAGGCCAGTTTGACTGCAGGAAGGAATTTAGCTGTGTCTATATGAGCTGTGCTTTGCCTCTCCTTCAGAGCCAGAACAACAAGTCTTGGCCCATTTTAGTGACTGGTGCAGATGGAGGCAGCATGTTTAATGTTCCATTTGCAGTTCTGGCTACTATTGATAGTAAGTCACGAAAGGAGTCTGGTTGGTTTTTCTGTTGTTGAAAACTGACCTAAAAGCTTTGTTATTATTGGTGCTATCTGGGTAGTATGAAAGAGCAACTTCGGTTATTGGCCCTGCTGGGGTATTATTCCAGATGTTTTTCTTTACACAGCTGTTAAGCAGGAAGTAGAACCAAAACCAAAGATTGATTTGAACCATTGTTTTGTCAAAAACCAGAACTGAACCTGAATTATTGTCTTCCCTTGACTTCATTGAATTCAAACCATCATTGCCCCCAGTTGGAACCAGCCCCAGCTCAAACCAAACTGAACAAAGCACAGACTCTGACCGCATTTTTGAATAGGTGAGACTTTGAAGGCTGAGTCTGCATCTTGTAATGGCTGCAGCTGATGTTACCTTTCTGTTTTATTGTGCATGTGTGCATATGCATATATGTTTATGTATTTACCAAGTGTTGCGGTGTATACCCTTTTATTTTAATGAAAAAAGCAGGCTTATAAAACCGATGTTCACTGCTTAATTGGAAGATTAATGACAGACTGTAGAAGTCTACTGATATAATAACAAAGTTTTAGCAAATAGATGCGTGGTTCAGTGCTGGCAGGACTCTCGCAGATCTCAGGAATCTTAGAATTTTACATCTCAAATATACAGTTTAGCCTCTATTTTCTGAAAGTCAGAAGAGCTTGATTGAATGCAGACGGCAAGCTTGTTCACTGCAAACCTAGTTAAACATGAAATCTTGCTGGGATTAGCTTAATTGTTCCCTAAATGAAAAGGCTGCTTTGTACATAGACTTGAATTTTATGCTTGCCAGATAAAGCAATGTGAACCTGTCAGGAGACACAGGAACTTGTCTGTGTAGGAGTATCACTGGGCCAACTGTCTTGCCTTTTATGCGATACTGTGGTGTAAAACACCACTCCACTGGTTTCATTTTACAGAAAATAGTCTCTGTGGTGGTATCCTGTGGGAACTGAAGTATCAAGTTCTATTTTCCCTTCAAAAGTCCAACTACACATGTACCCCGCTTCTGAAACTACACTCTCCATGACTGCAGCCAGCCGCATGGGCTCAAGGGATGCTGTGGCATGGCAAGGGAGCTGCAGGGAAGCTGTTCCAAGCAAAGCAGGAGGTGCCACTCCTTTGCCATGGTAGAGACTGCTATAATATAGACTGCTATAGTATAGACTGCTAACACCATAGTATTTGAAGTGAGAAATGCTATTTCTGATGAGGTTATACAGCAACTTAGTAGAAAAGGAAGCTTTATTATTCCATTTTTAATTTTCAGAAGTTTATGTGACACTTCCGATTATCAAACATTGATGGCAAATTCTTCTAGTTTTCTTTTGGCATCCCTGCTGCCAGCTTGAAAGTAAGAGTTACTGTGATTAAAGCCTTTATTCTTTATATAACTAATTGTAAAAGATGTGGAGTTCCTGTCTTCCAAAGCCTCCAGACCAAGCAAATAGACAAAATTTCTGCAACTGTTCTCAAGGGACCTATTCTGTTTAATCTTGTTTCCTTTCTTCCTAACCAGTCTTCTCAAAAAGGCTCTCCATGTCAGGGGCCAGTGTGGAGCAAAAAGGAGAGGCTGGCCAGGAGCCGCTGGAAGGGAGAAGATGGGGCACTGCTGGGCTCTGAACAGCTGGGAAGTCTGCGAGCCCAGCACAAAAGTGAGCAACCTATGAGTGAAAACAGCATGGGAAGATGATTTAAGCAGCAAGGTGTTGTTTATTCCCTCTTAACTATGAAAAGGAGCAGTCTCTGTCCCTGTGCCTTTCATTGTAAGCATTCAGTAGGGAGCGGTTGAGTTACCCTCCATGGCAGGCAAAGCACTCCCAACATGCAGTTCTAAACTCCACTGTGGCAGATGTGCATAGTTTCTCTTCAGTGTCATGGTCTGAACATAGGTCTTGGCTGCATGGACTCCACAAGTCATTTTCTGAAAAGTGGCATCAAAACCTGCCTACTCAGAGACTGTTCAAGTCCAGCAAGTCTGGAAACAGGTTAAAGTGTTTGTGTATCAATGACAAGGTGGGTGCATTCTTAATCCTGAGTCTTCTTCATGTTCACCTGCTTTGTACCAGAGGGATGGTGGTGGCCGGTATTAACTTTGCTACCAGTGGCAAAATGTGGTGCATTTATGCACTTGGTGTTACTGTCCTTGAGACTGTATTTAAGTATCTTCAGTGAACCACTTCTGTTCAGATTTTCTGCAGGAACTCCTGGGTAGCTCCCAGCTACAGTGACTTGTCTGTCACAAAGTCTAAGTGGAAAACACAAGAGGCCAAACTCTCTCTAAATCTGAAGGTCTGTTGCAGGGAGGCAATGCTGCTGCTCTGCTCCCTGCACAGCTCCACTTATGGCAGTGATTACTTGGCTTGGCCTCACTAGCATCATGTAAAATCCTTATGGATCCTCATGGTTCCAGTGTTCAGGATTGATGATTCTTCCTTCTCTTTTAGCGTCTTGTGAATAACTTAGAACTTTTTTCATGTTAATGCAACTCCCTCTCTTCCTGGTAAATTGTCTCATTTTTTGCTGTTGGAAAGTGCTTAGTCTGGATTGCTTTACAATAGTAAACGTAGCTACTGCTGCTTTCTGTATTATGTGTATGGGACAGGTATGAAATATCAGCAGATAGCTTGACACCACTTCAACCCCCAAATGAGTGATAGTAGGAACTCCTCCTAGAGCTAGCCTCAGATGACTTTCATCTGTACCACTTAAACGGCACACAATTGTTCATGCCATTAAGCAGCATGGCACAGATGAGATGCTAGCAGATAAAAATACAGTGCTAGTGAAGTTAGAAAAGTTTAATTTCTATTTTAACAATGTCTGAGTTTTACCTCTTGTTTTTCTGTGCCTGGGAAATTAGGAATGCCTTTGGTCTGAAGACCTTGTAATCTAATGCCAGGTATTGCTGACTTTTACTGTTGAGCTTTAGTGCCTTGTTTCATGTGTGGTCCCTTTGACTTCAATCATGATAGGGTTGCCAGCTCTTACCCTAGAACTAAGCTGATGACTTCTCTGGGATCAGGGTCTGGCTTTGAAATAAGATGCAATCAGCAGAGATGATAAATACTTCAGTGAGTAATCAAACATGTAAGAGCTCTCTGGCTATTTTCTTTGGATTAGTATCTGGGAGTGAATTTCAATGCAAATTCACCAAAGTTGTGTCAAGCACGTGATAGTAAATATGTGCTGCTGATAAATCTATTGACTCTTTGTCTAAATTATTTCATGCAAGTTGTACGATTGTGTTAGACTGGCCTGCCCTGCGCTGCTTAGCTGTTCACCCAGGGTTTCATTTCTTTTATACCTACAATGTCTTCCTGATAAAGCTTCTCACACACTTCTAAGTAATTTCCCAAGTGCTCTCAAAACAGAGGCAGCAATTCATCTCTGTCACTTCAGGCAATTATTACTGAAATCACTAACAGTGTTTCACAATAATTAACCTTAATTAACCTTAAGCCTTAAAAGGTTTTCTACTGTTGATCAGCATGCCTGTAAGCTGCCAGTCACACATCTGTAAACTTGGAGCTGTCAAGCAGTTAGTAAACCCATATAAAGAGAGCTCCGTCTGCTTTACTGATTTCGGCTCGAGCAAAGGCACAGCACTATATATTTCTACTTGTAAACTGCATATCTTGGGTTTTTTTGCTATTATATTTCTGTGTAATACTTTCCAAACTATTTTATTGTACTCTACAGTTAAAAAGCCACCTGGATATTCCTTTTCTAGTCTTTTCTTTTGAAACTATCTGTAAGCCTTTTTGCATGTTTTTGTAATGTGCAAGGCAGACTCAGACGACAGAGGTTTTCAGAAGACTTGTGCAGCTGGTAGCTTTTTGATGATTTCATTTCACAATTCTTTTGGAATAAATGTGGGTACAATGAGAACAATGAGTAAAATGTCGGTTGTGCTAAATATAAGTGATCTGTTTTATAAAAATATTAACACTTTTGTCGGTTCAATTACACCTTTGCATCACTCTACTATAGCAGATTAAAAAAAAGAGTCTAACAGATGTACTGTAAGTACACGAATGGGGTGAACCAAGGAAATGTCATAAATCCTTTATACTAGAACATTCTGTGAGAATGAGAATACATCCAGGTGTTCTTTGAACCCCGTGAAGTGATTAAACTGAGCCGTAGAAGCTGAACTAACAGTACTGAAATACAGGAAGATACATGCAGGTGATTGGGATTTACACAGCTCATTTATAGGAACAGTAGGAGTGCCATGCACCAGAAATGGGGGAGATGAATACTCACAACTTTCTCCAAGTGGGAAAACTGGTTGTGGGGAATCTCTTAAATATCTTCTTCCACATGAAGTAAAATCTTATTTATTTATAAGTAAAACATTCACTGCTCTGCTGAAAGAAAAATGAGACACATGATGAGTTGAAAGAGCACAGCCAGTTATGAGCAGCATCTAGGGTCTTCGTGAAACAGTAAAATACTGAGTGCTAGAAAAGAATAATCAGTTTTATGCATTTTTAAATTAATACAGAATGCTACTCTCCCACTTCTGCTGTACAGCCCGGGTTTTAGAATGTCAAGAAAGTATTTGACATTTACAAGAGACTGCAGGCACTAATACAAATCATTTTTATCCCTTTATCCATTTTAACCACCAGGCTGAGTGAATTGTTGGCTCTGTGCAATTAGTCTCTGTACTTCTTGACAATATAACCACAGATTATCATGAATTCTATTAATAATGCAAGGTGGAAGCTCTGTTCTTCAAGTCTGTTATTTTACTTCTAGAAAAACATCTAATTTCTTACAAACCTGATATAAATAGGCCAGCTGACAAGTATCCCAAAAGAACAGAGTATGCTCGGAACAGTGAGATTTGAACTGACGTATTTTTGGCCAAAAAAAAAAAAAGTTCTGCAGGCTGTATTTGTCTGAAAATTTAAAAATAGGAGCCTTTGTCACATATGGCAGGAGAGACCAGGTTGAGTCATGATTGATGTCACTTGAAAGAACACTTTAAGCTTAGAAAATGACATCAGAATCATCAGAATTTAGGGAGATTTAGAGCGGTCCCTGAAGCCAGGGTGCTGGGGATTCTGGAAGATACTTTGTGGATGATACACAGCACATTGCCAGACATCATCTGAATGGAAGCCAGGAGCTACGGTACTTTGCGATTACATTTCTAAATGATGGGTATAATTTGTTTTAATAACATTCATTTTTAGTTAAATGCATGTTTCGGACTGTTTTCAGTTTTCTAGATTCAGTGCAAGCCCCCGTTTCAGGCTGGAAACACAGGCTGTCACTGCCTGACTTCTCCCCTTGCTCACTTACACAACAAGTTTCCAAGTGCAGTCAGGAGTGCTTTCTGTATTACCACAAGTCTGCAAATACAGCAGGGTCTCTTTCCATTTACCCTTCTCCAGTTTTAGTGCTTGATTCCTGCTGACTTTACTACTGAGCATTTATAAGTCAGACTGTAGCAGTACATATGTATGTTAGAAGTATTTCTTTTAGCTCCCAGGCTAAAACTAAACTTTTGTCTGTCTGTCTGCTACCACTAGTGTAAAAATGGAAGTAACAAAACAGAAGAGGTGCTTGGATTTCGCTTTATTAAAGATAACCAATAAATTGTGCGGAGTCTAGGTCACGGCGGGGCTGTGCAGAGCTTTTGCTGTGCAGAGTAGTGAACCTCTGGAACAGTTTCTTACATTTCTCCTTTGATTTTCCACATACAGCAAGTCTTGTTCCTTGGGTAATTCTGGTGTGAAAACGAATATATTTAATGTAAGCGCACAATGCTACTTTTGATCCAGTTATATGTGGTTTGCTTTTAAGTAGCTTTTTAAGTGTAAAGAGAAAGTAAGCCACAAATGACATTTCTAAGAAGTAGATCTGTACTTCCTGCAGTTAGCAGCGGTATCTTTTGTGGCTAAAATCATGGCTATTAGTGAAAAATTGAGTTCTGAGGTTGCTCAGCTGCATACCTTTACCAATACTTTCTGCATAATCAGTTTTCATATTAAAATGAGTTCAGTATAGGAAAAGAAAAAGTTCATCACACAAGCAGCTCCACGAGTAAGGCATGCTTGTTAGATAACAGTTGCTGTTATCTGCCATTTAGATTTGCACATTGTGCTCATTCCTGTTCTGTTTGAAGAGCCAAGAGGTGGATGAATTATTCTTGGTATTCCTGATTTTCAGTTCAAGCCAATAAAACACCTGTGTGCGACTGGCCTGCTGGAGCCATTCCACAAAACATCTGGGCATGCTCCAGCCCTGGGGCTACTGGCGTTCAAAACAGTTCTCCCTGATCCTGCCGCTTATTGCTGCTACAATCTGGGGCCTGATTAAGCGTAGGAATTGTATCGGGAATCCTGTCACTCCCAAGCAATTGGTGGTAGAAGAGACAGACAAAGGGACAAGGACTCTGGTGGATTATGTGAGTGGTGAGGGAGAGGGAACTGTGTGTGATTCCTTTGAGAGCAGAGAGAGTATTCCATGGGTCTTCTGTGTTATGTAGTGCATAGAACAGACCTGTGCTGGAGGATGAATCATTGTGTAGTAAAAGCGAGCGTGCTCTGTGGAGTCTGTACTTTCTTTGTTCCAGCCATTGGAAGTACATACTGAATGAAGCAGACAACTCTAGAGAAGAGAACATGTTTTCATGATTAAGGCATGAATGCAGCCCTGGGGAACTGAATCGTATCCCTGCTTCTGCCCCAGATTGCCTGTGTGATACTAGTCACTTTGCACATGTGGTTGTTAATTGTGTTTTTCTTGGTGCTGGGTACAGTGGAGGGTAATTTGTAGAAGTGCTGAGCACTTGCAACTGCAAGCTGTAGGCAGCGGGAGCTGTGCTGTGACTGTAAGCGCTGCTGTGCAATGAATACTGAGAAATCAGGCACCATGCATCTCAATGAGGCAGTTAAGAAAAGCGGAGGCAGGAATTAAAGATAAATCTTCATGAGTTCAATTTATATGGCTGGAGAACAGCTTGAACAGGCCTGTCCTCCTTAAACTTGTCCTTCCTCATACCTAAAATAAGAACAGCAGACTGCTAGCTAAATACAAATGCAGCATTTGTGAACAACTGCTGAGTTTAAGATACTTGCACTAAACTGAGAATTAGTAAAATGACTATTTAGCACTTGTCTGTCATTCATCTGTCTTGCCTTTTTTTGTCTTTCAAAATGGAGATATTATTGTATCACTAGGCAAAGTCACTGAAGAACCCCATAATAAGTCAATATTGTGTGTACATGTATGTTTTTACTGACCAGATTCAAAGCAATCATTAAGGATTCAGTAGCCTCTGTGTATTTTCTCATAGTCTTAACATGGGAAACATAGACTTAGCAGTGCAGCAAATGGTAACACTTTAAAAATACTACACTGTTCTGTTGGTAAAAGTTAAAAAAGACTCTTCAGACAAACTTTATGGGAAGGTACTTTTTGGAGTGAAGAGTTACTTTTCTGCTAACTCTCAAAATAAAACATGATGGTTTGTGTAATGTGTATTTTATAAATCACAAATTTCATGAAAAATAAATACACAGCTATCCTTGTATCAAGATGGGCAAAGAAAAAATAATTAGCTTTCAGATGAGAAACGGAGCAATGAGAACAGGAAAGCACATAATTTCACAGGTTTCTGTAATATAAATAGCTTTATCAGTTTAAATATACTTTGTTGCTCCTTGATGCTGTAATCCAATGCCAAGTGAATTATTATTTCCTTTTTAGAAGTGCCATTTAGCATGTTTAGCATATTTTATTAGAAAACTATTCCTCGATCAGTTAATCACAGCTTTATAAAACATTACATTTGGAAGTATTTGTTTCATGTGACTGGAAGAGGTATGCTCCTGAGGTGTTAGTTACAGAGGTGACTAGAAAATTACAGGATTTTTTTTTACTTTAGTAATCACAAGCACATACTAAAATGGAAAACCAATTATTCTCTAAAATTTGTTTATTTGAGATGTAGCTTATGTTTTTGTTGGAACACAGAGCCATACTCTCAGGATGCACACAAGACACCAAAAGTGGAATTCAGGCAATCCAAATCCACAAAGCAATTCAGAAAACCTCTGCTTTATTGACTATTAAATCTGAATCCACTTGGCTTTGTTGTTATGGCCCTGTCTTCTAAGTGCCAAAGCTCAGGTTTCTATGAGTACACCAAACTCGGAACTTCTAGCTACAGCTTCTTTTAACCCCACTAAAAGACAACTCTGCACTCAGTTCCTTAAGTGGTTCATTTCAATCCAGGCACTCCAAGCACACCTACCACTTACTGACACCACTGGCTGCTTCCAGGAGGGAACTCACTCGTGTGCTGGGCTCATGGCTACTTGATGATTGCCCATGAATGTGTGGAGTTGTCTAGTGAAGTGGTGAGCTACAAAGGACTTGGGTTCCTGCATGCTCCAGTATCACTGCCTTACTGTTTTAAGCTTCAGCCTCTTTTACAGAAGGCAATCACCTCCTCAGGCAGGGACTGTGGCTCTATGAAATGTCCTAGGAAAGCACCTTAGAGCCCTGCACCGACATGGGCACCACTGGGCTCCTAAGAGGAGTCGTGGGGATAAGAAACACCCCTGTGCTCATCATTCCTGTTTGGCAGACTAAAGAGCTGAGCACAGCTGGATGTACATCATGGTACGCTCAAATAATCAGAAAGCAGTAAAATGTTTTGAGGTTAATTTGAACATGGTTTGCTCTCTGTCTCAAGTGCAGTGTATATAATTATCACCAAAAGTGGAGATGAAAAAAATCACCAGATAATCCTTTAATGTTACCAGTGTGGCAGATAATACCAAGTATTTTTAACTACAGTATTCTACTTCTACATAGAATAAAGTTAAGCTGAATTTAATTATAAAGTCTCAACGCAGTGAGAGTGCAAACACCCCCTACTGAAGATTCTACTCAATCCTTCACCATGTGGAGTATTTAATTCCAGTTTTGCTTACTTTAAACTGAATGGAATTTTTGTACCAAATTAGGACAGCTAAGTCCTTCCACGCAGAAAACTACTGAGCTCACTGAATATTTTTCTGTCATGGCGCCAAACCATACAGCAATCATGCTGAGGATATGGATGGAAGAAAGGTTGCTCTGCACAGTAATTCCATATAGGAATCACTATTGATTACAGCAAGGGTACTTTATGGGTGGTGGTAAATTATGAGGTTTCTCTTGTAAGTGAGAACATTGATTTACATGAGTAATGCAAAGCCTCACACGTAAGCTGAACTCAAACTTTAACTGTCAGCCGTAACACATCTATTTATACCACAGATCTGTGCTTAGCCACTTATATTTAATTATGATCAGTTGCGGTGCCTCCATTTTCTGTGTTTACTCAGACAATCACATTTCTGAGGTCAAATGCAATGACAGTTACACTGTAGTTATTTGAAGACGTTCTCAGTTGTACATTCTGCATGTATCTGAGGACAGAATTTCTGGAGAAGAAAGGATGGGTACAATTCGTCAATTCTTCCTTACATGAATAAAATTTCACACACATCAATTTTAGTCAGGGCATGTCTGTGCTGCACAACACAGTGCTGTGGAGAGACAGCCAAAGCAGCTCAGAAGGAGCCAGCCTGGGTAACTGGAAGCAGTTTAACCACATTGCTTAATGCTGCACACTGTCTAATTTACCCCGGTTTTTAGCAAAGTAAATTAGCTTTGGCAAAGCGTTGCACAAACAGGCTAGCCTGCTTCCAGCCCATGAGCCAGCTTTGGCACCAATTTCTACATCATACTTATTGTGCAGTATAGTGTATCTAGAAGGAGATGCAAAGGACTGCTTGCATAAAAACTTGCAGATTCTGATTCCTGAATCTTATTCTGCACTTATTCATTTTAACGTCACAAAACTTCTATTAACTCTTAAATGTCACTGCCTCAAATTTAATGGTGTTACTGAGCCAGATATAAAAAGAATAAAATACCATTATATCTAAATCACTAAAGCATATAATTTTAAGCTTAGCTTGCTTAAATATGCTTATGTTTATTTGACAGCAGTAGCAAACTGCTAATTAATAGTAGATTTCTTCAGAATCTTAAGTCTAATTGTTTCCAATCTCTGTCATGCAAAGACTCTCTGATTACCAAAACCAGCACAAATCACAAACATTGAAAACCTGAAACCTGAGCAGAACAATTCACTAATGTAACTAAACAATGTTTTAGAATGTCATGGGTACTAGATTTCTTGAAAGAGTCTGGTAAAAATTATGTTTAACTGTCTGCTGTCTCACTGTATTGTTGATGTTGACTGAATTTTTCCTTCCATGGAAATCGATGACAGAAATATATTTATGACAATGGAATAGATACTAAAGTCTTGCCATGTATGATTTTCCAGTAGGGGCAGAATTCCCTTCCATCAGCAATCTTTTAAATACCAAAGCCACAGGTACTAACTTGATACTCCAGGAAGGACTGCATTCAAACAATTCAGTGTTATTCTTCCCAAATCTAAACAGAGCACATCAGCATGCATTGTGAAACAATGGCCTGCTTCATTCCCCAAATTTTAAACTATGAGTTGAGGGCTTACTGGAAATCCACAGCTCTCGTAACAAACTGAAATATTTGTTTATGAATAAACTGGATGCAAAAAGAATAGACAGATAGTTTTAATCTCCATCTCTGCTTGAGCTAAAAAATAAATGAAGTTGTAACAGCCAGATGCAACTCTTGCTGCAATAAAATAACTAACTACTAAAATGTGGGAGAGCTTCAGATCCTCTAGAACAACCTTAATGATTCTAAATTTTAACTAAAATGCTTGATTTTATATAGTTATTACCAGAGGAAGAAGTGGAAAAAATCAGAGGAAAAATGTACCCATATGGAGGACTATAATATCCGTGGCACAGATCTTGAGAATAATACCAGAAAATTGGCTGAATTAACTGTATCAGAATGTACACTATGCAAGAAGACATGTATATGTAACACGTGTTTCTGCTTCTCTTACTAAAAATTATTTTGATAAAGAGGCAATATTCTGCCTCAATTTGAATTTCTACTCTAAAACAGTTTGGAATTGAACTATAATCCCTATTCTCATCCACACAGGACTTACTTTTCATCCAAGTTGAGTGAAGATGTCAGGATCATCAAATATATTATATGGATTTAAAGGAGAGTTGCTTTTTTATTTTGTTTTGTTTCATAGCTTGTTTCTTGTACTGTTTGTACAATCATGATGAAACAAAAAGTTAGATAAATAAATTATTTTTCTGCCAGGCACTGGATTAATGCTCAACCTTGCAACATCCAACTCTTCCTTCGTATTGATTTTACAGCCAGTTGCTGCTCAAACCCTGTAGTGATTTGGCTTTATTCTGATCTTCACTCCTCTCACAATTTCACATTTTCCCATATAATATTACTGTACCAACATAAATGATAGAAGCAGTCTCTTCAAAACCAGTGATTGCTCCAAGGTGCTTGAATTCCTGCCTTAAAATGACCTACAAAGAAGAGAAAATGCCCTGATGTCAGTCTTGGCTCTCTTTCTGATTATATAATGGGGGGAAAAACGTGGATATTTTTATTTTTATGTTACTTTTCATAAAAACTATGCACGGAATTAACCAGATTTACTATTTGTGATTGCCTAAGTAGTGAAATGGGTCTAATACAGTGATAACTGGAAAGCTGAATGCCTGAAAGAGATTAAAAATTCTCTTTAACTATGTAGTGTCTTTCGCATGTTTGTATTAGTACCTAGTGTGAGAATTGGTCTTCATGAAACAGCAAAACTCTCTTTCCCAATTAATATCGAAATGTTACGCTCCAAAATACTTTCCACCAATACCTCTCATTTTTCCTCTAGAAAAAGAAAGGCATAAATGGAGACTACTTATGTCATTCTATTTCTAATTTTAAACCAATCTCCCTTTCACACTCCCACCCCAAAACAAACAGCCCAATCCTTTCTCTTTTTCCCCTTGAAAAAAGAGGCAATTTTTAGAAACCTCTAAGAAAGCAAAAGCATTTGGGCTTGTCAGTAACATTCACTTGCGAAGGGTTTATGTTTGAAAGCTAAAAACACTGCTTTCAATCACAGTACAAGACACATTGTCTGCAGTATTACTTTTAATATCAAGTTATTTCAATGTCTAGCACCAGAGGGTAAACATATGCAAAATAAGTATAGCTGGCAATTTTTATTCCAACATTTAAAAATAATCCTCAATTTATTTTATTTTTACTAGCCAGACTGTCAAAATCTGTTCTAAATTGCAAAGGTGACTTGTGGTTCTGGATACCCCCAATGTAGAGTAGGTGCTCTGATTTGCAGGGTTACCACTTCATCCAGTCCACTTAGCACACACTATTTTGGATAAATATTCTGCTGGTTTTGTTGTCTTTTAATTGAATCTCTATTACTTCGAAGAAAAATATCACTATTGAAGTTCCATTAACTTTTTAGTATAAATTAGAATGCCTGATTTACACTGAAGCTTTAAAGGGCTTTTGTGGCTTTCTGATGGCTGTAGAGAACCTGTATTAACTTTGTAATTATAATTCACCCATAAAACTAATTCCAGTAACCAATGAGCAAGTTTTAAAAGACATCATGTAGCTTCTATGAATACTGAATTGGTGTACTATTAAGGTCAGAATACTTCACCAGTTCTACAAAAACCATTTTATATAAACATCAAAATGCACAGATATTCTTTCTCCATGGGAAAATATAAGCAAAATACAAATTATTTATGCAAGGAAGAATCAATCAGAAAAATAAAGGCAATCAGCCATTAATCTGTTCTGTGTGTAAGAGGTTGTACCAGTACATGAACAAATCGAGGTAACTGATGGAGTCAATACTTTGGTGACTCAACCTGTAAAAGTCAGCATTTTAAAACAAAATTTATTCATATATTTAAATAGCTCTACTCCAGAATATCTTTCTCTGAAGCTTTCTCTTTCAAAGTTACTACATATACATATTTTAACCACAGAAATTTCAGGCAAAATATACATGAAGAGGGAACTGTGGTTGCAGATAGTGGCAGAAGAATAACGTAGGAATGAAAAGGAAATTACAAAGGAAAATCCTCAAATGTAATTATTCCCAACTCAAGTATCACAAACCCAGGAAAAATGGAAAAAAAAAAAAAAGACAGCCCATCATGTTAAGCCCCTGATAACCTGATCTTTATCTTGTTGTGATGCTACAAAGAAAACGTGAATGAATTTACTACACCTTTCAAAATTAAAACCTTGTACTCCAAATATTATTAGGACATAGTCACAGTGTTCTGGTTATTACACCACACTGATTATTTCTTCCAAATTATACTCAGAAATATTCAACAAACCTGAGCAGGAGTAAAGAGAAATGAACAAAAGGGAATAAGAAACCATCTATTAATAGAGTGAAGCACCATCTAGAAAGAGTTCATATGATGGAATATTATACTCTTTACTGATAAAAATTTATCAAATCATATTCAGTTTTGGACTGTAAACCATGTTTCCCATCTGGAAGCCATTTCTAAAAAAGAACAGCAGAATCTCTGTTATTGTCATTGCTCAGAAATAACTATCCAGATATTGTTAATCTATAACTTATTAACCAAAATATTGTCCTGCTTTATTTTCCTTGAAGATTTTTGAAGTAACTGTCTCTTTGCCAGACAACTGTGCAGACGCTGGATAATTCTTTGTTACTTATATTGAGTCCCATTTGGAAAATGGTCTTTTCTGGTTTTAAATTTTTATGGCCAAGACAGTGGATTGCACAATGTCTAACCTTTAAAAGTCCTCACTTTAGATCATTTGGCATTTTTCGAAACTTGTAATTGTGCAGAAAACAAGAGGTAAGTAGCAGATCACAGCACAGAAATCAAAGACTTAAGTGAAAAATGAGTAGCCTTTTGCTTTCAAATGATTAGGTTTTGAACACTGTTTTCCATAAAATCATGCTTAAACAAAAGATTTCAACAGATTCATCATGCCCTCTCCCTCTTTTTACATTCTCAGGTAGGTTACCTCTTCAGTTGAAATTTTCCCTTTCTATAAACCACAACTCCCTAAGTAAAAAAAAACCTAAACATAAAACAACAAACTGACAATGAACTACAAGAATTTAAGATGCATAAAAATGTTCATTAGCAACTCTAGGCACCTAAACAGTGCATTTATACTGATACAAAGTGGAAGAAAGCCAGCATAACTGGATTTTTTATTTCTCTAGCTAAGCCCTTTTCACCAAATCAGTCGCACTTCTGTTTGTGAATGCCAAAATGTGTACATTTTGCAACAAAAGCAAGCTTACAAACAATAAAAGGAAATCAACAAATATTATGTTTTCTCCTGATTTTCAACTTGTCTGACAAACTGTCCATAAAAATCTACAGCTATTTAGCAGAAGGAATAGCTGGTATTATTCACCTTGAATGACTTTTTTATGTAAGCCTCTAAAACTGAGTGGTTTTTTTACAACTTGTATTACTGTTCTACTTTAACAGTAATCATCTACACCCTTGTCTACAATAATGTGAGGAAAAATATACAAGAAGAATTGCTTACACATTCTGGCTGCAGCTTTGAGATTATAAAAAAGATTTCCAATTGCCCTTCTCTCCATGTTAGCAAATTCTTCATATTCCCCATTTCTTTGTGCCAGTAACAAATGATCTCATCTTTGACTATGCTCAGGCAAACATTTTACCTACTGTTTTATAAAATGTCTTTTACATTAAAAAAAAAGTGAAAATAACTTACAGTAAAAAGTCACTAGTATATAAATGTACTATTACTAATTTATAGAATTAGCCAAACACGATGCAAATGCCATCTCTGGGTGCTCTCAGTTCCTGAGTAAGCTGCTTTTGAGAATACATTATGACTTTATTGCCTGGAAGTTTTTGCACCCTTATTTTGAGTCACCAAGAGAACGCTTTCATAATTCTTTAAGTGAATACTTTATGTAACACTTCAGCGGTCAGACAAAATTTTCCAAGATACCCATTTATAGTCTTGTGCCAGGAGGTATTAATAGCACTGATCGATCAAATATTGTAAAAGCAAAAGGTGGTACTAAATATCCTTTTGTCTGGCTCAGAAAGGGAGTTCAAAGAGCTTATATCTTAGTGACAGCTGATGCAAGAAGGCATGACTTCTTGTCATCCAGCAAGACAAGCTTGAATGTAACCAGGGGAATGAGCCAGGGCTTACCTACCAATGCAGTAACTGCAGTGATGACATGCTATAGCCAATACATGTTTGAAAACATGCAAAAGACTGTAGAGCACAGAGACTATGAGCACACATCAGGAAGAGAAATTGTTCGTATCACATAAGGAATGAATAAAGAGTTTAGCACTAAAGAATGCTGTTCACAGAATCCAGTGAGGGCAAGCATGGCAGAGTACTTGTGTGTGAACAGCCACCATCTGGAAGTCCCTGCACCCAAAAACTACGCCTTAGACTCCCTAACCTTCTCATCTGACTTGAAGGTCAGGGAAAGAGTTCATGAACAGCAAAAGTAATGAGATCTGATTTCTTATAAAATTATGGGCTTTGTCCCTTAATCTTCTGCTGTCCAGCTTTTCCATAAAACACCCACTGGGTAAGGCTGAGGTTACTCAAATTCTAAGTAGCCAGCATAGTTTGAAAGTAACACTTGGCTGGCTGGTTGCTACAGAACATGACTTGCAGCTCATATGCCTCTTTACCTCAGCTAGGGCATTAATTCGGCTTTCCCATCAATTCAACAACCTCAGGTTTTATGACACTTGTAGGAGCTTAATTATTCCCAAGACTACAACCTTCTGTGAAATATGGTTCAAATTTGCTATCGGGTTCAACAATTACATCGGAAAAATGAAGACAATGGGGACTAAAAGAAGGAGACTGCTAGAAATATTCTTATACTTTAGAAATGGAATTTGATTTTATAAGGATAAGTGCAACACTATATACTTAAATCCTGCAGAAAGCTACAAACTCATCAGGTAAAAATAAAAGCAATGGATTAAAAATTGGTTGTATTATTCAATTGCAAGGTGACAACAATCCCTAATAGGATTTGAAAAACAAATGCAACCCTAGAATATAGTAGCTGAGGAACTTCCAGAAGAGATTAAGGCTGTTAATGCCATTGTAATGAGTCTTGGTGAAGTGACCTTCGAAATAGTGTCATATCTATTTAAGAAAAACAAGCTCAGCCTGGAATACAGAAAATAAGTGATATTAAGATGCTAAGAGAAATTCAGAACTTGCAGGCTGGGACTAGAGGAACTGATCTTGTTTAACCTAGCAAAGTGAAGTCTAAGAGAAAAATACTCTAACTCAGAATCTGGGTGTAAAATCTAAGGAGGAAAAGTAGCTGCTGAAAATAAAGGACCAGAACACACAGACACAAAATAGTCATGCGAATTGAGGTTAGAAATTAAATCAGATGGTTTCTAGTCTTCAAAAGAGTTACACCAGTCTTCCTATGAGTAAAGTCTTCTCAGTCTTCTGCTGAGCTAAAAACTCAGTATTTGCCTGCCACAAAGAAGAAAGGAGGAAAGCACCTCCAATCTCTAGATCATCCATAGGCCTTTAGCTTCTAATACCAGATCCAAGCTGGCTTGCAGGATGTGTTCTGCTGTTTAGTTTTTTGAATTATCTGTCCCCACAGGAAGTTCCACTGGTAACTAAGCCTAAAGTAGTTAGCAAAGCTCCTTTTATGGCCGGTGGAGATGCATAGTCTTTGAGGGCAAATCATTCCATTTATCTTTGCCACCAAAATATCTTTCCTTTTTGCTGTTCAGTGGAACAGAGTGATCTCATTCAGGAATTCTATTTCTTACTCCACCGACTTCTTGCTTAAAATACTCAGCTCTGTGTGAAAGCTCACTGTCTTCACTCCCCACCACCCATGGTGGGGATACTTTTACTCCCTTTCACATTTTGCTGTTTGCACCTTCTGCCCATCAAATTCCACTTTTTAATAGTCATTATTTCAGTAAAAAGAGGAGATTAAATCCTTTCTGAAAATGCATTCATACATAGTATTCCATAAAGAAAACTAATGGCATTAAGTCTTTAGTCAGGCTTTTTACTAAAAAATGCTCTTTCATTTTCACCTAATCAAATGATTCATTTTCTATCTTCTCAAAGTTATGCAGTGATGCAGTCAAACAAAAAAAGCCAATGCTATTCTTAAGTCATTATTTCTCAGACTGCATGTATTTATCTGTAGTTACTGCTTGTAAGTTTCAGCAAGTAAAATGTATATGGACAATCATCTCCATGAAAAAAATGTATTAATCCCATACTGTTATTCTCTGAGATGCATCCCACATATGTTCCATGACCTTCCTCATTATTAGAGGTTCCTTACCCAGCTGAGTTCTCAGTTGGTAAAATAAACCGTGGCTATGTTAACTCTATGGTATTGGAACAGCTGGGTACTTCCTTTGGACTGTCCTTGAAAGGATTATTTTCCTTTGCCTTCAGAAGGACACATATACTGGAAAGCTGAACATAGTTTCCTAACACTATTCAGCTAGTGTGCAACAGGTAGCCATTTCTTCCCAGGTCAAATCTCAGTATGTTTTTTATGATCTGATAGGTATTTTGGTGGATCCATATAACTGAACCGGATTCACAGGTGGGAAAGGAAGACAGGGAATATACTTCTCATAGGCCCAGTGGTACAGAAGAGGAGACAGGCAGGTAGAAGTACAGTAGCAATTTTATAGCTCAAAAATTTATCCGGAGTGATGACTCATTCACATCATGGATCAACAATAGGTTTGGGGAAATAGTATTAATTTCCATTCTGCATTTGGGGTGCTTTATTTTCATATTTATAGTTTTGTGTTGTCCTCGGTATGTGAATGGACTATATTCATTGGCACTGCCCATACAAATTTCCTCAGTTTCTTTCAAGAACGCTAATTTTACGTTACTTTTTAACAATAAGCCTTTTAAGCAAAATGTGTCACACTGCCTCAAGAACTAAAAGTGGTCAGTGTTAACCTTACTAATCAAAGCTGTTTTCTTCTAACGACTGAAAGCTAGTGAAAGGTTTAAGCTGTACTGGCTAACATTCAAGCCAAAAAGTATTCGATGGTCTTCCTTTAAACTCTGCTGTAACCGTAATAATTACATTGTTTAATTTCACACCAAAAGCATGGCCTCTTTCATCACTTTAAGTCCTCGTTACCTGCTAGTGAGAAGTGTCCTGCCCCTTCAGCCTCAGCTTCACTAACCACAATGCTGGGCCCTGCTCTCAAACCTTTCTGCCCAGCACTATTTCACCCTCTGTGGGTTCCCAGCCACCTTTCCGGGGTCACAGATGGCTTTTAACCACAGTGCAAGTTTTATCAAGGCGTCCAGACCTCCGCACCACCGGCGTTTGAGGGGCACTGTAGACAGCAGTTGCAGCAGCAGCAGCTATCCGTCGCACCCATCCACCTGCCCTCAGGGGTTCGGAACACCTGCATCCTGTCCCTCAGGGCCACGGCAGCCACACCAGCCCGCATGCAGACGGAGCGAGCCGGCAGCCCGGGGCACCGGCCCTTCCCCACCTCCAGCCGCCGCCTGTGTTTACCCGGTAACGGCTGCCGCCGGGGCCCGTCCCCATAGCAACGCCTCCGGCCGCGGCCCCAGCGGCGACGGCGGGGTTCGGAGCGGCTCACCCGAGGCAAGGTATGGGGGCGAACAGTGAGGGGCGGCCATCCGAGGGGTTCCTTGGGTCCCCGGGGCACCCGCACACGGCCGTCGGGCTCCAGGATCCCTCGCCTCCTCCCGCGGTCTGCAGTGGGTCGGCGTCATGCCGGGTGCCTTGGGCTCTCCTCGGTGTGAAGATTCCCCATGCCCATCGCACTTTGGTGTCTCTCGGCCTGTCCAGGCTTGGCGGGCAGGTCTGACACCCCCCGTTTTCCTGCGTTTAAAGAAGGTGTCTGGGGAGGGTCACTGCTGGGTTGTATGTGTCTGTCCACCTCCACATTTTAATTTTATGAATTGTCTTCTTCAGTTCTCCTTTCCCCATTTCAAGAATTTAAACGAGTTAAAAGAAACCAGCTGCCCAGTGGAGTGGTGGAGTCACCATCCCTGGAGAGAGTTAAAAGAAGTCTAGATGTCGTGCATAGGGACATGGTTTAGTTATGAACTTGGCAGTGCTGGGTTAACAGTTGGACTCAATGATTTTACAGGGCTGTTCCAACCTCAGTAACTATGATTCTATGTTTATTTCAAATGGTAACAGCCACAGCATATTGCATTTGTTGTTTACGAGCTCAGGTTGGTAATTTTCTGACTGTTTCTCTGCAAAGGTATTTGATACTTTGATAGTAGTTGACTGACACCATGGGAGCGGCATTGGCCAGGGCAGCTCAGTGGACTGCTGCTGGTTCTGGAGCTGGCACACTTGAAATCACCCCTTTGAACGAATCTCTTTTAAATCAAATTATAAAGTTTGTGGAAGACTTCAGCACTAGATATCCTCAGGAAGCAGCATTTGTCTTCAAAGAGCCCCTTGAGTGGAAAACACAATTGGATTGTTCAGCATTTGGAAACGGTTATGAGATCATGTAAGTCTGAATTGCAGTGTTTTTGGTACTATGAAGGTGAGTTACCAAGCAAACTGTGCTTTAGTGTATTTGAGAGGCTGAAATGGGTGGGGGTTTAATGATATATATTTAAAATTTGCTGCCTTTCCTCTCCCAAGAATTTGAGACTGTTCTATCTCGGATGTGATACAGACCCATTTAGTTAGTGATGTTTACAGCTCACACTCTCTTTTCCTTCTATAAAAAGCATCTAACAGTGCCTAACCCTGAGATTTGTGTTAGTGTTAGGAGTGGCTCCTGTGTGGTGGGTTGACCCTGACTGGATGCCAAGTGCCCACCAAAGCAGTTCTGTCACTCCCCCTCCTCAGCTGGACAGGGGAGAAAAATATGACAGAAGGCTCATGATCAAGATGAGGACAGGGAGATCACTCACCTGTTACTGTCTTGGGCAAACCAGACTTGACCCACAGAAATTAATTTAATTTATCATCAATCAAAAGTAGGATAATGAGAAAAAATGCAAATCTTAAAACAGCTTCCCTTCAGCCCTTCCCTTTTTCCCAATTTCAACTTCACTCCTGATTTTCTTTGCCTCCGCACCCATCCACCTGCTCTCCGGGGTTCGGAACACCTGCATCCTGTCCCTCAGGGCCACGGCAGCTTTGCTGTCTGTTCATTGTACATTGTCTCTGATGCTCCTTCCTCCTCAAACTCTTCCTCTGCTCCAGCTTGGGGTCTCGCCCACAGGAGACAGTGCTCCATGAACTTCTTCAACATAGGTCCTTCCTATGGTCTGTGGGTCTTCATAGAATCATAGAATAGTTAGGGTTGGAAAGGACCTTAAGATCATCTAGTTCCAACCCCCCTGCCATGGGCAGGGACACCTCACACTAAACCATATAACCCAAGGCTTCGTCCAACCTGGTCTTGAACACTGCCAGGGATGGAGCATTCACAACCTCCCTGGGCAACCCATTCCAGTGCCTCACCACCCTAACAGTAAAGAATTTCTTCCTTATATCCAGTCTAAACCAACTGCTCCATTGTGGGTCCCTTCCAAGTGTACAGCTCTTCAGGAGCAGACTGCTGCAGCATGGGTCTCCTGCGGGGTCACAGGTCTTGCCAGCATGGGATCTTCTCTCCACCGGGTCACTGGTCCTGCCACTGCTCCAGTACAGACTCTCCATGGGGTTCCAGCCTCTTTCAGGCACATCCACCTGCAGATTTGCATTGAAAAAATTGGTTTACCTTAGAAGTTTTCTGAAATACAGTTTAAAAAAATTGTATATGCTTTATCATATGAAGCTTGTCCTCTAAAATTTGCTGTTAAAGGTCGTATTCTGAAGGATATAATTACATTTTTCTAGTGAAGCAACTGTTCAGTCTGAAGCCAGAGCTAAAGATGGCCAGTCATTGCTGCTTCTCAAGAAATCAACTCTCAGAGTTCGTAGTTTCGACCAGCTGTCCTGTGTGCTACAAATCGCAATGGAAAAAAAGTTAAAGGAAGTACAGGCATGCCTTGAAGGTTTCCTTTCTTCTTTTGTTTTTGTAATATTTTCTTTCTTTTAAAAAGTATGTCTTCTTCAGTTCATGTTTATGAAATGTGCAGAAAGGCATGGCTTCATTCTAAGTTTATGGGAAGGTGGCTAAAAGGGTTGATAAAGAGCTTAATGCTTCTTTTATTTTCACAGAAATCACTAACAGAAATCTGGAATAAAGCTAAAACTGTTGAATCTCATCTACAAATTAACACATACTGAGTAATACCCTAGCTATTGCAGCAGGCATTAGGTTTAAATTTCTGAAAAAGAATGTCTTATTGGAGGCTAATAGCAGTTTTTAATATATTTGTAGTTTGATCTTCTTTCGAAATGTTACATCCTTAAAAAACAGCAAAAAAACCCCAACTTACACAGTTAAGACATTTTCACCTGCACAAGGTTCGAAGTGAGCACTTCTAGGTCCTTCTCACAGTGGCTTATAAAATAGAGGATCGAGTACTTCTCGTGTGTCATACTCAAGTCCAGGTGTTCAAGTGCTTCAGATTTTCAAAGTGACAACAAGAAGACCCTTGATATGCTAAACGGGATATCCTCCTCTTGTAGCTAGAAGAAATTAGTAATATTATTTAGGAATTGGAAAATTAGAAAAAGATTGAGAAATTCCGAAATTGGGAATTTGGTAAATGGAAATGACATCTGCAATGCTAAAATATAAATGCTCATACTGGATCAAACATCAGATCGATCTAACAATCTAGGGTCCTGTCACTGACAGTGATCAACCATGAATAATAAGGAAGAATAATATGGTATTATGCAGATGCATTCATAGATACATGGGACTTCATTTGCTGAACACCGCAAAATGATTTTTTAAAACCCACTGATATGCAATTATGTCACTGTTTACCAAAGAGAACAGCTGGCATAGCTGAGGAAGTAATGGGGCCATTGGGAATGCTGCTGGAAAACTTTAAAGATGTTCTTTAACACTAAAACATGTTTAGAAAATTATCAATTTTCAATTACTTAAATCCATTCATTTCCTGGTTTTTTTTTTTGTGATCAGCCAGGCATATTTTGGGGGAAGGTGGCTGTTGATAAAGGAAAGTATATAATATTCACCTCTTGGTTGCATGAGTCTTAATCGTGTGAGAAAGATAAAAAGTGTTTGTTTTGCCTAACAGTTTAAAACATAGTGTCACATTATATGATTCTGGTTCATGTTTTCAGCTAACAGAGATCCTATAGTGCAAATTCTTGGCCCTGAATATGGCACTGTTGAAGGAGAAGATAGGTCCATCTTGCATTTACTTGAGAGAGTGAAAAAAGGTGGTGACCCTGAAACAGAGGTGAAAATGAAAATCTTTCTTCTGCTTCATCAGTTGGATTTGCAACTGCTTAATAATTCTTTGAAACAAATTTCACAGTAAGTGCATTTCAATTGGAAGCTAAGCATGTCAGCCACTGCATTTTTTTGTTTTTGTTGGTATATTAGATTGGTTTCAACACACAGTGTGTGCCTTTGGGTGTGACATAAAGAAAGTGATTGAAATAACTTTCACTGTTCACTAAGTTATTGAAAAAATAGTCTTTCTTTTTTTTTCTCCTGGAGATTTTGCTGTAGGTGTGGCTGTGCAAGTGCGTGCCTGTTTGTTTGTTGCATGGGATTTGCATTTTGGTAACAAATTGAACTAATTTGTACAAACAACAAAGTTAGTTAAATTAAATGTTTTCAAGGAAATGTTTATTTCTTCATGGAAGTATATTAAGTATTACATTGAGCCTGTTTCAAAACTACAAGGACTTCATGTTAGCTATGGAACTAAAATTTTACTAAACTAACAGATAAAATTCAGAAAAGCAATTGACGATGACCCATTTCCAGCTTTTGTTGCTACTATTAAGACTTGGTGTAAAAGAAAAAAAAATCATGTAATATTCTCTTTTATTCTCTGAGTACATCCTTTTCATGAATACATTTTAACCCATTTTCTATTAATTGCAGAGACGTAAGACTAAGTCCAGCTGCTGTAAACAATGAAGTGAGTCTTCTCAAGAATTTCTCTGGGGAAGGAGAAGATACAGTACTGGAATCGCTGGAATATACATCAGGTCCAGATCTGATCATATCTCATGCTTATATATAATCTTATTAAAGTACTTTATGTATGATTCTGTGATAGTTGACTTCTGTGTGAAATTTGCTAAGTTAATTTCAGTAAATTTTAAAGTGTTTAAAGTTTTTATTTCTATTTTAAAGTTATATGTTAAAATAGAAAGTATTTTCAGATATGGAATGCTGTTCTTCAGCCTTTACATGCAGAAATAATCTCCATTTATGAGTATCTTCAGTGGAAATAGAGGAAGTGAACTGAGTTCCTGATCCTGTGCTAAGCACAGTTGGAATTCTGAGTTGAATCGGGCCACAGGTCAAAGAGCTTTGCATGATTAATTCCTAACAGCATGAATTCTTGGGGTAATGTATTGTTTTGGTATATATGTTATATTAATCATCAAGAATAAATATAAAAGCTACTTTAAAACTGGATAAAAACACTAATGCTAATTGGTTACAGATTATGTGTTCTCTAATGGATGCCGAGCTCCTCCCTGGAGACAAGTGCATGGAGAAATTTGTTACTTAGTCATCAACCCACATGACACCGATCCTTTGTGTATCACTTGCAGCACAGCAGGAGTGTTTTTAAATGGAGTAAGTAACAATAAATGATACCGTGGAGTAATGAATATTTTTACATGCTAAAATCAAGAATCAGTCAGTTTAGGGTAGTAGTATTGTGGCTGTAGTATTGAGGAGTAGTATTGAGATCTGCACAACTAGTTTATTTGTACAGAAGAAGATGCAGTGACAAATGCGTGCTTGTTTTCCCACATATTTGGAGGGCTTTTTTTGGTAAATATATATAGGGTGGTATTCTGCACTCTTTGCTAGCAGTGTTTGCTTAGTCTTTGAACAGGTCCTTCACATTACTGTCGTTTAAAGGTACTGTATGACTAGATGCCTTTCTAGTGCCTCATTTTTCTTGATCTGAGGTATAATAATATGATTGTCTGTGGCTACCATAGCTTGCTTTCCTCTTTCTATGAATGTTAAGCTGTTCTTTCTCCTTTCGGTGGAAGCTCTCTGGAAATTATTTAGCTCTTCTACTTTTAATTGCGGTTATCTCTTTCATTACAGATTGGTTTTATTTAGACATGATAGTCCCCTATGTGTGTTAAGTGGTGAACAGAGCTTTTATATTCATTTTGAAGAAGAGATACTGATGTCCGTCAGTCAAATTGATTTCCTAAGAGTTAAAAATCCAGGGAAAATTTGATTTAGCATGTAGGCTAGTCAGTTTACATTATCTCCTGATCCTTTTAGACATCTGCTATATTGCACTGGAAGCTCATATTTACTTGGTTATTTACCATAAGCCATAAATTCTTTCCAGTGAAACTACATGCAGCACAATTAACTGATTGTAATTATTTGCAGAATTCTGTGTAAGATCTTGATTATTTGTTGGGCCCATGCATTTTTACAAAGCATTACTGAAGTTGAATAGACTCTAAGCATGAGAGTTCTATACCTAATGCCTTGTAGTATGACCTCTGTGCTCTTTTAATGCTATTTTATGATGCAGATTAGGTTACCTGGATAAGGCAATGCTATTAATAATTTCAAATATATTATTTTTTTTCTTAAGGGTCAGATAGATAGTGAAGATCGCATTGACTATGAAAGAAAAAGTGATGTATATAAAGATATTGTCACATTTTTAAGGGAGAAATCACCTAAATTTGTAGAAAATATGGCTAAACAGGTATGTGCTTACTGATACTGGGTGTATATTCTACTTTGTACAAGCATACATTGTATAATGGTAAGAATTACATTAAAACCGTTGCTGAACCTTTCTTTATGAAAGATAAGTCTCTGATTGAATGAAGAATTCTAAAAACTGCATTTGTTATTTTTCTTTGGGTATGTTTCAGTTTCTACTAAATATGTTCCTTTCATAAATAGCAAATAATATAGTATTGCACGTATTGTTCTATCACATCTTATCATGAGTTTTGATCCAACATGTGAGGTCAGCTTCTAATTCTGCCTAAAAAGTATTGCTTGTCTTCTAGTGTTACTCTCCATGAGGCACTGGAAATGTTAAAGCAGGAAAATATGATATCCTTTCAGAAAAGGTCAACTTCTTATGACAGTATTTTTCCATGATCAAAACCACTTACATTTTTATCTTCATTCCTTGTAATCCAAATATAAATAATAGCCCAACATTTTTATGAGAGCTGCCTGATTTAAATATCAGAGCTGAGAGTTAATCTTGCAGCTTACGCTCTGTGTTGCTTCATCCAATGTAAGATGCAAGTATTTTAGTTTTATTTAGAGCTCTATGTTAACTAGAATCACACAGTGCCACTTCAACTTTACATGTTTCATCATTCCTGATAATTTTTTTTTTTCCAGATTTCTAGTGTGGTTATAAGATTAATAACATGTTGGCAAAATTCATTGCAGGCTAAAATCGATAAAAAGCTTTGTTGTGGTTATTTATATGCAATTTTAATTATTGCAAAAAAGGAGGTAATTAACATGGAAATTTTCTTATCCTGTACTTTTAGTTTTCTGGGATATAGGGCTGATATATTTTTTGAGAAATAGATACTTGACAGAAGAGAGCATTTCAACTTGTACACATAAATATGGTAGCTTATATTAACAGTAATGGAACTAACTTTGTAAATTGTTCTGTTTGCAATAAATGCCAAAAAATGTTTTATTTATCCATAGGTAAGTAATTTTTTTAATGTTCTATCTACACATTGGTTTATGTTTCATAAATGTGACAAAATATGGATGTTTTTAGATATAATGATTTGTTTAATGTATTTTTGACATGATCTGGCTTCGTTTGATGGTCTTGAAAGGTAAAATGCAGTAACATTTTAATAATGTTTTACAGTTCTAATCGTTAATATAAATTAATGTTAATACTAATAATAGAGATAATATACCATTCTTTACTGGTTTTCTGCTCTTATAAAGGTATTGTAGATATTCCAGAAATGTGTGCAGTTATTTAATAAGAGTAAGTAGAATTTGTTCTATTTTCCTTCAGTTGTCATATAAATCACTTAGGGCTCCCTGACTGTAAATAAGTTTATACTGAAGAGTACAAATTATACCATTTTAATGATTTAGGAATATCATATCATACTACTTTGCTGAAGAGCTGGTTTAGTATATTCTGCATTCTAAAACTAGAATTTAAAGAAGTTAATACTATAGAGATCCAGAACATTTGTATTTGAGGGAAAATTTCTACTCTAGAACTCTGAAAAGCAGAGAAAAGCTGTATTTCCAAGGTTGCCTGCCTGAAATAAATTATGGCTGGGAATAGTTTTGATTTATTTTCTGAGGAGAGCTTCAAAAAGCTCATTGCATACAAATACGTTGCAAAACAAATTAACTTTTGTAGTATCTTCTTTGCCTTGTTTAAGATAACATTTGGAATTGCTGTGTTGGCTTATACTGCTGTAGGAAACGTACTTTCTAGCATGCGCTTAGCTGGTCAAGCTACAGCATCAGTTCCCCTTTGATTTGTCTTATTGATCATATGTTAAATTGTCCTGTCTAGAGTACACTTTCTGAATGAGAGAATTAACATGAATTATTTTATGATGAGATGGTAGGGTCAGCAAGTGTGGAACAGTTGATTCATGTCAGAGGCTAGTCGAAAACTGACTATACTGTGACAGTCTCCTTAAAACTGCCTTGAATCAGATAGAGAAAGGAATGTCTTGACCTATCAGGTAGTGACAGCTGCAATAATAATAAGTAATGGTTGTATGCTGTCTTTCCTGTAAAAATTGAATATGTTCCAGTACAGAATAAGAGTTGACAAGAGTCCTCTGTTCTGGATACTTTTGATCAGCCATGGTACTCAACACATACAGCTGAAGGATCGGTAGATGCCACTCAGCTCCATTCTTGTACCTGATTTGTTCCACAATGTTTTGTCCTGAGAGACAGAAGATGTAAAAAACTGAAATGGAATGTGTTTATATAAATTCTAAGCTATATCAAATTAAGTGACTTGGACCTGAAGTCTAGCAGTTTATCATCGCCTATTTTCACATGTTTGTTAATTTTTCTTTTTTATGTGGGAATTTGTTGTAAATCCTTCATGCAGGGAAATAGTTTTAATATGAATGATCCATTGAAAGCAGAATGACTGACTTTGCAATTCTAGATCTTAAAACTAATTTGGAATTAGTTTCTATGAAAGTGCTTGTGTCACAAAATATTTAGCATATCAGAATTTAAACAACACCTGATACTCAGTATGTTCAGGAAGTTCCAAATTTCTTGAGCTCATTTATTTCAAAAGCTTTGTTTTGCACATAGTAACAGCTACTTTCCAGATTAGTGTTTCGTTATTTTAAAGGCAATCTGATTTTATGCTTGTAGTCTAATTCCACATTTAATGCATAAAAATTATTAAGCACAGCGTCCTGGAATTGTGCTTAGAACTTATTGTTTTAATATGCATTATTCATATTGCAATATGACTGACAAACCATGTCTCCCTCTGGTAGGAATACAGGTTTTTTAAGGAACCAACATATAAGAAGTATTTCCAGCATATGGGAGTAGTTGAGGCTAAGGTCTCTGGCCAGTCCCAGAGCCTTCATGATTCTACAGAAAATAAAGTAGATGAGGAAGTAAAAAGTTCTGCATCAAGGAGATCCATTGAAAAGAAGAAATTAGAACCATCTATGAACTGGAAGAGTACTGGGCTTTCTCTTCTCCACAGATAAGTAGTTATCTTTATAAATAAATTTTCCTATAGATCTCACTGAACTGCTGAGGATTGGACTGCATGGTATAGGTTTACATTTTTTATGTTAAGAGCAATAAAACAAAATTTACTACATGTTAATATCTAAGAAGAAAGTACAGACTACTAAAGAGATTTCACAGTTTTCTTCTGTTATGCAACAACTTTGATGATGTTATGTCATTTCCACAGCAAAGCAGGGAAATATCTTGCAACCATCTGCCATACTGATCCTCCAGGACTCTGATACTATCGTATTTTTGGTGTAAAATGCCATTTAAAATGAGACAGAGTAGACAGTCTAATCTAAACCACACTTTCTGAGAGAAGCAAAAGAGAACCAGGATGGAAAATCACGATGACTCTTACTTGTGCTACAATTTTTAATGATTTAATACTATATGAGCCACTTTTCTAGCTCTGCTTAGCAGCAGCAATCTTTACTATATTGTCAGATTTGTCTTCTGAAATCAGAACTCTGTTCCAATGTCATGTTTCCTGATTATGTGTTAATTGAGGAAGAAGAATATCTGAAGAAAAGTCTATATCCTAAGAAAAAAAAGAAAAAATAATCTTCTCAAGCCTGCCAATTTGATGTGTTGCAAGAAATACTTTAAGAGATTTTGGATGTGACCTACAGTCATCAGTTAAAAAATGTGGTTTTCCAGGGCAAGGGCTTATCTTTTTCCACAGCCATTGTTATAGTCTAGATGTAGTAACATTGGCTGTAATCATGAGTAGTATTCTGTTTTATTGTTGTGACTGTGATAGTAAGGCCAGCCCAGGCTTGAAAGGGCATTCTGTTTTCACAACGCTGGAAATTAGGGACAAAAAAGCATGGGCGATTGTGTCCAGCTAGGCCTAGGAGTCTATGTGAGGAAAGCAAGATATATTGTATTCCACATTATAAAAGGTATGGAACAGCTGAGCATGTGGAATAACTAGGCAGACTAGAACTCTTCTGCCTGGAAACAAGATGACTGGGTGGACAGTAAGACAGATACAGAAAATCATGACTGGAGACAGTGAATAGGGAGCAAGTAGTCACTGTTCATTCTAACACAAGGATAAGTTGCATCAAATGAAAAGAGCCAGTGAGACCAGTTCAGAATGAAGGGAAAGAGTTCTTCGTATGACATGTGGCTAAGCTGTCACATTTTTTGCTACAGGATGGTAGAGGGCATTTGTTTATGTGAGTTCATAAAGCAGTCAGCCACGTTCATGGAACACAAATTCATCCAAAACTGATAGACAATCAGGAGTGCCCTAGGCTGTTACCTAGATAGCTGTTACTGGTCATGGTTGGAGGTGGTATCCTAGGATAAATGGACCTGTGGTCTGTATGAATATATTTATTCTTTGTTCTTGTATCACATACAGGTCAGCATAATATGTTTTTCTAATATTCCACTATTAAATTAGTCAGTTAAGACACAGCACTCTATTTTTAATGGAGTTTATTGTGTAGGTTCATAAGCTCATGTGTACTGACATGTGTCCCACTACAGCTTTTTAGTTCTATGTATATATATATACTATTTTTTTTTTATAAAAAGAAACATATTACTGGCAAAGCTGCAAGAAAAGATGCTGAAAAAGCAAGAAGGAGAAGTAGCACCATGTCTGCGAAAATAAAAAAGAAAGGCTATGGCATTTCTTCTAAATCTGCTAAAATTCAACCAGCTTCCAAACGGTATGGGTTACTTATTCTTCTTTCTTCATTTTTTTTAATTTATTTTCAGTATTTACAGTAATTACCACCATACTTAATATTTGGTAATATCAGTTATATTTTTCTAGTTCTTTTACCAGGCAGTGCTGTCAGACCTGTTTAAAATGTGCTTGTTCATGTTACTTTATAGTTGCTCAAAATGGGTAATGCTGTTTTTTATTTTTAGTAAAATGTCAGCCATGCTTGATGATGTTAGTGAAAGTTCCTCAGGGACTGAGGAAGATGAAGAACAGCCTGTACGTCATCATGAAGGAGGCACAGATTTGCCATCAGAATACTGGGAAATTCAGAAACTTGCAAAATATTTAAAGGTAAGTAAGAAGCATTGATAAATTTTATAAACAGCTACTTTTTGCCTTCTACATCTGAGGCCACCAGACCAGCTCCTCATCATTTCCACCTTCTGTATATTTTAGAACAGCCCTGCTACATAGTATGTTTAAACCCTGGAACTGTGGACTTTCCTGTCATGCACCCGTTTCTCCTGCATATTTTTTAATCTGCTGGTTTTGGCTTACATAGACCCTTAGATTAAACCATCTGTTCACTGTACATTTTAAAACTTAAGATGGTATAATCTCTTTATTAATTATTGGGTTTCTGTTTTGCTTTTTGGGTGAAACTTTCCAAGGTATTTCTTTATGTGGATAATAACTTTCAAGGGTTTTTATTAAAACTGAATATGTGCCTAAAGTCTTTCATCAACTATGATTAATGCATGACTGAAGTAATTCTAACATGGTCTTATGTCTGGATAGATGCTGGTAGTGGACAAGAAAATGTATGATAAACAGGCATTCTCTAAAGAAAAAAAAAGAAGGTTTTTTTACACAGACTTGTTGAAAATCTTTTGGAACCTATAAATATAGATGTTTGGAATTCTGTGTATGTCTGAAACACTTTAAAAAAACCCAACAATCCTCTACTATTCTGGAAAACTCTAAAACTAATTATATTTTTCCCTCAGGAGAAATTCCTTTTCAAGTTTGTACTGGAATTTATGTACTGTAAGTTACTAATAAAAGCACTGGTTTATTTGTTTTTTTGAGTAAAGAATAGAGTGCACACATCCGACTGATAAAATGATGGTGCTGGCATTTGGTACAGCAGAAATACTTATGAGGAATAAGCACAATCTTTGGCTCCTTGTAGAAGAGTAACAGTCTTTTAACAGTTTTCAGTGCATTTATACTGCTTGTTCTCAGTTCATATATGTGGAACCTGTGCTACTGGTTGTAGCCAAAGAGATACAGAAATACTTGGATAATACAAGTCTCTACAATTCTTTATGCTTTATGTTTTCTAGATTGGACCTCTATATTCTTGTCATTTTGTCTATGCTAAAATAGCCCTTTGCAAGTGTGATTTTGTGCAGCATTCAGAATTTAACTTGCCCATCTATCCCCTAATAAGCATGCAATATATACATTTTGCAGGATACAGTAGTTATGTATGTAACTACATATTTGCATGTAGTTACAGTTCAAGGTCTTTTCAAAGCTGTGAGTCTACTAATAGCTTGTTCTGTGTATCTTATGGACCACCTCTTTCTGGGAGCTCAGAGAAATAACCATGATACTTTTTAGTAAACACTCAAGGTCTTCCTGGAGAGGATACTTCAAACCCATTACTGCTGATGAACTCCCAGAAATCTTTTCATTAGGCCATTTCTGAACCACCTTCTTTACCAACAAGGGTCATCTCTCGTGGCTACATAATTCTCAAATTCCATTTCTTCTCTAGATCCTTCATATAGTCATGTTTAGATTTTAATATGGGATGTGATTCAGTACTGAAACATATCTAGACTTGCATCAAACCATTCTGAAAGAAGAGTGAGAATGGCAAATAGGAAGAAGTATTTTTCATGCTCCTCTGCTTTAGAAATTAGTGTATTTTATTCCAGCTGTCAACAAGCAATATTACTTAATGGATTAGAACTAGAAAAAGAAAGGGAAGCATTTTTATCAAATTGTGAGTACCTTCTAAGAAGTGTTTATAATACAAAAATTCCATAATATGAAAAAGTTTTGTTATGAAAATTCAAATGTATACTTGTTTATGTACTCATGCACACCTGTCTTCCTATAGTTCTTTAAATTAGAAATAAATTAAGTACTTGAAGATATACTTAAAATAGTTCTCTGTTGACTCTTAGCTACGTAAAGCAAGAAATCCCTGGTGTCAGATAAAGCTGAAAAGAGATGCCTCAGTGCCATACCACAGACAGTGGTTGAAATGTTTTATTGATGGAGTGCTACTTTAGCTTGCACATGGAATTCATTTTAATTCAAGTATAAATACTACACTTCTGGCCAGACTTAGGAGATTTTTTGGCATTCTTGTTCATGTGGGCAATTGTTCATGACACATGCAATATAAGAGAAAATACATTTATGACTGCAATGTTTAAGTATCTACAAGCATATTTATATAGAAGCACAAATTTCAAGCGGTTTTGTGTCTCCAATGGTTGTACACATTGTTCACACACCTTAAAAAATTAATAAAATACCTTAAAGAATAGATGCTTGAAATACAGAAAATCTAATAATTTGTAGATGCAACAATTTTTTGAAAGTCTACTAAAGTAAATGTGCATTACAGTTCAGCAAAACTCTATAAAAGACCAATTTGCAAACATAAAACTTCCATAAAAGCTGAAAGATACCTAATATTTATACCAATGCTTGATTGTCTCTCAAGCTTAAAGAGACAGTTGCTTCCTGTATAAAGCAAACTTGATAGATCCTGTGAATTGTGCCTGTAGGCTATGTATTTGTATACCTCTTCATGGAGAGAAAATTCCAGTGCAGGGGAAATTCCCTTCTGACTTTTTGCCCTTCTACATTCCCTCTCCTTTCCGGGAAAGATCAGCCATGTTGGAATTGCTCCACTGGGAAACAGCTGCTTTTGTGGTCTGGCTCCTTCTCCTACCTTCAGACTTCTCAGGGCTCTGAAACAGAAGACAAGAGCATGTGTGCTCTTGTGTGCAGAAGACAAGAGCATGTGTAACTTACTATACATGCAGTTACCCTAACCCTAACCCTAACCCATTAACTTAAGAATGGACAGTGAAGATTGATCAGTGATGTTAGTGATAGTGTTGTGTTAAGCATCTTTTGGGCCTAGAGTAGATAAAACTGGAACAAAATGTTCACTTGATGTTTGTAATGGTGAGGTTTACTCAGGAGAGCCTGCTTCAGGTTTCTAATTTATTAAAGTAGTGCTTCTGAAGTATTAGGTTTTTAGAGGGAGGATTACATTTTAGATGAAGACAGGGTGAAGAGGTCACATTCTACAGTGATCTGTTTTAAAGGAAATGGGGAACATCAGGTAGAAATGCTGGATCTTCTTTGTGGAGAGCTGAGGCTGTGTGCTGAAAAAAAAAAAAAGCTTTCCTGCCCAGAGGTGGGCACAATGATTTGTGCTGCTGCTGTTGAGATCTGATTGTTGCCAATTTTGAGATAAAAGTTGAGACATTGAAAGGTGAATTGGGGCTGGTGACTGCTCCAGGAATAACTCCAATCTCCAGAATAAATCTTTAATCCTTTAAACCCTTGTGCTGCTTGGTTTTAGTTTCCTGTAAGAGCATGATTTATGTGTACACGTATGCGAGGGTGAGCTCTGGATAGAGTTCTGCAGGACTATGTTAGTCACAGAATTCTTCTTTCAGTTTCTTACTTGGAAAGTCATTCTACTTTTGGCTATATTTTAGGGGTACAGTAGAGTAGTGAAACCTCACATATTAAGTAAAGTATCTACTAATTTCCTATCTGTTTTGAATTACTCCGGTTCAACCAACCTCATTCCCAGAACAGCATTGTATTCCTTTTCTACTTTGGAATCATAGGTGGACAAATATTCTGTCTCTCCCCAGCTGTTTGCATCTTGTACCAGCTCCAGGAGGTGGGGAAAGGAGCACAGGAGTTAGGGAGAATGTGCCTTGAGTACCAGCTCCTAGGTGCCTATGTGCCCTGGCAATGCATAGCAGGGGATCAGTGGGTGTTTGTGCCACGACTCGGTGAAATCTCATTCACTGGACAAGGAAAAGGTTGAGAGAACTGCAGGATACACTGGGTGTATTCAGGTCTGCTCCACAGCTGCATTTTGGCAGGATCTTTGGAAGGCTGCTGCATACAACTAACATTTCTGTAGCTGGCAGGAGGCCCCTCTGTATTGGGCTTACATTACACAAAGATGGCAAGCAGACCATGGAGGCAGAAATATACAGAATTTTCTGTACAAAGATCCTTCCGGTCTTTGCCTCTTCCCTTTTCTTTCTCTCCAACTTCCTCTAAAAGTCCTCACTTATTTCTAGGCAACTAGATCAAGGAAACAAAAGTTTTATGAGATCAAAGGTATGGGTCTAGTTCTTACAGTGCATGTGTTGCACTGAGTATTGGCTGTGCGAGAACTACTACCCATCACTTCTGCTTCTCCTTCACACTGTTCAGTGTGAACAGAGCTAAGCCAGGAGGACATAGTGTAGTTGTTCCACTGCAGACAGAATTTATTTCCTCTTCTCGGGAAGCTCAAATTTTTCAGTTAGGAAAATGCAGCTTTATACTGGCTTGCAGCAAGGAATAGTGAATCCTCAGCTGAGCTCTTTGTACATGGAGAGCACTAGCATTCTTGGAACAGCCTAGAAATGCAGAAAATCAAGTAGACAGTGAAATAATTCAGGGACTCTCTGCCAGGAGCTAAGATGCAGGATCTCAAATGAAATTTTCATGTATTGTTGATAAATAGTATAAGATAGTTTTATTCTCCAGGAAAAGATGGGGAGACACCTGGGAACAGGAATCTAAGAGCTAGGGGTAAACCAGGGTGCAGGAAATCCATGTATGTGTGAAGGTTAGGAATATGGACAAGGAAGGTCCAAATTATTGCAGAAACAGGAAGCCTATTTCAGAACATTTGAGGACCAAATCTTAAATGGCAGTTGCTTGTGTGTGCGGAGTTCCTTTGCATTCTATATGGAAGGTTTACAGTATGACATTTCTCTACTTGGAGGGAAAGTCAGTCAACAGCAACTGCTTGCACATTTCCCTACTATGCATTAATATAAAGTCACTCACACTTTAGCTCTAGGATGAGACTTGTCATATCTGAGGTCTAAGGATTTAGTTATCTGAAAAACAGATATCTTCCTCATAAAATTTTGTGATAGAAAATGTCCAGCCTTTCAAAATAAATATTTTTTGTGCAAATTAAAATTGTGTAGCAGTCTCAGCCCTCCTGTGGTTTAACAGGTGGTGTATACAGCAATTCTTTTATATCAAACAATTATAAATTTATGGCATTTGCAAAGGCATTGATGTGGTTTGTAGATTTTTCTCAATTTTTGCATGAAATAGAGAATACACAATATTTTTTAACTGCATACTGGAAAAGTATAGCTTGATTAAGTTACAATGGTATTGGAAATGTTCCACATTATTAAGATTATGCTAGTACTCTTAAAAATTTAAGTCATCTTCATAAAGTGCGCATACATTAAGAAATTGATTGTGTTTTGGGATTAGCAGAAAAGTAATTCAGTTTTATTCTGAAACACAGAACCTCAAAAGAGACATTAACATATTAGCCTAAGGAATAAAATGAGTCTTCAAGTACTAATTAAAATGAAACTATACAAGAAGTAATTTTAAATTTTGTAAGACAAGAAAAAATAGTATTAGTGTTACAGTGTACTCACTAAAGTACAAATTATTTGTTTTACGCATTGTAATACTGCTCAAAAGTTTAATGGTAGTCACAGAAAAAGCCTAAAATCTCTGATGTTTATGGATATGCCTGAAGAACAAAATACAAAGACAACCTCAAATACAAATTCTGAGGAACTAACTCTCTATTTCTTGGCTCTGCTTCTATTTCCCCAGAAATTTACTGGTGGGTAGAACTTTACAACTATAATTGGATACATAGATGATTAACATACAAGTTATGAATTTGGTCTGATAAGAATTTAGGAATTATTTTGTGTGCAGAATTATGAAAAACCCTGTATGTAATATTAAAATCTGGCTCTAGACACGGAATAGATGGAAATATTAGAATCTAATAGCAGACGTAAAAGTGTCTAATCTGTGTAGAAAATATATTGTACATTATATTATTTTTTCCACAATCTGGATAATAAGAGTTAACTGTTTTTTCTTTATGATATCACATTAGCGAGACTTACATGACATATTATTTTAGCCATCAAACACAAAACAAACATACATAAATGCATATAAAATGTCTCCTTGTCTCCTTGTCTCTAAATTGGAGACATCAATTTGATGGATCACTTGGTGGATAAAGAACGGGCTGGATGGCCACATGCAAAGAGTTGTGGTCAATGGCTCAGTGTCAGGTTGGGAAACAGTAACAAGTGGTGTACCTCAGGGGTCGGTGTTGGGACCGGTCTTGTTCAACATCTTTGTCAGTGACATGGACAGTGGGATTGAGTGTGCCCTCAGCAAGTTTGCCGATGACACCAAGCTGGGTGGTTCAGCTGATACACTGGAGGGAAGGAATGCCATCCAGAGGTACCTTGACACACTTGTGAGGTGGGCTGATGCTAACCTCATGAAGTTTAACCGTGCCAAGTGCAAGGTCCTACACCTGGGTCGAAGCAATCCCAGGCACAGCTACAGGTTGGGCAGAGAAGAGATTCAGAGCAGCCCTGGGGAGAAGGACTTGGGGGTGTTGGTTGATGAGAAACTGAACATGAGCTGGAAGTGTGCACTTGCAACCCAGAAAGCCAACTGTATCCTTGGCTGCATCAAAAGGAGCGTGACCAGCAGGTCAAAGGAGGTGATCCTGCCCCTCTGCTCTGCTCTCCTGAGACCTCACTTGGAGTATTGTGTGCAGTTCTGGTGTCCTTAGCATAAAAAGGACATAGAACTGTTGGAACAAATCCAGAGGAGGGCCATGAGGATGATCAGGTGACTGGAGCACCTCCCATATGAAGACAGGCTGAGGAAGGCTGCATGGAGACCTCATAGCAGCCTTCCAGTATCTGAAGGGGGCCTATAAGTGTGCTGGTGAGGGACTCTTCTTTAGGGACTGTAGTGATAGGACAAGGGGTAACAGGTTCAAACTTACACAGGGGAAGTTTAGATTAGATATAAGGAGGAAGTTCTTTACTGTGAAGGTGGTGAGGTGCTGGAATGGGTTGGCCAAGGAAGTTGTGAATGCTCTATCCCTGGCGGTGTTCAAGGCCAGCTTGGATAAAGCCTTAGTTGGCATGGTTTAGTGGGAGGTGTCCCTGCCCATGGTAGGGGGGTTGGAACTTGATGATCTTAAGGTTCTTTTCAACCCTAACTATTCTACGATTCTATGATTTTTATATATAAAATAATTTTGACACTGTATAATGTTTTTTCAGGACTGACCAACTTTGCGGATAATTTACCTGAACTTATTACTAGAATGTTGAACAATATACCTTTTCACTTATCAAAGTATGTGGTAGGGTAATTTGAAGGAGGTTATTTAACTGAACTGAAAGATCAAGATGAAAAATTAATTCTGCTGTAGTTTGGCTATGTGGCAGACTGTTATTTTTCAGAAAATACCAAACGTATGAGACATAATCATGTACCACCTGTTAGTGTTTCTAGGCACATGTCTGGCTAACCCGTCAGCCTTGGCAAATCTGTCAGCCTCCATATCATTCTCTTCTTCACTATTCATGAACATCTCTTGTTCCCATCTTCCAGTATTAGCCAATTTTTTTTTCTTTTTAAATTTTGGTGAAGAGTGTGGTTACTGAAAAAAAAAGGGGGGGGGGTGGATAAAAATATGGGAAAACTGAATTTTATACTTATGTATTTTTTAACAACCTAGCCAGTGCTGATCATGAAAAGTAAGTCTTTTGATGATAAACTTACTAGGTAGGAAATATTGGCAAATAGTGAAGTATCAAGTTATTATTATAACTGGCAACTCTGAAGCACTTGCATAGCTTTCTCCTCAAAATACTGTACCAACAATCATTCCTCATCACAAGAGACATATAAAATTCGTAACAACCAGTTGAGTTTTGACCATTAGCACCAACTCTGATGAAGTTCTATGTAGTGGAAGTTTAATTCATGTTCTGAGGGTGACCCATTCCTTAGAGTTTCATAGCTGATGACAAGAAAGACCAGACAGAAATAAAGAAAAAACAACCAAAAGTGTAGAACTTAACAAAAACCAGTAAAAAAGATATGGTATATAAAAAAAGAAGGGCTAAGGAAAAGAATGTAAAACAACTGATGTTTAATTTCCCTCTTTCTACAGGATTGTATTCTATTGTAAAAGCAGGTAATTAAATTAATACTAAATTAATGAGCTACTGTTTCACCACTGTAGCTATTGTACCTCTAAAATAACTGTACACTCCCACAGCTGTTTCAATCTGGTTTAAGGTTTTATAATCCTGAAGCAGATAACCAAATTGCTGCCTTTCCTAAAGAATTATAATGTGGTTGTGTCTGAAAGCTATCAAGAGTTTTAAGAAGTGATAACAACATTTTTCATTGGCTTTAAATGTTCCACGTTGGACCTAGGATCAATTAATCGCGACTTACTATACATGCAGTTACTTCAGAAGCATGCCTGTGCTTCAGCCATGTCTTCATCTATATTTATTTTTCCTATGCTCTCACGAAGCTCAGTTTTTAAGTTTGTTTTATTTCTCCAGAGATTATCTGCCTCTTAGCTTTTCATAAACTATCAGTATCAGTTTGTTTTTCTCGCAAAAATCTTTTTTGCCTGGTTTCAAATGGCACTGTCTTTTCTGTCTGCTCAGTGCTTACTAAGCTTCCACAGCATGCTAGCTCTCCAGTAGTCTAGCCACAGGTTCTCCTTAGTTCAACCTCATTAAATTTTCTTCACTGGTTTCCCAAATTAGCTGGATCCGTAAAGATAAAATAGCTGTAATAACATTAAGGTTATCTTTTGGGAGCCAAGTGCTGCACAAAATCAAAATTGCTTAGGCAGGTCCAACACTGTCACAGGAGGTCAGTAGTACGTCTGTGTTATGGGTGGCATATATCATATCTCCATGTTTGCAGTCAGGACTTACAAGTATCAATGTTAAATTTAAAAACAGTAGTGCTGCTTGTGTAGGTTTTTTGGGGTTTTTTTTGTTTGTTTGTTGGTTTTGGTTTTTTTGGGGGGGCTGTTTTTGTTTGTTTGTTTGGGTTTTTGTTGTTAGTTTGTTGTTTTTTATTTAATGCTAGAACCTTTTTCTTATTCAACCCTAATTTCCTGTTAATCTCTGCATGTTCTGTCTAAAAATAGATATGCTTTACTTTCCACAGATGAAGTGGTCAAAGGCAGGGAGAAGGCTGTAACCTTGTTCTAGTGCCAAGACATAAAAGTCAATACCTAGATTGGAATTCTTCTCACCTAGTTCTAAACGTAAACAAAGTAGGTGTTTGTAGCTGAGCTGAGCACTCAAGACTACCTTTATGATCAGTGGAAAAAGTAGGCACTCTAAGTATGTGATTCATCTGATATTTTAAGCATCTATTCAGAGTGAGATGGATCATGTTTTTAAGTTCATTGTTGACTTAATCTCAATTAACAGGAACGTAGGATGGCTATAGGTGACTCCGTCTTAATCATCAGAATGTAGGATGGCTGTGGATTAGTGAATTTAGACAGATGACTCCCATCCCCACACTTTCAAGCATTTCAAATCATCAGTGAGTGTCATGTGAAATAGTCTTTTGAAGGCCTACTCTTATTCCAGCATCTTTATGTATTTGGACACAGGGCTTTGCATGCTTTCTGGCCTTTTTTCCTTGAAGTGCTTTATAAAGATCAGCCTATTTGGTAACACTCTTAAAAACTAATTGGCAGTTAATAGGAGAATTAATTGATGGGCATCTGCTAGATATCTATGATCTAACTCTGCCTGAGCAGCTTTGTGACTGGTTGAGCTTTGTTTACATAGATGATGTGCATGTGATCTGGATTCTACAGTTTTATCTTGCTTCTGGTTCCTCAGCAGGGTTTCAATAAACCAGACCTACTGGCTTTTTCCTTGTCACCATAATCTGCACTGTATCTTGAACTCTTCAGGGAGTGGGCTGCAAAGTATCCTCACATTGTCACATTTTTAGGACAGTTGTATAGACACTGTGTTGGTGAACAAAGAGAGAGGCTATCTGGATTCTGGAGAAAACCAGGACTAAATAAATGTCTCTAAGGAATTTTAACAATTAGCTGACCAAAATCCAGCAACATGTGGAAATTTTGTGATATCTGACCAAGACTGAGGTCTGAGCAATCAGAAAAGCAAAGTAAAAAATCCAGTAATTTCTACACAGATGCAAAGGACCTTATCTGCCTTCTAGTCACTAAAATATACATAAGTCCTTTCTTTGAGAAATCATATGATCTAAGTTACTCACTGTTCTGAGAAACAGCATTTTGTTGTCTTTACCCAAGATTCACTTTTAAATTTCTATCTTGGCCTTTGACTTACTTTGGTCTATATTAGCCCAACTAGCTGTTCTCAGCTATCTGGCACATAAATACATCTGAGAGCTTGGTTTTTTTCTTCTTGCAACACAAATTTAGCCATAGTTAGCAGTTTTCCTGAAGGAACACCTTTTGTTCACTTGGTATTTTTCAACTGGTTGGCATCTTTTAGGAGGGAGATTTCAGAGGCAGCATAAAGAGCATCCTTATGGGCTGAGAGGGAATAGATTAGTTGTGCACATTGCAATCTTTATAGTTTTCTGTCTAAATTTACCTAGAATAAAAAAAAGTGTGATCCATTGTTTTTACAAAATTGTCCAGATGTAAGTGGTGAAAAAATACACTCCTAAACTGAAAATTTCACAAATGAGAAGATTAACTTGAAGTGTTGAGATATTATATATTACCTTGGCCAGGTTTTCTGTGTTTTTTGGGTCAGCAATTCACTTCTCTACAAGTTTGAGGTTTGAGAAGTTACTGGGAAAAACATTCCACTATTCCTAGGCCAATGAAGTAAAAGTTTATATGTTTGCACATGAACTACATGGACTTTTACCTCCTCAATAGTAGAATCCAATTACTATGAATCAGAGAAAGAAATCTAACAGGATAGATGCATGTCTTGTGAGAGTTTTCAAGAGGGAATCAGCAGTTGCCTAACAAAACCTTCTGGTTCACTTAGAAAATAATAGACTTATTCTTTTGTTTGGGAATTCATTTCTTTTCAATTTCATAAAATATGGTGACAATTTAAACTCACTGTGTCTTCGTTATAACATATATGTTGCTTCTGCCACTGTGAAGAGTCAGGGTCAAAGTATTAATCTGCAGCTAAAGCCGTGCAGCTTCTGTGCAGTGAGCATTTTGGATTTTGTGATTTTGTGATGCCTGTGATTTTCCACTGGCTTTACTTACATTAATCTGTATGGTTTACATACTGCCAGGCTGTAGCCAAAGAACACCAGAAGATTCAGGAAATGGGGCAGGGAATTATTCCATAACTCAGTTATACTTGTCCATAACTCATCTCTTAACAACTTGCAGCTTGTATGTTTTATAAACTAGAATGAAAAATTGGAACTAGTATTTAAACCAAAACAAAACTCAGAGTTTTTAGAGGTTCACTAGCAAAGAACTGCCTTGCCGAAGCATATTGTACATATTATACAGCAGTACTCAGTCTTTCATTAAACTTTATCAGAATTTGTTTAAATTTCAAGGTATTTTCCATCAGAAAATTACAAAATTGTCTGATTTGAGGTAGTCAGGTTCAACAGAAAATCTGAAAGTCACAAAGCTGTAAATGAAGAATTTTGTTTCACACTTTACTACTTGCTTTGGCTTTCTTGTTTTATAAAAATGCTAATATTTTAATAATATTTTGGGCTGGGATTCTACTGTTTTTGTTCTAGGAGTTTTTCCATTCCACTGATGAATATTAATAAAATAATTTCTGGTATAACAATAAAGGTTTCTGTAGTTTGATGTACTTTCTTTTTGGTAAAGACATAAAACTATTTTGTTCAGTATTTTCTAAAAATATATTGTCTTGGTATGTTCAGTCTTAATTTTGCCAAGTATATTGTATTTTCTATTCAGATTATATATGTGCATAAACAGAAATAGAGTATTATTATACATAAGAATGACAAAATGTCCATGAACAGCAATTTTCATTCCTGTTATTCAGTTGTAGGCTTACTATCACAGACATGCACATTAAGGCATCTATCAGGACTTAACACAGTAAATAAAATCAACTTTTAATAGAGTAAAAAAATTTTAGCCATAGTTCTAAACAGATGAAAATATAATTCTTGATATTGCCATGCAAAGTAAAACAACATTTCATTTTTGGGTTGCATTCAGTCATAGCCACTCTAAATCCAAATACAAATTAAATTAATTCATTTTAAAAACTCCACGTAGGTACAGTATTTATAGAGATGTTTGTGAGCCAAAAGGTGTATCATTTGCATTTTATGTAGTTTTGCTTTCTCTCAAGAAACTGAAATGCACTATAACTTTACTGTGATGTTTGTATTTTTCAGTGCATGTATCTGTATTTTACTATAGATTATGCAACGTATTTGGAATCATCTTCTTTATAGTCCTGTTAGTACTTTTATTGCTTGTGCTTCAATAATGCTTTTAGGTTTCAGTTGAAAGTTGGAACCAAAGATACTTGGAAAAGGCATCTAGCCAGTAGCAGGCAGAAATTTTGTCAAAGGCTCCAGGACCACTGGTGTCTTGAATCCAGGTATGGGGCCTTTCTCATAAAGCCATCCTTTCTCTAGTGTCAGTTGTGACAATTCTAAATTCTGATACAAGTCTCTGCTCTAGAAAGATCAGTTCAAGTAGTATAATTATGCTACATAACATGTCAGAGGGTTCAAGCAAAAGGAAAGAGAAAATGTGTGCTGTGAAGAGAACTGTACCAGGATAGATATTTCATAGGTCTCCAGTACAGCTCCTGTACAGTCTCAGCCATCTGAAAAGCTAATGTTTCTGCCTGCTGGCAGTTCATCTGCAAAAACTTCAGTAGTGTTTACCCTTTCCTGAGATAACTCTAGAGGAAATTTTGTATCTTTCTTTCCTAGCCTATCCAATTGAAATCGTGGTTTCAAAATTTACAGCTTTGAGTTCACTAGAAAGGGTTATAATTTGAATGGGACATGTGATATTGAAATCTTCAGCCTGTGTATTTTATTATTTATCATCTGTATCTGTGACTATATATACTATGGATCAATCCTCCTTTTTTTAAAGAAGAGAAGGAAATATTTGATAAGTTTAATATTTCCAAAATTTCATGGTAATAAAAATCTGTGAATATATCTAATAGAAAACAGGGCTAAAACCAGAATGCAGGAGGTCATTTAGCCCACCTGCTTGCCTCCAAAGCAGCATCAATTCTTTGTGTGTCTTCTGGGCAAATATTTCTATAACTTTCCTATGGTGGAGATTTCATAACTGCTGTAAACCATTATTCCAAAATGAAAATATTCTTACCATTAAAAAAGTTTATCTAATAACTAGAAGGAATCAGCCCTCATGCCATTATTTTTTTGTCTTACCTACAATGGACAGGAAGGACAGATTATTGTTTCTGCAGCTGTTCCTTAAACCACCACCTTGTTCTCATCTCTAGAGTAAACAACTCCAGTTCTGTTTTTCTGTTTAGATCATACTTTTGAGATATTTTGCTGTCCTCTTTTGATCTTCATCAAATTGGTCATTATCTTTCCTGAGGTATGATACCTAGAATAAGCATGAGTACTTAAGCTGTTGTTTTATTAGTGCCAAAACAAATACGGATGATTTCTTCTATCTTACAGGTTACAAATCTTGTTATAAGTCTCTCTGTGAAGTTTGGTTTTTTTTTGTCTGACAACACTGTGGTGTTGATAGGCAATATCTATGTTGTGTTCCATTGTTAACACCAGATTTTTCTCTGATGTTCTGCAAACTAATCACGATCTTTGGCATCAGCCAATTCTCTCAGTACCATCAAGCAGATTCTGTTAAGCTCAGCTAATATGAAATAATCTAAGTTATCTAAGACTTACTGACTAGTTATGTCCTTAGCATAAGCAGAATGTTTACTACACCTTCATTGACATTAATGGTACATTATTAGAACACAGTAAAGACTAATACATTAAAAAAGACCCGTTAATGTTTTTAGCTTTCTTGGTTTCATTTGTTGAACACTTGCCATTGACTAGGACTTTTTCTTCTTGATTATTATTGAAAGTATTATTATAATTGAAAATTATGATTTTAACCTGCATGTCCCTTGGTAGTTGTATTTTGGTTTGTGCCCTTATATGCTTGTGTTATTCTTTTATTTTCATTCTTAGTTGTTTGATGTTGTCTTCATTCTCTGCTTCTTGAGTTTCAGCCAACTGAAGGGTTCCTGATTTTGCCTAATTCATCTCTTTCTACACTCTCTGGTTTTCATCCTCAATGAGATTTTTGCTTTTGCACTCATACGATTTTTAAAAGGCACTAATGCCTCCTGTGAGCTTCCTCTTTGCTTCTTTCCAATTACATGATGCCTTCTGGTTTTCTGCATTTACCAGACAACAATTTCTAGCCTCCTACTAGATTTAATTTAATTGCTATTTTATCACTGCCATCCAAAAAAAATTGTTTTAGGTGTGAAACATTTTGGGCCACCAACCTTCAAACTTTCCTGACTTTTGTTGGGAACCAAGATGATTTCAGCTGCTTTAGGAGGTAATGGCCACAGAATAAGCACAAAGGCACTTTTTGCCTTTTTTTTCACTATAAAATTCACTTAACAAACTTATAGGGAAAAAAGTTAAATGCTTAAGAATATTAGAATATGTCCCTATAGCTAATTTCCATTTTTTCCTCCCATTGGAACCCTTGTGGCTTGAGAAGCCCTAGTGTGACCTTAAATACTATTTTCAACAAATATTGTCACCAGTAACTAAATGGGTAGCTATTTTGTACTACTGCTGTGGTTGAGGAGCCACCATAACTTTAGATTATAGAATTGTAGAATGGTTTGGCTTGAAGGAGACCTATGAAGATCATTTAGGTCCAAATGCCCTGCCATGGACCAGGACATCTTCCACTAGTTCTTTGAGCATTGTGTGTTAGGCATGCTGTATTTGAACGTGTTTCTGCCAAAAGGTCACAGGAGCAGTATCCAGCATTCCCTAAGATCATAATAAAGAATTTCTGAAGACCCAAGGATTTTTAAATTGAGAAAGATATAACACTAAGAAAGCCAGGGAGAAGTGGGCTGGATGCAGCCAAAAGTTTATGCATCTTCCATCTTGCTGTACATTCAGAATGGACTAAAGGATGCAGGTAGTCCTGTTGGGAGCAATGTTGCCAAATATAGGTGTTTCTAGTATAGTGGTGGCTAAATCAGTGAGGTCAGAATCACAGATATCAAATTCATATACAATCTTACCATTGTCTAAAGCAGCTGCCTTTGTATACATACATTAAAAGCTTTAACTAGATTAGTCTGTTAATTATTGTTATTAGAAAAGTGTTAAATACCTAAAATAAAAGCGAAAGAGATGCAGGCTTTGCTACATGTTTTTTATAGTTTTGTAATTGTCAGTGGTGAGCTCTAGTATCATGAGAGATATTATACGTACATTTGCACAGATGTTTTACTGATAACATAGCATTGACATGGTTTATTTTAATTTAATTTGTGGATATATATGTTATACCACTACATGGGAAGAGAGGCACATTTTAAACTAAGTCTGTGTTTAATTTCAAGCCTTAAAATTGATTGTTGATCTGCCAGTAGAGTTTATTTTGCATCCAACATATCAGATTTCAAATGGCATAACAACATGATGCAGATTTTATGTCAGCTTAATGGAGAGGTAACTATTTCCATGCATGTTAAAATCTATGCTGTAAGTACTGCAAGACTTACTGTAATGATAGCTTCAAGAAACAAAAAATAATTGTTGAAACCATCAGTAATATTTCTTATTTTGTAGAACTGATGCTTCAGCACATATGAAAAATATTTTATTGTGGTTTTACTTTAAAAACACTTAGAAGTGGTGCATGCATTTTGGAAGCTGAAAAGATAAAACCCATTTATGTATTATATATAAAGTTCTATTTCTTGTTGAACAGAAGAGAATTTAAAGTAATTTATTTTTTAAAAATCTGGTCCATATTAGGTGTCATATGCGAACCATTATACATGTGAAATAAGTGAATTATGAATTACTATGTTATGTATAAATGGAGCTTCACTGTAGGAGAAACAGTCCTCAAAAGAAGAGAAGTTGCTTGTCAGATTAGTGATATACTTCTTACATTTATGTCAAATAATAAAAAGACAAGTTTTCTCTTTAAGCACCTGTTGCAAAGTTTTTATAATACAAAGCAAAGTAAATCTCAAAGTCTATACTATATGAAAAGACCACAAACTTCATAAGAGAACAGCTCTTAGTCCTTTGAGCTACAGAATATTCCATGTAGTGTTGTAATCATATCTTACGGATTTTTTTTTAATTATTTAGACTTCAGCTTGATATGTGTGGACAAGCTAGTTTCTACAGGGAGACAATGTTACAATATTTTATTCCTAGGACATGTTTTCAAAATACGTTCTTAAAGCAAGATGTGTTTCATTTTCTTCTGAAGTTAAGATGATGATGAAGATTAAAAAAAGATAAAAAAATCATAAGACTCTTATTTTAGGACACTATATGTTGCAGATGTTAAAAAATTACTCTTATATTTAACCAGTTTTCTGTGGGGAAATTTTGTGCAAATCTACTGCTACAAGAAGTGTAAGTGAAAATTATCTATGAAGTGCCATCTGCATACACTTTAGTGATTTATCAGAAATGTTCCAAGTTACTGAACTTTATGAAGTATTTTTCTCACATTCTTTTTGGCTGTATTTTATCACAATTCTCTGCTACATTTATGGTATCAATTAAAGAGCACGTCAAATTTAAAGACTTTTTTTTTTACTGTATTTTTCCTACTGTTTCTGTTTAAGTAATATGCTGGAAAAGTTCTGCTTTTGTTAGATGTTCTTGTTTCATATTAGCAAACATTATTCAGTTTTTTAATATTCAGTATTTCAGTATGACATGTACAATCTAGCAAAATATTTTCCTCTGGAAAGGATTGTCTCAAAGTTTTTTACAGTTTCAGAACTGTAATTTGAAAGAGATGGGCTTAGGCGGCACAGTTCAGATGTGGATGGGAGCCAAAGCTTCCCTGGAATTCCAGAGGCATGTGGGAGGTGGATATTGTAGTTTGATTTACTAGGTGCTCTAAGTTGTAACTTCCACATTAGCACCAGTTGGTATTGCTCATGCACTCCAGCTTCTGTTGTAGCTACATGGTAGCACAGCCCTTCTAATTTCTGTGCAGCTGGGTTCATCCACAATTTGATTAATAGGAAATCTGTGCTACAGGTTCAAAAGAATCCATTGTTATCATATGGTTTAACTTTCTGCATACCATAGGGTGTATTCTTTGATCTTTTCCTTGCTTTTAGTCTAGTAGCTGTGACTGAAATAGAGCTTATCTTTTAGAAAAACTTCCAATCTTGACTGAAAAATTTCCACAGCTGGAAATCTTATCACTTTATGTAATTTATTCCAAAGAATAATTAACCACACAATAGAAAACTAGCTCTTTACTCCTCATCTAAATTTTTGTACCTTGAACTTTGCATCAGCAAACATCCGTGCTACACTGTAGAGCTCTCTGTGATCACGTTCCTATCCTCATAGATTTATTTATTCATTATGAATAGATCATACCTTAATTTTCTTTTTAATAAACTAAATAGTCCTTCTCATATTTGTCTTAATGCAACAATTTTCCAGGCTTAAAATAAGTTTTATTTCTCTTTTCTGAATCATCTCCGTATTTTCACTTTCCTTCTAGAATGGTATAAAGAAAAATTCTACACAGAATTTCAGTAGTAGTTGCACAAGTGCCTAAAGAGATAATACCTGTGTTCCTATCCAGTACTTTGAATTATACATCCCAAAATTCATCCTTTAGTCAAGTGTTACATTGTAATCTCAAGTTCATATTCAGCATCCCAAGTCTTTTTATATGCTCTGGTTTCCAAGATAGAACTTCTACATTGAGCTATGTCCTGTTTTCATTATTTCTAAGTGTATGACCTTTAAATTAGACAGAAAAGAAACTGTATTGGGCACATCAAAAGATAACATATCCCAATAACCTGACTGCAGCAGGAAGTGAGGCAGAGCGATCAGGATGGAAGTTTTCTGCGGTTAAAGCTCATCTTTTGCACTCCAGATGACCTGTCTTCTGATTTCCACAAATGGGGAAGACTTGACTGTGTAACTTATAGTAGTGTGTCTGCTCATATTCTACCAAGGCAGAAGAAACCCAGGACTGTAAATGAATTCTCAGGGTGAAGTAAGAACACGCAACTTTCTGCACTTTCTGATTACTTTCTAATACTCTCCAAGCTGCCACTTGCTTTTAGCTCAGAGAGTTGAAAATTGAATGAGATACATATGTTTTTACTGACCTTCAGTGAAAACTTTTAATTTTCATAGCAGAATCCTTTTGCAACTAGTTCTACTAGTCTGTTACTTCATTTGAAGAGCCAAGTCATTTTTTATATTTTCAACCTCAATCCTACTATACCTCATTATTCGAAGAGATTATATCTGTATTTAATGAGACATTGGACAGTCAATCACTGTCTGTCATGCCCAATGCCATCCCTGACACTGCAGACCTCTGTCATAACCTTTCAGGCTTCTGTCTTCTAGACTGAAAATATTTGGATTATCTTTTCTGCTCTTTGAAAGTTTTCCAGTCCTCTAGTAACCTTACTGAAACTGGGGGTGCATAACTGCATGAAGTTTTTAAGGTATATGTGAACCATGGATTTCTTCTGTTGTATACTGACATTCTCTGTTCACTATTTTTTTCCTGATATTCCATTATGGTTTTTATTTCCATCTACCCTAACTTCAGGATATAATTTCTAATTTTCAATGGACAGCTGAAAAATTGTAATTTGATCTGTGGAGTTAAGATATTTTTTTCTGATGTGCATCATTTCTCTTGTGCTTTTTTATTGCCCTGTTAGGCTTAGCAAGTTCTTCAGCAGTTTGTCACAACTGGGCCTGAATCATAATATCAATAAACTTGATCACATAACCAGTCTTTCAGGGTGTTTATAAGTATGTTGAATTGTGTAACTTCAACATAGATCCGTGGAACTCCACTAACTCGTACCCCTTTATTGAGCTGAGTTTTTGCTCCTATCCTCAGTTTCTAACTCTTTAGTCATTCTTTTCAATCCATACAATGACTTTTGCTCTTATAACATTGTGGCTTAGTCTCCTTAAAAGCTATCAGGGAGGGACTTTGCAAAAATCCTTATGGAGTTCAGTTAGACCTGTCAACTAGCTTGGTAAATTTTTAAAGGATCTGATAACAGATCCATGGTGAATCTCATATTGTTTCAAGAATATCATATTTAGACAGAGTCTGCTAATTCCTTATTACAATCTACCAATTTGTCCAGCACAGATATTTGGCTAAAAAGACCTTGGATAACCCTTGAACTCTTTTTAAAGTTGACATCACATTTTTTTTCTTCCCAGTTTGGCAATAGGGCGATTTGAAGTGAAAGGGTAAATGCCACTTTTACTGAATCAACTATTTTACCATTTCCTTTATAACTCAGTTGAATACTGTCTAGTAATAGCACTTTGTTGCTCTTCACAGTGTCAGAGTTTTTTAATAAAAATTTCCTACAGTGGCTTCAGTTTCAGAAAAATCCTCTGAAATGTCCACAATAGAAAATACACATTGGAATCACTTTGTTTTCTTCCAGAGTGAATACCAATGCAAAGAATGCAAGTAGCTTCTCTGAAATGTCTGTGGATTCACTGTGTGTTCTTTTGCTATCTGCAGACACTCTTAGAAAACTCACAATACTTGACTGCCTAATTTACTAGACTGTTCACAGCAAGCCATATTAGTCATTTGTCACACTGTGCTATTCTTTCTCCAATCTTTGTGCCATTTCCAGACATAATCATAGAATCATAGAATAGTTTGGGTTGGAAGGGACCCAAAATATCATCTGGTTCCAGCCCTCTGCCATGAGCAGGGATAACTTCCACTAGACAAGGTTGCTCAAAGCCCCATCCTCCTGTCTGTGAGCACTTCCACATATGGGGCAGCCACAGCTTCTCTGGGCTACCTGTGCCAGTGTCTCACCACCCTTATAGTGAAAAACTTTTCTAACTTTTCCCTCATATCTAATCTAAATCTCCCCTCAATCATCTTAAAGCCAGTAATTCTATTTCTTATGAAGTCTGTGTTACTTAACATCATAGAACTGAAATACTCTAACACGTTTCTTATTTAGTAGTAGTTTAACTAGTACTGTTGAATAGACTATGTTTTATATTAAATATGTTTTGCTCATTTGTTTATTATTTGTTTATTTTAGGGAGGTAATCCAACAGCTACTGTGATTGCACTGTGTTCAATGAAAGATTTCAATCTGGCTCAAGAAACTTGTCAGATGGCCATCAGAGACATTGGATGTCTTGAAGTGTTAATTAATTTGCTTGATACAGAAGAAATTAAATGTCAGGTAAGTAGCTTTGTCAAATACAGCAATGAATGTGTCTTTTTTGTTAGAATATTTTTTCTATTTCCAAAGTTATATAGTATAAATAAAATTGATTTCTTTTCTTATTTCTGTATTTTCTTGATTTAAAGGATTTAAAAAAATCTGTTTCTTTTATTTTCACTTTCTTTCTTCTGATTCAGTTTCACATACGAAATATTTTAGATAGCTCATATGTTTAAATAACTTTTCTGTTTGTGTATACTTAAATAATGTTTAACTTGTTATTTTCCATTATTTAGATTGGTTCATTAAAAATCCTGAAGGAAATTAGTCAAAATACACTGATCAGACATGCAATTGCAGATCTCGGGGGCTTAGAGATTATGGTGAAAATATTGGACTCTCCGGATAGAGAACTAAAATGTCTGACAGCTGAAACAATTGCTAATGTTGCTAGATTTAAGCGAGCACAAAAGACAATTAGGCAGCATGGAGGAATCAAGAAACTGGTAAGCAGACATTAAAATTTATACCCTTTTCATATACACATTTTTGTAAAAAAAAAAGTGTGGTGTTGTGTACATGATTCTTGTGGTAGTCTTTACCATGATTAAAAAGCAGTATAATATCAAACTTTCCTGTAGATAATTAAAAAGTTGGTTTTTTTAGGTTGGGCTGTTGGACTGTGATGCAGTGGGATCAACCAGTGTAATACCATACCAAGCAAAAGATAGTGAAATGGCACGTTGTGGAGCTTTGGCACTCTGGAGCTGCAGCAAAACCACCAAAAATAAAGCAGCAATCCATAAAGCTGGTGGCATTCCGTTATTAGCTAGATGGCTCAAATGTTCACATGCAAACATCTTAACTCCAGTAGTGGGGACGCTACAAGAATGTGCCTCAACTGTAAGTAACGACATGGCGTTGCATTATTTCTAAACATTAAAACAGTTTGCTACTAAAAGGAAGCATGCGTTCGACTTAAACCAGGGCAATTACCCATCTGGAAGTTGATGCTTTGTGTGTCCAAAGTGTTTTGAGAAAGTCACAGCTTGTAATGAAGTAAAGACAACATCTTTTTTGTTTAAAAGGCTAGGAGTTCTTTGTGAAAGAAAACATATGGAAATTAAATCCTTAACCAGCTTTATTTTTCTTCTGATTTTTTTTTGTTTTGTTTGTTTTGAGGGCTTTTTTGTTGGGGTTTGTTTTTTTTTTTCATCATACTTGACAAGTTTGGCAACTTAAGATGCTATATTCTGGTTAATCAGTACATTTAAATTCTACAAAGCTAACCTGCAGGTGTGGCCAAGAAGATCCAATGCAGTGCAGGACAGTATGGTTTACAATGGTCTTGTGAATTGGGTAAAATGAAGTCTGACCAATTGAAAAAAGGAGAAAGCAATATATGTGATTCTTTTACAGATTCCCTTGGCAGGTTTCACTGGTCTGAGTATGTTCAGTTTTTAAATTTGAATACAAGTAGTTTGTACCATTGCCATATAGGATGAGTGGTTATTTTTCTTTTTGTGGACTCTTACTTCACATTAAGATAAAAATTATACATAAGTTCTCTTGGTGAATTGGAAACATGGAATACATGATTTTCAAAAGATTTTACATTTTAAACCACCTTGTATTTTCAAAATAGCTTCCTGAAACTGCACAGGTTTATGCATGCTCCATGAGACAGCAACCTGGCAGATTTTAGTTTCAGTAAGTCTGTATTGAAAAGAAGAAGTTTTTGAGATTTCTTATTTGGCTGAATTTGGAAATAACACTAAATGCATCTCTTACACTAATGTTTTTCCTCTCTTAAATAATGGTCCCATGTTACAAGGCCTGTGGGTTAAAATCTGGAAGAAAAGGTCACAAAAAAAAATTAATTCTAAGAACAGTTTTTTCTAACCTTGTTCTAGTAGTAGACCTGTTGAAGGGGGTGGGTATTTCATGATCCCGTTTTGAAGCATCTTTTTCTTCCTTGGCTGTGAGCAGAGAGCCTGGACACCTTTCAGAATGTACTGAATTCTGTTTAAGCCAGGTGGCTACAAAATCAGCATTGCAGCACCTGGTTTTAAATGTGATTTGAGCACTGCAGAGGATTGATGTATTTGATTAACTTAGAAAACAGAATAGTTATTTTCAAAGCAATGCAGATGATCTGTACTTAAAATATAGTACAAGGCTTCTCAATATCAAAGCCTAGAATTGTAGCACTGTATTATTACTGTGACTAGTATTATTAACTTTTAATATTCAGGATTTAAAGATGCAGTTTTTCTTTTTAGCCAAGTTACAGACTTGCAATAAAGACAGAAGGAATGGTTGAGTACCTTGTGAAAAATCTGAGAAGTGAACATGTGGAGCTTCAGATGCATTGTGCAAGTGCCATATTTAAGGTAATTTTGTTGTTATAATCAGTAGATCAGTTCCAGGATTAGCCCTTTGTTTGCATGTGTTTGTCAGTTTTAATATTTCTAATTTTACTATTTTTCTAATGTGTTCATAAAAATGTTGATGGTCTTTGAATAATTCATATGAGAATATTTTAGATGCATGTTTAATATTGTAATTAAATTCCTAATTGCTCTTCTTATGTACAAGCCCTAAATTGCATGGGTAGCAATGGAGAGAGGTATGGCATACAGTGCAAAGAGCTGCTTAATTTTTTTATGGATTTTTTGCTCACAAAGTAGACAATGTGACAGTATAAGCACTGCTGCATATATAGTAGCACTTGCTCTCAAATTCTCTTGCTCAGTTGTTAGCATATTCTGATACTTTAATATAATATTTATGTTTTGTTCTGTATTAGCTTTTACTAGTTACAACATAATACACCTAGCTTTTGAAGAAATAATTTTAACATTTCACATTGTATATATATTTAATTTTTCTTGTACAGTGTGCAGAAGATAAGGAAACACGTGACCTCGTTAGACAGCATGGAGGTCTACAGCCACTATCTGTTCTGCTTGCTAACTCTGAAAACAAACAACTTTTAGCAGCTGTGACAGGAGCAATATGGAAATGTGCAATCAGTGAAGAAAATGTGGCAATGTAAGAATTTAATTTTACATTATTATGTTTTGATTTTATGGGCCTCTATAGTTTTCAAAATTGTTATGTCATGACTCTTCAAAAACATACTTTAGAATAGGTTGGGCTTTCAGCTCTGGTTTCATAGTGCCACTTGACCTCATTAGAGTACTGTGGAGATAGATAACACTAAGTTCTTAGCATCTGAAGAGTCGATGGGGACAGCTGGTGCCTCAGTTAAGATGTAAGACACTGAGTCAGGAGGGGTACTAGCACATACTAAATGTTTAATGCATAGGTGTATCTCATACCCCCACTCTCTCTGTAGTTTACAAACCAGAATCACTGCTGCATGGTAGAGAGAGTAGTTAGCACACTTAGAGTTCATGTTTTATGGCAATACAGATAGAGCAAATTATCTCATTTAGGGTAGATATCTAATACACATTAGGTTCACCTACTTTAGAAATATATACTGGAATCGAAGATAATTAGCCCAGACACCTCTCTCCTTGACTACAGAAGGTCTCAGAAAAGTACCTCAACCCAACTTGCAAATGAGTGGAATTAACTGATGAGAGTCTACTGTAGGTACTGTAACCTCTCAGCATCCTGAGAGCATCTCAGGTCCTGAGAGTTTAGCTGAGAATGTGACAGCAGGAGTTATCACCCTCTGCCTTTCATGGAACAGCTTAATGACTGAGAGTTCTCAGTCTTCTTGTCTAAAATTAATGTATCATATTCATTCACCATACCTCAAAAAAAAAAAAAAAGTCTGTTCCACTGGAGTATATGCTGGGTTTCCTGCTGAAGTTATGCTGCTTTGTACAGAGGAATGTAAGATTCACAGGCTGGAGTGCATATCAGTAAAAGGTAACCTCTTCCTGCAGCCCTAATTTTAAGTATACTGTGCTGGAATAGCAGATATAATAGATTACTGATGGATAAAAATCATGAAGAATCTAGTAATAAGAGTTTATAGTCTGGCTTTTTATTGTTCTAAATGAGTTCCCAAGCTGTTGGTATACAAAGCCATGGTCTTTACATACTCTGCTGCTTTTTGCATTCTTGATTGCACAGTAACCTATTTTTCAGAATGGTATATTCTTTTCTGGGGTTTGGGTATCTGCGCAGAGACATCCTGGTTCTGGATCAGTAAGTGATGAGATGGACTGAATGGCTCCCTCTGTGCTAGTAAAATAAACTGGGCCAAACCTTTCAGGATTGAGGCACTATGTTCCTCATATACTGTTTAACTTTTTATGACAGTCCCTTACACACTTTGGCCGGTGCCAGCAAGTGCTCCTCCAGACAGTGCCCAGACACTCCTTGGGAACAGTGCAGGCAACAGATTGTTTCCATTAGGCAGAATGGGTGAGGCCACCCTGAATTGTGAGGGTAAGAGATTTTAGCCATATGGATGTTGTGTTGTGCTTGTTCTCCTCAGGGTTAGAGAATGAGCCCCTACCTTTTTTATTTATTATACTAATAAATAGCTGTAGCAAATAATTCTGCCAAATTTAAACAGATTTTTGCTGGGCTGCTCATACATCTTTGGCAAGTGCTTGAAGCTCCACAAAGGTTACTAGCCAGGCACAGCTCCAGGCTTGAGCTGAATTCATGTATCATGTAGTGCTGAGTCTGAAGCAGTAAACTCTACCCAAACTCAGGGTGGGAGGGCACTGCAGGACAGGGATGGAGGATAATATGAGAACACATAAGTATATCTAAAGCGATGAGCTTGAGTCTGGCATGAAGCTAGAATTATTGAACCCTGCTGGTTCCTGCATGTATCTTCAAACTACTCTACGGTATTTCCTCTACCGGAAGCACATTGCTGAGATGTTCTGACTCAGCAGTGAGCTGGTACAGGTTCCTTGGACAAGCTAGCTCAGATCCTGGTTTGCACGTGAGCAGCCGTACTGCTTCTGGACACAAGATGGCCCGAGCCAACAGCTCTGTCAGAGCATAGCCTGCCCATTGCCGATCCAGCTCACACCATTCCATCTGTGAAACAGTGGATGTGTAACACAGATAACGTAGCCAGAGAAAATCAGGGTGTTTAAATTTTTTTTTTCTTTGCTGCTCTTTTTTTCATGCTGTTGATGTTTTCTCTTGAAAAAAAAGAGGTATTTCCAAGTTATAGCAAACACAGAGAAATTTTTCTCTAAGCAAAGACTTGAATGATGAAAAATGACAATTTCTTATTCCTCAGTTACTCTAATCCTTATACTGATAAACCAGATTGGAAAGATTAATTTTATTGAAGCAGTTCTAGGTCTTCCATCAAAATACAAAAAAAAAATATTCTGTCTTTTGTATGAAAGAAAAGACAAATGTACAACTGATTGTTGGGTCTGTTCAGCCTGGAGAAGAGAAGGCTGCATGGAGATCTCATAACAGCCTTCCAATATCTGAAGGGTGCCTACAGAGATGCCAGAGAGGGACTTTTCATCAGGGACTGTAGCAACAGGACAAGGGGTAATGACTTCAAAGTAGAACAGGGGAAGGTCAGGTTAGATATGAGGAAAAAGTTCTTTACTGTGAGGGTGGTGAGCCATTGGAACAGGTTGCCCAAGGAAGTGGTAAATGCTTCATCCCTTTCAGTGTTCAAAGCCAGGCTGGACAGAAACTTGGACAACATGGTTTAGTGTGAGGTGTTCCTGCCCATGGCAGGGGCATTTGGACTAGATGATCTTAAGGTCCTTTCCAACCCTAACTATTCTATGATTTGAAGCTCCAGGGCAGCCTTTGTTGCAGCGATCATGAGATGGTCGAATTCAAGATCTTCAGGACAGTGAGAAGAGTGTGCAGTAAGCTCACTGCCCTAGACTTCAAGAGAGCAGACTTTGGCCTCTTCAGGAACCTGCTTAGCAAGGTTCCATGGGATATAGCCCTAGAGGACAGGGTTGCCCAAGACTGTTGGTTGATATTGAAGGATCACCTGCTACAGGCTCAGGAGTGTTGCATCCCAACTAGAAGGAAGTGCAGCAGGAGGGCCAGGAGACCTCCTTGAAGGAGCTGCTGAGGAAAATTCAAAGGAAAAATTAGGCTTATAAAAGGTGCAAGCAAGGACAGGTGGCCTGAGAAAAATACAGGGATGTTCTCCAGGAATCTAGGGACCAGGTTAGGAAAGCTAAGGCCCAATTGGAGCTAAACTTGGCTAGGGATGTTAATGATAACAGGAAGGGATTCTATAGGTACGTGGCAAATCCAAGGCAGACTAGAGACAACGTAGGCCCCTTCCGGAAGCTATCAGGAGAACTGTCTACCTTGGATTTGGAGAAGGCTGAGGTTCTGAATGACTTCTTTGTCTCTGTCTTTACTGGCAAAGGCTCTGACCACACCAACCAAGTCTTAGAAGGCGGATGCAGGGACTGTGAGAATGAAGATCTTGGGCCCACTGTAGGAGAGGATCTGGTCTGAGACCATCTCAAAACACTGAATGTACACAAGTCCGTCAGATCTGATAAAATCCATCCATGGGTCCTGAAGGAGCTGGCAAATGAAGTTGCAAAGCCACTGTCCATCATATTTGAAAAATCATGGCATTCAGGTGAAGTTCACGATGACTGGAAAAAGGGAAATATAAACCCCATTTTCAAGAAGGGGAAAATGGATGATCCAGGGAGCTACAGACCAGTCAGTCTCACCTCTGTGCCTGGCAAAATCTGGGAGCAGATTCTCCTGGAAGACATGCCAAGGCACATGAAAAACAACAAGGTGCTTGGTGACAGCCAGCATGGCTTCAGTAAGGGGAAGTCCTGCCTGACCAATTCTGTGGCCTTCTATGATGGGGCTACAGAACTGATGGACAGGGGTAGAGCAGTTGATGTCATCTACCTGGACTTGTGCAAAGCATTCAACACTGTCCCACGTGGCATCCTTGTCTCTAAATTGGAGAGACATCAATTTGATAGGTGGACCACTCGGTGGATAAAGAACTGGCTGAATGGTTGCACTCAAATACTTGTGGTCAATGGCTCAGCATCCAGCTGGAAACCAGTAACGAGTGGTGTCCCTCAGGGATCAGTGCTGGGACCAGTCTTGTTCAACATCTTTGTTGGTGACATGAACAGTGGGATTGAGTGTGCCCTCAGCAAGTTTGCTGATGACACCAAGCTGTGTGGTTCAGCTGATACACTGGAGGGAAGGAATGCCATCCAGAGGGACCTTGACATGCTTGTGAGGTGGGCTGATGCCAACCTCATGAAGTTTAACCATGCCAAGTGCAAGGTCCTGCACCTGGGTCAGAGCAATCCCAGGCACAGCTCCAGGTTGGGCAGAGAAGAGATTCAGAGCAGCCCTGTGGAGAAGGACGTGGGGGTGTTGGTCAATGAGAAACTGAACACGAGCTGGAAATGCACGCTCGCAGCCCAGAAGGCCAACTGTATCCTTGGCTGAATCAAAAGGAACATGACCAGAGGTCAAAGGAGGTGATCCTGCCCCTCTGCTCTGCTCTCCTGAGACCTCACTTTGAGTATTGTGTGCAGTTCTGGTGTTCTCAACATCAAAAGGACATGGAACTGTTGGAACAAATCCAGAGGAGGGCCACGAGGATGATCAGGGGACTGGAGCACCTCCCATATGAAGACAGGCTGAGAAAGTTGGGTCTGTTCAGCCTGGAGAAGAGAAGGCTGTGTGGAGACCTCATAGCAGCCTTCCAGTATCTGAAGGGGGCCTATAAGAGTGCTGGTGAGGGACTTTTCATTAGGGACTGTAGTGACAGGACAAGGGGTAACAGGTTCAAACTTACACAGGGGAAGTGTAGATTGGATAGAAGGAAGAAATTCTTTACTGTGAGGGTGGTGAGGTGCTGGAATGGGTTGCCGAAGGAAGTTGTGAATGCTCCATCCCTGGCGGTGTTCAAGGCCAGCTTGAATAAACCTTGGTTGGCATGGTTTAGTGGGAGGTGTCCCTGCCCATGGCAGGGGGTTTGGAACTAGATGATCTTAAGGTCCTTTTCAACCCTAACGATTCTATGATTCTGTGATTGCTGCTGAGCAGTGCTTACACAAGGTTGAGGCCTTTTCTGCTTCTCACTCCACCCCACCAGTGAGTAGGCTGGTGGTACACAAGAAACTGTCGGGGGACGCAGCCAGGACAATTGATTTCAACTGACCAAAGAGTTATCTCATACTACATAAAACTGGGGGAATAAGAAGGAAAGGTGAAAGGATGGGATATTCAGAGTGACGGTGTTTATCTTCCGAAGGAACTCGTGACCTAACCCTGTTTTCCTCGAGATGGCTGAACACGTGTCTGTGATAGAAGTAGTGAATTAATTCCTTATTTTGATTTTGTGCACAGCTTTTGCTTTATCTATTGCTTTATCTCAATCCATGAGTTTCCTCACTTTTACCCTTCTGATTTTCTTCCCCATCCCACTGTGAAGAGAGGTGAGCAAGCAGCTGTATGGTGCTTAGTTGCCAGCAGGGGTTAAACCATGTTAATGTCACACTTTCAAGAACTGAAGTAGTTTATCTGCATTGTGATTTCTTCAACAAGCTAATTTACATACGGAAATTAAACATTGTACTTCAATTATAATGGAGTACAATATAAACTGTATTATAAAACTAAACTTATAACAATAACATACTGAGAATACCAACTTTGGTTTTATTGTTGTGTTTTAGATTTCGGGAATATAAAGTTATCGAAACTCTGGTAGGACTGCTTACTGATCAGCCTGAAGAAGTCCTTGTAAATATCGCTGGAGCACTGGGAGAATGTTGCCAGGAGACAGTAAATCGGAGTACTATCCGTAGATGTGAGGGAATACCACATCTAGTGAAGTTACTTACTGGAACCAATCAGGCACTACTTGTGAATGTTGCCAAAACATTGGGAGCTTGTGCAACAGATCCTGAAAGTATGATGTAAGCTTTTCATATTCATAGCGTTCTGAATTTTGACGGAAAAAAAAAAAGTTATTCTGGCACAAATATAATCAACCTAATCTGATTTAAAGTCTGACTTTAAAGGACTTTACTTTTTTTTTTCCACAGGGATGTGTGGGTTAGTTACATTCTACTGTAAAATATGCTATATGTTTAATAATAATAATAATAAAAGAAGTATGTAGAATGTAGAACGCAAAGCTTTTGCATTTTGTGGAAAATCAGATAAACCTTTAGTAAACTGATCTGTCTTAAAGTTAAAATTCAAAGTCACAGATCACCATTTTAAAGTGCTATATAATAGATACCTGTTTTGCCTTCTCCTTTTACATCTGTTCTCACATCATAAATAATAGCCTAAATTAGAGAAAGTTATTCTAAAAGGAAATGTGCACATTTGCTGTTATGAAAAATGCTTCTAAAATTTTTGAAGTAGAGTATTATTTGTATTTTATCCATTTCTTCCCCTTCCATCATTCCTTTTATGAACTCAGACTTTGTACTCTTTTCCCCCCTTATTGCTGTGCAAAACCAAAGAAAAAGACTCACTTTCTACTGAGAGGGTTGGTGCTTTCTTTGATTTTTTGATGTAGATTCATGCAAATTAAAAAGATCCTTGAGTTTTATGGTTGTTTCAGATAAATGCTGAGGTTGGCATTTACTGTGCTTACTGTTGCCTTACAGGGATATTTACTTCAAGATTCTCGGCATATTTCTCTCCCTGTACGTAAGGAAGGTCAGAAAGAGGGTTTTATTAAGCTCCTCCTGTTCTGATTTGCATAATTCACTTGATATTCATATAGCAGTGCAGGGAATTCCTTTCCTGAATACGGCTTTTGTTTTCATGCTTTGGCTGTCACCCAGTGGCAAAAGGCTAGATGGTACACAACTGTAAACATGGGTTGTGTGAACAGTTAGCCGTGTAGCATAGCAGTATAAATAAATGAAATCACTTTCACGACATACCTTACTAAAAATCAGCCTTTGGAGTATTATATTAACTTTACAGAATTAGTGTTGTGAACCAACTGAGAAATTTGAATGCCAATAAATACAAATTTATATTTATCAAGCCTCAGAGATACTCCAATACTCAGGACTGTCACTTGTAGTGTTCAGTGTGGATACCTTCATACTGGAATGTGGTTGGTATAAGCACAAAAAATAAAACATGTTGCTGAAATTGTGATAGAACAAAGTCCTTTTCCTATGGCATGATTCATCCAGGTGTGTGTAAGTTTGATACCAATCCAGCAAGGTATTTAAAAACAATGCTTAGTTAAAATATTTGACACCAGGGCATTGACACCAGACACTTTTTACATATTTAATGATTGCTTGATTGAGAGTTCTGTATCTCACAGAGTTAAGAGCACCTCATCCCCTCCCCCCCAAAAAAATAAAAAGGGTCATCCATTCCTCTCCCTTCTCCTCCTTTCAGATCAGTACAACAGGAACTGAAATTGCAGCTCCTCATCCAAACTACTCTTCTTTGGGAAGAGTCAGTGAACAAAGACATGAAGATACATAGGCTGTTTTATGGAATTTACAGAATTTGGGACTAAAACAATAAGTAGACCAGTTAGAAGCTACTGCAGAGTTCATTTACATTCTGTAAACGATTTCTGAAGTTCTTAAGCAAAAGGATAGATCTTAACAAGGATGTGGAGTTGTGCCAAGATTGTCTTCTAGAAAGAAGCAATGCCAGGCCACTTGTAGCCTTGAAGTATATACATGATATTTAATAATGAGTGATGAGAACTTCCCATTGCAGGTTGGTACTTTGCTGTTTCTGGTGTTCCTGGTTCATCTGGCTGGATCCCTATTACATTACTTATTTCGTAATTACTTATTCCTCCAAATGGCTTCAAGGTTTCTAGATAAGTTGTTCTCTGCTGTTAGCTTTTCTCCTGACAAATTTGGCTGGTGGGTCTTGAGGCTTCTTTTCTTTGTTATCTGTTACAGACAAGAACTGTTTAAAGAGTTACTTTTTTATATTAGCACTACAGAAATTCTGAAAGCAATGATGATTTTTCTGGATTCTGCTATCATTGGCTCTCATATGTAGCAGAAACACAGAACAAAGCAGGAAAATTTAGAGAGAGTATCAAGCCCTCATAAGGATTGAGAATTTTCAGATATATTCTTACATTTTATTAGCTGTGTGTTTAACGAAGTGGGGCTTACAGACTAAATATTCAGTTGACCAGTCTTCTATTTTGAATGTGGTTATACTTGCAGCAGTAGGTATGTGGAAACCAGACAGACCGAGACTGGTGCTCATGTAGTTTCTGTGAATGGTTTAAGGGTATGTAAGGAAGATGATGGGATTAATACAAGAATTAACATAATTTGGATTATTAAAAAAAAAAAAAGCATTCTATGAAGCAGTGCAGTTAACTTCTGAGAGAAATATTGTACTTTTAGCATATGATCTATGGAGAAAGCCTGCACTGACAAAGACATATGAGTAGATCTGCAAAGGTGGATCTACAACTTCTACATCTATGTATTTTGTCTCTGCCACGTTTACTAGTTGACACTTCAGCTTCTACAGCTACTGAGAGGAAGCTACAGTAATGTTACTTTTTTGCACCAAACCTTTACTTTAGGGCAACTTCAAGCCATTAGGTGATTCTTATTGAGCTATGTAAATTAAAGAACAGCATCCAGCTTCTCTCACAGCAAAAAATAAATTGACTTATTTTACAAAAAGCATAACTATGTGGCTGAACTTCCTTACTGTTATGTGGACAGGATGAAGCTGTTCTGCATACTCAAGTCTGCTGCACAGCTACTGGCAGGGATGCTGCTGCATACATCTTTTATGTGCATTTGTCTTTTTGAGGAACTTTTTACATTACTCATTTTCTCTTACTAAGAGGACTAGTGTTTATTCTTTAACTGCCACTAGATTATCATTTGCTGTTTTAATTTGATAACCCATAGACTTCATCTCTAGCATTCAAAACTGAGGGATTGGAATCTTAAAAACTAAAATGTACAATTATTTTAGCCAAACAGATGGAGTTTGAGTCATTGGTATATAATAATATCTATCAAATCAGTCCACAGTAACTAGTGAAAGTTTTAAGAAACATGCTAAATTGTGGTTTCAAAAAAGATGAGATTACATTCTGCCAGAATTAAACACTATAACCTTACAGTGGGTGCAATACAGAATCAGTATAACTTTGTTTATTTACATTTGTATTTGTGGTCTAAATTGGCAGGCAATTAAACTAGAGTTCTCAAAAGTTCTGGCAAATCACATTGTAACAGAGAAAGATGGTAGATACGACAAACAGATGTCTAGGCTGTGCATATGTATGTGTGTTTAAGAAATTCGTGTTAAAGTTTCTACCGAAAATGTTCAATATTAGGTTTGAATTTGAGAGATCGGTACTATTTCAGATTAACAGCATTGCTAGTTTCAGATATATGTAAAAAAACCCAAGTAAATTTCTGTAATTGTGACCCATGTCTTGCGCAGAGATCTCATGATGTTCAGTGATGTCATGATATCAAGGTTCTTAAATGAAATTAAGTGAAAAGTCTACTAAAAAAACGTTGATTGTAAACAACCAACAAAAGTTCTTAAAAAAAGTATCTTGTTAAATTATCTGCCCTGGTCAAGTAATTCGCTGTAACCTAGACATTACAGAACTCTCTAAATGGATTTTATTGCATTAATATTATTTGTCTATAAGACATATTCTATGTACATCTTACATCAGCTGTTCTGTGAGGATACCAGAAAGATGGTTTGTATATACCTTTTTTTTGTATATACCATGTTTAACACCTTCCAGTTACCTTTTTGTAGAAGTGATGTCAGCTGCATACTCCTTCACCTGTGCTCTAATCATATCTGACCAACACAGGAGTACATGATAGAAGCACCCTTTCACTTCAGTTATTTCTAACTGCCAATACAACTACTCTTGGTTATTTTGAAGGAGCAGAATAATCTACACCTTGTTCTAAATATAGCAATGATCAAGTAAGAGCAGTCTATGACAAGGCACAGAGCTTTGAATCAGAAGAGCCCATCTGGCCATCTCAGTCCAGGTCTATTGGGAGATGCCTCTGTTCTGTTAATGTATAGAGACACAATAATTCAGAATCTGGCCTCTTGCTTCTTAACTCTGCATATTTATGTGTTGTTGTGTTACTTATAGTGAAACACTAGACAGCAATTACATATAATAAAGTTTTTATTTCTACTTCAGGTGACTTTCATGCCTGTTAAGATTTTGCCTACTGATAGTGTTCTGTACATAAGATACATTACATGCATACAGTTCAGCTATTGTATAAAGCATTTAAATATTTAAACTTTGTAAAATATTGACATTTTTACTGTCAACTATCACATTATTCCAGCTTATATGAGATTCTCTTCAGCTTTCAAAGAAAATGCTCTATATCTTTATTAAAAGACCCGTCCTTTAACAGTCGTGGTTACTTAATGCAGATATAACTGTAATTTAATTTTATCATCACAATGTCAAAAAACTATCATAAAATATACCATTACATGAATGTAAACACAGAGTGATTAATGTACTAGCCATGGATCAATACAGAACTGAATGCCGATAGTAAATTTTAAGGTATGTTTGCATGTATTTAACGTGGTAAGTAGCTTATTACAGCATCCTGCTAATAATGGCATGACAAATCTGGGGAAGATACAAAAGCCATATAGAAAAGCAAATCAGAATATTGTTTAGCATTATGCCATCAGAACTGAATTTTGCAAGATATACAGGTATGTTTCCCTATCTCTTCCTTTTTTTTTGTTTATTTCTGAAGACATGGAAATGTGTATTTTTGTCCACTTTAAAAAGGACTTTTGCATAGAAAAGAAACTAATGTCTAAGCACTTTTATAGAGGAAACATTTTTCAGGGACATTTATTTTAGTGTTCCCTTTGCTTTTATAGCAGATATGCTCATTTAACACTCATTTTCTTCATTCGCTACATTTTGTAGTGAAACCATAGAAAAATTGAATCCTTCAGCAGTGCTTTCTTAACTGTCAAATATATGCTCTCAGCAAGATAAAATTAAAGAGGTTTGTGCTTGTATGGCGATTGCACAACAATATGAGAATGTAAGAGCATAGTTCTTTTCATGTAGATTTCTTTTCATTTGAGCTAATCTAGCGTAGCTGAGAGAAAGCAGTAATCAGTGATGAACAATGTAATTTGGAGATTTGTTTGTTTAGTCCATGCTGGTTTTTAGTTTGATTTTATATATGTTGAATGGTTGGAGAACTACACTTTCAGATATTCTGTTCTGTTGGGTCTAGGACAGCTGGTCTTTCTGGTCTACAAGCAAAAGGCAGAGCTCTTCTTGAGAAAATGAACCATAAAGTAAACCTTTAAAAGCTGAAGAGAAAACAAGAAATCTGAAAAGAAAATTAAAGTAAACTTTAAATTGAAAAGGAAGCTTTTGAAAAAAATAGAAAGGAAAGATAAATCAACCTAGGCTTTGTTTAAGTATGGTGGAAAAATCTGAGCTCAGTGTTTGGATTCTATCTCTTGATTTTTATATACTGGTTGGAGCTGGGTCATTTATATTTAGCCTCTCTTGGGAGGAAGTACCTCATGTTGGTAAATGGTCAGTACTCTGCTTGACTAGGAGAAAGATTCATGGGTTATTTTTTAATTAATTCCAATATAGGAATAAAATTCCTTGTGCTTTCTGAAACGACAGGGAAGTGATGTTAAAATCGCTTACAAGTGTTCGAGGTTTGGAGGGGTTGAAAAGCTTGTTTCGAAGCTTTTATTTACATCACCCATTACTAGCTGAACACATATATGTAATTGCGTAGTTTGTGATCATGCTGTTGTATTTTGTTTGCATTAAGACTTCTGAATTTGTCATTTGAATGATGTTTTCCTTGTAGCTGATTTGGAGCTGAGTAAAATAAATGAGCTGTACTAAAATTAGCAGATCTTAAAAAACATATAGTGTCTCATCTTAACCATAGTTTTGTGCAAAAATTATTATTTTGAAAAACTTTTTTAACCAGTTTGTATCAAAGCATTATGAATGAAATCCTGTGTTATTTTAGTCAGAGTTTGTGTCTGTAATTATTATTTCTGCTTCAAATGATGAAAGGATTACATACAAAGCTGATTTTACTATTGGTTAAAAAATTTCCTCTCAAACCTATATATACTGAACACAAATGAGATGTTTTATCTGATGATTTTAAGCACAATCTGTATTTAGATGTATCTTGTATTTACAATTAAATATGCAATTTTTTACTCTGTACAATTGCATTTTTAATTTGAGGTTAGCCATCAAAGGTGTACTTGCTTTTCTTTATTGTCAGCTCATCTGCTTTGGGTTTAACATCTTTTTGGAAAAAAAGGCATGTTAGTAAAGGATATTAAGTGTTGTTTGACCTTCCTTTCCATGTAAGGGCCATCCTTTCCACTGGACCCTAATATGAAGTTGTTATCCCAAAGCCTGATAGATATGTAAACATAACAGAGATGGTCTAGACGATTCTGATGATAATTCATTTTTCAGTTAGTCACAAAGATACTTTGATTACAGTGTGTTTAAATAATTATGACATAGTATTCAGTGTTAGTCTTGCTGGTAAGGAGCACATGGGGAAACAAGTTACACATTATTCATGAGCAACAAAGGATGCACTGTGGTGTGACCATTTTAATTTCTAATGCTAGATTAGGAACATAGTATTTTAAAGATGTAATAGAGTAAGGTAAATACATTCGGCATAGGCTGAATAAAAAGTTAAGTACATAGTTTTGGGCATAAATATTTGTTTTGGAAAGTATTTGTTACTATATGAAAGAAGCCAGTATGCTTTAATTCAGATTTAACTTTGCATGCCAATAGTTAAAAAGTCACATGCTTGTTTTCATGTTTATATGAGTCCTGGTTATAATATAGTTTATCTTCTGTAAGAATTTTGAATGACAGTGCTGAGAAAAAAGTAAACAACATCAATGAGATTTAGTTAGAAAACATATTCTGTCTTTACATCATTTGTTCACACCCATTGGCTATCGTCAACAATGTTTGCTGAATATGTTGGTGGCAATTAGCTTACTATACAACACAAGCACTTACATAAAATAAAACAGTATGTTAAAGAAAATCATACCAATACTTCTTAAAGCAGTGTTCCAAGCAAGCAGATTTTAAAATTTAACATTGTCTACTCCATAATTAATTATTTCTTAAATACTTTTTTTTTTGTTTGTTTCTGCAATAGAATAATTGACCATCTAGATGGAGTTTGCTTGTTATGGTCATTATTGAAAAATCCTAATCCAGATATTCAAGCAAGTGCAGCCTGGGCTATTTGTCCTTGCATTGATAATGCTAAGGTAAGAAAGTATTTAAAGGAATAGCTTTGTTATATATATCCCCATATATAATTTTTATATTTGGATGATTTACAGCAGTACTTTGCTGTTTTCCTTTTTACACTCTCTTCATTTCATTCTGATAACTGCTTACTAAAATGATGTATTCATTTCTTAAAACTGACTAGTCCTCCATCTAGCACTCATTATAGCATTCTGGTTTGTCTTCACAGTGCTTACTGTGTTTGCAAAATATATTTTGATAATCAGGACCTAAACTGTTCCCAAATAAAGCATGCTGAAAATCTGATAATGCTGAAAACAGACTTTTTTTTTTTTACTCACAGGCTACAAATAACAGAGATAGTTGTAGTTGTTCTTCACTATGAGGTGCTTCAGCTATGTTCTCAACAGACCATCATTTGGTTTCAGAGCGTATTTCAGACTCTGTGCCAATGTAATCCATAGATTTTTTGCTCAGACTGCCAACAAAAAGTGCCAGTTGTGAATAGTGGTTGTTGTGCAGGCCAGTTGTACACAGAAGACTGAGCTATTAGTTTGTTTCATGTCATGTTTATGACATATTTAGAGATAAAATGGCAAGTATAAGCTGTAAGTTATCTGCAGGGTATTCTTACCACTGACTGACCTGTTGTAAAAAATGGGGAAGGTTTTCTTTCCCATTAGAAGTTTCATAGAATACTAAGTAGTCTTTTATCCATAATCCCAGTACAGTAATATCTTCCACTTCTAATTTACCTCCATATTTAACGCAACTTTTGCATCTTCTCTCTACTGTACCACAAATATATATTCTTCTATGTGTCATTTGAGATCCTGACTATGTAAAGAATGGAAATTCCTTCAAAGTGCTGGATATTGTTTGCAGGCAGTGTTTCCTATTTGAAACTGAACACTCTAAGGTTGCTTTTAATTTATATAGATGGATGGATGTAGATATATGGATGAAGGTATTGTAAGAACATTTGGTCTTGATTTTTATAACTTAAGTATTTTCTGTTTCTTCACAGTGATTTTTAAAATGCAGCTTCCTTGCCATATTTCAGACATGCTGGTTATCTTCCCCTCCCCCCCTTTTTTCAATGTACACTGTAGGATAATTTTTTTTTCTTTGTTACCAAATGGGGTGTATACATTTCTCCTCAGTCAAGCTATGACTATACCTTCATTTCTCTTGAACAATAATCCTATATAACTGAATGTTAAAATATTACTTGATCTCAGTACTGAGGTAATACTTATTTTGTGTAAGACTCTGCAACCTGTAGTGCCAGAGTAGAACTGCACATTTCTAGAGCTTCCACTAAAAGCGCAATCAAGGACAGCTACTGAAATTATAGACTATGTGGATTTTTTTCTTGGATTTTACTTTTTTTTTTTTTCCCTGGGGGTATTTGATGAGTGTAAGCTATGTTCATCCTTAGTGTGGCTATCCTCCTTTCATCTCTCTTGGCTGCCTGCCCTAATGCTAATCTGTGACCCCACAAAGAGTTCTTTGTGTGAGTCTAAGGCAAAGTGGTACACTGAAGCAAACCTACCAATAATACCCTTTTCTCTGACACTGAGTGGAAAGAAATATGCATAAAGCAGTGATTATAGCTACACTGTGGAAGTGTAGTAACTATTTCTATCTGAATAAAATTTTGTTTTTTTTTATTCAAAGTTAATAATATTCAAGGACTTACATGGTCTTCCAAGAAGCACAGTTTGGTTTATGCAGTGCTAGATTCAAAAGCAATAATAAGTTTATGACTTTAAAAGGTTTATGTGCATTCTGGCTTTTCCAAGCCTTTACTTGGGACTGCAAACCATGTTTCAAATAGCCGTGATCTTGAAATCTGAATTTGTTTTCATTTTGTGTTATTTTGTGGAAGTTGTAATGGTTTTCTTTTGTAGTGTGGAGGTTCATTGATGTAATAGAACTTGTTAGTAGTATCAGAAACAAATTTTTCTTACCATTTATTACAGCATCCATTTTCTGCACAGACATTTTCTGTACTCATGAATACTTAAGTCCAACTTAAAGGTTAATTTCTTTAATATTTATAAAATCTTAGAAGATAATCTGTCATAATGATAGGGCTGTTGTCATAGCATGTGAGTATGTGATTCTCTGTCAAGCATTTACCATTTACCATAACCTGTTTCAGATTAGAAAGTCTACCATTTCTGTTTTACCATTAGGAGGATAAGAGTCACAAAAGTCCAAGACTTGAATTCTCAAGATGTTTAGGTGCTAGCTGGTTCTGAACTTTTGAGTCTAACTAGTTTGCCTGCTGTTAGCAATTTAAACTTGAAAAGGGAGCAGAATCCAAATTTCAATAACCCTAGATTATATAGGTGAAGAGTTACAGTATGGTAGCTGGTTCAAAGTACTTCCCATGGCATAGAATCGTATCAGTGTGGTATAGCTAAAGAACGTTTTTTGTTACAGCAGTATTATACAGGTTAGTGATATTTGATCCCTGACAGATCTGAGACTTTTTAAATAGAGGGTATAAATTGTACACTGTAGTACATAAACTGTTACAGCTCTGACAGGCATAATATTGATTTGGTATCAGTCGCCACTTCTGTATGCAGGATTAGTTTTAACTGGTTTTAGACTTTAAGAATTTATTGTAGAGTGAACATCTTATGGGTAGGCTGACAGTGATATAACTTGAGTGGTACAACTCTCCTAGGAAAATTTGCACAGCACTGAAAAGTGCTACTAGTGAATTATAGACAAATTTCTCATTATTTTCGATAAATCAGTTAATACATTTCTTTAAAATAAAAGACTTAAATAGACAAGGATGTCATTTATTCAAAGGGATTATCTTAATAGGAGCAGTTTCTTATTAATTAGTTCCTTACTTTCAAAAGGAAAAGTTACTACTGCAGGCACATGGTAATGACAAAATGTAAGTGCACGGTCCAAGAAACACAAATGATTATGAAAAATGGCTAAGAAAAGTCTACTCAAGTCTGTTGATGTTGGAACAGCAATATTTGGTTATGATGCTTCTTTGAAAAACAGTGTTTATAATGTTCTCGCAATGTACATCAGCCCAAACAGAAAAATTTACAGAAACTCTAAAAAGATGTTATTTGGGCTATTATAAAATTCATCCAAAGGCATAGTGCCAATAAGAGGAGCACTGCCAACTTAGGTTTGTATGAAAATACCTATTTCCTCACAGAGTAACCTTTAAATAGAATGTCTTGAAATAAATTTAAGAAAAAGGAAAAAGAAAAAGAGAAAAAAGAGAAAAAGAGAAAGAAACAGAAAATGTTGTAAGGGTTATTTTCCATCCCCATATTTAGTAGTTTTGGGTACAAACATTTGATTAGGAATGGTAATGTCAGGTGTCAATTTTTTTTCTGTCTTCTGTTGGTGCTTGCATATCAGCTTTCAACTTCCAGAGTTTCAGGTTTAGCTTTTGTTATAGCTACAACTGTGAAGGCTCTCTTAAAGAACTTCCGGAAGCCAGTTACGTATAAAGTCTATCAAAATAATTTCAGTAAACAGTCTGAGACTGGGGATTTGTAAGAAGAGAGAGAGAAAGTTACTCTATTTTCTTAAAACGTACTTGTAAAATGATATCTCATGCTTCTCTGACAAAGCATGATTCTCCCCCCACCCTCCAAACTATTGCATCCCTTTCAGCTCTGCAGTGGAATTTCATGGTTGTGATGAAGGATGATCAGCCATTTAAAATTGTCTGTGTATTTCCTACATATGGGGAAAAAGAATGTCCATGATGACACAAAATAAAGAAAAAAAGCCCAGAATTAAAACTAAAGTAGGTTTAAGAGGGAAGGGTCATGAGATGGGTATGTGTGGAGGTCAAGTAGCCTTCATTTACTGAAGAAGTATCATATACTGAGGAAGTGATTTCTACTGGAGCCAGCAGTCTGGAGTTAACCTGTGGGTGGAAAATATGCTGCTGATGACCCATGCTATTTAGGATTCTTACACAGATTTTGCTTGTTATGGAAATTTCAACATAACCATATGTATAAAACCGCAGAGAAGATTTCTCTACTAAAAGTAACAAAGAAATATAGTTGAACTTCGAATTTTTTCTGATATTTAACAAATAGTAAAATTATTTGCTCTTCTAGATAAATTAAGATGCTTTGTTTGCACATTTTGCTAATTTAAAACTGTAGTGTGCAAGGATCAGTCATGCCCATAATGCACACTCTTGTTCATTTGGTTTATATTTTAAAAATTTTACTTAAATAGTACCAATACATTTTTGTTTATGTACCACTCTGTGGTTAAGCCTATAATGTCAAAATTCCCTACTTGAATATGTACAGCATTTTCCAGTTTCTTTGTTTTCCTTGCTATGTTCCTTGCAATTCTATACAGATACCTTGGCACCTCAAACTCAGTGTTCTTACTACTCTTTCTATTTTCCTATTTGTTTTCTCTAGACATTAGCATTTTTAATATCAGTCATACCTACTTCTCTATATTTGATCTAATTTTTATGCAGTTGTTAATCCCTGGTATCTGGATGTAGACTTTCCGAATGATTAAGCATTTGTTATGAACTAAACTTCAAAAGAGTACTATAAGAGAGGGAAAAAAGGCCCCTCAGGCCTTCCAGAGCCCCAGAGTCCTTGGAGATTTAGGAAGCCCAGGAAGCCAGACCTGGCTTCATGAATCAGTTACTGGCTGCCTTTCTTGCCAGCGTACATGCAAAACCAGCCTGTCCAATGATTCTTGACACAGGCTGCCTAGTTTCATGAACCAACTATCTGGAGTTGTTTGAGCCTCCTATAGACACATTACCCTGGAGACCCTGAATGGACTGACATAAATTGCCCCGAAGTGCTAACAGTCTACAAATACAGGAGTCCAGTTCCTGTAAAATGCACAACCTGAAAGCTGAGAAGCAAAGGGAAACTAAGAATGTAACCCATATCTTTAACACTGGGGAGCCTGAGGTCTTAAGTTCCATGCAAAGCAGCTGCCTGAGAGCTTGGAGGCCATAAGGAGCCAAAAAGCTTAGGAGCTCCTGGAGACCTGGCTTTCCAGCTGTTTGGCAGCCCATCAGGCAAGAAGTCAGGGATTCTGTGAAAACCAGAAGCCAAGCAGCCTGGCAGGCTACTCACCAGCCATCTGGCTGACAAGAGAAAAGATGAAGAGACATGTTGGTAATTTAGCCTGCCTTTCTGCCTGGTTTCTGTCAAAACTTTTCAAGAAGTCGTTGTATTCTTATGGAAGGTTTTGGTTCCATTCCATTAGCATTTTCTGATGGAATACTGTTCCACTGGAAAATATTTGACCAGCTTTCCTTGCAGTTAGTTTATAATAGCTACACATGCTGGTCAACAGCTTGTCATGTAGCTCCTGTACTTTTAAATTATACTCGCTAATTGGATTTTAAACACCTGTAAAAAGTTTAAACCCCCTTCTCCTCCCAGTTTTTCTTTTTCATCTTTTCTTTGTTTTTCTTTCTTCTCCATCTCACTTTTTTCCTATCTTTACCCTCTCACTTGCCACATGGGACTTCCATAGATTTTAAGGCAAGAAAAGAGCACGGAGATCATCGTGTCTCATTTGCTGCATAACATAAACCAGAAAATTTCAAGCAATCATTTTATCTAGCACAGAAGCTTTTGATTGAACTATAGTGTATTTTATACTTCATGCTTGTTCAGATTCTGAGTGGTCTGTAATGGTAAGTGGTATATTATGATATGATTGCTTTCCTATATACCATTCAAATTTATGGAACAATGCCGGAGTTGCAAGGACACAAAGAATAATTGCTATAACAGTTTATTAGTTTGTATTGTCACTGCAGTGATTGTTTACTAGGCTGTCCTCAGAACATTCCAATATTGCTGTCTTGCATCTCTACAGTATTAAGCTACATACGCGTCCTGCCCTAGTGACCATCTTTACTGGAGACATTCTGAGGGTGTCTAGTTTGAGGGTGTAAACAGAAGCAGGTCAGAAGTTTTTGAATCTATAATGTTGGCTGTCCTACACTTGATTCTAATCTTTGGCAGATGTCTGACCTACAGTTCATTTTAAACTGTGGGTAAAATAAAGATGTAGTGTACCAGCTTCAGTCTAGTAATTATGGATGATAGTGTTTAAATCTGTCTGAATTACAGTACCAAAAATAAAAATACACTTGGCAACCAGCTAACCTGTCTAATAAAGGCATTAAACCTTTTTATATGGAGCAGTGAGGTTTTGGGGAGCAGCTCTCAGTCATGTATCCTTTTGTCCTTTACTGATCACCTTTTCCCCATAGGAAACCTTGCTAAGGAAGATAATCTCATTCTTGGAAACATTCAGTATGGCCTGGAATCTGTGTGAACTGATGCTGGTGGGCATTTGGCCTGCTGATCCATACCCACCCTCACTTTGGGTTATAGGACTTCCTATTCTGGCAGAGACACTACCCACATTGAGTTCCCCTAGGAATCCACTGGACCTATGCAAACTATTGTGAAGGGCCTTTGCAAACTCTAACAGGGGAAGATCAGGATAGATATAAACGAGAAGTTCTCTACTGGTCAGGTGGTGAGGCAGTGGAACAGACTCCCCAGAGAAGTGGTAAATGCTCCATCCATGGCAGTGTTCAAGGCCAGGCTGGATGAAGTCTTGGATGGCACGGTCTAATGTGTGGTGTCCCTGCCCATGGCAGGGGGGTTGGAACTAGATGATCTTAAGGTTCATTCCAACCCTAACCTATTTTTCTATAGTAGAGGTGACTATCTCATAAACATATTAATAGTTACAAGAAGAGTATTGGACACTTATTTGGATTCAATTCAATCCAAACCTGATGGAAACAAAGCCCAGCTTTTCCAGTAATTCAATGTTATTTGTTTCTCATACTTCCATTATTAAAATGCTTTTCAAAATACTCTAATGCAAATCATGACATTGTCTCTACCGTGGCCTCAAAGGACTTTGATAGTAGTAGTTTTACTGCTTCTGTGAAAAAAATTTAGATTTTGGCATTTACTCAGGACTGAACTTCAGTGACAGTTTAGAGGAGGGGAAGAAAATGTAGGTGGAGGCCAACAGACTGAAAAGCAAGAAAAACAATAGACAAAAGGACTATTAGAAGTTGTATGAGTGAATATGTACACTTCTTTTCCCCCCCACCATCTTTTTAGAGAACATGCATTGCATGCTTTCTTAGGCTGTACACTTGGCTAATGGACTTTGCTTTTGTTTCTTGAAACTATGAATAGCAATATACTTGCCAAGTATTTAACTGTGTGGTGATCAAATCCTGAAGAGTCAGGGGTAAGGAATTGTGTTCTCCTGGGCTACAGAGTAGCATCAGAGCCATATTAAAGCTACTCTGCTTTCCCACTCTGGCTTTAGGTGCTTCAGTGAGGTGAAGAGGACAGGAAAATCCATGTTGCTTGTCTGCTGTTGTTTTTATACAATATATACATGTTGTTTTTATACATTATATTTTTATACAATATATTGTATTTGCCCAACACAGAAGAAAATTTGTGAGATGTAGTGAGTTAGTCTCATCTTACAAGATGTTTCTTCATCTGTTCTGCTACAGTGGAATTCTCCACAGCTGTATAGACAGGAATAAAATTAGCCTTCAAATATAAATAAATTGGATTAATGTTACCGTTGAGTTGTTTAATAAGAAAAATTAATAGAAAGTCCATTATATAAATTGTGTGTTTCCCTTTTAATTGAACAACTATAATATAGAAGTTTATTTGTTTCATTTCTTCATTTTGAATTTTAAATTTCAGAGTGCTTTAGGATGCTAAGTGACTCTGTTGGCAATAGGGGATGGAAATGAACAGCTTCCTTCATTGAAGAAAACGTGGTTTAAAGATTACTCTTGATAACTAGAATTTATTTGCACAGCAATGCCATCACTTTTTTAGGCAAAAGCAATTCAACTTGACAAATTAGCTTTGACACGTTAAGCTTTTTAAGAAGTTCTAAGAGTGAAATACTACTTATTTTAGTGGAGAAACTTTCATCTTTACAAGTGGAGTATTTTTAAAAATAAACACAAAGTGTTTTTGTAATACAGTGGTTGGCTTTAAGTCTTTCATATAAAGAAACCAGTATTCACTTTGGAAAAAACAAGAAAGGAATTCAGTTACAAAAGAATTCAGTAATTCTTTCACAAGAACTGTATATCTCAAGTTCGAAGAATTTTATTTACTTAATGAAAATAACCACAAAAAAATATAATGACAAGAGAACTCAAAAATCCTGAATGTTTTCCTTGTATAAACACCGTGAAGATCAAGTGATTTTTCCAAATCTGTCTTTCTGCAATTATCATAATGTTTTCTGCTCCTAATTAAAGAAAATGTGTGAAGCTTGTCTATCTTACAGTATTTCTGCTCTTGGCAGAAGCTAATGTTGAAATAAGTGAAAAGGAAAATTAACTGAATTTTTAACTGTAATAGTCATGCAGTGATTAAAGAGTAGCAGGATGAGGCTGTTGTTAGCACAACAGGTAACTTGCCCTCAGAATTCATGCTAGATTTTTTTTTTAACTGCTTGAGATTGCAAACTTTTCTCTTTTAATGCAATTTTTAAATAAATAGCATTTATCATACTTTCTGAGGATAAAAACTTGCTGTCCACTAGTTAGAAGACATGGTCATGTGAAGTCATGAAAAATCGTGTTATCTCTTCCTGTCTTCTTCAGCCACTTAAAATGTAGTTAAACAATCTGTATTTTTTTCATATCTGTCACCTCAGGTTAAATATTACATTAAAAATTATTAAAACAATGAAGATTAAAATGAACATATTTCCTGCTAATGTGGTAAACTGCTCTTGCTTCCCCCGTTCCCCCCCCCCCCCCCCCGCCAGTTTTTAGAAACATTTTTATTGCTTCTCTAAATGTTTGCAATTGGCTTCTTATTTTGTTTATCTCAGGAAATATTAAAACAGAAGCATTCAGCCTATCATTAACACATGCACTCAGATGTGTACAATAACATTATCTGTTTTCTTGCTTATTAGTGATTTTTATCAATATTTTTATCTAGAAAGGGTGTTTCTTAGGCTTTATTCTTACCATACCATTTTTTAACTAAGGCTGATTAGCCTTACTAATAAGTAAGGTTTCGGCCCAACAGGTAAGGGGAAAAAAGAAATTACCTAAATTCCCTTAAATGCATTTTCCTTTTCTTTCAAGTTGTTGTTTGTATAGATGTATACGAAGATGTACTCTAAGCTTTTCAAAATACTGGTTTGTTGAATAACTTCGTATGTAATGTGTAGCCAGTATCAGGTTGGAAATGGAATACTTTCGCCTTCAGTTGCAATAGCAAAATAATGTTATTACCTAATGCCAAACAACACAGACTTTGAAACAACGCCATTTACATATCTGCAGGGAGGCTTAAGGACTACAGGTAAATATGAATGCTTAACACACACTAATAGCCTGAAATGACAAACCCTTTGTGTTTAGAGCACAACATATTACCCTATTTAGAACACAACAATTAATTTAGAAGGTGGAATTTAAAGATTGTATTTTTTCTTGTGTGAACCAAAAAAATAAAAAAATATTTCCAAAGACAAGTTATAGGTTTTCTTCTCTTATGTGACAAAATAAGTATAGATGAAAATGCCTGAGAGTATCTGGAAACTAAAATCGCAGAACCACTTTAGGTTTTATAGCATGAACAGCTATATGATCATTAATACAAGAATACACAAAGAGCATAGATTCTGAAGAATTAAATCCAGATCTCCGTAATCACAGGCACAACTTCATATAATTTCTTCTTTAAACATCTTTAATGTATGGCAATTTTATATAATAAATACACATCTTTCAGTAAAAAAAAAAATTAACCCCAAAACAACCCCCAAATCCCCCCCCCCCCAAAACAACAACCCCGTCCCCTCTCCCCAGCATGAGTAGAAATTTACTGTGCAAAGCAAGTACGTGGTTTTGCTAAATGACACCAGAAAGATTGCATTTGTTGTTTAAATTTCTTTGGGGGAAAAAAGAAAATTTGTACATAACAGAATGGATTTTAAAGCTCTCATTTCAGTCCAACTTTCTCTTCATTGTTCTTCAAATTTCTTACTTTGTTTTTCTCTTTGTCTTAAACAGACCACCAGACTACACCCACAATCACATTTAGGAAACTTTCCTGACATGTGGTTTCTGCAGTTTCCCTCTGCTTTTCATCACTGTTTGAAGGTTCTGTCCTTGTGTTTAGCTGGTTTCACAGATGATTATTGACGCTCTTTTCTTTTACTTACTGCTAAATTGTTTCTATATTATTCCATCAGTTTGATTGGACTGTGCTCCTTTATAAAATGTGGAAAATATAAGCTTGTCAGGAAAGAAATTTAAAAAAGTAGGGATATTAACACCTGGAAAGAAAATATGCAAGGTAAGAAAATATAAAATGTACATACTAGTTTGCTGAGATACAGGTTATCCTATCTCTTCATGAAACATCTTTCAAGAGCACAAATAATACAGATATCTGAACCATGAAGAAAAGCAGAATCATTTTAATATATAGCAGGGCACCTTTCAGCTCTTAGACAATTCTCTGTAAAGTTTACCTGTTGAACAGAAGCCTTTCCCATTTGTTGAGCTCTTATTTAGACACAAGAAATGAACACATCTGTAGTAACTGTAAGGAATTGAGCTAAATGTAAAATACCTTATTTTCTTTCCTTCTGTATCTAGTCATGTAGCTGTCTATCCCCCCACTATATATAGGTAAGAAATTTCTGTGTGGCAATCTTTTTCTGAAACCCATAATCTACCACCTTTGGTCAAATTTTAATATTTCAAGACAGACATGAAAAGCGGTTCTGAGGAGTATTGTTTTTATTCAGGTGATTGTAGATACTTTTACATTGTTGTATGCATGCACTAACAATGACAGAGAAACTTTTATGCTAGCGTATTCTTGGGAAACACTGTAAACCCACCTCCCTATAAAGGTAGTTCACATGGTAGTAGACATGGCAGAGCATTGCCTTTCCTTCTCTGTTTCTCTCAGCTGCTTCTCTGAGTCACAAACCTGTATTGTCCTTTCACATAACCATTTAGATTTTTAGAAGGACCTCTGATATATGTTATTCTAGGTTTTATAGGACTTCAACATGAAGTTTGCTCTCGGGTACTACTCTTCTTCCACATGCTTCAGCTTCTGATTTAGACTCTCACACTGTATGGCTTTAACCTCTCCCTTCCAATCTCAAGAATTGCACTGCCTGTGGTGGGAAATATTTTGTTCTTGATGGGACTACCCACTGCTTGTCCTTTCTGTGAGAAAGAAACATCACAGCTAAGAGCTCTGTATAGCATTTAGACCCAGAACTTAAAGCGATGAACTGCATCATTATCTTCTGGAATTTTTGTTTACCAAGCCCATGAACAATCTGATAGATTTGCTCAGCAAAGCTAACACAATACAGTTGGACACTACTTGGTTCATAAATCAGCTCCCAAAAAGAAATAAATATAATCAAAACCATTCTTTGTCTCAGGGTCACTCCCTAGCCCTAGGAAAGTTTACTATCCAGCTTTGCACTTTCATGAAGTCCTAAGACCTTTTAGTCCAGATGAATTTCAGGAGAGTGTCTGGTAGTTCTTATTGAAAGTTTTCCTATTGACCTGTTGAAAGAAGCAGATAAAAGTAAGTCCACTTGCAGACCTTCCTTTCCGTCTCTGCACATTTACCATCACTGATGTGCACAGGCTAAAATTCCTTTTACAGAGTTGCTGCTAGCCACTTGGCCAGTCAGTTTTACTCTCTTTCCAGGGTAATAATAGTTTAACACCAGGCCATCCAATGCCATCTGCAGATGTGCCACCATGGTGACACCAAGAATCTCCTCTCGCCTATCCTAACTATTCTATGATTCTATTCTCTATTCCTGTTTTCATTACCCTTTTTGAAGGGTATGATTTGGGCTCTACTGGCATACTTCTAGTAAATAGTTCCATAAAAACTAGGTGACCATCAAAAAACACCTGAAGTACTTGCCCACAGTGGTTTCTGACTCGTATCTATTTTGTAATAAATAGTCCATGTGCTTAAGTCTTGTTTTTTTACAGAAAACCTTAAGTTAGCCATAATTAAGTCATTTGCTAGTTTATATATTCATTGGGCAAAGTACTTCAAGAGAACCATTCATCTTTCCAGATCCACATCTGAAAGGTTGAAAATATAGCAAATAATGCCAGGGTGGATTATAGATTGTATAAAGAAGTCCTGATAAAACACAAATACCTATGCTTGGTATAGATATTCACTCAACTAAAGTAATTGATAGGCCCATTCAAGTAGAAATAGTGATTTTTCCAGATGACATTGGAATACTTGATATCTTCAGGCTAGGCACTTGAAGTTCCATAGAATCCTAGAATAGTTAGGGTTGGAAAGGACCTCAGGATCATCTAGTTCCAACCCCCTGCCATGGGCAGGAATGCCTCACCCTAGACCATGTGCCCAAGACTCTGTCCAACCTGGCCTTGAACACAACACTGCCAGGTATGGAACGTTTACAACTCTTTGGTAAGTGACTATGTAACTTAATCAGTTAAGAATTTGTGCTTAAACAAAACTTAAGAGGTATACCCCACATACTTGTAAGGGTACATGAAGTACTGTATGCTGTGTGTCACTTTATCAGGTACTGCCAGTTCCTCTTTGCTTGGAGCATCAAAATGGATTCCATACCTGTTCAGTCACACACTGCCAAAACTGCTCTTTTTCTCTGTTTTACCCATTGACATATAAACATGGGCTTGATAACTTGAGTTCAATAATAAACACAAGACTGTGAGACCAGCCAGTGATCTGTCAGAACAAAGATTCACTAACACAGGATTGTTTCTCATACTAGTCCATAAGGAAGTAGTCTCATACTAAGTCTAAGGAAAGGTAGAACAGGGCAAACTTGTGGCTATGGTTTCCTCACTGGGATGCTCTTCTACCTTCAAGAAATCTGTGACTCAAGAACTTTCCAAATCAGAGAGAATACTTTTATGCTGTATAATTGATAATGGATTTTTCCCCCCTATGCATCTGTATAGTTAATTTTGTTAATTTAATAATGCGTAAACTTCTAACAGCCACTGCAATCCAGCTCCAAGGACTTCAATATCTGAATTATGCTTTGTTTGAAAATAACCCTGTTTATCTGATGCTCCCAGTTCTTATCCTGGAAGAGAGATCTTTGTGTGTCCTTTCCATTCTACTCAAGATTCTATACACCTCTATAATACCTCTTGTCGTTTATTACCTTGAATGTCCTAGTTGGTTAGTCATTCCTTCTACAGAGCAGTTCCCTATCTTTGATTATTCTTGTTGTCTGTAAGCCTTGTCTAATTTTACTATAACTTTTTCAGGATGGAAAAGGTGGACCACATCTGGATTCTGTATTCATGATCAGGAGTTTGTGTCCTTTAGTTACATTTTACATGATTGTTCATACTCTGAGGTGCACCATGGTTCTCCAACGGTTCTCCCACAGTTGTCATGACTTCTGTAACCTTCCCTCTTAAATATTCCTAAATACTCATTGGCACTGCTACCAGAAAATATTACCACTCATTTATTTTAGCTGTCAGACTTAATATAGGAAATAGAAGACACTATGAGAGCCTAAACAGGGGTGTCTGTTGCTGCTTTAGATGTCCTAAGGTATGTGTGGCACCCTTCAGGCCAATGTAATACAGTGAATAATGGTGATTTGCACCCTTCTGGAGTGACAGCTTGAGGCCATAAAGAATACCTTGCTTAAACATGACACTTGTGGTATCTAAAGTCACACTAGATAATCTTTATTTAAGCATTGAATTTCTGCCTAGATGGTGGTGTGTAAGACAGTCTAACTCTTCTATGTCAACTAAGAGAGCTGTGTTCTGAATTAATCATATTTCTTTGTGAACAAAGCACAGCAATAGATGCAGTTGTGAATATATCGTGCCAGTCTCTTTTTTAATGTTTGCATGTATGTACAGATTCAATATTTAAAAATAATTTCTCTTTTAATTCTCATTAAGGATGCTGGGGAAATGGTTCGATCTTTTGTTGGTGGCTTGGAACTTGTAGTCAATTTGCTAAAATCAAAGAATAAAGAAGTTTTAGCAAGTATATGTGGAGCCATTACAAATATAGCTAAAGACGAAGAAAATTTAGCTATTTTAACCGATCATGGAGTCGTCCCTCTGTTGTCAAAACTAGCAAACACAGTAAGTAACATCTAAACATATTATACTAAGTATATGAACTCTTATGAAAGGTTGCATTATACCCAACTAAAAGGTTATGACAAAAGCAGAAGACTCTGTAGCAGCTGCAAGGAAAAACTGTGTGTAGCTCATGTACTTTAGGCATGAAAACACTCTGTGGCTGGTACTAAAACTGCTTTGGAAGATGAGCTTAGTTTTAATAGCCCTAGTTGCTTAGTACTGCTTTTGAGAGATGCAGCTGCTGTATGAAAAAAGCACAAAGTATTGAGAGAGCAATAAATCTGAACCATGCAAAGAATCTCAGTGATGGGTCTGTATGTTAAATTTTAATGCTTATCTTAACTAATTTCCAGTCAGTCTAAAAGCACCTTTGAAATAATAAAAAAATTCACAGCACTTCCTTTAGAGAGAATAGTAAGGGACTACCAGCTCCATGTCTTACAGCTTTCATTAGTTTTTGATACTATTTCATAGGATGCCTTAAAGACGTTTGAGAATACAATTCTGGTTTTCTAAGAAATTCTTGTTATATTATGTTGTCTTTAATGTATTATTTTTTTTTTACCTTCCTCAGAACAATGACAAGTTAAGACGTCACTTAGCAGAGGCCATTTCCAACTGTTGCATGTGGGGGAGAAATAGAGTTGCCTTTGGAGAGTCCAATGCTGTAGCTCCTTTAGTACGTTACTTGAGGTCAAATGATCCATCAGTTCACAGAGCTACAGCTCAGGCTTTATGTCAGCTTTCAGAGGATCCCAACAACTGTATAACCATGCATGAAAATGGAGTGGTGAAGGTGAGGTGAAATTTTTTTCTTATTTGGAGTTCAGATAATCAAAGGGGCTTGGTATGGTCAAGAGAAGAGATCTTTCATTTGAAATAGTTCTTGAATACGGCTGTGTACCTCATATTTTCTGAACTTCATTCTTGAGTATGAATTGAGTTGAGTAATGAATTAGGAAACCATATTTTAGTGCTAAAGATACTATAGTTACGTGATTGTTGGGAATGGAAATATGAACTGGACATTCACCTCTATAGTGCATGACTCTGACTCAATCAGTAGTGACATCAGTCACATCAGCATTTTGTTATTCCCAAGTGACTTGTGCAAAAGAAGTTGTGTTATCTTAATGGATAGTTTCCTAGTATGGCAGAAAGTCACTTAAGAACAGCGAGTAACTGAATCTGGGGACAAAACAAGACAGAATAATGCAAAAGCTTAGTTTACCAGCAGTTGTTTAAATGAATTCTGCAGATACTTATACAATTTCTTATTTTAGTGGTTAATTATGAGCATCTTCTGCAAAGACCTTACTTTAGAGAGAATTTTTCTCTCAAAAAGATTTGTTTAGCAAAGTTTTATCTCCCTAGTTAAAGTCAGAAGAATTATCCCTTTGGCAGAGAAGAGATAAGGATTATGGCCTTAGAGGTGGAGATGATAGGAGTTCTTAATTTTCATAAATTTCCTGAAAAATTCACCAATACACAGACTTTTCATTTTACTTTGTGTTCGGGTAAACATATTGAAAGTAAGTGTTGACTTACGGTGCAGTGTTGTTAATGTTGAATTTATGCCTGCAGTAATGATACTGCACCTTATTGTGAGCCATTTCAATTCTGGTGCATTGATAACACACACAGAAAGTCTGATGCTTCAGGGAAACATTTCCTCTGCATGAATGACACAGTTACTAAGAGCTTGAACAGCTCATCAGAGACTTTCTCAAAGCATCATACTTTCTGACCGTTCACTGAGCAATAGGTATATACATGTTTCTGTCCAGGAAACCAGGAATAAAAACATATAGAGAAAGTAATTTCAGCCAGATTCTTGTATTTCACATTTTGCCACTGCTGCAAACAGTATTTGCTAATCACTTTGCCACTGCTGCAAACAATATTTGCTAATCACAAAAGAACAGGTATATGCACACAGTTGTGAGAGAAGTATTCCAATTTTTTACCTAGTTGTAACTGCACCCAAAATACATTCAGTTTTCTCAAGCAATGGTATGTGACAAAAAGGTTGGGAAATAACTGGTGTATATCAATTGCCATGTGAAATTCTGAGTAGATAAACATGGTGATTTGGGAGGAAGTTTAGAAACAAAATTTCATAAAGTTTTTCATATATGTTCAGTTCCACACTCAATGTTCTTATGACTGGGAATGAAACAATGGTTATGATCTGTGACAGATGGATCAATGCTTTTTTTCTACCAAACACCAGAGAACATTTCCTCTTTCTGAAGTAAAAATTCATGGCTGTGCTGGAAAAGAGATTTATATTTTCAGATACCCTGTAATGACATGTGGGACACTAGAAAGCAGGAGACATTTTTAGATATCAGATTAAGGAACAGGCTTTGACCTGAATTCAAAATTGGAGATAGCTGTGTCCACAGACTAAGGGAGAAGAGAAATCCAGTAGGGGATTGACAGTTTATAGCCAAGATAAGTAGCAGTACCAGGCAATGTTCTTCACATTTGGAGTCTGTCACAATTAGAGGGAACTAAAAAAGGAAAAGTTGCAGACAACTGGAAGCCGCCATTACCAGATTCTTCATAGAAACAGCCGAAATTCCCTTTTAAAATGTTGCTGTTGAAAAAGAACAAAGTTGTCCACCTATAGCTGACTGTTGCTGAAGCCTTAGAACAATCAAGCTTGTTCATGAAAAGTCTCCAACTGCCCACTAAAGAGCACAGAATTTTTTATAGGGATGCTCTTTTGAGATGAATTGTAGAAAGACTGTTCTGCAAGGCACACACAGATGAGGAAGTGCAATGACTTTAGTAGTGAAAAAAATAGTCTAAACATGTTTTAAAGGAAGAATTGAAGTCATCTGAGGATTCTGAAGGAATATTTACATAAGTGTCCTAGAGACCATGTCATTGTGTCAAACTAATACTAATCAGTAATACCAGTGATTCTCTGTGTCACACGTTTTCTTGGTTGTATCGGCAAGCTATAAATTGGGATATGCTTCTAAAGTGAGTGAGTGAGGATAGTGGTGTGCATAGGCATTTATGAAATTGCTCATACTATACATTCTAAAAGACTTCAGATATTTTAAAAGATTCAAAGTATATACAAGTGAAAAACATTAAACTGATTAATGAATAAAGATGAAAGGTAATCTATAGTGGAAGTTAATTTCTGCTTTCTAAGTAGTACAAAGGATTTGGTTTTGTGGAATATCATTATTATTTTTGTGTGAAGAAGGCGTGGGAAGTTTGAATGGCCTCATCACCTATAGAGTTTAGGCAAGTCTTTTATTAGGAAGCTAATGAGACCTCTACCGAGAATATTAAGTAATGAAAAAATAAGAACAAGGGAAAATAAGCACCCACAGTCAGCCTGTGGAAGAACAAAATTCATCGAAGTCATAGTTGATCTTAACTTTCAATGTTTACACTGTGGACATGCCAATCTGCAATAGTCACACGAATTCCTCATAACAGTCAAGGAACAGGAATAGATTCTTCGCTGTGTTTCACCTATTCTAAATTTTGACATTTATGCAAAGGCAAGGCACCTCAGCCGTAACTGGCAGTATTTTCTGGTCTACTTTGGCTATCATGGGAGTGCAGGTTCAAAGTTCAGATCTGCAAACTACATTGTAGGTATCTATGTTTAATAGGGTGAATTCCATCCCAAAGCAGTGGAGAATGTGTTTAAATGAATATACAGTCCAGTTCATTATTAGATAGGAATTACAGAATTCTGAATAATAGTGCAATAAGAAAGAGCTTTTAAAAAAATGATTTCTTCTTTTTCCAAAAAAATACAGATGAGATGCATCTATATGCTATGATCATGATGAAACACTATCTGCCTAGCAGTAACTGAAACACACTTTGAACATAATCTAATGGAGCTAGACATTTTAAATTAGTCAATCTAACTAACTTTGAATCCAGGGATTCCAAAAAAGATCTTTGGAGTATTAAGGATGTATTCCTTTCATCTAACTTTGGCCACTTTTAGGTATGGAGTTTAAAGTAGTCTACAACACCTGTAGTTAATGGAAAGAGAAAAAGGAACTGCAGACTTGTCCTAGATGAAGTTAGATGCCCAAGATACCTGGAACAGACTTATGAAAGTGCCTAGTTTTCTCCACTGAGTAGAGAAAAGACCTGGGTGACTAGCTCAGACTAAACAGCTAGCTTTCAGACAGCTGAATTTAAATTAATATCTTTCTGAATGTTGATTTTCAACAAGCTTGCTGTACAGGGGAAGTTGTAGGGCTGGAAGAAAGTTAATGCACCAGTATTTAAAAAGCCTAGATAAGATTTTAGGCAGGTACACGGGACACTACTCTTGTGATAAATAATCATAGGTACATACATTATAATACTAGAAAGGGTCATTTTAATGATCTAGTCTGACTAGCCTTGCTCATACAAACCAGAGACATTGCTTCAATTTATTTCTGTTTGGAATAGAGTATATCTTTTAGAAAAACACTGACTCTTTACTTAAAAAATTCCAGTGATGGAAAATCCAATAGAGCCATCATAACTTGTTCCAGTAGTTAAATACCTTCCCCATAAAAACATTTGCACCATATTTGTAGCCTAAGGTTTGTCTAGCTTTATCTTATGCAATTACATGTATGATACTGTTGCTTGGTAAACTGGAAAGCCCTACATTGCTGCTACTCTCATACACATTCTTATTGAGTAAGATCAAATACTTGTCACGTTGTAATCTTTTTAATTAGTTAAGCAAGTGTAATCTCTGATGGAAATCTTTTTCATTCTTTGATCGTATTCGTATGTCAGTTCTGATTTTTTTATTTTTGAACTTCCCTTTTGGACTGAATTTCAACATACTTCAGAACAGAATTTGGTATTCCAGTAATATCTGTATGAATACTTGAAACAGGTAAAATAACTTCTCTGTTTCTGTATAAGCTCTGTTTGAACTTCAGAGATTTTCATTATTCTGTTTGCCCACAGTATTGCCCTCAAAGTTTATATTAGACCAGCTTTCTACTTTGACTTCTATGTCTTTTTGGAAACTGTTCCCCAGGTTAGACGTTTGCATGCTATAATGTTGGCCTTCATACACAGCAGTTAAATTAGGTAATATTGTTAATGTAAATCACCAGTGAATTTAGACCTTGTGATATAAGTCAATTTTTTTTTTGTCAAGAGACTTTATAAAAGTCAGATGAGTTTGCTCTCATTTTTGTAAGAATAATTCATGATTTAAAAGCAGCCACAAAATTTATTCAAGCATTTTATTGTTTTAGAAAGGAAAATTTTAAGAAACAAACTCATTGACTCTTTTTGTACTGCCTTTAAAACTAAATATTGCTTCTCCACAATGGAGGATTTCAGGCTGAGCAGAGATAAGATTCATTAGACACAGACACTCCTTCATGACTGAAGTTTTTCACTAGCTGAGAAAGTGGTAAATACTTTTGAATTCTGTAGATGCAAATGGATTAAGGCCTGCAAAAAGAATATCAGTGTCTTTGATTGCAAACAATGAAACTAAAAAATGCTTTTTCTGCTTGCCAATGAAATGATGCATTTGCAAGTACCTGTTCAGATGGTACATAACTATTCTAAAGCATTTACAAAATCTTCCCAGTGTCGCATTTATGAAATCTTACCAGTGTCTCATATGAAGATTTCTTGATGTTCTGACTTAAAATTTGTGCTCAGATTCTGGACTAATTGTATAATAAAAAGTAAAGGTGGGGTTTTTTTCTATTTATTAATTTATTTTTGTGTAATGTGATGATACATAAAGCCATTGATCACAGATAGGTAGCTTGCTTTGCTGGGACAGATATATACTTATAGAGGAAGAACACTCCAGAAAACTTTAAATTAAATGTAGCATGCAAAAAGGCAGAGGTGAATAAACATGAATAGAGTGATAGAGTAAAAAAATAAAATACTTGTATTATTGATCATATTTCATAGCTCAAGCAAACCAAGATACAATTACTGTTAATTCATAGCTACAACTCAATTATAGTAAGTAAAACATAAACACCAAACATTGTAAGTTTATTGTGAAAACCACGGACCACTGGATAGTACCAGTCACCCAGACTTTAAGGCTTTTATACCATATGGGAACCATAACTGGTGCTGTTGGCAGTTTTTTGCATGTGTATGTCTGCTGAAGACTACACAAAGTCAGAGTAAATTAGCCTCTGTTGAGCTCTGCATTGTTCTGAGCTGCTTTTAGTATCTAAACAAGTTGTTTAAATACAGTATTGCTGCGGTGCGCTATGAACAAGTCCATTTTCTCACACTTTTCTTCCATTATACATACAGAATTATTCTGGGGCTTGAGGAAGCATTAACTTAATGATTACAGGACATATATGGAATGCAGAAGATCAGATTTTCCATTCACTTTCTGAATTTTTTAATATTGTGTCTATCCAACCTACCAGTGCATAAAATTGACCTTTAGCCTTACTCTGTCATCTGCTTTATTGAATTACTTGCACAACATCGAAGTGCTCCATTTTCTTAATGTTATGAAATATTAATAGATGTCTTCTAGAATATCAATTGTAGTTTATAGGAACTTCACTGGGGACGCTAATCCATCAGATTTGTTCCTCTCTTCTCATCAGACTATAGTATCAAGAGATGCATGAGGTTTTTTTCAGTCTGTGTTTTGCTTGGGGTTTTTTTTTCTGTGGGGAGGGGACAATGAAAGCTATAATGATTTTCTGAATTCTATGGTAAATTCATAATAGGTGTCCATGGTTTTTTGAGTTCTTTTCTTAGTGGTAGAAAGGTTAATCACATGTAGGCTCTTCCATTCCTCCTAATCTAAGATATAAAACCAGTTGGTTTCACTATGATTTATAAAAGTTATTGTAAAATTTAGTTTTAACATTTGGTGAGTTCTTTTATACTTTATTATAATGACTGTATTAAAAATATATGTTGTGTATTTTATCGTGCAGAGCTTACAGAATATTAGTTATTGTTTGTTAAAGTCATAAAAAGAAGTTTTGGCTAACCTTTTTAGGTGAAAAGACTTTCATAAGACCATATTTTTGAAATAAATAGATGTGAATTACAAAATATGGATGACAATTGCTGCTTTTTTCTACTAAACACATTCTAAAAAACCTTTTTGCCACAAACCATATATATATGGATTTTAGAATATAAAATACAGAAGTATCAGCGCCTGCTCTTTAGGAGCATTTGGCTGAGGTTGGTTGTTTTTTGTGGGAGGCCTTTGGTGAGAACAATGAATGCAGAATATAGAGTTTTACATTATGAAATAAGGTTTAAGATAAGATCTTTATAAATCCATCCAAAATATTTTGTATAATGTCTCTACAATAATATTATCAGATATAATAGCATGTATTTGCATATTTAGATTTTCATATTTGTATTTTAAGTTTAGAAGATCCCACTTGTTAGTTGCCATAGTTGGCTCTATTCAGGTTCCACAGCTCAGGCTGTAGATACAGCATTTGGCACATGCTCCAAGCTGATGCCTGTTGCTTTTTGTAAATTAGTTGTTACAGTTCTTGAATGTCAAGAAAGAGAGTACTAGACGGCAAAATTTCTTCATGCCTTTTGTCTACAGGAAGTATGCCCAATCCCTTCACCCACAAATATATTGATCACATCATACTTCAAAATTTCAGATATAAAATGTTCCATGAACTAAGTCTAATACTGGCATATTTTGTTTGATGTCAGAAGGATTCATGAAAAGCGACAATGTTACACCACTGCAATTTCTATTGTATTAGCAACTGGCAGGTGTGAACATTTTCCTTACAGTTTCAGCTCCAGAAAGTAGAAACCGGTAAGCCTTTGCCTTCATAATAAGCAACATTTCACCATTCATAATGTAGGCATACTTGCATGTAAAACATTTTGCTTTTGCACAGTTGCCAAAGGTAATGAAGTTTGGCTTCAGTGTAGATTAAGCCTCAGACTTTAAATTGTTTTTCAAAATTTCACATTACCAAAGTTTATGATACATAGCAAGTGTTCTGTTAAAATCTGGCTGATCCTGGATGGGAAAAAACAGCCACCTAAGGGAGATCAGCTTATCTTTGCCCAAATACTGTGCTTCAGAAGGCCTCTAATTTAGTAACGTTTGGATAACAAACCTAGAGGCTGGCATAAAGCTCCTCTTGGCACATTTTAAACATCTTTTAGTCTTATAAAAAGAAGCTTGTCCCACTAAGCTGTAGGTTTATTGGAGCTGCTTAACAGTAGCTGTGGCCTGCAGCTCTCTCAGTGATAAATGAGCCGCTTCAAATAAGTGCAATTGCAGCCAATTGTACAGAAGGAATCATTAAAAAAAAAAATTTACACAGACATTTTTGAAGCTTAAAAATGCACAAACAAAGTGTGTTTAACAGAAATATATGCTGCTCCTTTTAATGGAAAAGATTGCTACTGGCTAAGTCTGCCAGCTTCAGTAGGTGTGCCAAAAAGCCAAGGAATCTGGCAGAGCCCATAGATAGCAGTTCCATCTTTCATCTATATTTCTTTTCTGTATTTATCTTGCTTTAGAAAATGCAGAGAATGTCTTTTCCTTCCGACTTGGCACTATTTCCAAACCACAGAAACACGCAACTGTTTAGCTCCCTGCACCAGTCTTCTCCATGTGTTATGTGAAATGTTTCTTTCTAATTTGGCAATAATAAGAAAGCAGAATGTTAAAATATTATTATCTTTATGGAATAGTATTTTAGCTATATTGTCAGATATTAAAATTAGTTTTCTTAATTGAGAGATATTTGGCTTAATGCACAAGGGCAGAATGCCAGGTAATTATTTTTGGCATGCAGCTGATCAAAAATAGGTTCCATCTATGGAAGCAGCTATTCAAAGCAGCTGAACATGAGAAATATCAAGAACAATATACATATATATATACACATACACATGCATATGTATACAGATGTGTAAATAGAGGCTGAATTGTCACTCAGAAGTCCTTAATGTACTGAATTATGCATTCATTGTTGCCATCGATAAAAACTTTTTCCCCCTTCTTCCTGTAGAGTTAATCACCAGTTCAAATTGGCTTCAAGCCCTAGTCATTGTAATCTCTTTTATGTCGCCATTTCAAAGGGCACTCTGAGGTGTCTTTTAAGTAATATGGCCTTTCAAGTAATATGGCACATCTTATTGCTGTCACTTTCAAGGTAAAGATGCTAAGGAAAAGTCCATTTGCAATGTGTACATTATAGGATGGGTTCTAGTATTAATGTTCCTGGTCAATGTTCTGTACTTTGGCATAAAGTCTAAAGACCTGACAAGACTGCCAGGCGGCATGAGGCTGATGAGTATTCTGTCCTGAATTTGCTTTTTTTGTCTCTGCACATTATATCTGCGCAATCTGCATAAATCCAACAGCTATTAGACTAGATTAGCTCCATTGCAGAATTCCAAAGAGAGGCATTTGCCGGATTTGAGAGGCATTGTAGGCTAACAGAGTGTGTATGTATCTGAAGAAGGTGTGTCATACTTTTGTACTGGATTTCCTGGACATTCATTGTACAGAGAATATTTTATTAGTCTTTTGCTTCTCAAAGTATTTTTTCTTTTCATCATTTGCATAGTCTGCTCATGTGCAATAATCCTATTGCTATTTGGAAGTGTGGAATTGACCATGCTTGGTTTTCAAAGGAGCATTCAGGAGTACTTTTCACCAAAATCTCTTAAACTGCTATGCTGTAAGTAGGTGAAGTTCAAAGAAGGATAAATAATTGATTTAAAATGAGAAATCATAGTGTAGGAATTAAGATCAAGTTCTGCAGCTAATTTGCCATTAAGTATTCCATAAATGATAATATGAAGGGTGGTGAATGGTGAGGTTGCAAACTTTGCTGATGATAAAGCTCTTCATGGTAGTGGGGAAGATAGCCAATTTCAAACTGCAATTCATTATGCTGACCCATGGAGGTCAAATCTCCTGTGCAAGTACATCATAACTCAATGCAAAGGTTTTACCTTTTATGAAAAAAGTTGATTTACTACACTGGGCAGTACCGCACACTACATGTCCAGCAGATGCAAGGGGACTGCCAGTAACTATCCGTTAGAACTGAAAAGATGTCTATGTATCTGGGAGAGGCAATAAAGTCTTCACAAATAATTTGGATAGAAAAATGTAACACAGCTAGGGACACCCTGAATCCCTGACTTTGATCTTGGGTTTGCTACTGATCAATCTTCCTACTCTTTTTATCGTAGTCCAGAAATTCTCATAAAAGTTGCAGTTGAATGCAGGAGTTACTTACCTTTATATTTGTGTTGACTTCCTGGGAAGCTGGGGGGAAAACTGCTACTCTCTTTAATACTTTAGCATCACAAATATGTATAAGGGACCTGTATTTTGAGAAAACACTCTGACAAATGCCAATATTCTGCACAAAGGAAAGGGTGTTAAGTTCTTTAATTGCATCATGACTCAAGCACGTGGTGCACTGTTTTCCTGAAAAAGTAGCCTCTTTGACTTGGGAACTGATGAAAAAGAGCGTACATTCCCTGTGTAGGAGTAATGCTTTATCTTACACCAGCTTCCACATATTGTTATAATTAGGTGGTAGTGCTATAATTAGGTGGTGCACTCACCCAAGAATGTCCATTGTTGTGAAATAATATTTTGAGTAGCTAGTTAACCAACCTTTCCAACTATTTCATCCTACCTGAGATACAAATTAACCTCCATGTTATTCATGTTTATTATTTAATATTCTATGTTTTGAGTATTAATCATGGGTTTTTTTACCTTTTGCAGTGGTAGCATTCAGCTAGAAGGCCCACATGATATTTCTGTTTCTATATTAAAGCAGAGCTGTATGGGTTTAGGAAATTGATTTTCACATCTTCCCCCACACGCTTTAACCAGTTTCAGAGCTTTTATACATGTGCTACAACCTCCACTTGCCCAAGCACAGCTATAACCTTGTTTTCATAAAGCTAAAAAAGCACCGCAAACTCCTCTACAGAGAACTCCATGCAAATCGCAAATTCTTTGGATGAATATGACCTGAATGGAGTACTAGTTCAAGCCACCCCTCATGTTTTAATCACCAAAACACAAACCATTTCTCTGTCACAGTAAGTGTACATGGTAATGTTTTTCCACAACACAGAATTTACAAAAGCACATACATTTCCATTACTAGTAAATATACTTTATGGCCCTTGTATCAGACTTTATTCATAAAGAAATGCTCAAATGACTCAGATATTTAGGTTGATTATAGGAAGTTGACTCATCAGTATAGAATAATTTCTTATGTTTTTCTCTATTAAGAAAAAAACAAGCAGTTTGACAGTCTTGAAAAGTAACTTCCACTCCATGTCCATTGTTGCTTTCCCTTCTTTCTGATATCACATATTTAATTCTCTGATATCATACACTTAAATCTAAGCAAATAACAAATATGAATTAATGTGTGGGTTATGCACAGATCTTTGTCCGTGAACAGCCCCCGCTTATTTCTTGCCTCATCACATTCAGATATTCATATTTGTATGAGTAAAGCTGAGCTGTGTTCATACCGTCTATACGTTTATTTGTACTACATCCTAATTGAACATTTTCTAGTACATTTACTAGTCTAAAAACAGACTATAAGGTGAACAATACCACTCACTCATCTTTCAGTTTATGTAAATATATTCACTGTTTCCACCCACAAATCTAAATCCATGAAATTATAGATCAGTCTTCTTTCATGCCACAAAAAACACCAAACCAACAACCAGCTTTAAAATACCCTGACTCCTTATTTGAAATAAATGCTAGTGTATAGATCTACAATGAGAATATCTTGCTTCTATCTTACACTTTGATATGTAATGTTTACTAGCAAAAGCACCCCACTGGTTTTGCTTATAAATGATCATATGTAGGCAGAAAGACAGACATTTAGACCATTGGACCTGAAGCTGTATTAACTTTAAAGATCAAAATCAGCCCTTGGAATTGAATACAGAAGAGAATTTGAAGTCTGTTCACACATACCAGTAGATCTAACATACATACTCGTAACTTACCACTACAGTCAGATTTTGTACCCGCTTCTAGGGGTAAGATGCAACTTGCGATAAACATTGCAAAATTTGTCACTATTCCAGGAACCATTGTGTCTCTTTGCTGCAGTTCAGTGTTCTCTTCAAAGACAGACTACTTATAGTGAATTTCAGGAATATCAGACAAACCAGAAAAAAAAACATACTGTTTTTATGGTATTGATGAGATATCAAGCAGAACCCTTCAGTATGAGAATGGACAGCTTAAACCTCCTTGTTTTCCTCTGACTTGCTGCTGATAGTTTGTTTGCAACTGCCCCTTCTTAATTTTTATAAAATCTTCATATGACTGTAAGAGATAGACAAAAATTATAGTATTCATATTGATAGTAACGTTAACAAATTTTGAAAAACAAAACAGAATTAGCAATTCTTTCTCGATTTCTTACAGTACCTCTCAGTAAAAAAATGAAAGGCAAGGTGAAAGCCATGCCTCTGTAAAATGGAAATAAAGCAAAGTGTGAAAAAGGAAATAGAAATACAAAGAAAGATGGAACAGGCTAGCATCAATATAAGGAAGGGAAGGATAGTTCCCAACATGCTATTGGGTCAAAACAAATTGTGAAAGGAAAGGAACATACATGACACATTTACTGCTTTGAATGTCCACTATGCAGTAAGTAAGCATGCTCCTGTTTTAATCCTAATAAAATTAATTTATAGTGAATTGAAAACATCTTTTCAAAAATGCCATTCCATTGACATTACAAAAAGAAGTTCTTTATTCTCTCTATCCCACCAAAACCCTTTTATATGTTAATCTTATTCTGAAAACTACAATGAAATAAAAATAAAATAGAGAAAGTGGTTCAAATAAAAATATGCTGTAATACCCTGGTCTTCATCACTTCTGGATTATCAGATCTGCCTATTGCTCTTTGTGGGATGAATTTCATATCCCATAAGACTTTTTGAACATTGGAATGTTCATGATGGTTGGATTCTTTCTTAATATCACACTGAACATCTTACAGCTGAATGTAGATTTGAACTTTAAGGACTCCAATTGGTTACATATAACTGTACCTTTTAAAGATTAGAAATACTTTTGATTATGAGTTTCATTTAGCTACATTATCTTTGTATGGTATTTTATATTTAGTTAGGTTTACATCTGAAAATGTTATCAATATCTTCTAAAGTCCTATAAGTAATGCATTGAGATGGGGTAACCTTTAAACTTAGTGTATTTTAAGGTGGCCTGCAAATTTACATTTTTTATACTATTTTATATTTAACCATTTAAAATTCTGTTAATTTTCTCCTTGTCATTCAGAGTTCTTTGCCCATTTATTATGGCTTTGCATAGGAGGGGAATATTTTAAACTTCAAATCTATCATGGCATAAAATTAGTTTAGGTTCACCAAAGCTGCATATTCTAAAGAAATAGTAAACATCTCACCAAAAGGTACCACTAATCATATGTTCAGAATCTTTCACTGAATCTATGAAGCCCTACTCTTCTTTCTCTCTTGTTTCCCAGCATTTTGTGGGATTCAGCTTACCAACAGCTGTTTCACCACTGAGAGCAAGTCACCTGTCCTGTGATAGGTGAGATGGTTTAATATCTGGAAGTGTGCCACAAACTGCAGACAAGTTCCTTCTCATCCTAATGTGTCCTGCACCTGTTTGCAGGAAGAGCACATGTTTGCCTGCTCCTATGATCTTCCACTGGTCTTATGAGGGGGAAGTGAAGGATCAGAGACAGCTCCTGGCTAGCCTGCTCATCACCACTATAATCAGGTGTACCTTAGCATAAGCTGCATCCTTTGTACCTCCTCATGCCCCAAGCTGTGCTTGAGTGGCTCCAAAAGTTGTTATCCTTTTTTCCGTGGCTGCCAGAGTGGAGATGTGTTTCATGGGAGAGAGGAGAAGAAAGACAGAAATATGAGAAGAAAGGAGAAGAAAGACAGAAATAAGAAAAGAAAGGAAAAGAAGCCAGGTTCAATCTTCCTGGGATCGCCCTCACCCCAAACAGCAAGATTCAGTTCCCACCTCTTTACAATCAAAGCTAGTGAACTGGGCTACACCAGGGGTTTCTCTGACTTAATTCTCAGAGAGGAGAGACCTTATACAAGAGGGAATCAGCACAGTGAGTGAGTGGCCACTTACACAGTGAGGGGCCCTGCCTCTCTTTTGTCTTTACTGGATTTTCTTAGTACTGGATTTCGTATGTCTGATAGGTCAGAGTGTTCCCTGACATACAGGACTTTATATCTAAAATCTTTGTGCCACCTGAGAAAATTCACAGAAAATGCCCAGAACTTAGATGAGCATCTTCTTAGGAGGCTGTTGTGTGGTACATGTTGCCTTACCCTTTCAGCTGAAAGAGGAAATCAGGAAACTGGCCTGAATTTTACTTGAGAAACAGTGACTTAGCTTACCCTTCATTATGCTTTCCTTGTGGAGTGTGTTTTATTCTTTATAATTTAATTTTATGAGAATAGGAATATGTGTAACATAACACTCAAACTAGGTGCTTTAATATTTTCCAGTATGCAATATGGTGTTGAAAGTTAGAAAACGCTGGCTGGATCTAGACTGATACTTTCTTGGATAAGCTTCTACCATATGCTTTTATTTAAAGTATTTTTTTTTCTTATAGGTTAGATTTATAAAAAGCATGTGAAAAATTTCTTTTTTGGAAAAGAAGTGTTGCACAATTAGAAAATCACAGTGTTAGAAAGTGAGCATGCTTCAGGAAATGTTGCATGCAAAAGAAATCAGATACTAAAGCTTACTTTAAAAAAAAAATGGCAAGTCCTACCACCAACTGGAAATGCTATGTCAATCTACAAGATGTTGTATTGAAGTAAATGCCTTCATTTCCAGGAATTTTAAGCTCTATGTGAACTCTGACTAGCTTCCCAGTATGGATATGAGTCTTGTCAAAGGAGTTTGTCCGTATTTCCTTCTGATTAGAAAAAATCAAATAAAATTTGTTTTATAGGACACAAGACCTAAGGAAGCCATAAATAAAGGTATTAAATATTTTTATAGTTATTATTTATTCATTATTTGCTTTCATGTTCACAAGACTCCAGAGTATTGAATAGGCTGATGTTTTATCTGTTTTGTATGAGCAAGGGAATCCCTTTCCAGCAGGATTGTTTAACACTTTCCACTGTTTTGGAAAACTTGTTGAAGACACATCAAATGACTAACCTTTTATTTAAAGATTAATATGGGCAAAACTCTGTTCTTTCTGAAAACATCGCTTCCTATGTTTCCTGCTTCCCGCCTCTGAGTCTGGAAGCTGCAATGACTCTGTCTAAAGGAAAGTGGGTACTTACAAATTACTGTAACCAGTACATGAAGTATTTCTACCACCTGAGATTTTGTCAGAGTGTTTGTTGGTTGACTACATTTTTTCTGCTTTCAAATCCTCTTGCACTACTTCTTTTGTAGAAGTGAAAAATTCTAGAAAAACATCTTGGTAGAAAAGAAAATTATTAGCCCATTTTTACTACTCTTCTTACTCATCCAGGGATCCACACCATTTTGAAATGACAGTTTTACAAGTTCTTATATTGATGTTTGTGTTATCTTGTTTGAAATAACATTTTCAATTGGTTATTTTGTGATGGTAAGGATGCTATGTGGAAGGAAGCTGTTCTTCCAGACAGTGGGAGATGACATCATTCATGATACATGACTATGCAAGAAAATATTACTGCTTATCTCCTTACCTTTTACTGCTGTCCTGAGGAACAAAAGACTTTCTGATTTTGTTACACCTTTGGCATGCCAGACAGTGTAAAACCCAACAATAAGAGTTTGCAAATAGTCTCTTCAGAGCAGCAATTCCTACTGCCAGTCTGGGGCATTACAGACTGGTCGGCATCTGGGTAAATTAGGGAGGTGAGTCCCCTTGGAACACATTTCTGGGCACAGGAAGGACATGATTTGAAACAGTAACTGGGTGCCCTCCATGTGTCTAAGTCTCTGGATGAGAGGAGGGCAGTGGATGTCATCTACCTTGGTTTTATTGAGGTTTTCAAAACTGTTTCCCACAGCATACTTTGACCCAAGTTACAATGTGATATAGTCTAGATGTATGAACAATCAAATGGATTAAAACTGTTCGGATGATCCAGCTGAGAATGAAGTAGTTAATGGATTGTATTCTACCTGGGCGCTGGTGACAAGGAAAGTTGCTGAAGGGCTCTTGGAAGTCAAGGAGGCTGAAGGGCAAGGAGGTCAGTCATTAAAAAGATAGAGCTAAGCTTTTCATAGTGATGCATGGGAAGAGGATGAGAGACAATAGGCATAAACTGAAATAATAGTAATTGCGTGCAGAGAAAACCTTTTTCTCTATGAGGACGGTCAAACACTGCAATAGGTTGCCCAAAGACGTTGTGCCATCTCTATCCTTGGAGGTTTTCAAGGTGAGGCTGAATAAAACTCTGAGCATCCTGGTCTAGCCTCATAGCTGATTCTGCTTTGAGCATGACATTGGACTAGGGACCTCCTGAGACCTCTTCCCTTCTGAATTATTCTATGATTGTGCAACCCTAATATAGTATCACAGTTCTGTGCTATTTTAAAGCTGGGATAGTAATAGCAAAATCTTAATTGATCTGAATATTTAAATGATTTGGCTGTGCATTGCTCTTGCTTTTGGAACCAGAAATGCTACATATGCTCTGTACGTTCTCCAAACAGCTTGTATTTGTGCTTATTTGCTGGTATGACGTGCTAACTGTGCAAAAAATTTTGGACTCTTGCCTTAGAATATAGATACCTGCCAACAGAAAATGAAGGCTACATAGTGCTGTAAATGCTTTCTCTGTCTATGGAAAATGCCTTCTATGTGCCAGAAAGAAGCATTTGTACCACATGCTTTTTACTGCTTCTCACATCTGTTAACATTTACATGTGTCAGAAAACAATACCTGAACAGTAAAAGGAAGGGATACATGGAGTTCAAGGACATTGCATCAAGAAAAAGGACATGTTATATTGTACTGGCACATTGGAATAAAAAAGAAAGATTTCTTGGACTTGTCAAATATTTCTAATATGTAGGTATAGGCTGTGTATACTATCTATGAATACATTTCCATACCTGAATTGTACGACCCAAATTGCCAGTAACTTGAACTGAACCCATGAAAGGGTCAAGGAGTGGGAGTCAGAAAGTGAAAGAATTGTGTCTTTCTTGTTATATACAGAAAGAATAAAATTTTATTTCATTTAAGGGAGGATTTATATAGAAATCTTCAAAGTTAAGTTCCTAAATATGGAATTACCTACTTCTCAATAATCTTCTCTTCAGCTGTCTTTTTGTTAGCACAAAAGGAGTAGGTTAACTGACAAATGTTGCTGTATATCCTCAGTCCTCAGAGGCAGCTACTGTATTGAACTGTGTTTCCAAGAATATTTCTTTGAAGTCATACTGTGCATATTGTGCAAATCCTGAGACACAGTGTAGTAGAGGATTTTGCATGACGTGGCAGTTCTTACAGATGTTACCTCTGGCAAGTGATTTAGAAGAAAAACAAATTAGAGAGCAACTGATCCTTGATCTCCTGAACTCAGGAGGAGAACAATCAGTATTTGATACCTTTCTAAAAATTGCTGTTTGCATTGGTTGCATCAGTGCCTCTGTGTCTTTAAGCATCTCTTTGGTTATTTTGAGCCAGTGTCTTGTATGCTCTTTTTTGATATTTAACCCTGATTTTCCAAAATATAGCTGCAACAAAAAGCACAGACACTCCCCTAGAAGCATTGTCGTTGCTTAATGTTGAGCTCTGTACAGAAAGTGACAAAAAAAATACCCATTTTCCTAAGTCTTCTGAGCCTAGAAAGAAGTGGTGGCTGAAAGAAGAAAATAATAACTTTAAATTAAGTCCTACCTAACATGTAGTTGTTATTAAGTCGTATATATATATAAGGTCTATCTTTGGGTTTTGCTGTATTTCTGATAGATAATATATCTTCAAACCATTATTTTTGTTATGAACTTCCACTCTTACGTGTTGATAACAGGTCCTATGCTGAAATTATTCTGACAGTTTGACTTTCACACTCAGTACACTGAAAAAGCCTTGCTTTAGGTCTGCAAAGATGCAGTGAATAATCATATAAGACATATAGTTTCTTTGCCCCCAAATTTAAAACCTATGGCTTTACTAAAACCACTGTATGAACAGTATGTGCATACATATTTTATGCTTTGGGTCAGGGATGTGAAGTATCTCTACCAGTTTTATTCTGTAAGTTATACAAGAAAGCTGTGAAGCACCCAAAGAAGCACTTTAAGCTGATGAGAAATCAGCTGGTGGGAAATAGCAAGGAATAAAGTTCATCATCCAGCAGTATTTCTTAAGAGCAGCTTTATCACTTGACAGAGACGTGCTCCTTGGTCTTACTTCCAGTTGAAGTCAGTTGAAGCCTTGCTTCCACTAACTTCTCTGGTTGCTGACCCTGGCCCAGCTTTTGCACGCAAATAAAGAACATAAAGCTTTCTCATGTAATTTCTTCCCATGTTGTTTTAACTCTGACATATCCTTTCAGGAGTGTTCATGCTTTCAGAGTTCTCATCTAGATACTTGTACATAGACACAAAATCATGGAATCGTAGAATTGTAGAACAGTTCAGGTTGTAAGGGACCTATAAATGTCATCTAGTCCAACCCTCTTGCAGTGAGCAGGGACACCTTCAACTATATCAGGTTGCTGAGAATCACATACCGGATTACAGTAATCGAAATGATAGGATGAAGAATTGCTAGAAAAATTTATACTTGATGCTTAATTTACATAATACTCCTCTGACATATTTCAGGCCTACCACAAGCAATCTTAAAAGTTACATGTAGGGGTCAGAGGGTGAAAGGTGACTGGTAAGATGCTTGTTTTGTACATTTGGCTAACACAAATACTTCCTCAAGTATAAAATGCTTTGATCTCTCTGAGCAAATGCCATATGTGTGCAGCTGTGGCCCCTGCCTCGCGATTGCTAGAAGGTTAGAAAAAGGTAGCATATGAATTTGGTGTCTGCATTCAATTTATGCTTTTATATTTAGCAGTTCATAATTTTGTGTAATATTTTAGCTGTATGAAAAATATGCACCAGGGCTGAGTGATAACAGATTTCTCTGTGGTTTGACTCAACATTGTTTGGGTATACACAGAATCTGAAGTATTGCAGACTGAAAATATAGGTTTTAATTAGAGCTGTCTGAGCTTCTAAATACCTGAACACACATTAAGCTTGGCAGATTTTCAGAGATCCAAGGGTTGCATGGAGCTGATTTAAGCTAAGCAAGAGTCTTCTCTTTTCCAACACATATTGCATTTGCAGTTGCATCACTGACTTACAACACACTGAACAAGTGAGATCCAAAAACATTATTAATGGTTTTCTGATATGTAAAAATGTTTTACCATCAGGGTCTGTCTTATGTCATACTTGTGTTGAGCAGTACCTTACTCCAAGGGAATTTCCTCTGAAAAAAATTGAATTACTTCCAGAGTAAAGGACTAGACCACATGACTGAAAAGCTGAATCAGCTCCAAAAGTTTGGAACCTTTCTTGAGCTTTTGCTTTTCACTTTTATGTGCAAATGTGAAGGACTGATATACCCAGATCTGTATCCTTCCAAGCACTTTAATGTGAGTGGTTTGCTGTCACAATAAAGAAACCTACTGCAGTCAATGTGACACGAGGGTCCCTTCGCATGGATCCAGTTTCATGATCAAGGCCAAAAAGAAAAAAAAGCATGGCTTTATTTATTAAAACTCTTGAGCGTGTACAAATATACTTGTATTCCTTGAAGGGAAATCCATGGTTTCAAATAAAGCAAATGCAATTTCTACTTACAAGAAAAAAGCCAAGTCACAACCAATTGCATGATGCAATAAACAGAAAAGCGGACATGAAAATATCAGTTGACAGGTTAAATAGGATAAAATATAAAGCATTGTGCACTATATGTACATTGATACATATATGTTTACAGAAGTGTACATATTTAAGCATACATACATATATAATAGTGATGTTAATATGAATTTTAATATTTTATTATGTGTGTGGGTAAATTCATGCCATTGTCCTAGATATGATTTTAATATTATTTAGATAATAGCACACCTATTCGTTTTTCTTACGCTGTGTCTCTTGTATTTTGGCTAGCTCCTACTGCCTATGATAGGCTCTACAGATGAAACTCTGCAGGAGGCAGCAGCTGGTTGCATAGCAAACATTCGCAGATTGGCTCTAGCAACAGAAAAAGCAAAGTATGGATGATGCTGTAGCAACTTTTACCAACACACTCATTTTGCAATATGGCTACAATTAAATAGATGATTACTTCTTCCAGTATCTGTATTTCACAGCAAAGCTCATTTATATGAGGATAATTCAATAATGAGAATAAATTTGTGGAAAATTATGTTTGTTCTCACATTGCTTTGTTTGTCACACCTAGCTTTTATAAAATACACCCAGTTTTGCGTAGTTGATAGTATTACATCTTTCAAAAGACTATTGGTTAAGATACAGCAAAGACTTTTCTACAATTAATACTCTTGTATTTGAAATTCATTGTAGATATAAATGGTTTTGTGTATCTCTGACATTACAATAAATTTTCCTTCACTGTGTGTGTGGTTATGCAGTGATTTATGAATGCCTTCAACAATTCCCTTCATGCTAAACTTGTCCAATCATCCTGTCATTATGTTTTTGCCTGTTTGATCACTTGCAATTCACAGGAGAGGACAAAATGCAGATACATCAATCTCACATCTGGTGAGATTGTTATAAAAGGACTGCAAACAGCTGTAGCAGTAGACATCACTCCAAATTTCCTGCTTCTACCAACATCAAACAAAATGGTGCTTAATTTTATAAGTAGCTGGTGAAATGTGTTTTAATTAACATGCGTTTAACTCAAATTAAAATCTACCAGCTGTAAATAAAATGTAGGGTATTACATTTCCACATTACCTTATTGTGGTTTTTTTCATTTTTAAATGGAGGACAACATTGTATTGATGCAGTTACTTTATTTTTTTTTTTGCATAAAATTATGTTCAGAATTAGAGTTGCTTTCAAAAAAACACATGAATAACTACTGATATTACCGATTACAGACCCACTGTATGACCATGGTCAACAACTAATATTAAGGCATTTACTTGAGAGCAGTAACATCTCCTTCCAACCCAAACCATGCTCTGATTCTATGATTTAAAATTTCCTTTAGGAAGACTCATGCAATTCTGAAAAAGGAGGATTGCAATGAGCCCTTAGGGAAGGTGTAGAGAGTATATGAAAGGAAATCAGATACGGACAGGTACTGACTGTGGAGATCAAAATATTAATCCAAGTAGTAATTTTTAATCAATGTAAATACCAACATAATTGTGGAGTTGTCACAAGTTCCACCAGCAGCCAGTGACCAAGCAAATGCTATTTGAGGTATTCTTCAACTCTGCCCCACAGGGCTGGTATGTTATTTTGAATAAATATATCCATATTTATTATACTGACGTCACAGCTGTAGTAGTATCATATGCTTCATCACTGTACCCAAAAATACTTCTAAAATAAATGCTAATTGCCAAATTCATTTGGAAGAGGAGAGGCTTGATTTTGTTTTTTTCTTTTCTGTTGGAAAGCTGTAGATAGATACAGTTTATCACATGAATAATGTGTAAAATGTGGCTTATTTTTCGTACTGTTGCGGGGAGAAAAACTCCCTGACAATAATTGTTGTCCTTAACATAACCTCTCAAGACACTCTTGACCGTTAAGTTTGGATTTCAACTGGAATAAGTTCTAAAGTAAACTTAATTTTATGATACAGGAATCAGGGCAATAAATGTCATGTTCTGGACAATGAAATGGCCTCAGCTTGCCGCTGTCACTCACACTGGTAGCCCTTATGTCTTGGAGTAGTTCATCTGTAGCCTTTATTTTAAGACCTCAGACAGTTAAACCCAGACTTATGATGACTTATTTGTGCTGTTTTCCTTTACTGTGCTTGCAGTTTTCAAAATCTGTACAAGGAGACGAAATGCTGAAATTGATACAGATCCCCACACAGGCAAAGGATCAGTATTTAAAAAAATACACCTTTTTTTGGCCAAAACTGATGGATGTTGTGCAGTTAATATAAAGAGATCTAGCTGTTGGAAAATGAGTAAATGAATGTGATCCCTGGCCTCTCTGAGCAGTGCAGTACAGCGCGTACACTTGAAAAACTTCCATTCTCTCCTCAGAGCTGTGTTGAGTTTCACAGCACTGCAGCCCTCTGAAAAGGGATCCTCACAAAGCTGGGTCCCACTTGCTGCTCACACACCCGGGCTGGCAGTGCCAACCTATTCAAGCCCTGGCACCAACTCAAGCAGCCTCAGCCGCCTGGACCCGGTATTCCCACCATGTATAACCAGGCACCAGCCAGCTCTTGCTCCCCAGCTCCTGTGCCTGGAAGGGAAATGCCTTCACTCCTGTCTCTTTCCACCAGCTGCTACTTGTCCACATAAACCTGTAGCCTCTTAGGAAATATGGCTATACCAAGCACGAGAGCTCAACACTATATTCAGTGCAGAGCAAATTGATGTACAAATTCAATGTAGAGTTCTATTTCAGGTGCAGAAATGAAGTGACTTAAAAAGTTGGGTCAGCCTCAGTTCTATTTATTTGCCAGCATCTGCTCAGTCTGCGATTCCTGTATTTTCACAGTCTTGTAACAGGGGGTAAGGAGGGTGTGTGTCAGTTTATTTACATTGATGTTACCATCAGCAGGGAGTACCCATCACTTTTCACAATTTCAGGAGCCAGTTTCCAGCTCCACACAGAGCACTGTGCTCCAGCTGTTGGCCATAAAGCCAGGACTGCTCCTCACCGGCTTCTCATTTTCAGCTTTATTCATCATTTTCATTAAAATGTCAGAAAGCATAGAGCCCAAGTAAGAAAAGTTGTCACAAGAAAGTGTTGTTTTGAGTATGGAAATACTATAGTTGATGAGGAAAAAATAGCAAGAGTAGAAATCTTTCACCTTGATGCAATTATTTCTGGAACCTTAGAGGCCCACTGCATCTTTCAGTCTATGCGTCTGTCAGCAGCAAGATAGCTTTTCTTCCACCATACCATGACTTTATGATTTATTGCTTGGTGACAGATAACCATTATCAATAATTTAATTGTCCCAGGATGTTGAAACTACACATTCGAATCTGGGATTTATGTTCATTTCCTCTTAATGTTCATGCTTATGACATGTGCATGTGCTCTGACACACAATATTGTCTCCAAGTTGTCAGGGAAATATAAACTTCCCAGCCTGGGTGCGATGGAGCTGTGATATATTAGGGGTTTTGTTACTCTGCTCCATCACTGAAGCTTTCCTCTGGTGAGTAAATGAGGTTGAGATTCACAGGGCTGCCTTGAGATTTGACTCGGTAATTTGCTTTAGGCTAACTGATTGCTTTGTGTAAAAGCGCAGTACCTCTTTCATTCCACGCTTCCTGAAATGAGTCGAATGAGCTGCTGACACCAGGGTCAGATGTAAATTGTCCCAGGAGGCTGAACTAGATAATATGTTAGTTTAAGAATTTCATCTCATAATAAATTAAATGGTTGTTCCTTGCACATTTCCACCAACATAATCTTTATTTTACATGTGACAGCAGGATGGAAACATGTAATGTGTTTCTTCAGCAGTGGTATTCAAGTTTCCATGCAGGCTGTTTGCATAGTTTATTTCCAGAGTCAGAAGCTGACTGCTCCCCAACTGTAAATTGTGGTATGTTTCTTCTTTAAGTACTTAAGCATTGCCACACACTGCTCAGGATCCAGAACAACAGAAGGAAGCAATGCTGCATCTTGTCCACTTCTCAGTTCAGATAGCCTTCTGCTGTTTGGTGACCTGACACAGGCCAGCACCCACATTTCTGTAGCCATGGCCATCACAGCAGGAATTGGTAAAATTCAAGTTCTGAAAGGAGTAATTTTACCAATTACTATTCTCTCCCTTGTTTAAACAGAGATGTTCTTCAGTGCTCAGCGTCTTGCTGCTTTAGCTATTGAAGCCAACCAAAACTCATCCACTCTAATGAATATTTTCCTTGAATGCAATTTTACATTGTAAGGTATGCTTGTCACCCTCTCGCCTACTTATCAGTTCAGTAAAGCTCACAACTTGCTAAGGACAGCAACAAGATGCCCTGTGTTTATCTTCTCAACTTTTTTTCTGTTATCTGCCAGACACCTTTCAGTTGGCAAGTTCCTTTCTCTTTTCCACTTGTTGTCATTGGCAAGTTATGTGTTTTATCCTAGTCTACATGGAGAATGGTACCCTTCAGCTGCTTGATCTTGCTTTTAAGACTGTAATCAATTCTATTTTGAACACAAATGCTTGGGTTTGTTTTGTTGTTTTTTTTTTTTCCTGAAAGGCTCATAAACACACATAAGGAAGCTTTGACTTTGCTATATAATATGTTGTGGTCTAACCCTATCACTTCTTGCAGTTCTCCAGGTGCACAAAATCATCTTCACTGATTTAATGTGTTTTCTTCCATCATGGATGTGGTGACACCACAATAGTTGGCCAGTAAAAACCTTTCCTTATTGTCTTTTTGAGTGTGTATTGGAGGAAGACCAGAAGAATTACATTATACTAATGCTGAACCATGAAACAGTAGGTCATAAACCAGCAGTTTATAGCCAACTCACCATCACACCTGCATCCTGAGTGCCTTCAAAGCTCCTCCATTCTTCATTAGATGAGAATCAGCCTAGAAGCTTTTGGGGGACAAAAGTGTTCATTGCAGTCTTGGTGGTAAGGTTTTGCCTGGCCATGCTGTGACACATCCCACTTCTCCAAGGGGCTTGCTGAATGCAGGAGGGCAACGCAAAGCACCTGTGGTCCAATGAGTGCATCTGGCAGCAGAATTTTGCTCCAGTGGCCGAGCCTTGAACCACGTCTCCTAAAACCCAGATTAAATAGCTAGGGATTTGTGTACTGCTTCTGAAATAAAAGAAAAAAAGGCTTTAATAAAAATTGTAATTAAAAAGTTACAGATGCTGATAAAATTAAAAACATACGATGCAGAATTGAAATGATTTAGTGTTGAAAAATGTCGGTTGATTCAGTAGTAGTTAAATTTCCAAATGACTTGTCTTGAACAAGCAAATAGTTTGAAGGTTTTGGCTATGTGTCTCTCTTTAAAAAAATGAGAACCCAGATCATGTTGCTGGTTCCCTCCACCACAAACTGGTAAAGGCTGTGCTATAAAATTAGTGCAGTAAACCACTCGTCTTTCCAGTTGCCGCATTCTCTTCTCCAATTGACAGCCTTTTGGGGCCTCCTTGGCTCTTCAGCAGAAAGCACCAAGTGCAGGTCTGTTGCTCTAATGAAAACATAACAACAACGTCTGGGAAGCCATAGAATGATGCAATAACCGTGCTGCTCTGCTTCCTTTAATGTGATGAAGCTTGCATATTTGCCTGGCCCCAGTGTTTTACTCCTGCCAGTATTGTACTGTAAAGAGACTTGGCAGAACACGTTCAAAGGCTGTTCGTGGTTTTTCACTCAGCATTAAACCTTCCAGTGACGGAAGGGTGGGGGAACACATATTGGGACAAACAGGCATTCAAAAAGTGAAAGAAAAAGAGGAGAAGGGGGCTGGTGGTAGATGGTCAGCAGTTTATAAAACCTTGGTTATGGGACTGTCATTGATTTGCACCAAGCTGAGACCCACTGGAGCACAATACCATGTAAACCAATGGCCACCTTCCAGAGAGCAATCAACCCAAAGGAAAACCAGCTCTTGATGTTCTGAGAAAAGACATCAGTGTTATTTCAGTCTGATAACCAAAATCACACTGTTCTTGATAACTTACTCAATCACAATGGGTGCAGAGGCTCTAAGATTGCCACTTCTTTGTGCTGTGTTTGCCCTATATGGAAAATTCCTGACTCCAGAGCTGGCAGTCTTGCTCTGCAAACCTTCATTGAACTCATGGCTGACTTTTGATTACAGCATTTGGAAAGCAGACTGCCTGGTCCTTACCCCTGTGTGAGGTTAGGCAGGAAAATACTTGAAGTGAAGATAGAGGAACTCTTGAAGAGAAATATTCCATGTGCACTTGCAGATGAGGGGCAAAAGTTATGGTCAGACTGATGCCTCCTTCCAACCCATTCCACAACTGTCTGTGGTGGGGTGTCATGTAAAAGGGAAAATATTTGGAAAAGCGGACATCTGTGGGCCAGCCTTGGTATGGTTCCCAGAATGTAATGACTAGGTGAATGTTTTTCAGTGCAGCAACTAAGGAATAGAGGTGCCTGCCAAGCACTGGGTCTGATGTGGCGTGAAGAGGTACAAACCAAAGAGGAGTGATTTATCTGGAGAAACTGAGGCCTAATTATTTTCAAACTGAGCATTAACAAAACAACAAGATCAAAACAGAACTCTTCTCAGTCCCCCCATGTTGCTTTCAGATTTTCATGTATCTTTAGGAGTCTTCTATTGCTTGAACATGTTCATTTTCAACAGTCTTGGGGCTCGACAAGCACCAGTATACGCTCATTACTGTCAAAATTTCTAAATCCACAGCTACTGATACCTTTGTTATGATTTTAGTTCCACTGGCAATTACTGTTATCTAATTGCCACTTAATCTCTTCTGAACTTTGTAGGAATGTGTAATAGAAACCACTTTAACTTTTACTAGAACTGAATTTGAATCATGTATCTCCTCTCTTACATGACTGCCACATCCACATCTGCCATCCCAAAGAGCTGAAGTATATTTTAGCTTTAAAAGGAAAATACGTTGTACTCCACCATTTAGATTCTTGCTCTGGAAGATGGGAAAAACAGGCTCAAGTGCCCCACAGCACCCTCTAACACTCTGCAAGGCTCAGAGAGTTTCCATCAGAGAAAGTCAATGTGAAAGAGGACCCTCGTGGCCTGGGAAGAGCTATTTTATATCATGGACAACTATTACAACTAGGGCAAAAGACAACTGTGATGCTGGGGCCTCAGAAAGTGCAGGCCAAAATGCTTGATTTCAGAAACAGCTTTAAGGATGTGAAGCATCTCTTTGCAACCTCAAGTGTTTATGCCCCTGAGAGGGTTGAGATCGAGCACAGAGCTTCTCCATGGGCTTTCCCAGTGCTACCCACCCCACTGGAGATGCTAGCATCCCATGGCAGTGGGCAGGGGCCTGGTAAGCAGCCTGGGCTCAGAGCTTCTACCATGCATCTGGCAGGGTGTGCACTGGATGCAAGGAGGCAAATGTTTTCATAGCAAATCTAAGTGGCAGTTTATAAAAGCTGACCCAGCCAAAGAAAACCCTGGAAAACCCCGCAGAATGAAACAATAAAACTGTCTAAGAATTTAATCCAATGAGAAAGTTAGTAATTGTCAGAAGTCCACAAGATTTACATTTCTAAAATGAAACAGGCCAACAAAATAACAGATTGTGCTTCTATACTCAAGTAGTAGCATTTTTATAAAGTAATAAGAATGTGGAGGGAATTCAGTTCCAGGTACATCTTTAAGTTTTTTATCTATATGGCTTATGGAAAATTAGGTGAAGTCTCACTTTGCTGGGGCAGGTAACATTTTGTGCTGGCCAGTAGCACGTGTGGTTTTGGTAGACACATCTTGGATAACTGCAAAAGAAATGACGGGTGAGTGAGAGCCAAAGGATGCAGTGGGTTGCCCCCGGAGAGCTCCTTACGGATGAGGATGTGCTGCAAACCCGGCCTGCTGTGACCAGGAACAGCTCTTTTGGGTGGCTCTGGGCAATAAATAACAGCATGATAATCCAAACATGGATTGTAGGGTATCACTCCTGCCCAGAAAAAAAAGTAAGGGGAGGGATGGGGGAGTCACTCCCAGTGATTCCTACATATGCAGCTGATGTACAGGTACCCAGTGGGATCTAGTCCTGGGGGCACCAAGAAGCATGACTCTGCTTATCCACTATTGTTTCTCACCTTGCTCTTTGCTGCAGGTCCCACACAAGTGCATCTGCATCCTCAGCTGCAAGGAGGGGTGCTGGGCAGTCACATTGCTGTATGGAAGGAAGCAAGGTGGAAGGAGAGGTTTATTAAGGAAAAACTTCATTAAGAAGCAAAGAAAGATGATTTAGTTTCTTAGCTTGATAAACATAGATGTTGGGATGCTGTATGGTGGAATGGCAACCTAAGCTGCCAAGATGCAAAACCAGACCCTTTTTTGGGAAATCATTCCAGCCATCATGAGTCATGAAACAGTGCTGCTTCTACCCAGGAAAAGGACGTGTGCCCTACACACCCTATGCTACTACCCTCAGGCTGATCCCCTTTCCATAAAGACTCAAAAGTTCTGGTGCTCTGCTATGAGAAGGGAGCTCCACAAAGTCTTACAGAAATTTTTCTTGCATACCATCTGTGAGTCAAATATCCTCCTTGTGTCATGGCATTCATTGAATTTCATATGGATGTATCTCAGGAGGGGATCCCTCCAGCCTGTTCAGACCCCTCTGCAGCGAGACCTTGAATTTGCCAGCCCTATCAGCAGAGCCATGGGGGAAGCAAGAGGACTTGAAGAATGAAAATGAGCATTTAGCTGCACAGGCTGTCTTGCCTCCAGCTCAGACTATTTCCTTCTGTCTCAGTCTGATAACTGTGCAGTCTCCCCAGACCTTCTCAGATGGCTGCTGTCCTGCAGATCCCAACAGAAGCAGTGTGAAAGAAAGCTTACGAAAGGCTTGATATCTCTCCGAGCAGTCTCAGTCTCTGCTAGATTAGCAATACAAACAAATGAAGGCTTCTTGGAACTAGCCAGAGAATTTTGGCAACCCCATGTGTTTGTGACTGCTACCTTCAATGGAGACGATTGACACGACTGTGTCCTTTCCAGGCATTTGGAGCATTTCTGTATTATCAGCCACCTGGTCCAGGGCTGCAGAGTCCATCCAAGGGAGGAGGGATGAGGGCTACTTGAAGCAGCCCCATGGGTAAGAACCTTAAAAAGCTGGATCGTTTATGTAAGCAATTATATCCCTTGGCTGGTTTGTAAATGTTCATTGCAAACTAGTGCTGCTGCCAAACAGAATTACCTTAACCGGGACCTTATGGCTGAATCCATGGAGAGTCTCCCATATAAACACAGGCATGAATTGAAGTCCTTTTTCTTTAGAGAGACTCTCTGAGTGGGCCCAGGCACCTCAGTAACAGCCTTTACAGGACACTGGCTGTGATGGTGTTGAAATAGGTCTCACAGATGAGCTCTCTGAACTACAGGAGGCCCAGCAGCTATTGAGGGTGTCTTCCTCAAGGGCTTCTCCAATGAAATCAGCAGTGTGTCACTTGCACACTGCAAAAGGCCATCTGTTCCACCCCAGGTGTCTGCACCCCAACCAGTGGAGGCAGGTATTACAGACCACTGTATGAGGACCAACAGATGTTGAGAAGAAGGTTGATTTTCAACTACAGCGATTTGTAGCCAGGTATCATTGTCTGGAGAAAGGTGAAGAGAAAAACCCTCTGCTAGGATTTGGCTACTCCTGAAATCCCCTCTTGATGTGAAATCCTATGATTCATAATCTCAGGCCAGGATCCACCAACCCTGAACTAGATCCTGTAAATGGCCTAGAAGTTCATGGCTCTGATTTACGCCTCTGGAGTAAGACACTAATACCTCAGCTGTCCTCAGTGAGAGTCTCAGCAGAACAGTAGAGGTCTCCCCTGTACGAGTAGTTGTGGTTTGACCCAATTCTACCCAGTATCTGATGAGGTGACAGCTTCCCTTAGAAGACCAGGTCAACTGCCTGGTGGGTATGTGCTGATCTGAGACTAGCCATTAGTGAACAGACCAGTTGAGGAGATCTGGGCTTCCACTGCTGCCCTGGGCAGTCCAAGGTTCTGTTCACTTTCTCTCCCACTGGAGGCTCTAGTTTATGGGCAAGATGCCTGGCTTTTCATCGGGAAAAGCCTGCCAGTGGCAGTGAGTACTCCTGCAGATGCTACATGAGCAACTTGCTCACCACATCCACATGTTTCTTTACTGAACTGGTGAAGAGGAAACACAGGCAAGCAAGGAATTACCTATTAAAACATGCTGGGATATGCCTTGCTTCAGCCTGATGGAAAAGTTAAAGTCCAGTAGGGCTTAGCTGACCTCTGCTGCACCCTGGAGTCATAGAATCATAGAATACCCATTTGGAAAGGATCTCAAGGATCATGTGGTCCAACCTTTCTAGACAAAGCATGACTTAGACTAGATGTCCCAGTAACATGTCCAGATGAATATTAAAAGTGTCCAGTATTGTGGAATCCATCACTTTCCTGGGGAGATTATTCCAGCGTCTGATTATTATCGGTGTGAAAAATTTTCCTCTTGTGTTCAGTTGGAATGTGCCCAGGAGAAACTTGTACCCCTCATCTTTTCCATGTGAAGCACCCATGTTCAGACATCAGGAAAGCCTTGCTCCACAGAGGGATCCATAAGTCTGGCTGATGCCACCATGACTCTGATGCAGGTGGAAACCCTGTCTGGGCAGAACACTTGTTTAGACTATTGGTCTGCAAAGAGGCAGGAGCACTTCACAGAAGTAAGTACCACCATGGGCACTGCCAGGATGGGGCAGGCACAGCACCACAGTCTGCCCTGGCCCCACTAAGGCTGTCTGCCCAGAGCACATCCCACACCAGACGAGTTATACATGGGAGCAGGCTGCAACCATGCTTTGTGCTTGTGCTTCTTCCCCGTGTTTACCCTGGCAGCTGAAGCAGGTAACTGTGGAAGTACTGCGAGGTGACCAGCACCTGAATTTGTTGACAGCTTTCAAGGAAACAATGCAACTGTGCAAACCTGAAACTGATTTTGTCCTTATGCCCTGGGGCACGTCCCCACTAATGCCAGCTGCAGTCCTTCCTGGACATGAGGGCAGCTTCTGCCCCAATCCAGCAAACACTTACTAGATGCTTAATATTACACAAAGAAGGAATGTTTGCAAAGCCAATGGGATAGCCAGTGGGATAGCCAACATTTATGCATCCAATCAATGTGCAATTTGGGTCTGAGCACTTTGTCATATTCTTGGCCTATGTTTAAAAGGGAAAAAAAAAAAAAAGATGAAACCCCACAAATCACATTCAAGCTCACAAACAGAATGATTTATTAAGAAGAAACACTGACAGGTTTTTGAATACTGAAAGGGTTGAAATAGCCTGAATAAAATAAAAATTGACACAAATTTTTACCACAATGCAAAAGGAACTTGAACTATTCTAATAAGAGTTTACTTTAATGTTCGTGCATGTCCTCACATCCTGCTTTTGGCAATAGCCAGAAAAGAACTACCGAAATACTGTGAGAAAAGCTGTTCTCATGTTATTTCTGGCCCTGCTGTAATGCATGAAATCAGGACATCTCATGAGAGAGACTGATATTCAAGATTTCAGCCTATTTTTCAGACAAAAAGGTCTGAATATATATCTCTAAATTTCTGGGTTTAGTCATGGCTAGATCTCAAAGCAACAAGAAAAGTATTCCTGAGGTCACAAGTCAAATAGTCACAATACAGAAGAAAATATAATACTTATATTCAAATAACTTGGAGGAAAAAAATCCCTGCAAAGCCAATATTCACTTAACATGCTGAGGTGCATGTCTCCTCATTCTCAGAATAACCCTTAATGCCAGTGAGGAGTCTCTGGAGCTTATACATAGGGTGGATGTGGGCTATGATTAAACCTGAAGCATTTGAAGACACCAGCGAGTGTCACAGGACTGTTACCGTGTATGTGTGTGGCTCTATCTGTCTAAAAATCATTTCTGATAAACACCTTCAGGATCCAAAGAAACGAGGGCTCTATGAACTATACGGATTCTGGTGCCCCTGCCAACTCCGAATAAATACACTGTGTGTGTAGCCAAGGTCTTGGAGAATTATTTCCTGAAAACTACTTACTTTAGAACCAGAAGGAATTAATGAAGATGTGCCAGCTATTTCCTTTGCTGGCTTGCATGCCTCAGCCTCACCAATAATAAATAGTAACGGTTTGTACATGAGTTATGCTGCTACACCTCATGTTTTGCACCTTGGAGAGAGAACCAATCCATTCTCTACACAAGCAAGAAAGCACAGAGTGTGAGTTTGTTGCCTCTCCTTGAGTATTGACATTTGAGGCTGGCAATAGCTATCAAAGCCAAACTGCATTTTGAGTCTTTGGCTCTAGCTTCTGCTAAAATAGCATTTGTGTATTTTAAAACTATTTACAGAGGTTTAACTTCAGATCCTTTTAAAAAGGAGATAATGCAGCTATCAGCACTGGTTAAACAGATTAATATGATCTGCCCAACTTTTTAGTCTGCTTGAATAAACATATTTATTATTATTGGAAAACTTTAAGAAAACTTCTAAATCATGAGAGATTTATAAATTATCAATTATGTAAGAGCTGGAGCAATGAGGAAGATGTTATGTAACTGCACGCAATAAGGAAGGAGATTTTCAAACTCAGGACGCAAACATTCATTGCAAGTCATCTTTAGAAATATCTTTCCATAACCTTATTCTATCCTCAGATTTTCTCAGGCTTCTTTTGAAGGAAACCAGCTCACTACGGGGTGACTCCTGAGCAGAGCCAGAGAGGTGGACACTGTGTGCCAGAGGGAGCTCTTCCCAAGCAGCTCTGGGTGCCGAACCTCCAGATTGACCCTTTTATAGAAACTGGCAGTAACTTTGGGGTTTTCCTTCAAGACACAAAATCCCCTCAATTATATCCATGCTGTCGAGGCAGCATGCTCCAACTCTGCCTGTCCTCTCCAGGACCCAACAGCTACTGGTGGAGCCTCTAGACATAATCGAAACCATTGAAACCCTGACTCAACCGCACAAGGTTTTATGCTGTGCAAGCAGCCAAGAGGCTGAGGATATTTCAGAGGGTTTTTTATGCAAAAACTGGAGGGCCATCAAACTGAAGCATGTTATGACTACTTCTCCCTGTTTAAAATCCTAAAAGTCAGCCTGAATCTTGTATCCTCTCTGTCTTGCCTCCGGAAAACGCCTCAGATTTGGGGTTGAAAGTGAATACACTCTGGGCTGACGTGTTGGGAGCTGCTACCCTGTTCAGAGCTTTGTCAGTACAAAGGAAAGAGGAAACGTTTCTGCTGGTATTATTAACATGTCAGTAGCACTGATAGATTCCAACTGAGATCAAGCCCTGTTGTATTAGCTGTGTGCCAAAAGCAGAGTGGGAAGCAGAGAAAGGGGAGGAAGCGTTATTATTCCCATGTTACAGCTGCAGAAGCGAGGCTCAGGGATTGTGAAATCCTCGAGGTCACACAAAACCGCATGTGGCTCGAGTGGGGAATGGAGCCAGCCCCCCACCATTGCCCCTTCCATCCCCTCACCCCACTCACATCTCCCCACCTTCCTGGGCTGGTTCATGTTTTCGGGTGTTTGGGAATGCTCCAGAGTTCGGGCTGGTGAAGTAATTCCCAGGGGACTGGCCCCTGGCAGATGCCAAATGCAGGGTCCCTGTGCATTACTGCACTGCCTTCACTCGCGCGTATGTGTGAGATGATAGTTATTTAAAGTCATGGGCTGACCTCTATGTCTGTAACACTGAAGAATATTTGTGGTAAAAATACCTGACTTTATGCTTTCCAGGGAAGCTAGATGGGAAAACAGGAATAAATAGTAGGGAATTCAATAACACAGAGTGCAGTGTTTATTTTTGCACAGGTGGCTGAAGAAAAATTTGAATTATAATATTATTATTGTTATCAGCTGTTCAACATTTATCCTTAACATTTCAAAGCAGTGATTTCTGCAAGGGGACCTACAATCATTAATGTTAAATCCAAACAAATCCACATTCATTCTCCAAATGCAGAGCAGACATCAGCCATGTGAGATAGTACATTAAATGGAACTGAATCGTTCCCTGGCCAGTAAAGGCACTGAAGATGTGAATTTCCTCAGAGAAGATTAAATAAAGATTTTAAAACTTGGTTTAAAAAAAACATGGTTATGAAAAGAACAAAATATATGTAACAGCAAAATTACTGATTTTTATTATATTGATACATTATACATAATTAAGAAAATCAGCCTCTTTTGGGACGTTTCAGCTCCTGTTTGTACAGAAGCAAAGGCTCATGTACATATTTAAGGCTTGAGTCTCTGGCTCTTTATTCCTTAGGGTTAAGTGAAAATGAGAAGCAGAGGAGGGATAGTGCAGACTGCAGCAGCCCACAGAGGTTGACTCCATGGAGGGCAGAGAACTGTAGAAGCCAGGTGGGCCATAAAAGCCATGAGTGGGGTCTCCTGTGGGGTGCACACACATCCCACCAAGGTCCTAAGAGAATGAAATGGAGAATGATAAACACATGTGAATGAAGCTTAATGAGGAAGATGCCTGATGTTAAGCTACCAACCCTGCCCCAGACAGAACTGCAGAGCTTCTCCTGCTATTTACTTTCCCCCCTAATTAACACTTAATTACACACCGTTGTCATCTGGCCCCTCTCTGGAGCCTTTTTGTCCTCTTGGCAGGTCACAGAGTCCCGACAGAGCTCAAGTTAAAGAACACTGGGAAAACATAGCTCCTGCAAGCACCATGGCCACTGCATGCAGCAGCTGAAGCACAGCAGTGGCTCTATGGAAGGTGCTTTATTTTACATGGCCCAGGGGATGGAAATCTAAAATATGCAAAGAAAAATGGAGGTGAAGCAAAGCAGAGAGAAAAAATAAAGCTCCTGAGAACCAGTCAGAAGCTTGTTTTTCTGAACCTTTAGGGCGGTGGGGAGAGGGTTCACATGGCATTAGAAAGAACTGAGATCTAGTCCTTGGCTGGAGTTATGTTTTTGTTTATTAATTCCTAGGACAAAACACGTCAAGAAGATGCAGAGCAGAACCAGGTCCTCCACCCTCCCAGATGAAGCAACATCTATGGGCTGAGATATTTTTTAGGCCTGTGGCTTGTCTGGCGGTTTCGCTGCCACTAACCCCCGTGCTTTATATCCAGTTTGAGGGTGTCACCAGGCAGACCACTCCACAGGGCCCCCTGCTTCTTAGCGGAAACAGGGGGCAGCACTGCCTGCTGATGCTCCCGAAGAGGCACCTGCTCCATGGCACAGTTCTTGTTTTCGGCTTTCTCATCAGGAGAAGTATGGTCCACCTGAAAGCAGTGAATGGATCAGATAGCAGCCTGCGGACAGCAGACCAGCTCCCTTAATGTACACTCTTCTCAGATTCCAATGTTTAAGAAATACACGAGTACTGTCTTACACTGGAGCTAGAGTCTGTAATATTGTCTCAGTCTAGTCTTGCTAGACCTGGAACTGAAACCAGGGTTTGGTTAATGGTCACGTCTGCCAGGCTGCAGGATGTCCTCTTGACAACCTTCCCGTTTAACCTTACTGTTGTCTCCTTGCTTCCCACAGTCCCTGCAGTTTGACAGTATTTATTGCCTGCTGAGCGCCACCAGCAAAGCTGCCTTAGGGACGGTCACATGTGATATTGGTGTGTTTGCTCCTTGCACACAGTCCCATTTCAGCACACCCTCCAAAACAAGTATCCATAAAGAAGAGAAATGAGGACACATTTCACCTTTCAGGTGTTCCTTTACTGCTGTTGAGAAACCTTCCAAAGCTCATTTCCATAGCACTTTGTATGCAAAAAGGCCTGTAATTATGTGGCAACCATCTCTCCTTTCTAGCAGACCAACATAATTATCTCCCCTCTCAGATGTCATATGCCCCAGTATGACCACACGACTGCTCCTAAGGGTGGAGGACTGAGCCCTCCTTACTATAAGATGGGCAATTCTAGGCAATGGGTCCTGTGAAGTGTTCAAGTGGGGCAACTCTTGCTTTCTTAGGATTATGTTTAACACCATGTTACAAGATTTAACTTCACTCCTATTTCATTTCACCCCAGTGCTTTGGGGGCTTGAGTGCTTTGAGCAGGAAGAGCCCTTGCTAAGGCTGCAGCTGTACTGGCTCTGGCTGCCCACAGAAGCAGGACAAACCCCTTTAGGCAGCATTTCAGCAAATTCGGTTAAGCAGGTTCACCTTTGTCAGGACTTTGCTCAGTGCAGACCAGGCTGCTGCCATGGATGGCAACAGGGCTCTGCAGCTGCTCTCCCTTGCGAGTGTGGCTATTTCGCAGTGCAGATAACACCTCGTTTTGCGTAATCCTAAACAATTTCTCACCTACCTGACTTCTCAGCCCCTTCAAGGTACACGCTGTAGCTATTCAGCCACCCAGCATGCCACAGCGCGAAGTGTACCAGGGACGTGAGGAAATTCTTTGAATTTCAAACATATATGTTTACTGTGGAGGAATCTGCAGCTGGAGGGGGGAGCTGTGAGAATGGAAATGTTTGCTGAAAGTGTTTAAAAAATAGCCAGAGCATGAAGCAAGGGACAAAAGCAAAGTTTTGCTGTGACTGCAAACCAGGAACAAGGACTGCATTTAGACGGGACTCTACCAAACTGGATTTGGATTGCCCTTTGCTCCTGGATGGGGAAGCAAGAGCAGGGAGAGAAGCACTCCAGCCTGCCCCATCGGTGCCAGCCAGGCCCTGAGGGGCAGCTGCCCACTGTCAGCATCTGGGCTGGAGCTGCAGCAGCCCCACTGGCTGACACATGGCTGTCACTGGGGAGCTCCATCACTTGCAGCCTCAAGAGGAAACTCTCAGCCTGACAACAACGTTAATATTTTCCTGGCTCCTCCAGTGAGTGAAACAGATTAGGCCCATGAGCACCACTTTTAGGCTCTTTCTGCACGATATCCCTTGGAAAGGTGTCTTTCTGACACTTTCTGGCATGCCAGCCTGGCCTACCAGCTGCCTGAGGCTGGACACACAGGCATGGCCTGGGAGAGGGGTATTGCAGAGACTGGCAAGAAGCTTCTTGCAGCTACAGCTCAGCAGGTGCCCAAAGCCCCCTTGCACCCCAGTCACCTGGCCCACTGAGGGATTCATGGGAGCCCCTGGTGTTCCCATCACTTGGTGCTGCACCATCCTCACGGGAGCCGGCTGTGGGCCATGGTATGCTGCCAGCAGCTATTGACTTATTTTTCCGTGCATGGCTGGGTAAGTAACCTTAATTAAAAACATGAAGCCCACAGTTTGTATCACATTTGCGATGTTAAACAAGCTCTGGAAATAGAAACCCTGTTTTCATTTAAGCTTTTCAACTGTGATCTAAGTAATAAAATATGGAGGGGGCGGGCGCGTGTGAGATTTACATGTGATGATTTGGGAGATCTCGCTGCTTTAGAGGCTTGTAAGGCGCCGCAGTGCCAACTGCTCCTGCCGCTGCCTCACCGCGCTTGGCAGCGCCTGCCCCACGCAGACACTTGTTTTTTTCCAGAGCTGCTTTCCAAATGCTGATTTCGGCTCTTGTTGCTGTGATTTATTCTGGGTGAGGGTGTGGGATCTGCCAGGCCCTCAGCAACCTGCTGCCCTGGCTGCCCATACCCTGCCTGGCACTGGGCAGGCAGGCAGGCAACATGCACTTCCACTGCTCCTGGGGACCGCAGATGACCTTGAGGACAGCCAGGCACCCTGCAAGCACAGGCACTGATTCCACAAACCCATGGCCAAGCGACACCATGGTCAGAAGGCACAGGAGAGGGTTACCTTTACCTTCCTGTTTCCTTCTGGGCCATCACATTCCCTATGGACATCCATCCCACCATGACAGGTAGGCAGGAGGGGATGCTCTTCCAAGGGCATCTACTCTGCACCCTGCCAGTGCATGGTCTGACCCTGCTCCGGTGGCTGACTCAGCCTGCAGGGTCCCCAGAGATCCCATCTGTGCCTCCCACTGGGAGTCACAAGCCAGAGCCTGTGCCTGCCCTGCCAGAGGGTCTCACTCCTGCTGTGCCAGAAGGGCTGATAGCAGGGAATGGGAACACAACAGGGCAAATACTTGTCTGAAGGCTGCAAATGCTTGAGATCACCTTCATATTTAGTTGGAGCGAGCGGGAGCCCTGAGGAGCTTGTTTTTGATCAAGACTTCCTCAGTCTTTATTTGCTGTAATAACAGTAACAGTATTTCCAAGGTCATAAACAGCAGTTGGGCATGGAAATGGCTGGGTATTTTGCAGGAAGCTCCTAATATGTCTGCACGTTAGCACAGAGGCATTCATCCCATGGTGTCCCACTTCCCCTCAAGCTATTACTGAATTCTCTGGCCAGGGAGAGGAGAGGAGCCTTGAACAGGGTTTTGCCCAAAAGCCTGTGAAAGCATGGGATGCACAGGCTGTGCAGAAACCATCTCTATTTACACTCATTTCTTTCCTTTGTTTTTTCGGCCAGGGACTAGTGACAAGTTGCTTGTGGGTTTCTTTTTCCCATTCTGGGGAGACAGAAATTTGTCCCTTAATGATGGGACATCCTCAGCACATTGCCCTTCCCCAGCCTCCCTCTGGGTTCTCTTCTGGAACCAGAGAAGTGACAACCGGGTCAGTAAAGGCCGACTCCAGAGTACCCGTCTTCCTGGGACCCTGTTTCCCAGCGCCTGTGGCTGTGTGATGTCTCAGAGAGCGGCAGAGGGGTAGGTCACAGAAAGCACCCCCAGGGCGGGGCAGAAACCGAGCGGCAGAGCCCGGGAGGGGGCAGGCGGCTGCGGGCGGAGGTTCCCAGGGCAGGAGCTGTAACAGGTGCCTGCCAGCGCCGCGGCTCCGGGACTGGGAGGACGGCAGCCTCCAGCCCGCCTGTCTCCCCCCTCCAGCGCCGAGGGCCGCGCAGAACCGCGTACCCCTCCTCGGTAGCCTCTCTGGTGTGGAAGCACGGGAGGAAATGAGGTCAAGGTGATGGAGAGAGGAAGAGATAAAGCCGGTAGCGGCTGTGCAGACTCAAGTCCTTTGGGATCAAGCGGTCCCGCACCCTGGGGACCAGGACGGGGACAGGGATCCCACGGGGAAGTGAGGTGCCGTGGGGAGCTGCTCGCAGGGGAGCCAGCGCCGCGCACGTCCCTCCGGCCCGCGGGCTCAGACGGCTGCTCCCCGCTCACCCGCGGCGGTCAAATAACGTCTGAATTACATCCTTGTAAATATTGACTGTGGCCATCTTCTTGGTTTCTGCGCACAGTAACCGAAGTGTCAAGCCCGGCGGAGCCAGTACCGGGCTCCTGCGCCTCAGGGCAGCAAGGGGCCATGGGACCCGGGGGCCCGAGGCACATCCACGGGATCGGGCCGGGGGCGCACGCAGAGCTGTCCGGCGACAGAGCATCGCGTCTCCGCGGGAGCGCGCTGATCGTGCCGAGGATGCTGAAGGGAATGGGCTGTTTCCCGGCTTGGATAGCGGTCTAATTTATAACCTTGTAAGGGGGGAATACACACACACACACAAGAGAAGACGGAAGAGGGTGGGGGGAGATGTTTTCTGGTTCACCTTAATTAAACGCCAGCGTTAATGAGCGGCGCAGGGCTGCGGCTGCCCACACTGCCGTTGCCGAGCCGGGAGTGCCCCGCGCCTCTGACGGGTCTCTCCCGCTGACAGCGTGACCCCAGCCGGTGTCCTCAGCCAGCTTTCCCGGGGGACTCCCCGTGCACACAGGGGACTGTCCAGCCGCACACTGCCGTCCACTCGGCTCCCCTCGCTGCGCTCTTGCCTCCCCTCCACGCACCGCCCCCCGACTCCGAACTGCCCGGGCGGGGGCCGTGCCCTCTCTAGGCTCTGGGGTACCCTCATCGTCCGTGACACCCTCCCCGGGGGATGGGGAGCGGCGACCCCGGCAGCGTGAGTGGCTGGGCGGCTTTGCGCATTTGGTGGTCGTTAAAAACAATTTGTTTCCCTCCCCCCTTGGGGAGGGGGAAGGGGAAAACCATTCCGGGGGAGGGGAGGGAAGGGAAAGGGGGGGAGAAAGGAAAGAGAGAGAGAGCAGGGGAGAGAGAAACACCAAACCCAACGGAAAGCCCGCGCTCCGAACTATTGCGACACGGAGCGAGGAGCGCGGCGGAGGCTGGCGGTGAGGTGCGAGCGAGAGCGGAGCGGGCTGGGATGCGGACCGGGGCTGGGAAGGAGGGGGGGGGACGGGACGTGGGAGCCGGCCGGGCCGTGGGAGGGGCGGGCTGTCCCCCCCCCCTTGGGTGGGCAGGCGGCGCCCGGTGCCTCCGCGCTGCCCCCCCGCCGGTCTCCCCGGGCGGGTCTCGGCGGTTCGGCGCGGCTGCCCGGTGACCGCTGCCGCCTCCCCGCAGCGCAGAGAGAGCTCCCGCACCTCGGAGCCGGCGGCCAGCCCGACGGCGGCCCCCAGGCCCCCACCATGAACACCATCGTCTTCAGCAAGCTCAGCGGCCAGGTGCTGTTCGAGGAGGACACCAAGGAGCGGGAGCGGAGCGCCCGGCCCTACGTGGGGGTGGTGGAGGGGCCGCACCACGCCGAGGTGCTGCTCCCCGACAGCCCGTCCATCAAGGAGAGCCTCAGCCTGCGGAACCGGCGGACGGGGTATGACAAGCGCTCGCCTGCGCGCCGTGCACCGGCTCCGCGGGGCGGCCCTGCGTGCCGCTGCCGGAGCTCACGGCCGCCCCGGAGCCGGTTTGTGTTGCGAGATGGGTTTCTAAATAGGTTCTCCTCACGTCCCCGGGTCCATTCTCCCTGGGACTCTCATTTCACAGCTCTATGGTAGGAAATTCCGGCATAGGTGATGCAGAGGCGTCCGATTGGGCTGGAATGTGCCAGACAGAGCGCTCCTGTCCTGCGGTGTTTGACCTTCCCCTCTCTGCCTCTACATAAAAACAAACCAGGGAAACCAGGGCTTGTCCGGTATGATCGGGCGCTTTATGTAATTAAATCCCCCACAATACGGGCGCAAGGCAGAACGCTGAGACCCGGTGGCCGGGAAGGCCGCGGTGCCGACCTCGCCGGCGGGGCCAGGGCAGCCAGTTCGCGGTCGGGGCCGAGACGGACGGGCGCTGCGCGGCTCCCGGCAGTTTCTCTGCCGTCCCGCGGGTTTGCAGCGCGCTGAACGAACGGACGGGAGTTGTCGGTGCTTTCCCTGAGGTGGGATTTAAGACGGATTAGCGCGATGCCAGTCAAGGGCTGGGCAGGGTGATGTTGGGATCGGTTTTGCTAAAAAGGCAGCTGAGGTTGAGCCGCCTGCTGCTCATTTTTTGTGTGCTGGAACAGGTGAAATGGGTGGTGAGCAGAGAAGACGTGTTAGTTCCGGTGCTTTGTCAGCCCTAACTCTAACGGTTAAACTGGCGAGCGCGGACCGGACATTTCGGGTCAGCTTTATAACCTAAGGAGGATAGTCAGGAGTCAGAAATCCCGAGGAGCTGCTTTCACTGCCGGATTTCCACCTTAATGATTGCATCAGCTCCTACTTTTAACGGCGGTGCTCGCTGGTAGAACGAGCAGGTTATGTTGCATCGAAATGTTATTAGCAGCCGGTAGCGGCTAAGCTGGGTTGCCAAGGGAGCCCTGGTCGAGGCAGCGACGGCGGCTGGGCTCGTTACGGCACGGCACGGCATAGCTCGGCTGGGCTCGGTGCAGCACCGCCCGGCATGACCCGGCACAGCTCGGCTCTGCTGGGCTTGGTTCAGCCCGGCACGGCGTCGTGGCGCCCCCTGCCGCAGCCGCCGGTAGCTGCCGTCTCCCGGAGCCTCCGCGCTGGTCCGCGCAGCGCTGTCCGCCGCGCGCTGCCGGCTGCAGGTCTGCTCTGGGTTTTCCCGCTTATTTCCCGGGTTTGTTCCCTGGCTTTTATTTTCAAGCTGCCTTTTTAATTATTATTATTTTTAACAAAAGGAAACCTTTTTCTTTTTAAAATTTTATTTATTTTTAACGGTACCCGAGTTTCGTTCCGCCCAGTTTAACATTTTCCCCCTTCAGGTTTTGGCCTTTGCGGGCCGCCTCGCCTCGCTGCCGGTAGCGCTGTGAACGGCACGCCGGCTGCTCCGGAGCGCTCCTTGCCGCCGGCTGCAGGCAGGGGAACAGCCCAGGAGGTGCTCGATGCCGAGAGCAAACACATTCAGGCGGGGGTCCGGCTTGGTTGGCTCCGGGGCAGCCCGCACCGCAGCCCTGTTCTCTGGGGGGTACGGGACCGGGGCCGTGCGGGGCGGGCCCTACCCTCCCTGAAAGCACCTTTGTAAACACGCCGCCCCTGTCCCGCCGGGCATCGTAAGCACCGGGACACTCAAACCCCGCACCGGCGGAGGACCTCTTCGAAGTCCCCTTAGCGGAGCCGTCCGAGCCCACAGCATCATCGCGGCCAGCGCCGGCCCAATCACTCCCATCTGGGTCCGCTCTCCCAGACCCTCACGGGGCGTCCGGGGGAGCCGCTGCCATCGCCGCCTCCTGAGCGAGGGATGCGGCGTTGGAAGACCCCGAACACTCCGTGACAACCGGGCTCTGCTGGCCCGGACAGGGTGCACCCCGGGGCGGGGATGGGTGAGGGCAGGGCGCGCCCCGGGGCTGCGGCACCCTCCGAGTAGGGTCCCCGTCCGAGGAGGGCGGGCCGGGCAGGTGCCCACTGCCCCGGCCCTCAGCGCTCCTTCTCCGCGGCAGGGCGCGGCAGAGCGGCGGGAAAGTGCGGCACAAGCGGCAGGCGCTGCAGGACATGGCGCGGCCGCTCAAGCAGTGGCTCTACAAACACCGCGACAATCCCTACCCCACAAAGACCGAGAAGATCCTGCTAGCACTCGGCTCCCAGATGACCCTGGTGCAGGTAAGGGAACCCCCTGTCCCCACCTCCAGGGACTGCTCCGGGGCACGTCGTGGATGGGAGGGACAGGGACAAGGGACAGCAGCATCTCAAGCTCCTCTGTGACCTGAGCAAGAGGCAGCAGTGGGTATCAGGGGAGACACCAGTGTGACCAGCAAGATCCTTTGCGCATCTGTCCCTCTGCCCTCCCCAAGGCTTCCGTGGCAGCAGGACTGTATCCGCCAAATAGGAATCCCCACACTCTCTGAGGAGGTGCTAAAGATAGTCGGCAAAAGGTGTGTGCTTTCCCTCCTAGGAAAAGGTCTTCGTCCTTTAATCTCATTCATAAATGCAGTGCAAATATGTTTGCAGTCTTTAAAAATCTTCAGGTAAAGAAAAGAGTAATGGGAGATTTCAGGACAGAATAGGAATTGCTGAGGAAACTGTTGGGAGCTACTCCTTTCCCTTTTGAAAACGAGCAAGAATAGGAACAGTTATGTTGTTCTGAGAATAATCGTCACCTGTTGCACAGCTGTTAGTATTCCCATGCAAATTGTGTGCAGCGGCGCAGCGTGTGCTTCACAGTCTTACAGGAATTATCATCACAGCGTAATTAGATGTGGGGAGTAATTGTTTTGCTCTCAGGTACAGCTCCACTGGAATGACTGGCAGTTGGGTTGCAGCAAGAGGCATAAAACTGGCTGCAAATGTTCATAAATCTCACTTCTTTGTTCTCGTTGCCATCTGGCTCTCTGCTGAAGTAGGTGGTTAAATGCTCTCAGTTGCTGAGTGATGCTATCTCAGGTCTGGATGCTGCAAAGATTTATGCATTGTGAGTAATCTAATTTCCTTGCTGCAGGCTACTGCTAGGTGCATAAAATGAAACACATGTGTTTGCAGGATTAGGTCCTCAGCACTCTGCCTAACACATTATGTGTCACTTTGCAAAGGACATGGAGAGAACGAATAAAATACTAGAAAAAGAAAGTGGTAGTTCAGCATTATTAGTTTGTGTGCTCCTTCAAAAAAGTGTGTGCTATGCACTTTCATCCTAGTAACAGCAAAATAGGAAACTTCTACACGTTAGTACTTCACTGTGAGACTGTTGCACTAGAAAAAACACTATAGCTTTGACAAAAATAATATTAATGTCTCAGAAAATGCCAGTTATAACTGGAAGATACAGTTAAAACAACTTCTCTTGCTTTCAAAAAATACACATGAAAGGTTTGCTCAGACTTTTAAAATATGATTACATAAACACTATCCATTCAATGCCACATTCAATAGGAGTACTTTATTGGACTATGGCTTTTAGAACATTCTTGTATTTTTCATGATTTAAAACATACATCCAGAATACATGTTGGGAGACTTTCACACTAATGATATTTGGGGACTTGTGACGGCTTTGGTAAATCGTGACAGGAATGTGAGATATGCTATGTTAGCCTCTATAAAAGCATCAAGTGAGCCATAGCCACTGCTCCAGAGAGTTTTATGATCTGTGTAAGGTGTAGAATAAAATTAAAAGGAATCACAGAGGGCTACATTTATGTGCGTTAGAGCCCCCTGACTCTAGTGGATTTACGCTGAAGCTGACTTGAGTAGCCTTATTTCTACAAACTTTAATATCTGACAGAGCTGTGCAAACCAGCACATCTATCTTCAGTTACAGAGGCACACCATCTAAAAGAAACCACAGATGTTTCTTCTATCATTTGGGTGCAATGCGCTTTTAATACAGAAATACAATAGCATATGTACAAGAGGTAAATACATATGTCTGGCACCAGCAATAATTCCTGAGCCTGGAAGAACAAAACAACACACACCCCACATCTACTTTTCAGATGACCAGAAAGAACAAGACTGTAATCCAGATCAAAATTCTTGTTTTCTGAGAGTGAGAGAGCAAGCGCCAGGCTGTGATCTCAGTCACACTGGGCACATCTGAAATAGCTTCCCTGAAGGCTGAGCTGTTTCAGCAGAGTGGTATTACCGAAAGCAGGCTTGGGTCTGGGCTTCGGTATCTGTTGGAAAGATTTGCTTCTGCCCCAGGAGGGCCGCTTTGCAAAAGCATCATCCATGGTCTCCTGTGATTGCTTTTCTAATCTAGCAACACCAGACATCACTGGCAAACCAGGAGCTGGTGTATGATGTTTTCTCCGCGTTTCATGCCTTCACGTTCGCTGACGTGTCTCCTGTTTCCTACTCTTCTTCCATTGTTGAGTGCTGTCCTGTGGCGTTTGCTCTTGGTTGGAAATGCATGCTTGTCCCCACATCTTTCAAATCCTGCGGAGGCTGTTGTCTGCTGACAGCTGTTACCTCTTCCCAGCATCCCTCGTGTGCTAACGCCTTGTCATTGGAAGCCCTAGGAAAGGCAGAAGATACTGTTGAAAATTCCTTTTGAGTTTCTGCCAAAGTGCCATTTAGAGAATGAATAGTTGGGGTTTTTTTTGGTTTTCACCTGACTGCTGACCTTAGAAAAAGTCTTCAGCAGCTGCCTGGAAGATAATGTTGGTCATGAGAAGCATTGATGATATAGTTGTACCTCTTCTCCACATGCTTTTCTTTCATTTAATGAACCTTATTCCAGTATGTACCATCTATCCAAAGGAGCTTTTGCAGGACTGTAGCACAGATAAACCCAATCCTTCTGTGAGACAAAGAGTTCAACATCCAGCCCTGTTTTCCTCTGTTACCATTAGGACAGTGTCTGCATGAAAGTAAGCTTACTTTCGTTAGCTTTGTTATCACCCAGTTTATTCCACCTCACAAATACTTTGGCTTATCGTCCTGTTCCTGGGAGCAGGGGGGCTGTTCCTGTTGCATGTCCATCTGCACTGCAGAAGGAAATTCAAACTCTTCCAAGGAGGTAGGATTTCACAGGCATCATAAATCATCTTGTTTCTTAATAATATGTAGCAGCGAAACCTGGGGCAAATTCTGGGCTTATTCCTTAGCAGGCCAATGATATCTTCAGGAGTCCTCAAAGCAAATGTTATTGCAGCTTTTAGTCTAACAGTCCAAAGTTTTCTACTTTCCCAACTGCCAAAGCAGGAAACCAAAACAGCAATATAGTTTGAAAAGGCATTTTATGTTTTACTGCAATTAGATTCCAATTCAGAATCCAATAATTTGTCCTATTAGTACGCTATTAATATGCTACATTTTCATTTGTATTACTACCACAGTGCTTGATTTATTTTATTTAAATTTTGGTTCATATGTTCTAGTAAAATAAAAAAGAAAAATGGCTGTATATTCCTTCCAGGAAGAAATATGAATGGCTGTATTGTTGAAGAGAAGCTTTTTGCAATACTAGGATTGATATATTGGTCATGAGCTGCTATGGATTTAATAGTATTCAGATTCATAAAGGTATATCTGGATTACAAGAGGAGGAAAATCGCTAGATTTCTGTTCCCTTTCTGAAACTTTGGCCACTCTTAAGCAGTGAAGCAGAACAAATTACAATAAAACTAAAAAGTCTCTTCAGAAGTAAAACCAGAGGGCCAATATTTCATTATGCCAATATAAGTACCTGATGCTCTTCGGAAATGACTGAGTTGCTATAAAATATGAATGTTGGAAATCACATCCATTATCGTTCTCCTTGGGTTTTGTCTGTTTACTTTTTGAAGAACTACACGATCGTTACTTTACAAGAATAGTGAGTTTCATCATGCCTTTTTTTTCAAGATACTTAGTTCTTTGTGAGGTTTCTGAGAAAAGGATTTTCTCATTGGTTTTTATGTAAGTCATTGTTTTGGTTTTCTTTTATTATTCTCAGAGTTCATGGTAGTGTAAGTTGGGACCATGGTAAAGGATGGATGGCTTTTGGCAGCTTTATTTTTTTTCTTCTTGTAATGCTTAAGTAAGTGTGGTGCAAACAGGCGCTTGTAGTGAGTGGCACTTACAGCAGTAGGCAGACAGCTTTTGGAAGACCACATGATGCACAAGGTAGCATTTGGGCTGCTTGAACTTAGTGACAAACTGGCCTTGGCTTTAAAGGAGCCAAGAGCAGCCTGTAATAAGTGTTTCTGGAGTGAGTTTGCTGCTTTGTGCTCTAGCAGAAAGCTTCCCTTGTAAATGTTGACTTCAGATGCTTTCAGAATCATAGAATCATAGAATTGTTTAGGTTGGAAAAGGCCTTAAAGATCATAAAGTCCAAATGTTAACCTAGCCAAGTTCATCACTAAACTACGTCCCTAAGTATCACATCTACCATCTTTTAAGTACCTCCAGGGATAGTGACTCCACCACTTCACTGAGCAGCCTGTTCCAATGCTTCACAACCCTTTCGGTCAAGAAATTTTTCCTAATATCCAGTCTAAACCTCCCCTGGCACAACTTGAGGCCATTTCCTCTTGTCCTATCACTTGTTACTTGAGAGAAGAGACCAACACCCGCCTCACTACAACCTCCTTTCAGGTAGCTGTAGAGGGTGATAAGGTCTCCTTGAGCCTCTTTTTCTCCAGGCTAAATGACCCCAGTTCCCTCAGCTGCTCTTCATAAGACTGCTCTCTCGCCACTTTGTCAGCTTCATTGCTCTTCTTCGGACACACTCCAACACCTCAATGTCTCTCTTGTAGTGAGGTGCCCAGAACTAAACACAGTATTCGAAGTGCAGCCTCACCTGTGCTGAATATAGGTTAACAATCTCTTTCTGATCCTAGCCCTTCTGGCTATGCTATTTCTGATACAGGCCAGGATGCTCTTGGCCTTCTTGGCCACCTGAGCACAAGCTGGCTCATATTCAGCCGGCTGTTGGCCAGCACCGCCAGGTCCTTTTCCTCTGAACAGTTTTACAGCCACTTTTCCATAAGCAGGTTGGTGTTGCACAGGATTGTTGTGACCCAAGGGCAGGACACAGCACTTATTAAACCTTGCACCATTGGCCTCGACCCATCAATCCAGCCCGTCCAGATCCCTCTACAGAGTCTTCCTATACTCCAGCAGATCAACAGTCCCATCTAACTTGGTAGGACAACATCTGCAAACTTACTGAGGGTGCACTCAATCTCCTCATCCAGATAATTTATAACGGTATTAAGCAGAACTTGCCCCAATACCGAGCTGAGCCATGGGGAACCATTTGTGACCAGCTGCCAACTGGATTTAACTCCAGTCACCACCAGTCTTTGCGCCTGGCTGTCCAGCCATCTAGTATACCCAGAGAAGAGTACTCCTGTCCGAGAGATGAGCAGCCAGTTTTCCGAGGAGGATGCTGTAGGAAATGGTGTCAAAAGCTTCCCTGAAGCTTTTGGTAGGTAGACAGCATGGAAGCAGATCATGTTAGTCAAGCAGGGCCTGCCTTTCATAAATCCATGCTGACTGGGCCTGAGCACCTGTACGTGCTGTGTAATGGCACTGAAGATGATCTGTTCCATAAAGAGCACGAGGACAGGGTGCAATATATTTGTCTCATTAGGAGATAATGATCAAATACTACTATTTCCTCCTCTCATAGCAGAAGACTTAAAAATATGATTCATCTTTTCATATTGATATGCAGAAAGCAAAGCATTGGCATGGGAAGAATGAGCCCAAAATAAACCAAGAGTACCATACAAAAATCACTCCTGCTAAATTTAATTGCTTTTATGTATGAGTCACACTAATACTACCCATCTTTCTTTTCTGTACATGGCACTTCACTGATGAAATATTTCAGTATGTAATGAAATGGAGCATAATGAAATTTTTCTCATGAGAGGTTGGAAAGCTGTCAGCTTTGTAAGAAGCTGCAGTAACTGCTGTAACATTCAGTGAGACTGTGGATTGATCCATCTCTATCATTACATACTTGATTTCAAAGTTACACTAAATCATGCAGCAGTCAGGTGACTGCTGCTTCAGCTGAACAATCTGGAGTGAGTTTGTTAACAGCTTCAGAATGTGGATGAATTCCAGTCCACCCTTTCTCATTTATTATAATGATTGCTGTGTCAGTGTGGTGAATATAAACAAGTAGCCTTGGAAGAGAATGAAAATTACTTGCTCTTCTCTGTGAGCTACACTTTTGGTCTTCTAACCTGTTGCAGTAAACTACATGGTGTGTAAACTTAGGTGTTTGGCATCTGAACACTGATACAAGGCTCACTGTTATTTTGGGTGAAACCCTGTTTCATGCAAACATTAAGTAAAACCACAGTGACAGGGTAAAGGTACTAATTTCTGGGTGAGAGTTTAAACTGAGATTTTGTTTTCCCTTTAAGCAGATAGTGTTTATTTTTCTTATAATCACCCTAGAAGAGATTATCGATACAACATAATCAGCCAAATACTTCTGTGCAGTTTATACAACCTGAGCTACAATAGACAGATGACAAAACTAAGGCCAAAATCCAACACTGAGGTCTACAGTTTGGCTTTCTGATAGGTGGGGTAGCATGTATTGATAAGTTATGTGTTAACTTGCTTTTTAGGTTAGCATAAATTAAATGGTATGATCATTCCCAGGTCAGAATATGACCGCAGTGGTCTCCAGCTTCCTCTATGTGAACTTTCACAACACAAAGATGTGAGTGGGACTATAGACTCCCTACATTCTTTACATTCTCCTTTGCAAGTAATGCTACTCTACCTCTGTCTTGCAGAGGTCATGTCAAAATACACTTATTCCTGCAAGGAGTAAATAGCATTTTAAGACCTGATTTATCATTAAACAAATATTGTTAGAGTGTAGGTAGCTTGCCTCTGCTATCTCTTGTAGTAAGGTTATGCTAAGGTCACCCTGTCAGTATCAAGTATTTCCTATTTTATATATTTTTAAGTTACAGTAGAACCAGGGCCAACATTTTCTTAGGTATGCTTTCATGCTAAGTTGCTGCAAGTACACGCATCCCACTTGGTGGTTTAATTAGCACTGCTGGCTCAGATGACTGTACTTGCTCTTTTGCTGCTATGGTGCCCGAAGCACTGTGAAATCTTGTGTCTGAGCCTTTGTGGTGACCCTGTATGCTAGAAGGATACCAACATGCATCCCTTTTGTAATGTCGAACTCTAAAAAACACTGCAGCTGAGAAGGAATACAAGCCAGTTTCTTGTTTAGTAGTCCCCTCATGAAGAATATGCATCCTCAGTGGTTTTTAGGGTTTCCACAACAGAATTCACAAAAACTGCTGCTCTGTAGAGCAAATGGTTGATTTCTGCAGTGACTCCAAGTACATTGGCACATTGTATTCTGTGTAAGACTTTCCTGATACCCACTCTCTGTCATACTTGGAGTACTTATAAAACATGAAGGAGAATTTGGGCTTTTATGTAATCAAATTTAGAATGTTTTTTTTCTCTTCAACAGCTTTATTATAGCCTACATAAATGTCAAAGGCAGATTACCAGACATTACCTATTAATTTGAACTTAGGATATTAGCAGTATATCAAAGGTTCATATTAAAAGTTCAGGGCAGTATCTTTAAAACAAAAAAGAAAGATTAGTATAAAAGGAGGATTTGGGAACACCTTAATTAAAACTTTGTTCATAATGAGGGTTTGCTAACACTTGTGAAGGGTGGGAAGCCTGAAACTGCCTTTCTGTCTGGGGCTCCTGCTCTGCTCTGGAACATGGACTTTTGTTCATGTTTCCCTTGTTTGCTGTTTTCTTACATAAACCTCATGAAAACTCTATGGGTTAAATTTGTTTACTTGCATCATTTTCAAAGGAAACTAATACATTGTTTTGTGTGTAGGTATCCAACTGGTTTGCCAATGCAAGACGTCGTCTGAAGAATACTGTCAGGCAACCAGATCTTAGCTGGGCTTTACGAATAAAACTGTACAATAAGTATGTTCAAGGAAATGCTGAACGACTCAGCGTGAGCAGCGATGACTCATGCTCTGAAGGTTTGTTGACACTCTTCTTATCAGTTTTAGACCGATTAAAATGTACTTAGAAAGTATCAGGTACCTTACATTAGCTCTGATTCCTCACAAAACATGCTCTGTGCTGTATTTGGGTCCCAGATACTCCGCAGCCTTTTAAAGTGGGACTGTGTAGGTTAATCAGGGGCACAGTCTGGTTGTGTATTATAGCATTGTTACTAGAAAAATAGTCGTTAGTTCATTAGATTCTACAAGCCTATTCCTTTAATCTGCATTAAAGGAAAAAATTGGTTACTCTTGTTGGTTTAAGGAAACGAGAAATCTCTTGACTGTTACTTTCCTTGATGTAAGGGCTATAGCAATATCACATCACTAACAAGATAATCTGATTAACAAGAGAATCTGATTAACTTCAGTGAGGCTTATTGTATGGTAGATTGAATATTACTATTATTTATTTTATGTATTTTGCCATCAGTTTATATCCTTTATATCCTGAAATTCTCTCTTTCATATAAGTGAACAGATGCAGGATTTTTTTAAGTAACACCCTGTGTTTTTTAATAGAACATTTCTATTAATTACATCTGTGGGTACATTTTTAGTTGGATGTGACATGGAGGTACATTGACAGGAACAAATGCTATAGAAAATTGTCAGAAATCTGTATGTGAATTTTTAGAAGAGTATGTTTCAATTACCTTCGTTTCAGTTTGTATAATACTGTAGTATTCAGGAGAACCAATTTTCAAGTTAGAACTCAGCTTATTCACACAGATTTTTAAATGCTTATCAGTGATTTAGGTCACTTCTCAGTTTTTCTTCCACCTGCCTTGTATTACTCATGAACAAATTAGACAGAGGCTGGTTTCTAAGTTAATTAATTTGGAATAGCTGGAACATCTGAGAACCCTGGGAATTGCTGTGAGCAATGTGTGAACAAAAGAAAATGAAAATAATTTTCTAAAGCTGAAAGCTAAAATTATTGTCTACTTTTAGCTATATTTATAACATTTTGAAACATGTAGAGGAAGCTTCTTGTTAAATATTAGGTATTTGATGTGTTCTGCACCTTTGTTCTTTTGTTTTCAGATGGGGAAAATCCTCCAAGAAACCATATGAATGAAGGGGGATATAACAAACCAGTTCATCACACTGTGATTAAAACTGAAAATTCAGTAATAAAAACAGGAGTGAGACCAGAAACAAGTGCCAATGAGGATTATGTGTCACCCCCCAAATACAAAAGCAGCTTATTGAATCGTTACCTAAATGACTCATTGAGACATGTCATGGCTACTAATGCAGCTATGATGGAAAAAACAAGGCAAAGGAATCACTCCGGTTCATTTAGTTCCAATGAATTTGAGGAAGAATTAGTGTCTCCATCATCATCAGAGACAGAAGGCAATTTTGTCTACCGGACAGGTAAGGGACTCTTTCTGCATCATTTCTAATACAGTCAGCTTTGATGGACTGCGTCACTTGAAATGAGTGTCGCCTGATCATGCCTTTTATGAGAGTGGATAACTCCTATCCTTCCTCTCATATGAGAGTGGATAACTCCTGTCCCTAACTAGAGAAGCTCTACCTGCAGTATTGTAGTTAAATGCTTTTACTGACTGCTAATGAAGCTGGAGCTATGGGGCTGAGTTTTGAAATGACACCTAAAGGCTGGTTTTTGGAACTTTAAGACAAGCCTAAAAAAGGAGAAAACTTCTAAAGTATGGGAGGACTAGGGTCTGATTAGAACAGTCACTAGGTCTAGTGGAGGACTGGTGCCCTGGCTGGGAGGAAAAGAAGGGCTTTGAAATGTCAAGGTGGCTATTCGTGGAACTTACATGAGCCATATGCCTCCCATGCATGAACACCTTCCCTTGTTGTGCAGCATCTTTTCTGTCCTCAGAGTGTTTTGTCCAGTGCATTGCCCTTTAGTGTACATGTATCTCTTACAAATACATGGATTAGTTTAGAGCAATTTCTGCATCATTGTCCAGAGATAGTGCACTGAGCTAAGGGGCCACAGACTTGACCATTAAATATCTTGGCTTAGTGTTCTTTTGAAGAGTTACACATCATTTATTATTTTAATCTTATCAATAAAAATATAAAAGAATGATTTATATCATGTGCTTTGTTACCAGTCAGAGGAAGGCACATGGGACTGCCTGCTTCATGCCAGTAAATTGCTGTAAATCAGAGTGAGATCAGGACTTGCTCAGTCCCCATGGGGCAAGGAGTCCTGGAAGGCTCCTCTTGTGAAATTTGTTCTCTATTCCTGTGGGGCATAAGGCAAAGGCTGTCTGTCCCCTTATCTTTCTAAAAAATGAGGTTTTGCATCCCAAGTTCTGGAGGTCTCTGCCAGCACCTCAGGGTTTACAGCCATCACAGCAATGCTTCGTGTTGTCCAAGGGACTTTCTCATGGGGGTTATTCTCCCAGGGACTACCCTGTGGACAGCTTTGCTTTTGGGATGGATGAATATTGATTAAAAGCACTGGGGGGCTTCCCACTGAAGTTCATACACATTTAGATTTGTTGGCTCCCCTTGGCTTCTCTGGCAAGCAGGTGCAGGTGACCCTCACCTTTAAAACCTCTGAAGTTTTCAGTCTTTGCCCTCTCTTTTCTGGCACATTTCATGTGTTTATTTGCTCCTGTAGAGGGGCCACAACGATTTCAGGAGGCTGAATGTGCTGATGAGCACAGAGGGACATAAGTGTGTACAGCTTGTCAGGGGATAACTGAGGTGCCCTTTGGAGAAATGAGATCACTTGGGGAGCGAGAATAGTGCAAGCACGATGAGTAAGTTTCAAAATTAACTCTCTCTACTCATTCAGCTTTATTTTCCAATATACCAAATGCATTTGGACCACATTATGGGCATATTGTCTGCCAAGTTTTATTTTTAAGTGAAAAGTTGCTCAAGAACAGATGCAGCAGCTCAGATATGGAAACTTCTGTTTTTCTGTACTTTTCTATGCTATAACTTAAAAATGGACACGACGACTTCTTAAAAATTGTAATAAATTTGCTACTGGATTAAGTTCTTCTTGCCAAGTTTCAAGCTGTACTGAAAAACATGGTCATTAATGGGAATGCTGAGACAGGCACACTGTAACTGTGTGAGTTCACAAAAACTGGTGTATTTGTCCTTAAGGTTCATAACTGACATTCCTGGAACTCCTCTTGAGATTCTATGTAAGTTGGTTCCTAGATATCTTTGTTAGTGTTTTGAAGTGCTATGGCCTTTGATGTGAACACACCAGCAGCTCTCAGGATACAGTTTTATTCTTTCTACACTTCCAAAGCAGGCAAGCAGTAGCCTGCTGATAGAAAAAGATCATTTGCACATACTTTATTATTTGGTATATCCTTCTTATATATGTGTGTGCATTCAGGAAATAATGGGTACAAATATGCTTTTTCCAGCTGCAAAATTACAGTATTAATTAATGAATTTCTAATGATGTTATGCAGAAACTGAGCCCTTCATGAGCAAAGCAGATATTGTAAAGTTATCGTTCATTCATAAAACCTGTTTACAAATAGTTTAAATTATCTAAATAATTGTTAGATACGAAGAGATAAATAAGGGTGTTTTACTTTTTTATGTCTTTTCTCTGTGATTTGCATAACTGGGGTGGCAGTTTTGAGTGCAGTCATGTAGCAGAGCTGTATCTATGTTCTCAGAAATAGCTGTAATCCATTTGGGTTAAGTAAAATAACAGGGTATGGCGGACTGCACCACTCATACCTTCCTGAAAGCAGCAAGTGTGTTTTTAAGTGAGGTACCACCACCTACAAGGAGGTCCCCACTGAAATTTTTTGTTAAGCGAAGCAGCTGATTTTTAACACAAAGGGGTTGAAGCAGAATTGTGAAGTTCCTCCTGGATGTTTTAGTTTATAAAGACAATTTGAGTGGTATTTAAAAACAACACAGGGTGGAAGGTGATTGACATTTTATTTTTGAGATATGTTTGGCAAGGTTGCTGTGCTCCTAAGAGCAGGCGGCCATTGGCATTGAAGCAAGTTGCTCATTGTGGTTTCACTGGAAAAGGAACTTTTCATAGTAGATTGTGAGTAGAAGGCTTACTCACTGCATCTGGTTCATGTTACGGGCCAGACCCCGAGTTCGGGTACATCAGTGTGTCTGGAGCGACTTTGCTCACCCAGTGCCCAGGGTCAGGGTGGCCACGAGTGCCTTAATAGCCTGTGCCAAATTAACAGGGTACAAGTGCAGTGTCCAATGACAAAACCGAGAAATTATGGTTTAAAAGTTTATAAGGAAAACGGGCTCTACAGTTTCCCATTGCAGTCATTAACATGCTTATAAACACAGGACCATATGCTACTCTAGCTTCTTGCAACTGGGAAATCCTGGGTAAAGATCAAGGACAGGCTATATAACTGACTGTCAGGAGAGCAGCCTCATTTTATACCTCTGCACAATTGCGAGTTCATGGAAAGCAGCTTTAGTGCTGGGGTGAGAGCAGCAAATCCCGAGCTGGGGGCCTCACAGGTGCAGTGGCCATACTGCTGCTGCTCCCAGCCACTCCATACCACTCTGGCTGCATGTCCTGGGAAGCTGGGGAGCTGCAGCGGGACGTGGCACAGGCAGCAGGGAGAATGGAGCAGCTGGGAAAGAGCGCAACTGTACTTGGATATGTCACATATGTGAGCGTTTCTGTCGTAAGGTGATATGCTTATGTATATAACGTGACATACGTGAATGTGCTCACTTAAGGCAGAAAATTTCAGTTTGGATTAATCATAGTGAAGGTATAATGTATAAATATATATAATTGGTCAAATATGTGTCTTAAACTGACCACTGAAAGGCTTGGTTCAGTGTTTGTGTTTAGTTAAAAATCAATGTTGGAGAACAAGTTTTCATTAACTCCTTGGCATGCTGTCATTCACAGCAGGTTCTCTGTGTGACAGGAATAACCAAAACCAGACTTGCCTATCTGTATTTGTTGTACAAATGCACGCAGGAACAACACTCTGCAACAAGCACCCCAGAAATCTATAAAGAAAAGATCTAATGATGTTTATAGTGAGACTGGGCATAAATTTAAAGCGGCAGCAGCAGTCTTTGGTTTACGGATCACTAAGATGCTGACTTTTCCTGTAATCACACTGCAGTGCTCTGTGGGTACCGGATCATCAGTCACCTGTGGGAACAAAATGTTCTGTATCATTACAGCACAAGGAAATGAAAAATCCCAACTTTCTGGGATATCGCTGTCTGGTGAGCTGCGCTTGGTGAATGAAAGCAAAAATTAAAATGAGAAAAAGAGAGATGAAATGGCAGGACAGGGAGTTTTCTAACTTCTTTTCTGCAGGCAGATTTTCATTGATTTCACTTTATATGTTACTTAGCACAGTAGAAAAGCCAGAACAAATAAAAATGGTGAGGAAACTAAAGACTTGCAGGCCTGAAAGGAGGGTGGATTTTAAATAAACTCATGAATGGTTGATTTTTGAACATGTTTGATCTCTATTTTTAGATGTTTATACTCAGGAGTGTGCTCTGTTTCTGATGTTTTCATTACTACTGCCTCTTTCTTTCCTCTCGCCTTTCCTACTTTCATTTGGATCTTGTAAAGTTTGTGATTTATAAAGCATGATCCTGGGTCATTTATTGCAGCCCATTGAGCACCTCTGATGAGACTCTCAACACACTTCAGAATCAGGCCCACATTCATAAAGAGCGCTTAAATGTAAGGCTATAGTCATGCACATAAGTACTGTAGAGAAGCACACGCAGGCTGCAGAACTGCAGAACAGCACTGTGATTTTGTGTGGTCCTTGCCAACTTTTCCTCACAATTTAACATTTCTAGAAATTAACATGTAATTTAAAAATGAGCTATAAAATTTAAAAGCATAATATGAACACAATGGAACCTGTTTTTAGAGACAGCTCAAGGGACCTGCAAAAACCGCTAGTACCAGGGACTTTTGTAAGTTTGATCTAAATCGTGCTGGAGACCTTGGGGATACTTTGAAATAAATGGTAACCTGGGAGAGCTGAAGGAGGTCCTTATTGCAAATCCTAATGTCATCCAGAAGTGAAATGGAAAAGGAGAATGTCAAGTACAGTATTAAATGCACACAGCAGCATAACTGCAATTTGAAGGTTACATGGTTAAGATCCTATTTCTGTAGGAATTTTATTATTACATGACCTGATTCGTCAACACTGAAATAGCATGGAATTGAGAATTGAGGAGAGGATTGCGTTTAATTTGCTGTTCTGTTGTTTTTTTCTGAAGAAAGATTAAAAGGAAATGGCTTTACTACAGGGACAATGTCAGGTTTAATATACCAGATGTGACAACCCAAACATGAGAATGTGAAAGATCCTGCCTGTTCCCTGCTAGTTAAATTGTTTTTTTTTTTTTCACTTTCTGTATTTCTTACAATTTGAACAGCAAAAATCAAATAAGATTTTTTTTTTAATTCCTCTTAGTCTTTTGTTTCTTAGTATTTGAGCTGCAGGGGGAATGGGTCAGGATTATTTCCACATGACCCTGGAAAACAGTGCTTCATCGAAACTGAATCTTTTTTTTGTGGAAAGGTAGGAGTCTCAGCCTCTCTCAGGTGGGGGAGCAGGGAGTGCTGGCTGGGCTGGGAGCATCGGTGGTGCTGGGGACAGAGCACCCGTGCAAAAGCCTGGGCACCCCAGGCTTGTGGGCAGGCAGGGGAGAGCTTTGCCTAGAGCCAGTCCTGTGGGGAGGAGAAACAGAACGCCTGGCAGCTATGGCTTTTCTGAGCCATTTCTCTCCACTCCCTGCTTTTAATGGTCAGTGTGGGAAAAGAGTGCTTGTTTTCTCACAGGTGCTGGGTGCAAACACTGCATCCTTGTTTTATCTGTTTGTTTACAGATGCAAATGACTATGAATATTTTGAGCTTTTTTTTTTTTTTTTTGGAGTTTAGGCTATGTGCAAGTCAGATGTGCTTCTAATAGCCGCATGTTCGTGGGCATAATTCAGGTATAATTGCTGTGGAGACCCCATGCAGCAGAGGGGGTGCGCCTCTGCTGGTTTTGCTTCTGTTGATGTCATGGCCAATTTTCCATGTCCTTCAGTAAAAAATAGCTCAAGCCAGTTGTTTGGCTGCAGAGGATTTTCTTCAAGTCAGTTTGTGTCGGGACTCCTGACAGCTTTATCATTGCAGAGAATAAGATGTTCTTGCATGAATGATTTGAAATGGAAAAGATGACAGCATCTGACCAGAAAATCAGAGAGATCAAAAAAAATCAGGGGATAAGCCATGTTTCCATGGCCACAGGTTGCTGCTGCCTATGCCGGTACAGCAGCTTGCCTCTGTTTCTCTGAGACCATTAAAAATTCCCCAATGCAAGTATTCACAGCAGCAGCCAAAAAAGCAGCAGACCCCTGCGCTTGCCTAAGGTCTCTCCCAGACACAGCAGGAAAAATGCATGGTGCTGTCACTGATGGCTAACAATGATATATTTTAATACTTGTCTTTATAGTTAGCCAGTGCTCCAGGCCTCAGTGAGTGCTGTTCCCCAGCAAGCCTTGGACTGCATTCATTTAGTGAAGGTGTGTGTTTAAGAAAAAAAAAAAAAGAAATAATTATCCCCATTTTCCCATTGTTCCAAACTTCTTTAGAATTATACTTGGTCTTAAAACCTGGGGCCAACCCAAATCTGAATGTCTCAGGAAATTATGTGCATGGAAAAGCACATGCTCATAAATCAGACTGTTTTCCAGTTTTAGCTGCAGACTGCATGGCTAGTAATGAATATAATAAGGAAATTAGTAAGAAAATTAGCAGTTAATTTAAGGAGTATTTAAAAAGTGTGTGAAACTACAGCTTGGGAAAACTGATTTAGTGAAATGGATGTGATTCCTTCTCCCCTTCCACTGCCTTAGTAGGATTTTACTGGTAGCTGAATTTCTGGGCAGATCTCTTACAGCAGAAATCAGGCTTCAATCCTATCTTACAGTGCATCAGCTGCTGTGGCTTTTGCACTGATTCAGAGGATCTTCAAGCCTGCAAAACTGCAGCCCCTGCTATTCTAAGCAGTTGCATGTGTCAAAAAAGGAAGCACTGCTTGAGTGAGGAAGGCAAAGGGGATTTGAGGGAGGGATGAGACAAGAGAATGGGAAAATGCACCAGTTCGAGCAGAGGAGCAGAAAGGTCTCCGTGCTGCAATCCTGGTGCAGGAGCCAGCGATGGAGCAGTGAAGCATCAGTCAGGAGAGTGGGTTTGCATTCTGTGGGTCATTCCCATAGTCTGGCCTCCCTGTGCTTCATGGGCATGTGTGCAGAGCAAGCCTGCCACTGCAGCTTTCCCCCATATGTTTCTCGGGCACAAAGGAGAATATGCCTGCTCTCTCTTCTACCCAGGAAACCCAGCAGCAAAATGTGATTACCAGCTGTTTGTGACAAAGAGGGGATCTAGGCCAATGAGCATGAAAAATATGGCACAATTTTAAACATGAAAGAGAAGAAAAGAGGAACAAAACATTGTTTGCAAAGCCAGAAACACAGAGATGTGTGCTGTCACCCCATCAGGTATGGCTTTGAAATCACACACTTAACTTTATATATCACTGATTATAAAGCGCTTCTGAGGGCAAAGCCATGGTTGGGGGCAGATCACCCTGGTGCTAGGTTGCAAGAAAGACTTGGACAGGCTCTGATACCAGAATGTGCCCATTCTGCTTCATGTGGGTCTCCAGCTGCTTCTCTGTGGCACCTGTATGGAGAAGAGAGATTTCAGGGACAAAACCCTTCCTTTTTGCCCAGTGAATTACATATGAAATCTGTTATCTTCTTCACGAGTAACTGCTGTCTTTAGTGACACTTACTAAGACACTCATCTATAGGCAGTGCAGCAAAGTGTGACCAGGAGGGGATGAGGTGCAGGGAAGACAGGCAGAGGTGGGAGAGGGTAGTAGTAGGAGGACAAGGGCTGGACTTCTCACATTCCAGGGCAGTAAATATAAAGGAATGGTGAGCCCATAAAAGTTTCACTTCTTTCTGGAAAAAGCGTCTGAATTGAAACTTTATACCTAGCGTGGGGTGCTTGCGTGTCCCAACCTCCCTTCCGCTGCTGGGGAGAAATAATGCCACTTTGGGTAATGTCCTGGTAGATCCCGCTTGTAGCATGGACTGTCCCCCGTGCAGTGTTACAGTGCTGCTCTTCATGTTGGTGTAGTTAGGGCTGTATCTGTGTTTCCATTAGAACCCTTTTAATCCGTAAATTTATGACCCAGCTGTAAAAATTCAATCCAGACTGAAACTTGGCATGGGCAGTGTTCGTTCTCCCATCTGTGGAAGGGATTTAAGCAGGTACATCCCAGTAATAACCATCTGAGGTAGGCTTGTAAATTTGGAGCATGATGACTGCTGAATAGAACTGCGAGCTTCTCAATAGTCCTGGAGTTTGAAATAGTTTATGCCCATGGTGAGACTGCTGAATATCAGCTAGTTTGTGTTCATTCAAATAGCTGTAAATAAAGAAAATGTTTTGGGTTTTTCTGTGTTTGCTTTCATGCACAAGCACATGGATTTTCCTTACTGTGGCAATGCTTTGATGTGGGTGGCAAATGCGTGAAACTCTGTAGGGTCTGTCTCCAAAGCAGGGTTCAATCATTCCCAGGTAGGGTAAGAAATTGTACTCACTAAGGTGTGAACAGGAGAATCCATTTAGAGATTGTAATAAAAAAAAAGGAAATAAAAAAGACTAGTTTGTTTTCTTTTGAAAGGGTTTTTTATTAGATTCTTCTTAAAGTATCTTCCAAAATGATTCAGTATTAACAGCAAAATTATTTTATTTGTCATCACTTCCTCCCCTTTTTAATTTCCTTTTCTAAAAAGCTACAGGCTGAATGTGCCTGACCAGATAGACGAGTAATCTTGCCTGATCCAGCAAATCCTATTTCCCTTTGCAGGTTTGTGGTTTTTGAAAGTCATTCTGTAATTTTAAAAAACTCCTTTATGTGTTTAACTGACATTTTTTAGGTCATTTGTCCATAATGTGAATACCAGAAATATAACGATTAAAACAGTTTAGCAAGACCAGACTTCTGATCTTCCATGTGTACTCACAGAGAAGCTTTCAGGAGGGCTTTGGTACAATCAGAGAAGTGGATTCAAGGAATGTCTACCTGGACTAATGTCAGGCTGCTTATGAGGTTATACCTGGTATCAAGAAAATGTGGCGAACCTATAGGTGGTGTTGGTGTAGGTTTTTGACGTCTTGATGGAGGTAGGAGAGTGCTCATAAAACACCTGTTCCAGTAAAACATCCCTCATCTTCATTTGCAAAGTTCAATTTCTAATTATCCAAAACCAGGAAAGCAGAGTTGGATTCAATTTTGCTTAATCCAGTTCACTCCAGACTTGAAAGTTTGGGTATGAGATGCAAGGGGTAGATGTGGAAATTATCAGTGATGACTAACGATGATTTGAGGTCTTTTATGCTTTATGGCATTAAATTGGCATCAGATAGCTACTTTAGATCTGTTAAAAGGGAAATATGTCCTAATAGTCAAAGCATGCAGAAGACTTGCATAATATAAGTGAGTTTTATGTGAGCTGCAAAAAAAAAAAGGAACAGGAGTTTAGAGCGGGAAAGTAAGTTGGAGAAGTAAACTGCATTGTAGAAAATCTGGAAAAAGTAAAAACAATTCAAACAGAGATCAGATAAACAGTTAGAGCTGGAACAGCTGAGAAGCACACAAAAATAGGTAAAGTGAAGTTCCAACGAGCCATGAAATGTGTTTTCCTTAGTTTTCACAGTGGCCTTGAAACCTGATGTTGGAGACTATCTCTGTTCTTTCACTGATGGCCAGGAGTTGAGGTTATGATGACCAGATCGTTTGGTATGGCACTGACATTTCAAGTTAAAAGGGATTGCCAAGATTCTCAGTTATGACACTAAAATATACCGCTATTTCTAGGGCCAATTTTCAGTCACTCCCTCATGCCTCCACATTGATTTAGGCAACAGATGCATGAAAAGCAAAAGCAACATTCAAAATAATCCCTTAGCTGAAGCTGGGGGAAGGCTGGCTAGTGGGATGTAGCCAAAATTCCTTAAATGTTACAATGTTTTACATTTCTAAATGTAAAAACTTTCTTTCCAATGTGAGGTACCAGCCAAATGTCTTAGTTACGGTATCTCAGAGTAAAAACTGGCATATGGCCTGTGGTCATTTGTGGGTATTGACAGATTTACACTGTCGAAGATCAAGTTAAATGTTGTCGGTTTCTCCATCTCCCCTTTACTTTGTTCAGGCTTTTTTTTTTCTTTTTTTTTTTTTTTTTTATTCTCAGTTACTATTTGTCAACTCAAATCCAGTTTGCTGGAAAAAAAGAAGGCTCTTCACGACCTGGCTCTTCAGGAGCGAATTGCCTCAAATTCTTTCTGCTAGCCAAGGTATTTTGTAATGCATTGCAAAACAGCAGCAGGGTTGCTCTCCTTGCACTAGATGTACTTTGTGGGCTAGACACTGTGGGCAGTTTAACGAGATCTTGGTGTGCCGGAGAATTTGTCTCAGCTATTGACTTCAGGGAGACTTTCAGCCCAGGCCTCTGCTCTTCTAATTGCTTCTCCCACCCCAAGGAGCAGGGTCTGGCTTCACCCTTCTGTGGGCTAAGCCATGGGGAGCCTGGACCAGCAGCTGCTCAGGGAGCACTTCCTGGAGCTGGTGTGCAAATTAAACAGTCTGCTTCTGAATATTTATGGCAGCTTTGCACAGGAGGGGTGGTGGATTGCCCAGTACATGCACACACTAAAATTCATTGTCCTACTTTTGTCCTCATATTATCTAGCTGGTGCAGTTGTTGGGTTACTGCATTGCTAATTCATTTACCCAGGATTATCTTTAAGCAGGAGCTTCCTCCAGAAGTCAGTGGCCTTTGTTCCTTTATCAGGGAAAGCTCTGGGTAGCACTGTTTGCACAGCAGCAAAACCAGTGTCAGTAGGAGCCCAGTAAAGCCTGTGGGACCAATACCAGCTGGTGGAGCATGTGTTCTGGATGAAGCCTGGGACTCTGTCTACAATATCAGATTTGCAACTGTTGCAGGGTATCTAATTGGTGAATATAGGTAGTACTGGATGTTTAGGGATACCTTTTGAAGTGGGGAGAACCCAAGAAACCTGTCCTGCTCTGGCCAGATCCAAAGACTGCTTTGGTGTTTGTAAACCATGCAGTTTTTCATACACACATATTTTCCTCAGTGCTCTATTATGGTGATGATATCTGTGAAATTCAAACCTGCTGCCTTGCTGTTTTGCTGTGCTTACTCCTCCAGGTCAGAGCTTTGCAGCTTTGCAAAGATAGAGGAAAAGAGGCTCCTAACTGTATTATTCACAAATTAGGAGACTTCTCCCTTTCAAATCCTTCACTGAGGTGCTTGCTAAGCAAAGCCCAGAATCCTGTTCACAAGGGTCAGCAGAGAAGATGAGGCTGACCTGCAGGTATTGATCCCAGTGATCTTTTGCTCTATGAAAAGGCCTTTCTTTGCTGACTAAATCAAAGGAAATAAATGCTTGTTTAAAGATGTTAAATGAATAAAAATGGCAGGCATCTTTAAAAGCCTTTTAGCACTGTCTCCCAGCATTTCTGCTGCTGTTTTCATTCCTCATCTAATGAGACTGTGAATGATAATAATTTCTCCTGGTTACAAGAGCACATAAGCATTAATCTGTGTTTGTTATATTTGCTATGGATCTACGTAGGGAAAAGGTCATAAATATTTCTTAGTCCTTCATACCTCATTCAGCTCTCAGATTCACATTGCCTATTCTCTGCCCTCTTATTTCAAAAAGGGCTAATAATTACATCTGATATCCATCTCAAAGTGCCTTTAGCTCCACCTGATAATGAATGGACAGGCACTCAGATACATTTTAAAACCAAGCCTTTGGAAATGCATTGTGTTGGACAAAGCAAAAATCTAGTGTGCCAAGATCTGGTCTGGTTTTTGAGTGCTTTGACACACAGTGTTCATGTATTTGCAAAGCTCTCCAAACTTCATTTGGTGAACTCCAGCTGCTTTCAGTGGGATCTTTGCTCATAGATCAAAGACTGTGACCCTCGGAGAATGTAAGTGCTCGTATTTGGGTACCGATCTTCCTTCATTCCTTGCACAAAATAGGAATAATAAAGGCTAGATTTGGCACCACAGTACTGCTGCACTTGTGGAGGTTTGAGGAGCTCTGTCATCTCTCTATGGGTATTGTGGCTGCTTAGAGACACCCCTTCTCGGTCCAGAGCAGTGGCAACAGACAGCCCAATTTGAGCCACTAAAACTCTCTCCTGCCTCATGGCCATGTCTTCTTTCCATCCCATTCCTACAGCCTCCAGACAGCAGGTCCATGTTCCTCACAGGACCAAAAGTCCTTTAACAGGGTATGTAGAACATGGCTCAGCTGGGATGATCTCAGCATGAGCCACCAGTTTTTTGTGCACCCATGCTGATGGACTGCCTGTGCCCCACCACGCAGCTTTCGTAAGCTCTGGCTTACAAAAACACCATCCAGCAGCCCCAGCTGGGAAAAGGAAGTCTCAGCAAAAATCCAGGTCTGGGTGAGCTGGGTGAAGGGCAGAAGAGGAGGGTTGAGACGAGGGGTTTGAAGGGGGTACTGGGGAGGGGTGGGTTTGCACTGCCCCTCAGGGTGCAAGGGATGTAGAGACCTCATAGCAGCCTACCAGTATCTGAAGGAGGCCTACAGGGATGCTGGAGAGGGGCTATTCATTAGAGACTGTAGTGACAGGACAAGGGGTAACGGATTAAAACTTAAACAGCAGAGGTTTAGACTGGATATAAGGAAGAAACCCTTTACTGTTAGGGTGGTGAGGCACTGGAATGGGTTGCCCAGGGAAGTTGTGAATGCTCCATCCCTGGTAGTGTTCAAGGCCAGGTTGGATGAAGCCTTGGGTGATATGGTTTAGTGTGAGGTGTCCCTGCCCATGGCAGGGGGGTTGGAACTGGATGATCTTAAGGTCCTTTCCAACCCTAACTATTCTATGATTCTATGATGTGTGTGCCACAGGTTGTCTGGTAACAGGGCTCACCTTTGTCCTTGGTGAGCTCCACTCCATCCGAGGATTTTGCTCCCTTGTCTCCTGCATACCTTTACAGCTGGATTATGGGTTTAGGAAAGTCAAGTGCCCTGAGATCACAGATACAGGGTAACTGTTTATAGAGGAGAGGAGGAGGGAGAAAATCAACAAATTCCTGTGATATATTGTATGTCATCTGTACGTGACACTCTGAGACCTTCAAAAGCTTAAACTAAAGACCTAAACATAATTTAGTTAGTAAAAATATACCTTAGTTATAATAAAATGATAATAGTGGAACTTGGCAACAGAGCAGCTAATAAATACTACACTTTTGAAATGTGCCTGAGATCCAAGTACATACTCTTTTACTGTGTAGTTAAAGCATGTGGCAGGACATGCTAGACCAAGATTTTCTTTTTGTCTTTCCAGTGGAAAACTAAAGTTCTTTGTTTAAGTGAACTCCACTGGGAATTTTTCTTAAGTAAAACAAGGAGCTAAAGAATTCCATCCCCTTTTGCCAACTTTTTTTCCTCCTTCAAGCCAAATTATCGATTAATGGAGCATTAAATATCAGTTGCTGTCTAGCTATGTTCATACCCTTTTTTATTTAGGCTCCTTCAATACTTTCTCGTTGGTGCTTCAAATACAGCTGGATTAAAAGATGAGATTCTTTATTGGGAAAATACTACCCCTTCTAAATCTTTTCAGCCTTATAAAAATAAAGGTCAAAGTTATTAAATTTGCATACTTAACCCTATTTTGATCTTTTAAAGGAAAAATATCTGTATTCCTTTAAGAGCTTCTTCTTCCTGAGCTTCATTCTTTGCCTTCCTCATTAGCTGTCTCCATTTCAGTACCTTATCGTTTTGCCAGCAGAGCAGCCAAGTGAATGCTTGACCATATTTTTGTCTGGCTCTAGTGAAACCATGATCTGACAATAGAATACTTTTCTCTGGGTTTTCCTTCTTCCCCCAGGGAACCATACTTCAAGGGCAACCTGCTTGTCCAGCATATGAACATGTGGAAAATCCACTGCTATGCACTAATCATTTTCAGATGGGCAATTGTTGCTGAAAATCATCCCGAGAGCAGCAGCTTCTCCATTGTAGCACCTAACCACTTTGGGATCACATTGCTTGTAGCCAGTCTGGAATAAACGCTTTGCATTTATGCCTTGGGTGGTGACATTTGCTGCATCACACATATGTAGTAACAAAATTATTTTTTTGCTTTTTTTTTCCCATTGAAATGTGCATCAAAATCTGACACTTTAGCTTGAAAGTATAAATGTAGGAAAAAGTTGAGCTATGCCAAAGATCCATGACGGTGAGGCAGAAGCACCCTAAATATTGTCCACGAAGTAGTCACTTTCAAAGTTTAGTTCTAAACATTTACAAGGAGACTTGTCACATGCTGGGAAGAGAAGAATGAGTTTTAAATTCTAAATCATTTCTATTACTGTTCTTCTCAGAATATGAATTCTATTAAACAACTTTCACTTTTCATCTGTAATTAAAGCCAAAGTTTTCTTTTAATTTTAAAAGCTTGTCCTTGGACTAAAATAACATGGAACATTTTTAAACATTGATCCAAGCTGCTGTAGATACATTTTATTTAAACCACAGAGCCTGCAGTTGGATTCCTCACTTTGCCAGATCGGCTACGAACTGTAAGTGTGGCAGTAATGACTGTGGAGTCCTGGATGCTGCACTACCAGTGAGGAGGGTTGTTTTTCTGGAGTTGTTCCTCCCTTTGGGCCTTATTCATGAATGACTTAATCTCTGTGCATGATCAAATGTCATGCGAGTTACTGTGCACAGAAAAATCAAGGAATGTGTCTCTTCCCCGCGTTCCTTACATGGAATTGCTGTGCCTGCCCAGCAAGCAGATGGAAAGCGGTAAGGGTGGGAAGCGAGCAGCAGCAAAAACACACACAAAAACCACCAGAAGCAATATAAAAAGAGTGAGACAAAGAAAACAGAGAAAATTTTGAACGATTGGGTGTACAAGTTGGATTGGGCCATACACAGAGAGCTTTAGCTTGCCCAGGCAGCATCAGCTGGAGCAGGGAGCCAGGCTTCCAACTGGGAGGTGTTACAGGGGCAATACATGCACCATGAAAAACAAAAGTGTTCCCCAGTATTTTCTCTGGAGTGCTGGCCATAAAGATTATTTCTGGTGCATGTTTCTATTAGTTTGCTTCATCTTGGAAAGCAACCATTTACTGTTCTGATGGGTGGATCTCAAGAAGTTCAGGGAATCAGTGCTGCTTAGGCTTTTTATCCTCTTGACCCAGTTGCTTGTGTGCTATAATTCTGCCCTTTCACAGGATGTTAAACCACTTCACTTGAAGCCAAGACAGTGATTCTCATTTGTTGTGATATCAATTACATAAGGCATACCATACAGGATCTTTTCTTGTGATGTTTTGGTATTTTCTTAGAGATCCAGTAGAACAGAGGGCTGTCTATACAGGCCTCTGCCTTTGTCTTTTAAGTTCCAACAAAGTTTTCACTTGTGTTAGGTGCCATTCTTACTTAAGAGTGAAGAAAAGACTTATATTACCCAAGTTGTTTTTCTCATCACCAACACCCTGCAGCCACTGCATGAAATTCTGTCTGTCTCTCCATGCAGTGGTGTGGGAATGGATTGCTATAGCAGGACTCCCACACCAAACGGTGACTGGCGACAAATGGGGAATAACTTGACTCAGGTGCTGAACTTTCCCAGCTGTCAGTCGGAGCTACACTTGTTTGTCCGGGACAGTGACTGGAATAGTCATTTAGCTCTTTTTGAAACACTTTCCATCCCTCTAATACTGACAATGGACTTAAAAGATGTACCTAGCTTTTTAGATAGGTTATGGCTGGAGTATCATTTTAGCTCTAGGAGGCAAAAGACAGAAGAAAGGACAAGGAGTGAAGGGAGAAAGGAAAACTCACAGCCAGGAAGCAAACACAGGTAGGAAAATGAAGAACAGAGACTTTTGCAAGATTGTAAAGAAAGGAGAGTGCTGGGAGAGGACAGGGAAAGGGGGATGTAGAATCGAGGACAACAAAAAAAGAAGAGGAAAGGAGACAGCAATGAAGGGCAAGAAAGAGGAAAGAAAAGAGGACAAAGAGATGAAGGTAAGAAGAGAAAATACTGGGGAAGCAGATATGATGGAAATACTGGTACGGATCTGGAGTGTAATTGGGAAGGGCTGCAGAATAAATTAGAGGAGCATAGGAGATACTAGTGTTTTTCATAGTCCAAAATTAAAAGTTGGACATTTTCCTTTTCAAAATGTTTGAAAAGCAAGGGTAGATAAGGGTTCGAGATATGGACAGTCTTCTTGTGAGTCTAATAACTGTGTCTTGGCATTTTTTTCCATGTTACACAGGCTAAGAGCAAATACACTTCCAGAAAAGGGTATGACCTTGCTTAGCATACAAAGCAAATTAATCCAAATTGTTGCTCACAACTCAGGTAAAAAACCCCAGAACTTAGTCTGGGACTGGAAATACTGTTAATTTTGGTGGCAGTGGTGGTAATCGCAGGGGTGTCTGTTTTCATGAGGTGTGTGGTTACTAATTTCTCTCTTTCTTGGTTCATCCACAATCTCTGATGAAGCTGGACATTTTTAAAAGCATAGAAGATTTTTCAATCTTTGGCTTAATCAGATCCAGCACAGACTTTGGTGAATCCCACCAAGATCTGTTTTGAGAACTGGAACTAGTTTGCAGGCTACTGTAAGACAGTTTGGCCAAGTGTGGAGGACTCTGACACCCAGCGTTCTTGAAAGTTTAAACTTCTGCCTCTCCTCCTTTCTGTACATTTTTCAGATCAAATACTTGGTTTGATTTTTGTTTTAAGTCATCCTCTCTAAGTTGTAGGCAGAAAAACTTCTTAACCTGTTGCATAGTTGGCTGAGGGTAATGTCTCTGTGCTTCTCTGAGTTAAGCATTGCTCTGTAGCATAGAAAGAGCATCATCCGCGATGGACCAGTAGTTGGATCCTGCATGGCAAATCATGCATTCCTGTGTAGTTCGTGATATATATGAACTTGAAATATGTCATGCCAGATCAGATTATACATATAATTTTCAAGTTGAACAAAAGGTTTTGTTTCTTTTCCCCCCCTCATCTTTTAAAGAAACAGAATTTATCTGAATTAAAAACATGATTGGTGATGACGAGTGGGTGGTTCTGTTTACCCTGCCACATTATATAGTACCACTTTTACTCCTTGTTTGGATAGCAGTCACAAGACCCAGATATCAAGCTGTGAAAGTATTTTTCTTGCAGCAGCCTTTCTTTTTTTGGCAGGCAGTGGCTTTGGAGATGCCTTGCGTTTTGTCATGTGATTGGACTGCTGATGAGGTTTCTGTGCTGCCTCATTTTCCTGGATTCCATCTGAATTAACTCTTCTCTGAGTTGCTATCGTTAGCACACTTCTGAATGACTGGGATTTGCATCATAGCGTAATAAGCTCCTAATACTTAGTCTCTGTAAGGAAACAGCCCATAAAGAAGGAATTTGCTGCATTTGTTCCACGTGACAGAAATCTGTTTTCTGTACCTCCAGCTGTCCACATCAAAAACACATTCCTTCTTCACAGTAATATTCCTTCCTGAAACAAAGGAAAATAAGGTAAAATGACTAGTATATAATAGTTCCATCTAAAAACATTCAGTTTAGTCTTGTAAACACATAAACTAGTTCTTTGTAAACAAATGTCTTAATTTTCTTTAAACTAAAAATTTAGATGTCAAAGATAGAGAAGCTGGATATGTCAAACACATATGGTTTCTATTGCGTCAGAGGCTTTCTTAATTTTGGTATTCTAATTGAAAAGACATTTTTGAAAGCATGCTAACTTTACAGAAACTAATCTGTCTGTCTCTGGCGGGTCTAGGTTTTATTCTTCCATCTATCACCACACTCTGGAAACATTTTCCACTTTAAATGTACAGCAGTAACAATATCCCTCATGGACTTTGAATTGCCCTCAATACTCTCAGTGCTTGATGTGGTTTGGGGTAGTTGATGTTGGGGGAACTGACAGAGGCTTAAAGAGGAGAAAATTAGGAAGAGGCGTCAGGGAAGGAATGGGAATAGGGACTGTAATTTATTCATAAGTTTTTGCCTTATTCGTGGATAATTTATAACACAAAATGCCTTAGGCTAAGTAATATCTTTACTGGACAAAATTTCTAACCACATCAGAGAAATACTGCAGGTCTGCTTTAAAATATAAGCTATCTTATAAATGTCATGAAATAACTACGTGCCTCGGATAAAGCAAAATTTCAGTTTGGTATCCAACACGTATTCACTTTTCCTCCTATGAATAATAGACAAAAAAGCTATTGAGTTTATCTCTGAAATAGGTACATTTGAAATAGAAAACAACATTTATATCTTAGATATTGCTGTTAGGTTTTCTGCTAGTGTGGGCTTTAACTGCAGATGCATGGTCTGCAGAGAGCTGAGCAGTCTGCGTGTGCTTGCAGGTTGCGATGGGGTGGGATGTCTTGTGAAGCTCAGTTAGAACCTGCTCTCCAGCAGCACCCTGAGCCCTTTGCAGCACCGGTGCTGGGCTCTGACCTGTTGCAGTGAGTACACCGAGTGTGCCACTATCTTTTGTCTGAATTCCCTATAAATCCACCTTTCCCAAGCATAAATTACCTTTTTTTAACCCACTAACGTGTAGGATATAAAGTCCACAAAGGTCATAGATTTATTTATTAAATGGAAATACTTGGGCCTGAAAAACATTATGAATCATTTTGGTGTTTTAAGTTCAGGATGCAGAGTAAATTATTCCAAAAATAACGGTAGCCAAGTGTCATTCCCTCCAAACGTTTGTGTAATATCTATTTATCTGTGTGCAGATGACTGCTATGTATAATCAGAGGCAGACTTTTGTCGAATTGAGACTAAGTAAACACAGCTGAACGCAAGCAGTTGGACTACAACTTTTTTGAGTTTTGCCAGTGCTGTATGACCTTGAAAATAAGTGTTTCTTCAGAACAATCTGCTTTCAATATGGAAGAATTTTTAGTGTTTCAAATTAACAAGTGTTGATTGGAAATTTGTTTTCTTGAGTTTTTAGGTTGTTTTGTTTTTTTTTTTCCAAATAAATGAAAAGTGTGTATTTGCCCAAAGGAGGGCATCCTTTCCGCTGCTTACGATTCAAGAGTGTTTTGTAAAGGAACATTTCTTGCATGTATTTATGAGAACAACAACAACAGGAGAAAAGCTGTAAATTCATCTGAAGTTACATTATATAATCAGAGAACTTTTTGTACTCTTTCCTTGAAATATAAATGCCTCTTTTTTCTGTTGTTTTTTTGTTTTAATGTGCAAGTAAGCATAGCATTTAGGCAATTTTTATACCACGACATATCTAGATACTGTTTTCATCATCCTTGAAAAAATAGTGCTTCTATTTATAAGTTGTACCCATTTTTCTAAAACTTTGCCTCCTACTGAACATTTTCTACCAATCCTATTTTTCTCTGAGACACAGGAAGAAATGAGTCTGATTTCATTGACAAACAGGAGCACAATTTCAACCACAGTTTTAGTATGTGAATCTTCTGCTTTTACATTACCAGTCATTTGAACAGAAAACATTTTGCTCTCTTGATGTCAAAGGCCACAGCATTTGGAGTCTCAAGGAGGCTTTGGACAGAAGTCAAATAGGAGTCTTGCTCAAAAATTTGTCTTTCAGTAATTACAGCAAGTGAGTGCCAATATCTCTGTTTCAAGGCACTTCTTTTGAAGGGATATTTTTCTTGATCTTAAGTGCTGTATACAAACCAGCTTACCAAATTCAGGGGTAGGACACGTGCAGCGTTGTGGCCAAGGAAAACTTTCCCAAAGTCCTTGTGCTTCATATCCACAAGTCGTACTTCCCAATCTGCCTTTTTGGAGGGGAGGGCAGCAATTACCATTTTCAAACAAATTCTCATGACAACACCAGTTTAATGCCAGCAGCCAAGCATACACATCACCTTGTGTTTGATGGGTTGCCACAGCATGGTTTTGACTTTGAAAGCTAAGTTACCATCCCAGCAGGTAGTCTTCCACGTTTTTTTGAAAGAATCACAGCAGAAGTCCCTTCTTCAGTTTTCAACTCCCCTGCTGTAACAGCAAAAGAAAAATAAGGATGCAGTTGGAAATGGGGAGGGGATGGAAGAGGAAGAACATGATAGAAAAGAAGTCAACATGACTGAAAAGCTATTTTAATTGAGAATTGCAAACAGTGGATATGCCTATACATTCCTATGTGTTTCTGTATTTCATTCTCTGTATTGAAATGCAGATTTCAGAAACAAAACAGGAGACACTGCTTCCAGGCCTGGCTGAACATTGTGGCTTCTTAACATTAACCAAAATCATCTGGAAATGGCCTTTATGGCAGGGTTTTTAAGACACTTAGCTGTTTCCTCTGGGCAGCTCCTCCTTGGGGTCTAAGGCCACAGACACTTAGAGTGTTGGCATTTTGGTTCTTAGTCTGGGTTTCCTGCTTCATCACAAAGGCTTGTAAAAATACAAACAGAATAGGCCAGGTGTCATCTAAGCCTACAAAGTGGGTCTCTGGGTGTTCAGTGGGTGCAACGCAAGTACTGCTTGCAAAACTTAGGACCACTAGGCAGAACTTCCCTTGAGTTATAGCAGTGTGTAGCAGCCAGCTATGTTTGAGGTGTGAGAGGAAGGGAAGAGCCTTGCTGTGGATGGGTGCTCTGAGTAGTCAGCAGCCTTCAGGGTACATTGAGGATTTACCTCATTGAGGTACATAGAATCATAGAATAGTTAGGGTTGGAAAGGACCTTAAGATTGTCTACTTCCAACCCCCCCTGCTGTGAGCAGGGATGCCTCACACTAAACCATATCACCCAAGGCTTTGTCCAACCTGGCCTTAAAACTGCCAGGGATGGAGCATTCACAGCTTCCTTGGGCAACCCATTCCAGTGCCTCACCACCCGCACAGTAAAGAACTTCTTCCTTGTATCTAAGCTGAATTCCCCGTTTAAGTTTAAACCCATTACACTTTGTCCTATTGCTACAGTCCCTGATGAATGTACCTCAGGATGCTCCTACCTGAAATGGTAGTTGCCTAGGAAGTGCTATCAGGAGAGTATTTTAAAAGGATATATTTAACCTCAAGTGATATTTGGGGTTGATGGTGTATACCAGCACTAGCAGAGTCCTGCCTGCAGCCTGGGTAAGCCACTCTCTCAGCAGTGTTCTGAGGGGCTAGTTTTGCTGACACCTTGTTAGTTTGTTCATCTGAAGTAAAGTAGTTGGTGGCAGCCAGCTAGGTAGGTTGTGTGAGTGCTTTCTGTGTCCTGATGAATTTGTACCCTCAAATATAACATTTTCTGGGGGTGCACAGTCCATTTGCCTGCTCGTTTAGAAGCAGGTGTCCACACATGGAATTTGCCTCATTTGCAGGTCTCCATAAACTTTGCAAACTGTAATGTACGGGCTATTGTTTTGTGGGAAAGCTTAGTCTCACAGGCAAAAGTTAAAATACTCATGCAAAATGAAAGAAAAAGCTTCTATAATTTTAAAAGCGAAGGCAGAAGAACCACTAATAATAGAAGCAAGTTAATTAGAGAACATGCAACATTTTGGTTCACAGAGTTTAAAGCCTTTGTGTAGTAGCTGCTTTGCTTGTGTGGCTGCTCAGAGTCCTCTCATCCTTCATTGAAAAGCTCAAAGATTAGTGTTTGACCGTGTTGGAGGGATCAAAGGATCTCAGTTTTTTTTCACCATAGTTGTTCCCTATAAAATATGAAGGTTACTTATGTCTGGAACCATGTCATCCTATTTCATTGCTTTTCCCTCCACAAATGGAAATTCAGGGTCTTAATTCTTAAAAGGGAGATGAGGGTGCAAGGCTATCTATACAAACACAATTGCTGCAAATGCTGCTTACCCTTCGGAATGCATCTAAGCAGGTCAGGGAAGACACATAAGCATATGACAGAAGTGTGAGTTACTTTGAGATTAATTTCACTGCTCCATGAACAAAAGGTCCACTGTGATTTCAAACTGCATTTGTGTGAGGAATTTCCTTCTATGAATGCAGATATTTTCCATATTTTTGTGCATATATATGTAGTCCAGTTTCTCCTGATTGCAAACAGTGCTGGATGAAGAGTTATTTTGATGTGTAGTAACAGGAGAGAAGACTGGCTATTTATACATGCCGGTAAAGTTTCTGAGTTGTTTTTGATCTACAGATCTTTCAAATTAGTCAAAATTCGTATTTGTTTGAGTATGTCAGTTGGTTTAACCAGAAATGCCATACAACTTTACTATATATATGTATGTGTGTTTTAAGTCTGATATAGCAAACTATTGCAGAAGCCCCTAATAGAAACCTCCTGACTTCCAGGAAAACATGTATGAGCTAATGTAAACCAAATATGTAGTAAATACGACATTATTGCCTTCTGCACCTGATTACATACTTTTGGAGCATCCTATCTCTGCACCATCCTGACATTTTTAAACAGTGTTCATCCTATATGGAGGAAAAATATTGTGAGGGGCTGTTTTAGGTAACATTGTCTTTGATCTTGGGGGCTGATGGCCAGCAATTCAATTAGGTTTTAGAGGAGACTATTTGCATTACCTGCTGTTAGATCATATCCATTATTGCAACTTGTGCCACACTGGTCCAGGTCATCAGTGCTTTTTTGGGAGAAATACGTTTAGTAGTTCTACATAATACATTTTTTCTCTTTGGTAATAGTATATTGTGCTTCAGTAATTTGTCATTTTATTAGTGCAAAGGCATGGATTACTTTTTTAACACTCGTTATTTAAAAGATATGTGTTATTATTGTCACAATTATTATTACTACTGTTTTGGTGTAGTTGCTATTTAGGTATAGTTTCCAGTGGCTAGTGTAGCTTTTTCAGGTGAGAGCTGTTTGCAATGATCTCAGAGAATTGGCATCTTCACTCAGAGAAAAAGCCTGGGCACTTTGCCCATGGTTCGGATACTCTCTATTTAAAAGCAAATCTGTTTGGCTTGAAATATTGTGGCTTAGAGTCCTCTGCAGCTCAGCAATTGCATCTTTGCAAACTGCTCTTCCTGGGATGAATGGCAAGGGGTTTGAATATGCCTCATTGTTATGCAGCGTGTCCTACAGTTAAAGGAGCCAAACGGCACAGTAATAATCTGCAGCCTCATGGAGTGAGTTTTACAGAGGCCCCAAAATTTATGCGATTGTGCAAGCTGTATATCAAGGTCAGGATGAGCTATGAAGCCCTGTCTCTCCACAGCAATCTTTGCTACAGTATAGGTCAGTTAATGTGGTGTAGCGTTGCTGTCTTGGCTCAGGCAGTGTGCTATGCCACGTGGATACATGATGCCCTGCTACGTGGTGCACATTTGCTCAAGAATGCCTCAACATCTGAGGCCCCAAGTGCTGAGAAGTCTGAATTTGGTCCCATGTTATTATCAGTTGACAATGCTTCCCCACTGGTTTCTTCAAAATCACTGTCTCCAAAAGCAGCAGTGTGTGTTGAATAACAAACCCCTTCACATTCAGACTCTTCAGGTTTGGGAATGAAGCCAACATTCTTGAAGAATGATTTAGTGGCCAATAAACATCTGCAAAGTCTGTAAGACTGTCAGAAGCAGTAACATTGAAAGTAAAGATCATATCAGTAGCAATTCTCCTGTCCTGACAAGGCATTCAGTGCAAATATTTGTTCCGTCATCCTTACTCTCATTCCCGTTATCACAGTTAGTTCCACGTGTTTTGCCAAAAGAGCAATTCCATCTTCTTCCACAAAGCTGTTCACATCCAAGGCCTTTGCAATGTTAAATACCAGCTGCTATCGTTTCAGGACTTCCTGCACATGCCGCTTTGGAGTGCAGCAGCATCATCTGTCTTACGCAGAATCTGCTGTGAAGGGCTTTTTCAACTTTCAATTAGTAAGCATCTGCAGTGTTAAGGTTTTGCTGCTCTTTAAGGATTCAAGCTCAGTCTGGCTGATTTATTACACTGCACCAATCTCCACAATAGCCAGGGTAGTCTTTGAGCTCTTCTAATCACAGTTCTCCTTCAGAGCCATTGAAACTGCACCGATCTAGAACTCAAACCACTTCAACTACAAGACGAAGAAGGAGGCATTTTTGCTTCTTCAGAACCTCTTGGCAAATAAGTACATCTTCCTCAGTAATTCTAGGCATGCAATTCTTCTGCTCCAGGAGCCTTCCCTCTTTTCCCTGGATTGCTGTGCTGCCTCTCAGTCACTCAGTGAGTGTGTTTTCAGGAGAACTGAAGACACAGCCCTTCTTGAGATACCTCCCAGTTTACTAGAATCTCTGAGGGTTTGTTCAGAAGGTGGCTGGGAATATGTAAGTTTGGGAAGAAATCCTGTAGCGGAAATAACAACAGTACAAGTTGTGGTGAGCAGGAGCATGAGGACTACAGTAGCTTCACAAGGGAAAGCAAAGGGAGCAGAACTAAAAACATGACTCAAAAAAGTGCAATCAAACACTAAAATAATTACTGTGCAATTGGAAGTGAGAAAAATCCACAGGCAGCTATTCCCCCTGTGGCTCATTCTTTCTGCTGGTTATACTGCATATGGTCAGGAATGTGTGTGACTACAGCTTTCTGTGTAGGTTCCTGTGATGAAGAGGTTCCCACCACATTTCTAGCTGGATTAGGAAAGAGATTCTTTTCTGACATGCGTGAGCTGGCCCAGTTTGAAAGAAGCCTCAAAAACCAGCTCACATCCTTGCAGCTTATTGACACTTCTCTACCAGCAAAGCACTGAGGTGAATGCAACTGAGCATCTCTGAAGACAGGATGATTAATTTTATGATGTGCTGTTCGGTGTGATTTCATATGTTCCATCTAGTCCTTTGCAAACTTTAGTAAAGTTGCTTTCATCCCTTCCAATCCAAACTGTTCTATGATTCTATAGGATGTCTGTAGGATTTCACAAATGGGGAACTGAGGCACCAAGCTGTTACATTTGAATTCACTTTAGGTACCTAAGACCTTGTGGATACTCATGATTCCCTGGCTCTTTCTACATTCAAAGCACATCTTGTTGACTTCATTTGTGAGTGCTCAGCCCTGCTGAAGATGAGAGCTCAGGCTCTTAATTCAGACTCCAGAGACTGGGAATGTACCATGCATCTGTGAAAAGGCCAGTTAAAACAGCTTATGGAGCCAAACAAAAATGTTTTCCACAAGCAGAGACTGTTGATCAATAACATGATTTACTTGGCACTGTTAAATCCACCTATCTTTTATCTTCTTGCATTTCTGTCCTGCAACAACCTTGGACCTGCTGTCCAGGGGCACTGAGGTTGTGGTGGGAAAGGTCTTATGTACTGCTCCAGGTTCAGCTCCGGAGCAGGTCTGTCCTGCGCACTGAGTGTGGCAGTGGCCACAGAAAACACCACATGTGATTGCATTACTGTATCTCATGGTGCACTTAGTGGGAAGGCAGACTGCTTAAGCATTCCCATTTTTACGCATACGTAATATAGAAGTGTATACAGATATATGTATATGAATATATATGTATCTCTGTATATATATAATATTTTAAATTTCACATATAATCCCTTGATTTGTAGGGGTTATATTTGTAGGGGATCTGTAGGGGATCTGTTGTGCAGCAGTTGTCTGGGTTTACCGTGAAGCTCTTTTACAGCTTACAGCCATTTTTATGGCTGTTTGACTGTTGGAGCCCTGTATGCGTTTATGCATTTCCTTACAGGCTGCTTGAATTTTTATGATTGTGATCACACAGAACACAGTCAGCTTGGGACATAACTTAGGTACTTGGGGTTTAGTATTTGGATGTAAGTATTGTGCACATCCCAGTGCCCCATGGAGTGGATGGAAGTAGCTATGTTTAAAAAGGTCATACATGTCAGTCTTCTCCTTATCTTACAGGCAAGGGAAGGAAACAGTGAATTTTCTGTCTCTGACAGACTTACCCATTCTTTACTCCAGGCTGCTGGCTATACACACCCTGGAAATCAGTTCTGGCACTCACTTAGAAGTTCCTTCACTTGCCTGAAAATACAGCACCTTGTAATTTAAAGTGCCTTTGTGCAGCATGTGCCATGTCTGAGCACTTGGCTTTCAGGGGCTTGAGAGGAGCTGGCTCCTGCGAGCGGGGCCACAGGAATGGGGGGCATATTTCTGCGAATTCTGCAGGAGGCTTCTGAAAATACCCTGTGTGCACGCATTCATATCATAACGTTGCACCGCATGCGTAGGGTCTGCTCCCAAACCCACAGCCAACTAGCATAACAAAATCAGATTTTACTGCTGTAGTGTCAGCCTAGGGCTGAAATACGGCTTTGAAACCCTCCCTTTCACCCTGCTTTTTTAATGAAAAACAATTGGGCTGGAGTGTAATAGTGCTTACCCTGGCTGCATTTGACTTTAGCTTTTTACTTTTAAAGCCTTATTTTAGTCTTTAAGAGCTCCCAGTTAAACATTTTAGATCCAGAGTGAAAGCCTGGACATGCCTGCCTGCACAACAGAGAGATTCCTGGGTGGGAAAAGGATGTTTTTATATTAGAAATAAACGAACACAGTGGTATGTTTTCTCCTTCATATCCCTTACTCTTCATTTTCTTAATGAATCTCCATTTGCCATTTTCTATTTTTTTTTTGTTTTAACATCCCCCGTACTCTTTCCTTATTTCTTCTTTTTTTTTCCTATTATCCTTTCTCCTCTTTTCTTTGTTTTGCCCTTCTCTTTCCATGATCCCTAACTTGCTTTCCAGTGTTAACCCATAATGGTTTGCAATAAGGAGGACAGCTACGTCAGTCTTCCAATCAGCACAGCACATGCTATAAATCCCTTTCTAAATAACACTCCAAAAAATGAAGCCTAGGTCAGATATCTGTTTGTCCATTATGGAATGCATGTGGGAGACTATCACCAAGGCATCTGTCAACGTTACACTATTAATTACATGCCAACTCAATGAGGAAAGATTTGATTTCAGTCAGCTTTGCAGCAAACTTGAAAAGAAAATAATACCATATAACCGTCAGTTCATTAACAGCTCGCCTCCAACACTGGGCAGCCCCAACTCCCATTATAAGCTCTACTAATGATCTGGCTAAGAAAACAAATCTCACACAGTGCCCTGCACCTCACTGAGGAGAACACACTGTCACTGGTCATGGGAAATTTAGAGCTAGAAATGACAGCCTGAACAATGAAGTGATTTACACCAGGTTTGTATATAGTTTGCTAACTCATAAATTCTTACATGCAGGTGCATAGCCCAGGACTGTAAGACCATTTGGACCATGTCTACTATTATGTGGGGTTTTCAGCTCACTTCTTAATGCAAATATTAATATAGATTTGCAAACTCAATTCTCTTTTACGGTTTATAAAATACAGCTATCGCAGTCTCTGTGGGCATGTACACTCATGTTATAAAAGTCACATGTATTAAAATGTAACTAGATGCCTAATCCCACTTCAGCAGGCTCCAGGCTGCATAGGGAAAATAAGTCTTCAGGTTCCCAGGTATTCCAGAAAAAGCCTTGAGTGGTTCCAGCCCCTCACAGTTAAAGCTTATATCTGGTGTCTTGGTGCAAGAAGAGAATATCAAAGAAATATTCCCCTGAAAAGGCTTGCTCTGAGATGATGGCAGAGGGACATTTCCAACACTGGCAAGACCCAATGTATGGGTCTTAATAGAAGAGGTCAGACCAGGGCTAAAGCTGTTCCTAGGAAAAATAAAACAACACTGTGAGAACAGGGAAAAATATTCACTATAGCTGTCACTGTGAACATAAATCGTCATTATACAGCTTGTTCATCTGAAAGGATGTAACAGCTGATGACAGGTCAGTTGTTACACTTGGTGTCACTGTGAAGCCAAAAGAGTGAGGTAAAAGGGCTATGGGGGTGCTTCATTACAAGCTGCTCCATAACCTCCTCCTAGAAGAAAGAGAGTGCAGTGGTAAATGCAAACTTTGCTGAAAAGGAGTTTTCTGGCCTGGGCCCAGAGCTCATTCCTGCGAGTTTCTGAGAGCTCTCCTGCTCCCACCCAACAAAAGGACATGGTAATAAATCTTTGTCAGTAAAAATCAGGTACCCTGCAGAGATTGGACCAGCTGCGATGGGTATCGTGCACACTCCTGGGTCACACTGCCTCGCCATGTCTGCAGCTGCAGGTCATCCGAAACTCCAGCGGAGACTTCCGTCCCTCCACCAAAGGGCTCCGCTTCACAAGCACTGCCTGCCCCAGCTGGATGTTCTCACACAAACCTGCCCAGAACAGAACCTGCTCTGGACAGGGGTGGTTTCACAAAGGACAGCGTTGAGCAGGTCGCACGTGGAGGTGGCCTGTGGTGTGCAGGAGCTCAGCCACCAGCGCGAGTTTGGGGAACGTTTCTGTATGAGACTGTGGTTTGGAGTCTCTTCCAACATGAGCTTTCCTGTCTTGAGCTTATCACCCTTAGTAGGTCTTATGTGGGTGAGGAAACCTAGGAGGATGGGGCAAAAGACAAAGGGTTTTAAGAGTTTCTGTGTTGGATCGGATGAGCCCTGTCTGTGTGTAGAAAGCCTTTGGTAGTGGGGTCACTGGCTGAGCAGTATCCACATTCAGAAATTCATTTGTCTATTCACATCAGGCTCAAAACAGGAGCCCTGCAAATGTAAGCATTTGAAGGCCAACTCCAGCTTCCTCCAGTTCAAGCTAGAGGAGCTGAAGTTTGCTCTTTTGGGTTTTTTTCAAAAGATCCTACAGTCTTTGCCCCAAGATTAAATGACATTTCTTATAAGACCACGGACTCTGATCTGGTGCTTTGGGCTATAGTTTGGTTCCTTTCCCTTGCACTGCTGAGCAGACTGGGCTAAGCCACCTTCCCTCCCCACATGTGGGTGAACGTTAGTGATATTTGATTCATAGTTTTACTTTGGGATCCTTGGGGAGAAAAGGAGCTGTGTGAATGCAGAAGAGTGCAGGAATATTAGCTCCAGTTAACCCAGTTTTGTTCTTGAAGAACCAGAGACCTGAAAGTTGTATGTGCCCTGAAACTGCGGTTTGGAAAATACCAGAGTCAAGGTGTGTGTGTGTGACCTACAGAAATACCTCATCTCAGCACTAATTTACTCACACATGTAAACTTCATTTGTCATTCTGCTGCCCCAAATTATTTCCTCTTCCTTACTCTTTTTCCTCTTCTTACTTGTTTTGAAAATGCTGGTCAACACATGTTAAGCCAGAGTCTCCAAAACCAACAAAAGAAAGTTCAAGAGAGGCAGCAAGAGAAACAGCTGAATAACACTTCCAATTTTAAAATGAAGATAAGTTACACAGGACCTTTTATTGAACCAACAAATATTTTATAGTGTTCACCATTTAGGGCCAGCAGGTTTTTTTTTTCCCCTTCGTTTTAAGCTAGAGTAGAAGGTGTGTAATTCATCAGGAATCTGTACATGTTTAAGTGCCTTTAAGAAGTATTGTGGTCATGTGGGGCTGATCTACTATGTCTTGACTGCCATGTCCATATTTTCCCTGCTACATAATGTTCTGTACCCTTCCCTCTGTGTTGCATTCCCTCATTCACACGTTCTTTCCCCTGTTGGTTTCAAGCCATCTTTGCTTTGTCAGTGTTACCTGATAACACAAAGCAGAGTTTTAAGCCAGTTGTTGCAGTTCAACTTGAGCTGTCTGTAACACCGTGTGTGGGGAGCGATGTGGATGCTTCTTGGTCCTACGTAAGTGGTTGGTCTTTCCTTTGCTGTTCCCAGCAGGGCCTTTAGGTGAAGTCAGTTCATCACCACACACGTGATATTCTTAGTTCAGAATTCTTAGATCCAAAGAATAAAACGTAACCGTAATTAACATTATTTATCACACCCCTGAAGTCATCCAAGTATATAAAAGTTACTAGTCTGGACTCGGCAAACGCTAAAGGTCTGAATTGTTCTGAAATATTTGAATGTGCCACAAACACCACGTAGCCAGGGAGCCTTTGTGTGTTGTAAACTGGAGAAGGTATATGTGCTACAGCATTTACGCTGTGGCTTTCTTACTTAATACTGGATGCAGTGTGTAAAAGGGCACTGTATATATACTTAAATGTGCATCTTCTTGTGAATTATTTGTATATTAGTTTGACAACAGTCAGGTGTAATGGCAATTTGCTAGACATACATGATGCAATTGTCCAGTTTAAAGATGATTGCCTGCAAGAACCCTGGGGTTTATTTTTTTTTTGTGGAGGCCTTTCTGACAGTGGCAGAACAAAAGAAAACATTTAAAATATAAGAAATCTTGGAAAATTCTGCTCTTAAATGCTTTTGAAATGGTCAGAGTATTGCTTAGGTATGTTGTCTTTGGACGTCTGAAACTCATTTCCGTTGCCGCTAATATGGGATTGCAAGCTACCTTGCAAGAGAGCTGTCAGGATCAGCCACTGACTGTTTATGAAGAAATTCTGCGGTGAAAAAAAAAAGAAAAATTGCCACATATATTATTAATAATTACGTGAGTCCTGACAAATCCCATACTGTATCACAAAGCTGATATTGTCCAGTGACTACACTCTTGGCACTGCATGCTACAGTAAACTGTATACTGAAAACTCATACTGATGGAAAGGTATACAGGATTCCATTGGTAAGTGATTTATAGTGACTTCCTATTATAAACAAGAGGGAACAAATATCCCGCCTTGTTGGTTTCTTTGGACGGCTGTTGAGAGCAGAATGAGACATTCCTGGCCAGGCAAAAGCTGATTCCCTGGATGCTTGCAACTGAAAGCAGAATGAAGCACCAGAAAGTGATATATAAATAATAATCCCTAATTATAAATGATTAAGTTTCCATTTTCATGGTGCTTACAATTTTGCAATTGTAAGGCAAACAATCACTGGTTTACATGATTTCAAACCTTGTAACTAAAAGATGCTTCTGATGTTTAATATTAAATAGACTTCCTGTATGAAATGTATGCTGAAAGCCTACCAACATCTTTTAACAAGAAGCACATCGCTTCCTGAGACAGAGCAAACCACCTTCAGCATCAGCTTTTTTTGGGTTTTGAGTAATAAATATGCTGTTGAGCACAACTGTAGTTTGTTTCAGATAGTTATGTGTGCTGGCCAGTGGTATGCTATTAATAAACTTTATTGTACATCCTATCAATAACAAGTTGTACAATGCTCAAGAAACCAAACACTTTCCATATTGAGAATGTTGTTTTTCAGTTTACTCATGAAACAGTCTTGCCAAAATGTTGCTTTTACGATTGAAGTATACTTTGCACTTGTTGTGCAGATATATCAAAAGCTTTAACTATCCAAAGCTTTAATTAGGAGTTGGGGATAGATGAGGTAGATCACAAAAGATGAAAAAGCAAATTGTCAGACAAGGTTCACCTTTGTTTTTTTAATTTGATAAAATCTTGTCATCTATGATCCCTCTCTGGTCAGTGGAGAGCCAGACATGGCTAGACTGCATTTCTACCAGGCTGAGGTAAGCAGGTAAGGCTGTAGTTACACCACCAATTTAATGTCCAAAGGAGAGACACTCATCCAGCTAACAGCATAGCCACATGAATGATAATGCTGCCCAAAGGGAAACAGTGGGAGAGGTGCCTCTTCTAAGAAGGGCTTTGTGGTCTGGTTTTGTAGCAGCACTCAGGACCATTGGGATTAGGTGTGTTGAGAACACTTGGAGGACATCTCCATTGTTTGTGAATGGAGTCTGGACAGCTAGCCTGGATAAAGATACATGATTTGGATGGCAGATTTCTGGCAATTTAGGTGAACCCTACCCTTCCTTTGGAGTTGGATCAGTTTGGTTTGACTGGCAAGATGTCAAGGAGAACATGAGAAACGGTCTTTGTCTCTCAATGTGGTCATCCCCATCCAAAAAAAAAAAGATGGAAGATGGTAACACTCATTTCCTTCATTAAGGGCTGTTCAGACATACGTGGGCTGCTTGAATGCTATGGTAGTGCAAACTGGGATATGCTGTCAGAGGTCTGGTATAGCAGAAAAGGATTTTTGGCAAGAAAAAGGGAGCCTGTGCTTTGAAATGATGGATTTTCAGACTTCATTGTACTAACTTGCTTTTACAGCACTTATTAGCAAGAGCTTTGCAAATTATCAATGATGGTTTTACTGTAACCCAGTTTCGAGTTTCTTTGACATAAATTATTTGTCTGGAAAAACATAAAATCTGAATGGAGTAGAAAAAAAGAAGACTTGTAATTCAGGAAAAATCTGCAACGATGTTAAAGAGTGGGCTTTCTGCTCTTGGATTTTATTTTTTAGCTTTGCTACTGCTTTTATATACCCTGGGCAAGGCGCTTTCTTTTAGAGCTGGCTAAACACCAGTAAAAAATATTTGCAAATACTCCTTCAAATAAATGCTGGAATTGGAATGTGTGTCACCATTCACACCTACTTTCCTCAGAAGTTTGTACAAGCAATTTTTTTGTTCATAGGAAATATTTTCCAACAGCAAAAGAAACTGACAGATGCTTGAGAGAGGTGTATTTATATCCAGGTTTGCTCTGGCAATGACGCTCATTATTACTTGCCATTTCCATTTCTATACCTACTGACCTATTCAGTCTTAAAGCTCCTCTTTAAAATTGTCTCTATTAAAAAAAAATGAGGCAGGGCTGAAAAGTTATTTGTAGCCAAGTGCTGCATGAAGAAGGAGACATTTGGTGTCATTCAGTACCTCTCTCTGGATCCAATGTTTCTTTTTCCCTTGGTTCTCTCTCCAATGCATAGGTTGAACTTCCCCCTCTTGAGTACCATACAGGCACTGATCTGGGAGAGCCTAAGAGATACTTATTTAAGGTGCACTCTTTTGGAAGAAAATGCAAACCTTGGTTGCTTGTGGACATTGATTTATAAAGCTGTTTTGCTTTAGGAGGCCTGCTAAATCAAATAGCTTGGCAAACATCTAACCTAAGAAATTACAGCTGGTCTCCCTGCATTTCTTTGATGGGACTGGTCTTCAGTTGTCACGTCCAAGTGCTGGGCTGTGTCTGAGCTGAGCTGTTCAACATCGGTTGGCTGTATGAGAAAATGGGCTGCTGACCAGTGGTGAGCAAAGTCACTCCTAAGTGGAGAGCTATCAAGGGTTGCAATGTACTATGAGATCTCTTCCACAGGAAGCTCTGTTTAAAGATAATATCAACATTTAATTTATCCTCTGATGCAAATCTGGCAATGAGGTGCTGCTCATAAGAGGTGCATTACTTTATGAGAATTTATGTTGTATTTAGGGGCTTTTGGGGTTCTGTAGCTGCTTAGTGCTCCTGTCACTTCTGTTTCTTTTGTTTAACTTGTTCTCCATAGGTATTGCAGTTAGGCATCGGCTTCTTGCTCCTTTATAGTGAGTTTCTGTGTCAGGATAGCAAGCCCACTGAATAAAGCTTATACATTTCAACCTGGTAAATATTTCTGGCTTCTCTGCAATGTGAGGACTTAATGAATGAACAAATGTGACTCTTGATGGGAAAGCATAGCTTATGCCTGTGATGCAACTTCATCCTCGAAGGCTGTTAACCAAGTGTGCTTGTTACTTGTGCTCTTCTCAGCCTGCTTCTGTGGCTGAGTCGCAGCCTGAGCAAGGGGTGCATTAGAAACCACACACACCATGTGTAGATAGGTGAAAGTGCTATTTTTAGTGCTTACAAGAAGGCATTCACTGAGGGGCAACGAAGCTGGTTTTTATTTTTAGTTTTGCAATTCCTTACATCCTTGTGATTTATGTTTTGAAAAACTAGCTCTATCACCCTGCAAAATGTAGGTGAACCTCCAAGACCAACTTTATTCTCACTATGGGTGAGATAACCTTTTCCTGCACATAGGCTGGTGTGGGTTTTCCTGCACATAGGCTGGTGTGGGATGTGATGGGTAGGGCTCAGCACCAGTTCTGCCAGCACAGTTGTGCTGAGGCTCAGCAAGGTTCTGCCTCACCAAAGCCTATTTCTGTAAGGTCATGTCTCAGACCTTACATGTGTCTCTCCCCACAGCATTTCTTTTGACATGTGCCCTGCTCCAAGCTCAGTGCAGATTTCTTCAGGCAGACAATTGCATGAAGCTGGCCCTTTATATGTGATAAAACAAAGATTTTATTTGGAAATCTGCTATCAATTTTGGAATTAATCTTGGGTTATTTTTCCATATGCCTATTCCATGAACTTGCTTGTTTTAGAAACTATTAAAAGAAAATAGACATCTTCTATTTTCCTGTTTTCAGAAACCCTGGAGAATGGACCAAATAAGTGTGAAAGGTGAGTAAAGGACTTCACAGTTTTCCAAAGTTATTGTTGTTATTATTACACTTTTCCTAACATCACATGGCTTTGTAAGCTGTATGTGTAAATATTTGTTACTGCTTGAATCTAGCGCAGCTAACAGAAAAGGAACCAACAAAGATGAAACATACTGGAAGGAGATCAACGCAGCAATGGCCCTAACGAACCTTGCCCAGGGGAAGGATAAACTCCAGGGAACTACCAGCTGCATCATTCAGAAATCATCACATATATCAGAAGTAAAGACTGTTAAAGTGCCATTAGTTCAGCAGTTTTAAGAGATAGGTCCTGTTTTGTTTTTCCTGTCAAATGGACATTTTCCTTGCAGGATCAGTTTTTCAGCCAAATTAGGTTAATGGCTATGAGGCAAATGTGGAAAATAGGTCCCCTTTAACAGTATGGTCAGCTGAAAAAAATAATGTTCCTTCTGACTCAGACGTTTTCATTGTATTAAATGAAATGTTCAATTGCTTCTATAAAAGGCATGTAAATTATAAAAAACTGTTTTTATCAAAACATTAACTTATTTTATGTTAATCAAAGTGCGCATAAGATGTTTGCATTGCTATTACAGTAAGTGCCTTGCTTTCAAAAAATAAGCTATAACGTGGGCATAGTATAACAGTATTATGCCTCAAAATTACAATGCCATAATGCTTAAACTTTGTATATTATTCCAAGTGGGCTTAAGCAGCCTAGGGCTAAAATCATTACTGCTGAAGGCCCTGGAGAGTTGTGCTTATTTGACTTCTACAAATTGACAAGTCTTAATGGAGTTGTTACATCATTTTCTCTCTATTTTTTTTTTTAATCAACAGTGTTATAAAAATTGTACAGTATGTTTTGTCAAAGTGACAATGAGGTTGTTATGCATGTTTCTTACCTGTATATGCAGTATATTAAAATACCAAAATCATTCCTTTGAAAAGTGCAATACTCTAGAACACACAAATTTAGGAGATAATTGTTCAGATTATTTTGAACTTATACATATGCTCCCAGCTGTGTTGCTCATGAAAGATTTCTAGTTGAGAAGGTTCTAACTAGGCTAGCTGCAAAGTCAAGTTGAATTTCTATAATTTTAAAGCTTTGCTAGTGACTTACTGAAGTTTTGGTAGAAGTACAATCGATTTCTGCTTGTATAAAACTAAATCTATAGTGCCATTTATTACTTGCAGTGGAGCTAAAAAAGTTTCCATGGTGAAACCTACTACTTTAATGTGGTTTAAACGTTTTTATTTTGTATGTACTGCATAAATGAGGACAGTTGATTGACAGTTTGCATTTCAGTGACAAAAAGCTATAATATAAACTATCAAAGCCCAAACTAGAAACACAAATGGGAAACGAAACATTGAAAAATCTCAGCATTTGAGGTGGGAGGGTTTTCAGGAGATACTAAACCATGTATTAAATGTCAAGTCTCTAAACTTGACTGCTGTTGAGTATAATAACGAGCATAAAAAACAGGTTTATTTTTAAGTTTTACTGGGAGGTGTATGAGTTATTCTTAAGTCATATAACAATAGTCTAATGAGGTTTACAGTGCTTGAATAAACAGTGGCAAAGCCAAAAAAAATTTATACTGAATCAGTTACAGAAAACTGGAAAAGAGCTGATTGTTGCTAGGATTTGGATTTTTTTCCTGTGGGTATCCTGTCAGGTTTTTTTCCTACTTACCCCTTTCCTTGTTTCTTTTTTTGGTGAGCCATCAATGAACAAGACATGACTTTAGTCCTGCTCCCATTGAGTGTAATGGCAGAACTCCCACTTCAGTGGAAGCAAGACTGTGCTAATGATGAAACTAACTTGCAAGTAGAGGCTGTTTCAGTTGCACTAAAATAGTCAAGATACCTTGCAAATATCAGCCTTGGTGTGATTCTTAGGAAACTTCTTAATGTAACATAACATGTTGTTGGGTTTGTTTAGTGTACAATGAAAATGATTTGATATGAAAATATTTTGTACATATATATTTTTACTTTGTTTTCTAAATTGCTGATTTGCATTGACTTAAAGTGCCAAGCAAGAAATGTATGTCATGACTGTATGAACAGTTGAAGTACATGTTTTACTGACTTGCATCATTATATGTCTAAGATTCCATGACATTAATTTTTGATACTTTACTGGATTTTGACATAATAATGTGAGTTTATAACTAATAGCAGAGAGCTAATACTTCACTTTTGTTCATACTATTATAAGTTATTCTGGTATTAAATATTTTGTGACAATAAATTGATGGTTTTGACAAACTTTTCTGTTTGAAGTATTCACAGTGTTTTTGTCTGTATAAATGACAGTGAAACTTGTCATTTAAAAAAGGTACTTTTGAGAACTTCTCTGGAGTAAATCCGGAGAAGACAAGCCATTGTATAAACAACTTGTTCATGGTTCTTTTTTTAAATGATCAAAGCACAAAGAATAATCTGTAAAACACATCAAGTGGGGTTTAAATTTAAGAAATACTTGGCATAATTTCTTGTTACCATTTCCTTTAATTTATTTTTTTTTCTACTGCTGCTTTAGAGTTTTCTGAAAACACAAATTCTAATGAATTACATGTGTGTCTTTTTTTAAATAACAAAAATCATGATCAGTGCTGAGCCAACAGCTAATGAAGACTCAATAATTATTTATGATATGGGAAAAACAAACATTATTACTATTGCTCTTCTTTGTTTCAACATATGTAACCATTTTAGTAGAATAAATAGCTGCAAACAACATCTTGTTGGTTTGAATTAAATATTCATTTATCTGTCCTTAGTCATTTGTGTTTCTGGTTTCCTGCTGTAGTCAGGGTTTCTCTGTACTGGGATACAAGGATGGGATAGGGTTAGGGTTAGAGTTAGTCCTGGTGCAGTTATATGAAGCAGCTTAGCACAACCCTGATATACAGAGGAAACCGTAGCTAATCATCGTACTGAGTCACTGGAGAAGGTACATGAGCTGGGAAAGACTTTGGTCATGTAGGAATCCTTTATGAGTATAGGGATCTTTTATGAGTACAGGCTGTTTGTGTATAGTACCGTGTATAGATACACTCTGGCTGTGAAGCCCTGGTGGGGAAGGGGATGCAATCAGCCCATCTAGAAGGTCAGTGCTCATAGTAATAAGAGCCCAGTGCAACTGGGCTCCTAAATTGAGTGCCTCAGTAAAGTTCCTCCAGTTACATGGGAGGAGTGATAACTGAAGTTTTGGTGGGCACTTGGCACTTTCAGATTTTATGTATTGCTAATCTGTGATACATGTAATACCCTGTAATATATGCAGCCATCCAACATATCAGTGGATTTAAGTATTCAGTTGATATACAAGTTCCTGATGGAATATACAGCCTGATTTTTTGCTGCTGGGAATACATAGAAACACCCATATCCTAATGATGCTGAGCTTCTCAGCATCTGCTTTGTACCCAAGTCTGACATGAAGAAACCAACTCATTCTGCTCCCAGCAACTCTTAATATCATTTGCAAGAGCTGAGCATTCGCAGCCTGTTACAAACCATTGAGATTAAGGGGACCTTCAATTTTCCCAGCTTGCTCACTAGTTAGAATATACATTCGGATCAGGACTACAGTCTCCAATTCCAGCATTGTACAATGGCTACAGCCTCTGAGCTATAGTTCTGTTTGTGGCCTCATGCTCTCAGTTAGTGACCTAATATATAAATATGTACACCAGGTGAAGCAGTTCCAATAGGAAGACTGAAAGCAAGTCTCAGGAAAATATATAGGCCATTTTGAGGACATTTGCTAACTTGGTGACCTAAGTTTTAACTAGCACTTTGGTAAAGAATGACAGGTAGACTTGGATGCCCTCATGCAAGTAGATGAAATAACCACTGCACTGTGGCTTAGAAGGAGAAGATGAGGAAGGGAAGTTGATAGCACCTCTGTACTGTGCAAGGAAGAATAGATCTAGCTTAGGCTAGGGGAAAGGCTATGTGGGCTTAAACCTGCTTTTCCATTATAGCTCTGCTCAGCTAATTTTTCATTATGTGCCCTGGCTTTCATGAATGATGTTTTTACTTAACTGTCCATATTAGTGGAGATCCACGACACCAAATGTGGGATGCTATAGCAGGAAGCAGACTTGATTATAAAAATTAGTGGGATCTCTGATAATCAGAAGCTTTTTGAACTCTGCATGCTCTTAATGCCCTGAAAGCCCTTCTTTGTACCCCCTGCACCATCACTAGCAGTGGGAGAGACTGTAGGAATTGTTCTGCACTAGTCAAAAGGGAACCCCCACTGGGGAAAGGAGTTTGTGCCTGCCCTAGGGATGCTCTGGAGTACCAGGGAACAACCTTGCCACAGTGGGTGAATACTGGCTTAAGGAATCACCTGGGGCTAGTCAGAGCTATCAGGTAGCATGCCAGTAGGGCACAGCACACCCTGCCTACCAAGGCAATGCCAAGCAGTGAGGCTGTAACCACTGAGCTAGACCCTCCTCCAGGAATCCTTACAGACACTTGCAGACTCAGTGATGCCTCTGTTTCTTTTGATCTTGAGGAAGCACTTGGCCATTATTTCCCTGCATGGCTTCTAAGGGCTGTAGGAGCTGGGTCTATCTGCTGATAAATCCCTTGTGTGGGGTGGCAGATGAGAGTAAGTGTGACTAGTCATCCAGCCTTCCGAAGCTTCACAAAACCCCTATAAATGGAGCTCCACCAGGTCTATACAAGTCATAGTCATAATCTCTGCATTCAAAAGATAACTGAGGACCTCAGAGCAGCCCTGGCAGAGCTGGGATCCTGGTACTGCCAGGGGAGAAAAGCAGTTACAGCAACAAAGCTTGTCACTGCTCCTTGGGCTGTGTGCTGCCCCAGGGGCCCACTTTGCTCTGTGGCAAAAGCAACAGGTGTCTTCTATCATGGGTTTCTCACACATACCAATGCTTTTTTGATGTGAAATCTCATGTTCTGCTATGAAGACTTTAACTCAAGTTGTGCTTCTACTCAGCCATCAGTGTGACTACACTTTTTTAAACTGTGGCCTGTTACTTGAAGGAAAATAGTCTGGGCTTGGCACAGACTGAGGACACCAGACCCTCCAGTACTTCACAAGCAGCTCTAAATTGTAGTGGGCACCAATTTGGTGGTCACAGTGACAGCTTCAAGAATGACAGATCCCTGATGTATTTGTTGTTATAAACAATCTGTGAGACTCTCAGAGAATCAGAAAGAACCTCAAAGGGATCCAGGCTCCTAGCTTAACAGGTCCAAGCATTTCTGAAGGTCCAAGGGAGAAGGCATGTTTCCATGGCCAAGTGCAGGCAGTTGCATGCCTGCTCTGAGCCCACTGGACAGAAACGTGGCCTAGTTCAGAAACTGGGTAACCAAGTTTGGAACCAAGCCCCAGCTTCTACATGAAGGTTCCCAGCAAAGCATGGACTGGACTCAGCACAGTGCCAGTGTCTGTGCAGCTTTTGAGCCATTGCCTGTTCTAAGCCTTCACTTGTCCACTGCAATGTCTTCAAATTTCTCTGTGTTTTGGTGCACATTTCAAAGAGGATAACAAAACTGCTCTGCATTGCTGAGCTGTTGTGTGTAGAAGGATGCTGACAGCTGGGGGCTGCTCTGGTAGAATGCCTACCCAGCCTAGGAAAACGAAGCATGATGGAAAGGGCTGAATTGCCTGAGATCACTGCTTTGACACACTGCAAGGGAGGCTACAGGGATCCAGCCTGGATGTAAGTTCATGTTGTACAAGCTGGTTTGCCAGTGTCTGGGTGTGCTCAGTCTCCATCATCATCAGAATCAAGACCCAGACTCATGGCTTTCACAGTGCTGGGTGGCTGAGCCAGTGTTTAGTTTTGGGCCCCATCTTGAAACTCCTCTTGTTTAACAAGGAGAAAGGAGGTTGGCTAAAATACAAGTACCTTGTGAGAAAAGAAAAAAAAAAGAAGTGGAAAAGAGGCATGAATGCCTAATGCAACAGAAAAAAAACCCCAACCCAAACCTCCTTAATGTTGGTGTTATGTCAGCTTGGGTTATTGGCAGTGGAAGCGGTTATTGGCAGCGGAAGTTAGACCTGACTGGAGGCTAATATAAGTTGTGCACCTGACTTTTTAAAGGAGCTGAGATCTGGTTTCTTTATGGATGAGCTTTTTTTCATCCGTAGTATTAGTCGCTTCTTCATATTTCCTAAACTTTCCTTTCAGCCTGTTTTGGACTTGATTCTCTTTCTATCTTCCCACCTGAAAAGTCTCTTGCTCTGTGCAGACATCAATGGGATCCTTCCCACCAAAGTTCATTCTTTTGGCTTTGCAGTTTCTAGGGCCATATAGTGAAGGATGTACGATTTAACAAGGTGGCTCTCAGTGACAAAGTCTGGTATCTCCCTTCTCCTAGCCTAGGGCCAGTGAACATATGAAATCTCAGGAGTGTGCAATAGGGGCTCTTCAACCAACAAGCTTCGCCATCTATCACTTCACTCCTAAGTACTACTGCTTTTGGCTATCTTAACTCCCCAAAGGACTGTCAATTTAACCGTAACTACCTAAGAACTGCCAAGTCTCATTTTATGAGCTGCTGTTGAGAGTTTAGCTATTTAAGGCTGATTTTAAACAATTTTTATTGGTACTTCATGGCATGTGCCTGATTTACAGTGCTGTAAATAACCACAAATTAGGGACATTTCTTTCCTTATGGTAAAGGCATATTATCTTGAGCATAAGAAAGATAGTTTGTTGGTGAAGAACTGGAGTGTAGGGCCTTTTCAGCCACAGGCTTCCTGTGTGAGCCTAGGCAAGCTCGCAGAATCATAGAATAGTTAGGGTTGGAAAGGACCTTAAGATCATCCAGTTCCAACCCCCCTGCCATGGTCAGAGACACCTCCCACTAAACCATATCACCCAAGGCTTCATCCAACCTGGCCTTGAACACTGCCAGGGATGGAGCATTCACAACCTCCCTGGGCAACCCATTCCAGTGCCTCAGCATCCTCACTGTAAAGAACTTCCTCCTTATAGCCAATCTAAACTTCCCCTGTTTAAGTTTGAACCCATTACTCCTTGTCCTATCACTGCAGTCCCTAATGAAGAGTCCCTCCGCAGCATCCTTATAGCCCCCCTTCAGATACTGGAAGGCTGCTATGAGGTCTCCACTCAGCCTTCTCTTCTCCAGGCTGAACAGCCCCAACTTTCCCAGCCTGTCTTCATAAGGGAGGTGTTTGGTTCATGCATAAAAACTGGCTTTATCCCCTGGGGATGCTTTAAGCATCAGGGAATGTACAATGAGGATCTCATGTACAAGACATCCCTCACTGCTCACCCTGATGCTGTAAGGCTGTGAAGGTAGGAGAGCAGTGCTGTTTTGTAGGTGACACACTCAGTTTGATGCTCTTAAGCATCTGTAGGTATCTGATGGTAAGCGCAATTTAAAATTGCATCTCAGGCATATGTCCTAGAGCAGGTATCACCATCTGCAGCCCTTCCATCCCTTCACTGACTGCAGCAGGAAAACAAGCTTCCAGCTGAGACCGAATGCCCAAACCTAGCACAGACAAAGTAAGTAAGGAAAAACAAACCACACTCTCAAGAAACATGACGTTAGGTCCCACAAAATGAAGAGACCTTATGGACTCAGGCCACCACTACCTACTTTGCTCTGCAGCATCAGCTGAGGAGCACACTGAAGCACCTTGAAAACCTCATCCTCGGAAGGGTGAAATGTGTCTTTCCAACTTAAAAAATACTCACTTGCAGTCTAGGAACTTGTGGATGTATAAGTTCAGGTGTATGATCAAATGTTTCACGCAGGACCATCCGGAGTATCCTTGGGGATACTCAGCAAAATAGTCTGATCTTCCTCATATTAACTGCTGTGAGGATGAGAATCTTCACTTTAAAGGGGTTTCAGCTCCTTTTTGATGCCCTTTTTCATGCCAGCCGGATCTGAAAACTGTGGAATTTGTTCATCAGTCAGAAGAAATCCAGAAGTCACACTGCAAAAGATGACTCTGCCCTGTGCTGGCCTGGCAGGATAGGACAGCAGACCCATAGACATCAAGGTGGGGGCTTCAGTGCCTTCACAGAACTGCACAGATGGGTTCCTCTTCAATGGTAAATTTCTCATTTGCTGCCTTCCCATGCACAGAAAAAGGAAGCCAGCCTTCTGTTCACAGGGAAGAGCGAGGGTATATAACTGAACTACATGGCTAAACACATTGGGCAGCAGTTAAAATGTGAACCTAACTTTGGGGATCTTGTGAAACGGCCACAAAATAACTTCCAAGTATTCAGCAGCAGCCAGTGTAGTAGTGAGAAGTGGTCAGCCATGTTTCAGCTAGATCGTTGCAAATTTAATGCCAGGTCAGCAAAATTAAAACATTTTGTGGAACAAGAAAGCTGTCTTTAATTTCTTTGGATTCCTTTTAATGAAATGGATTTCCTCTTTAATGAAGAAGTCTAGTCTTTCAGATTAATTTTTTTTTGTCTTGAAATATAAAATAATTATAATAAGAAAGGTTGAAATCAAAGCCAAAATAGAAATCATTGAAACTTATCAAAATATTGAGGTTACCAAATATTTTTACTGGTTTTATAAAATCTTTTGGCTATTCATATTCATTTGTTTATACATTTACGCTTTCCAACCCGTTTTAAAATGAGAAAGTTTTAACATCTCAAAAATTTCCTCAGGATGGAAAAACCCATCTCCCAGAGTTGCATGGAAGAATTTTTAATGTTCAGTGTTTTGAGAATAAGAGCACTTTTTCTTGGATGTAGACTGTATCTCAGTACTTCATTTTTTGAGTATGATTTGTTTATGCTGAATGATTTCAACAAGCAGAATACTGCTTTTTTGTAGGTCACCTTTGTATCACTGTCCTGTTGCCTCCAAAAAAAATAGTGTCTAAGGGAAACTGAGACTTTTGCTGCTGTCTGGGATGATGAAAAGTATTTGCATTCAGCCAGAAAACAAAGAACAGCAAGTGTAGCATTTGCTGGTACTCCTCATCCTTGGACAGCAGACACCTGCTGAGGTAACAGAAGAACCTGTGTGATGTTAGTTCATGCCTGCTGATTACAAACAATAGACAAAGCAAGAAAAAGCAGGAGTATCAGACTGAAGATGGCATCCCCATTGCTTAAAAAGGGACTGCAACAGCAACAATAAATGCATTTCTCAGTGAGCAGTGTAACGGCAATCAGAAAACTAAAGTGGTCCAAGATTTGCTGCAACACTTTGATGGAAGTGTAACCACATGAGAAAAAAAAATGTGACAAACACCCAAACAGCCAGCAGTACCTCTCCATGCTTCAAGGCGTAGAGCAAAGTAAAACTTAGTAATTTCCAGTCCCTTAAAACCCCTGCCTGCACTCCTGAAGCTGACAACTGCTGAGGAAGGTGCCTGTAGGTGGGCAATGGAAAGGTCTTGGGAGCAGCATGCTCAGGTTGGCATAACCCCATCAGGCCATGCCCAGTGCCAAATTGGAGGAGGCTGGCTGAGAAGCCTGGTGCTTTTGTCATTTTGAAGTATGCAAAGAGTTACACAGTTACCAGCTATATTTACCCACCCTCTCTCACCTTTTAAAGAAAAGCTTTTTTGGTCTTACTTCCTAGAAAACCATACTTCTGTTACTGCTATCTCAAACAAGACTACTTGCAATAAAATCGTTTACTATGAAAACAACTATATATGCATCTGTACGTAATGTAGTCAATATCAAACATCTAAGAAGCATCAGTCAGATTCCCTTTCAGAAACAAAAATACAAGAAGGTTGCAGTCTTTGCAATTTCCTAATGGGCAGCTAAGGTGGGAACTCTATACCCAATTTATAACATGAAATACACCCTGCATGTGTTTCACAAGGACATGTACCAGCATGAGAGTGGGATTTGGTGGAACCTGGATTTACAACTGGAAATTAAATACAGGCATGTGGAAACATTATTATGTAAACTAATACTTAGCTACTTCATGCTGCATTCCCTCAACAGCAACAAAATGGCAGCATGGAAACCAAATGCCAGGTGTAATTTTTTAAACCTGTTCTATGAGAAAGAAAAGAAAAACAGTCCCATGTAGAACCAGGAGAACTCATTACTTTTTCATCTGTGAAGTCTTAAATGTCACAGTTCCTGGGCTGAATTCTTTCATCAAAACCAACGGAACTTTGATAATGGTTTCCACTTGCGCATGACAGATCCTAGAAACTGGTTTTCACCTCATACTGAGAATCCTGGCAACATACTTCCATGTCTTGTTTTCAGTAGTTTCTATTGGTAGCTCCCATTGCTCAGTTAGGAAATACACTTCAGAGAAGCTGCAGCTCAGAGGCACACTGAGCAGCAAGCCCATAGGTGCTCGTGTTTCAGCATCATTCTAGTCTGAGGTGCTGCTTCACCAACCCAGACCCAGGAGGGCAGATCACAGGCAAACCACCTTAAGATACAGCCAAGTCCCATTCATCTGTGTTTCAAGCACTTCTTCAGTCCCTGCAGATAAGCTAGGAAACCACCAGAAACAACACCTGAGGCTCACCTGCACACAGATCCTGCCCACACCTTCTTTGTAATAGCAAGGCAGTAAGAGACAGAGCTGCTTTTCATCCCACAGGTGTGAGCAGCAACATGATATCTGACTGTTGGCACTGCACAGGGGTCCTCACCACTCCTCCAAAGCATGAGCCACTCATCCACCTAAGGGACAAATTGGGAAGGTCCAGACAGTTGGCTGACATCTCAGGGAACTGCAGACACAGCCAATCTGCAAATAAGCACATAGAAGACAGGAAGGTATGAAAAGTAACAGTCAGCATGGACTTCTAAATGAATCACATAAATTAATTTGGTTTCCTTCTGTGAAGGTAATGTAAATTGTGTATATGGAAGATTCACAGACCAAACAGCTACTGGGAGTCTAGTTAGGCTTTTGGCAACATCTTACATGACATTCTCATAAAGAAGCAGAGGAAGTATTCAATAATTACCCTCAGGATAATTACCATCAAAAGTGTATAAAACAAGAGAAAGCTGCAACTTAAAGAAGTTATCAGGAGCTCATTATCAAAGTGGAAGTATGCATCAAGGACTTCCACTGTCCTTGGCCGTTTTTGTTCAGTATTTTTGACAATAGAGTGGCTAAAAGGAAAAAGGAGAGGTTCCCCAGCTGTGCAGTATGTGCTACTAGTTTTATACAACCAGTTCTTGGGGAGCATATAGTCCAGAAAAGGCCTCTGGCTTCTGCTGCCAGGCCATGTTCCTTCTGTCTCTGCTGTTTTTCATGGTGGTCTTAGGCAGAAAAAAAATGGAGCTGTTGAAATGGAGGATCTTATTACTTTCTTTGTTGTCAACATGGTGCTCATCATCGATCAGAGGGTAGGGCTGGAATTCAAAATTACCTTGATACATTGGAGAAATAGCCTGAAAAATAACAGAATTAATCAACTGTATTGCAAGGACCTATGAACAAAAGTGATGAACTGCACAGAGCATGGGGGGGTAGACAGGAATTCTGCAGAGGAGGACCGCTGATTACAAAGATGATCAAAACCATCCTGCTATTGTAAAAAAAGAAATGACACATTGGGTTATATATTTAGATGTTGGACTATATTACACATATAGTGAATGTCTTCTGCTCTACTGAGCTCTGATGGGGCTGCATTTACAAGAGATAGGGACTAACTGGAGGCACCCACAGCTATCAGATTAGGAGCAAACATGATTTGGAAGGAAAATCTGATTGGTGTGGGATTACTAAATGTAAAGAAGATAGCAATCTTCAGGTACATATGGCCAGCAGAGAGGAAGGAAATAATTTTTTGTACCTCACTACAACTAAGTAATAATGGGGTTTAATTGCAGCAAAGGAGATGGTAGGTGAGTTCCTGGACAGAACATACCAACAGAAGAAGGAGGATCAGATAGGGAAGCACTGGAATATATTGTCTCTGTGGGTGGTGGAATTTCCATTACTGAAGATTTTTTAAGAACAAGTTAGAGACATATTAATCAGGAATTAAATAGGTGTAATTGATCCTACTTTTGGCCTCTCAAGGTCGCCTCCCCACCCTTATTTTCCATTTCAGCAGTCTGCCTTATAAACATGGCATGGAGGTCTGTTGCTCAATAGATGGTTAAGAGTGAATAGCAGCTGGTTTATTCCCCTGTTTTGGGGAGGAGTGTTTACATTCCAGGCATAAGAGTGGAGGGGAAGGACAGCCGAATTCTGATCCCACCAGTCATCCAGCGGAGGAGACCGGGCAGCCATCCATCGGAGGCTGTTTAACTTTCCCAGCCTTTCAGAGCCTAACACAAAGGAAAAAGGTGGCTCCCAGATGGAAGACAACAGACATGAAAAACATGAAAGCTGACAGAGAGGGACATACATTTAACATGAAAGTTAAAATTGCCAGAAGAAGAAAGCAAGGAAATTTCCAGTTAGGTGCAATGGAATGACTCCTGAAGGATCTGTAAGTGCTTTTGGCCTTCATAGAAAATACTTGGGCAGAAACCCTCCAGAAGTTATGTTTGTTTTGAGCAGAACCTGGAGTTCCTGCACTGAGCTTTCTGAAGGTTGCATTGCAGGATTAGCCTATATTCGCTCTACTCAATGTCACAAGAGACTGAACATTTTTACTGTGTTCTGGAGCCTGACACAGGCAGACAGACCACAAAGAAAAACACGAGAACAGATCCTATAAGCTGCTTCAAATAACACTTGTTCCAGAGCATATGTTGAATGCTGAGAAATTCTAGTTTCACAAAAGATGCCAACAGGGGAAATTATTTCACAGTTTGCCTCAAGCTTCAAAAGGTTTGCTGAACATGTTAACCAACACCCTTTTTGACAGGGCGGTTTGCGGTCAATGCCACTAACTAACAGGGAAACAAATGCCTGTAGTCCGAGTGGGTATTCACACTCTGCGCCACAAAGACACAGAAATTGCTACTGGAGAATCCCCAGAGCTGCTCTGTGAGAGCATGCAGGCCGGCAGAATGTATAAAAAAAACAGGAATGTTCTTTATGTGACAAGGTGGATCATTCAGAAAGAAGGCTTTGCTGGGAATGAAGAGACTTGGTATATTGACTCAAAGGGACACTTTGAATATGTTTCTGGGTACAAGCAGCTCACTTCAGAAAGAAACTAGTGGATAGGGAAATGGAGAGGGGGGAGTAGGAGGCAGAGCAAAGTCAAGCTATCTACAAAGATGGAGACTAAGCCAGAAATAGAAAGGGGGAAAGTAAATCACAGTTTAAGAGTCTTGCATACATCCATTACTGTAAGATGGTTTTTTTGCAAACACCAGCAGTTCCATTAGCCAAACAGATACACAATCACTTTTGATACAGGAGACAAGAATTTTATTACCATTGTATCAGATCCAGTGGCTATAGCAAATTCAATCCCCTTTCTCTGCCAGCTATATGATTCACAAGGTGTTCGCTGCAAAGACTGACAACTCAACTGTTTGTATGTGCTGAGTGAGCTATTCTTGATGCAAAGGACTCACATAAGTGGTCAGAAATGTTCAGGAGGATGATGAAACCTGGAACAGATCCAAGCACAGCATGATAGAAATAGGCTTTGGCTCTCAAGGTAGGAAAGAGGAGTATCACAGATACTGCTAATGGGAGCTGGTTATTAAACTAAACTACTGATCACTAGAGGATGGAAACCAGTCAAATGTCCTAGATCTGAAAGGTCTGACCAATATGGGACATTACCTGTTAGCAACAGAACACAGATTCCTCTTTCTAGCTCCACCGGGTGCCAGGGATTAAAGGGACCCTGACTGTGAATTACTAATATTTCAGTGAGATTGCAAGTCTAGTTCTTTATTTAGGCCAACATCATTTTCCTGTATTAAGATTCTGCTCCTTTAATAAGAGTTGCAAAAACCTACTTGTAAAAACATACTTGCGGAAATGGCAGAAATGTCTCATGAGAACCTTTCAGGAGCAATGTATAATAGTGATACTGTTGTCTGTCTCTTGGCACCAGCTGTTTATCAAATGGCTTTTGAGAGGTATGCCTGGAGAATATAGTATTAACTCCATAGTCAGAATGAAAGAGTGTGAAACATCAAGAATCTGTAAGTGATCTTTTAAGAAATTACAATCTGGTCATATGTAATTACAAGACTTTTCTCTATTTCTTGAAATCACTGGACCACCTATTGTTCAAATTATCAGCAAAAGCAAAACAGCAGTGGATGTTACGGTTCCTGACAACCATTATTATCATTTATTATTTGGTTATTTTCTTTGAACTACCAAATTAAAATGCAGATCTGATTCCTCAGTTAATTACAGCTTGGAATTAACTCTGCCCTTTAGGCCAAAGGAAAATGTAAAGCCCTAAACACATCACAATATTTTCTTCCTCCTAGTCTTGCACTTCCCAATGCAACTTCGCCATCTTGTAGATGAAGTTTTTCCAAGGATGAGTTGACTTCCACAGACTCTGGCTCAATAGGACACAGGACTAAACGATGACATCTTTGTGACAACATTTACTATTAAAGAAGAACATGCTACTAAATAATAATAATGCCACAAGGCTCAAGAACATTTTGATCTTGATTTACCAAGGCACTGGTTGTGCCGTATGTTTCCATTGAGTGGAATTTGTATTTTATGGTGGGGGGAACAACAAACTTCAAAGGCGCAAAGCTGTGAACAAACAGATAAGACTCATATTTTGAGTGCTGCTATGTATGTGTGTAGACAAAAAGATGGTGCTTTTGAGATAACACTGGAGCTGCACAGAGGGCCTGAAAACATAAAACCAGCAGTGAACAGAGCCTTGAACCACGAATCCAAACCCACAACCAGCATTCACAATCCACCCGAGCGAGGCTTTTTATTTACTTTTCCATGCTGTTGAGTGCAACAATTCATTTACTCCCTATACATAAATACATAAACACATGACACTAAGTAATATTGTGCTGATCTGAAATGCTCCCCAGGCCTCACACCCTCCCCACCGGCAGTCCCCCTCCCAGCCAGCTCTTTTCCACTCTGCAGCTGCGCAGCCCTGGGGTATGTAACTGAGAAATCTCTGCTTGAAAGAAGGGAGAAAGCTTCATGAATCACCAAACAACACTTCTCAGGTGGGAAAAGCACATTCTTTGTTCTTCCATGTGGAATTAGAAAAATATGTGTAGAAGTAAAGCCCTGAAAACCCCAGGAGAGCAATTGCTCTCTTTCTCTTTCTTTTTCGGTTTTGTTGAGCTTGTGAGTTTTGGGGTGGTTTAATTAAAGGTCTTAAAATTCTTTAACACTAACATTCAAATGCTTCATATTTTTCCCCCAGACTCGCAGAGTTTCAGTCCTCTTCCTCTCTCTTTTGTGTCACTTCTACTCTGCAATAAAACAATTGAATCACACGCTGGTACATAAATATTGGCAGATTTTTAGGTTTGCTGGTTTTTTCACTCAGCCTATTGGGCAAACAGCCTAGAAAGGCTAAGTTATTTGCCAGAGTTTGAATTTCTGGCAAACAGTGTAGATCCAGTACAAATCTCAAATCATATTTCAGGAATGCCGTGCTTCTACTGCACCTTTCCAACTCTTCCCTCTGTGCACTAATGACTATTATGGGGAAATGCGTTCCAGAAATGTGAAAATCAATGTAATGGGAAATGTACCAAAACCACCTTTCCACTTATACAATCTCAGTTGTCCAAGAAACACAATTAATTAGTGTTATTGAGCTGTTTAGCTCCCCAATAAAAGCTTTTTGAGTGACTATATGAAGAACCATTGGTACTGGAGACTTCATACTGAAGTAATTAATGGAAGTTGATTATATTCTGACAAGTTAAACACAGGTTTGTTTGATATTACACACACATGGAAAACACATGCGCTATTGAGCTCGGTACCTAGGAGTTTAGATTAATGGTGTTGATGAATTATGTGGAGATTATATACTTTGCAGACACATAATGGACCTGGTTTTGAAAAGCAGGCTCTCATTTTGCTCCTGCAATTTTGAGGGTGTGAATAATTGCAGGTGATTTTCTAGCAGCTAGACATCTCACTGCCTGGTTGAATTCCTTCGGGCAGAGGTCATGCCTCGTTTTGTACAAGGCACCAGGAGAGTGCGTGCAGGCAGTGGAATACAAACCTACACTAGTGCTGCACACTGAGACCACAGTGACCAGCAAGGACAACTGGTTTCATACACAGCTCTGTCAGCTGGGTTGGGGCTTTCAAGAAAGATGCTCTCTTTCTAAGTTTGGGTGCATGTGGTGAACTTGAGGCTCAACCCCAGGAAGGTAAGGAGGAAGCTGCCACTAAGCTTTCCCCTGCTGCCAGGCAGAGGCTGGTGACAGATCTGACAGTCCTGAGATCACCTGCTGAAGCAGTCTCTGTGGGACATTACTCAGGTTCAGACTAATATCTGAGCCTACCACTTGTCATCTTTCTCTTAAGGGTCTGTCTAAAGGCAACTGAATGTAATTGGGATGAAGACAGAGGTAGTAATCGATGTCAGGGTTTAAGGGGTGCAGGAGGTAGCTGAGAGGTAGAATGCCAGGTTCAAATGAGTGGCTTGATTCAGGCAGGGAATGGACTCAGATTTTGGTCTTAGCTGCACTAATCTGCCACAAAGAGCAGCCTGCACAGAACCATAAAGCCCAGATTAGGGGTGCCACAGCAGGCATTACAGGGCATTTGCTGCTTAGAGCACCATCTGGGCATGCTCCCTCTGGATTTTCCAAGGAACATGCCAAGGAGCTGGGATTGCAGATACCTCAAGCCCAGGCTATGGAGGAGGATGACTGCAAGCTGCAGATAGCAGCCTGCATTTCACGGCATTCCTGGGACTGGCTTCCAGGTCCATGAGCCAGCCCATAGCTGGATGAGCACCTCCACCTGAGAACAGACCCTTCTGAGCCCTGTGAGCATGATTCAGTTCAAGACAACAAACCTAGGAGTCAAAACGTAGGTTTCCATGTGAACCAGGCACTTAAACTCCCACTGACATGATGAAGATCTCATTGAAACTGCCAGTGGAACCTGCAGAGGAATTTTGGTCCCTCTAAAGCAAAATTTCCTTGCCTCATCTTTCCTTCCCTACACCTCCTCTCTATCTCAGACACCTGTGGACACCTACTATCAGAAGCCCCTGTTTAGGTGTCAGTCACCAAGTGAAACCCTGCCCTTAGAGATGAGTAACAGCTACAGCTCGGAATGTGGCTGTTACCAGCACCACTGATCACAGGTACAAGCTGGCTGCTCTGCTCAGCCCTCTTCTGTCTCTTGAACAGGACGTGCCCTGTGGCAGCAAATTGTCAGCACTGCCCAGCTTGAACTGACCAGGAGAAGCAGCCCTCTGAGGACTACTGGCAGCAGAAGCAAGGGATAATATTAACACCCAGGTCAGGGCAGTAAGAAGCAGACAGCCTTCCTCCTGGGACTGTGCATCTTCCTCACAGTTTTGGTGTGTTCAGGGTTAGAAAGTGTTTTCAGCTCAGCCATTTCAGATCACCTGGGCTGAAAAATGAGTTAAGAAGGTGCATCACACTCCATATTCAGTGGCTGTAGCCAGAAACTTTCTTTAGGCTATAGCTTGAGGTACGCTACATAGAGAGAGAAGGGAAAAGACACGCAGACCTGCTCTGGCTTTGATCTTAAAAGCATGTAAGAAACAAATACAAGGCACCAGCATGTATCTGTGGAGGTACAGTAAATGGAAAGTTAAAGAGGGCCACAAAGATCTTCTCTTCTGCACTTGCAGTCTCTGAATCCAGTACTTGGTTTTCTGTCTGTGCATCATTAAATTTTGACCATTGCCATGGTTTATAAACAGACAGAGAGCATGCATCAACCATTACCAAATTCAGATCACAGAAGAGGCTGTGGCCCACTCCTGGTCAGGCTCCAGGACCATCTGAAACAGCTTATGTTAGCATGTATCCCAGGCAATAGGACGAGCTGTGTGGCTGGCACCCCACCAGTGGTGGCTGTCCAGTCTTCAGTGAAGATTTCAGCACTCTCTCCACCTTGCCTGATCCTGGGGAGTCCCAGGATAAGGGGGCAGTTGTGTAGGCAGGGCACAGCAGGACAGCAAGAAGTGGAGGGGCATCAGTGAGAGATGTCCATTGACAATGCCTGGAGAAGTTGAAAGGTCTTGTGGTATGTGGCACCCTATGGATGCATTGGACAGTACAGATGTTAATGGAAGAACTGAAAGGGACATGGCCAAGGACAAGCTGCTCCAGCTTTGTCCTGCTGCATGGAAGCAGAAGACCTAACACAACAACACCAGTGTGAGTGCTGGACCAGTTTGTTTGGTTGCATAAATACTGAACCCTTTCCTAAGAATGCTGCTGCTTTGATTGCTCACCTAGCTGCAGCCCTACAAGGAAGACAGAATTAGGGCCTAATTCTGCAATTATCTGCTGCCTCCAGTAAAGAGCAGTCATTGTTGGGAAAGGGCTTTTAAATCTTCCCCCGTGCTGGCTGTCTGCTGGAGAAGCAAGCCCCTAATCTTGCTGTGTTGGTGGACAGGAAGCAGGTCTTTCCAAAGAAGGGGAAAGACCTGGTTTCAGCTGCTGCTTCTTAATTAGCTGCTGCAGGTGGAGAGCTGTGCAAGTCCCTCATATTGCTTTTATAACTATCACATCTTTACATGGCTGAACTGTTTTTTTCCACTGTAACTTGGCCATTTTTGGAAGAGAAATATTTTGGGTCACATTATCAATTTTCCCCCCATGGAAAGCTTATAAAAATTAATCTATAAGCAAATTAATGGAGGAAAAAAGTTAGCAGAAATGTTTTCAAAGGGATGACCTTCAAAGGATTTAAACTCATTCCATTTGTATTACAAAGCCAGAGCTTTAGTCCAACCACTCTTTGGTTCCCTACCTCTCTTCCCCACCCATGCTGCTTTGCATCACACTTGAACAGGTCCCTGGTGAGCACTTTTTTTCCTAATGATTGAATTTAGCATTGGCAGAAGTACCTTAATAGGCTGTTCTTGAGGTTGAAGACTTCATTTGCTGTCCAGAGCAGGCGTAAGAAGCTACCAAGATGCCTTTCTGATGGCAGTGTGCTAATCCATCTTGACAGGCAGAGGAGGGTATTCCTCCCCCCAACCTACACATTACTGTGACTTTCAGTTAATAGTCCCAAGATTGTTTTTTGCTAGAGCAGTGGTTTGTCTGCAGACACCTGTCTAACTGGACTAGGCTAAGGCCACCATGAAGATACCTGACTGTAGTAATCTTGTGCCCTTTCAATTAGTGCTAAAGCAAATTTAGCACTACCTGAAAATTAGGGCTAATTAACACTAACAGCAAATTAGGGATAAATGACTGGTAATAACCTGCAAAAACAGAGCCCTCCCTTTTCTTTAAAGTGATTTGCCCATTTCACAGCTGGGGGAGCGCTGAGATTGTCCTCATATGAGTCAAGGAGGACTGTAAGAGCCACTATCCCTTTGGGATAAAAACAAGAAACAAAAGCCTTCAAGATGCTTTGTGGAACCAGAAAAAACAAAGCAGCCTCCATGCAGAGACACGCATTCCCGCACAAATAGTATGAAGAAATTACCTCTACTTACAGGTGTCTCATATCTCACTGGTTACTGTTTTCGTGTGTTTATGGAAAGAAGGCATAGCAGGTCAGCGATCTCAAGGACAAAGCCTAAACAAACCTAGTTATGCCAAACACTAGGATTATGGTTCCAAGAACAGAGGCAGGACGGGAGAGGAGAGATTTTCCTAAGCTGATTTAAGACAATTGTAACATGAAAAACATGGCTCTAATTCTTCCTGTGTGTGGGGAAACTGCACATTGCAAATTCCTTGTAGACAGAAGATGATAGTAAAGAAGCCTGACTCTATCATCACCTTCATCTCCTAATCAACACAGCCCACAGCACTCTGAATTTTGGCGAGCAATCTGGAGTATGAAACATTACTGTGCATGTCAGAAGCAAGGCTCCAGGACAAGAAACTGAGGAGCTGCAGGTGCACAGGCTCAAGGGAGATAGGGTAATGGAGATGCCACCAAAATCAGCCATGGTGGAAGCAAATCTGAAAGGCAAGTGGGAAGAAAGGATCTGCAGCTGCATCCTCCAGGCAACCAAAGTCATGCTCTACTTCCATCCCTGCTCCATTTCACCCTCCACAGCCCTCCTGCCTCCTCCTCCCCTATTCTCCTCTCCTCCTCAACTCCTCTTGACTCTATGGTGTCAAGTGGTAGAAGGACAGTCCCATGTCAGCCACGTATCTGTCAACGTTATCTGCATTGTCTGTGTGGTGCTGGGAAAGGGCTGGGACAAGCCTTAGCGTGTTTGAACCCATTCAAACCCCATCCCCATACACCAGCAAAAACATCTCCTTTGACCTACAGCCAGCAACATGAGGCATCATTAGAGGAGAAAGCATGAAATAAAGAAGGAGGAAGCATTCAGAAGTGTCTTGATAATGGAGAGATGGCTTGCAGGAGGAAACAAAACTGCTTTTGGAGTAACAGCTACACAGTGTCTAGCCAGACTGGGAAGCAGAGACCTGTCTGGTCTGAGTGAGGAGGATTTCCATGGAGCCAGGGACACTCAAAGGTATCTTGACAACCCAAGACCTGCTAATAGACACGAGCAGCAGCAAGGAATGACAGCTCTCAGAAACTGTGTTGAGAAAGGGGCAGAGGTCAGAGCAGACCTCACTCAACCACCTGGCTGCACAAGTGGGTTAGCCAAAAGACCTCAGTAAAACCATTTTCTACTTCATTTATAACCCTCAGAGGCCAATCAGGGAAAGGAGAGATTGTCCAGTTCAAATAATGCAAACCTTGATTTCTTTGAGGGAAAACTCCCTGACAGGCTTCTTGGCTCTGCTCAGCGTCTCACCCAAGTGAGTGGCTAGGAAGAGGAATAGGAGAGCTTTCCAACAGCCAGCCGGCCAGCTCTGTCCGTGCTACAGAGCAGCCCACGACAGACAACCGAGCAGTCCAAGTTTGCAGGAGCTGTTGAGATGTGGCACGCAGGCAGCCATCAGGCAGAAAAAGCCAGATCAGAGAATGAGCAACAAGGGGAAAGCTGAATCCTCTGGCCTGGCTGAGGACCAGGCGAGACCTGTTCTTGGCATAATCTGGTGCAAACAAGGACTCCCAGGATAAATGGGCAGTGGAACAATTTATACACATTCAGCTGGACTTCAACCTTCAGGGCCAGATCAGCAAAAGGAAATCAGACATCCCAAGGGCTTGGAGAATTTGCCCCACCATCTGCAGCAGCCAACCAAGAAAGGAAGCAGCTGCTAGCAAGAAAGATGGACATTAATTGCCATGAGCCCCATAAGCACAGATATGTCAAATGGAAAAGGTGACTCTTGTCTGGTCTGTGGCATTTTTGAACAATTAGAAAAAGTGATAGATTTGGTTTGTAAAACAAGAGAAGCTGGCAATAATGCAAAACCTAAAGAAAGCAGTTAAGTGCTGGTATAGTGAAAAAGGTTGCTATAAAACGTCAACTTGTTATAATAGGAGGCTGGGCCAGAGCAAAACATCACAAGAGTCTAGTAAAAAGCCTCTTTCCCAGTATAAGAGTTGCAAGGACACCACATTATGTCACTGCAGCCCAGCGGTACAGAAATGAGGCCCCATTTTTTGTTTAGATCCTCGCAGTTGGGCTACCGAAGGAGACTGGCTATGAATCATCTGCTGGTATCTGTAAAATGCATGGAAAAAGTGGGTGCTGCCTTACGGATAACCATTAATAGAGCAGACATGCTAAAACCAGTTAGGAGTAGAATGTCCAAAAGTGAACCAACTAATTGGTCTCAAATGGAGACAGTGACAGGGAAATGTGCATTCGTCCAACAGTTGGGAAAGTTGGGTTTGCAAATTGGACATCTGGATTTTGAGCTAGATTTGTGGATAGCCAAGATAGTGGATGAGCTAATAAACAGTTTGGATTTCATTATGCCTAATAGCTGAGTAAGTGCCAGGAAACCATGTCTTACAGCCGCTGCCTGTGAAAATCCTTCACAAGTATGTGGCACAGGTGAGCAAAATGATTTATAGACAACTGTTTTGCAGAGAACAGGGAATGGCACTGCTATAAGTGACATGCCATGACAGCTTTCTAGCCAAAGAAATTACTTCCCAGAGGTTGAAACCTGTTTTGAGACCTAAGATCTCAAAGGGTTTTAGTTGCTCAAGTGTTAGTGTATTGGAAGCAGGAATCTGTTCCCCCTTGTGTGCCGGTAATTTCTGTCAAGAAGCAAATAAAAAAGGGGGAAAAGAGAATGAGGGCTATAAGGCACAATGAAGTAAACAGATGTAGTAAATACACAGAAGAAAACTACAGGGGAAGAAGAATGGAGATAAATGCAGGTATCTTGGTACTTGGTACTGAGGATGGCTTACAAACCTTCGCTGCTGAGGTTCCTGGACTTGGCCTCTCCCTCTTTGTCAAAGCAGCACAGGACCAAAATACAGGAAGGTGACTATGGAGCAGTCACTTCACTCTTTAACTGAAGCCAAGTGCAGGAGATATTGTGGGCAGCTGGGAATTTCAGGAAGGCAAGACTGAGCTTTCACATCGCCTTTGGGCTTCACTTGTTGTTCAGAAGAAGAAGGGTAGCCCCATGTCCTGTTTATACCTGCAAGGATCACAACAGCCTAATTTTCCACTCCAGATCTGACAAACAACTGTGGACCTCAGTGAAAAGATCTACTTCATGGTGGTAGAATGAAGTCCTCAGTGGCCACTGAGTATAGCTGATTATCCCCTGCCACAGGGCAAGGGGTGGTACCGCAAGCACATCCCTGAGAGACACAGTCAAACTGCTTTCAAGCATCTCCACATGACCCTAATGCATCCGTCTGGTTCTTTTCCCGGCTACTATGACTCCCTGGTGGGGCAGTACTGCTGCACACATCAAAAGCCATGGCCCTTACCTATTGGGTTTACAGATGGTCTGAGACAAGCTTAAGTCTGCCAGGCTGCAATAAAGCTCCAAATAAAGAGAGTATTTCCTAATAAAAAAGCCGTTTGCTTTGAGCTAATGGGGAGTGAAGAAGGAATTTCTGCTGACAAAATGACAGTGGAGCTGTCCAGAAACAGCTGCTCATCCTGGGTGTGCAGGAACAGGGAGGACTTAATTTCCGAACAGGAGGCTTACTTCTAAGTTTGCAGATACTGCACAACACCAGCTAGGCTGGGTGAGCTTGTGGCAGAAAACCATTTCAATGGTCACTAGAACACACTTTTAGTATTTGTGGAGTTACAAAGGCTCTTGTAACCACTCCCACTTTGCTTTTCTGGATTTTAAAATACCTTCCATATAGGAAACAGATGCTAACAGATACTGAACTTCTAGTTTAGAGACGTTATTGCTACAGCAACATATAGGATTTGAAAGTTTCCCAGTTACAACAAAGATTTCAGGTCTCTGAGATGATTTACAGTATTACAATAAATCATAAGCACACCTTGGGGTAAAAAAATTTATTTATACATCTTCACTGTTGTTTGGATGGAATAAATTCATTGTGGAATAGAAAAATTATAAAAGGGCATTGTATAATTCTGTAATAATTTATTAGTTAACAATAACTATTTAAAATATTATTACAATAAAAAACATTTTTCTTTTTGTCAAGAACGTACTCTTCAGACTACCACCACTGTATACTCATAGAATCACAGAATAGTTAGGGTTGGAAAGGACCTTAAGATCATCAAGTTCCAAACCCCCTGCCATGAGCAGGGACACCTCACACTAAACCATGTCACCCAAGGCTCTGTCCAGCCTGGCCTTGAACACCACCAGGGATTGAGCATTCACAACTTCCCTGGGCAACCTCATGGCATTGGCAAGAAAGGAGAAAAGGTGCTTTTATGCATTAAAAGTAGCTGCTGCCTTTCAACTGGATGGAGCTAAGTCTTTTTGTGGAACGCAATTTCAACAGCCACCATGTGAAACATGGACATCGCTACATGTGCCTATATGGAAAGACAAACCTCTCTTGGTTTTATTTTGTGAAACGTGGGTGCCTGAAGTAGGGACAGAATGTGGCAGAAGAGGAAGAGAGAAAATATCTTGACCCAGCAAGCTTGGTGAAAAGCTAAAGAAAAAAAATATTCTTTGGCCAATTCTTGCGCCCTGCAAAAGAGACAAGGAACTCTGAGCAGAATGTGACCCCTTGCTATCCAATTTCTCCTGTGTTAGGGGAAAAACTTCAGATTATCACTGTGAATAAAGAGGCTGGCCTCAAAACTTCATTATTTCACGAACATTTTCCCTGACAGAAGCTACCTGCAGCATTATGAGTTGTGACCAGTTAGGTCAAAAAGGTAATATTACTTTTGTCTTAATCTTTTTAAGATTGTCATTAACATAAATGAACTTTGCATGTAAGTTTTCAGCAGACTTATTTATAACACTGTCTTTAAAAGACCCTCTTCACCCATCTTAACTCAGTGATAGATTTCCTCAAACCAATTCGTCTACATTATAAAATCAACAGGTTGCTGACAGAACAACCACTCACTTCTTTCCCCCTCAAAAAGAACTGTCAAACCATGTTTTCTGTAGCACTAAGGCAAGGCAGGAACCTATTCGTTTCCAAAGTGAGGTGACTGTAGCTGTGTTATCTAGAGCAGTAGCTGTGTTATCAAGAAATTCTTTCAAGCCACTGAAATTCTTTCAATAGACTTTAAGCCATATTTTATTTCCAATTTCACCTCCCTCGCACTGTAACAAAATACCAAATGTCAGAGTTGCTTTAAAAAGAATCAAATATAAAGTCATGCATTACTATCTCACGTCTGAGAAGTATGGTTGTGTGCTATGAGATGTGGCAAGCTCATACTAAAACAAAAGGACTTGCTCTTGATGGCATGTTCCTTATTCTCCCCTACTGAGTAATTGCATCACCTGGGTTCTTTATGCTTCAAGAGATGCAATTTCTGGCCAGAGCAGGTTCAATATACTCTAAGCTTCCATGGATGTGTAATCATTTACACCTGTGCAAAGTAGATGTAAACTCACTTTGCACTCACTTTACATAGGTGCAAATGACTGCACAAGGTGAGAAGCAGTAGAGAATCAAGCCCATAATGACTGCAAAGTGCTTAAGCAGGGTATGTTGGCGACATAGGATACAGTGATCAGGAGGCAAGCAGCAGCAATTTGGGAGTCTATTCTGCCTCATTGTGCAAGCAGTGTCTATTATTAGCAGTGGAAGTCATGCGTTTGTGCCCAGAGGATAATAAATCAGTGGCTGTGTGAATGCGGCAAGCCTGCCTGCTCCAGCTCTGCTGGCACTGCTGTACAGGTCAGGCTGCAGCAGGAAACTTGTGCTGCCACCGGGGCTGGAAGATGGCTGTGTGGTGGTGAGATCAGTTTACATGGAGAATTAGGCTAAACCTAGGGGCTCTGGCTTCATTTAGGACATGTTTCTTGTTGTGAGTCAAATGGGTTATCCAAAAACCTGGCTCAATCACTGCTGATGTAGTACAGGTGCTCCTAGTCCTTTTTGTTATTGTGGCCAAGACCACAAGATCTTTCAAAGGAAACTTTACGTCTTATGAGCTGTTGGAAAGGACAGAGTAGGTAGACCTAAAATTAATCTGTCCCTTTGTCAGAGCTCTCTGACCAAGGGCAGTAATTACCACCATGGGACAACTGCGGGAGGCTGGAAGAGAAGGGAGAGAAATTTTTTCATGCTGACTTTTTTAGCCTGAAGATTAGGGTTTGTATAACAACTGTGCTTGGTAGTCTGAAAAAGACCTTCTAAAATGTGTTCCTCTTAGTCTTACACCTGCCAGCTTTCTTCACTCTTCTTTCCCTAGCCTACTAATAGTGATGGTAAATGCATGCAGAGAAATATGGTTGCTATAAAGTACTGAAGTTTCTGTGTAGCGTGACATAAAATTACTGAATCTGAAATAAAGTATGTGTGTCATTTTTCCAAGGGACTTTTAAAATGTGCCTCTGGATATATGTGAAAATGTAAAATACTGCTCACAAAAAATTAAAGCAGAAAGCATACGCTCACGAAGGAAAACTGCTTCACTTGTTATAGTTATCTTTCCAAGGCAAAGCAGTCGCACCCTGTGCGTGGCAGGCTGGAAATCTACGTGTCCCCACTGACTTTGCTGTGTTTGCAGTACCTGGTGTGGGAAAGGGCTGGTCATCAGTGCATGTTTTCTTACGGCTACAAAGTTCTGCAGAGCTGACACTGAAGTCAAGCTCAACATTCATTCACATCCCATGGCAGTGAGGCTAAATCTGATTCACAAGCAAGATGGTGACAGCTAGGACAAGGAATCATTTTTAGTTGTAAAACAGGCAATTTTGAGCACATGATTGTGGCAAATAATCAAAACAGTTTCTTATTTAATGAAAGCACTTACCAATGACAGCATCAAAGATGTGGTGTCAAGGGAGAGTGGGTGAAGCCTGGTACTGACCTGTTGCAGTCCCCTGTGGGCTAGAAAAACCAGACTTTAGAAAGAGAGGACTGTCTCAATACTTGCATTAACAATAGAGTGAAAGAAGTCTTTATTTTCAGTAACAGGCTTTGTGCAAAGAACTTTTACCCTCTATTCCTGTTTTCCTAGTAACTTATGAAAGGTTTATTTACCCCACATCAGGTACCCCCAGTAGCTTAACTCTGTAACGGGCTAATGGGCTTTTATGTGTCTTTTCAGCATGAGCTACAATTAACAGAAAGAACGTGTTCTCTGTAGGTAGAGCAGGAATGTAAGGGCTGTCCTGGGACCTCCTTCCCCCAGTGAGAACAGTGACAGGCACTGCTGCCTGAACTGGCTTTTCCAGTGGAGAAAGACAAAAAAGAAAGCGTGAGCCCTCCCCATCCTGGTACATAGCTCCTTGAGCCTGCCAACAGGTTCCCTCCGTGCCACCTCTCCAGGAGCATTCCAAAGTCACATATATGCTGCAAAGGCAAGAGGACAGAGGGAAGCAGGTTCAGCTTCCCTATGATTGCTCCGCTGGGCTACGGGATGTGGCTGGTACCTGCAATTTGGTGCAAAGCCATCACTCAAGCGTAAAGCCAGTGCTCAGAGGGGAGCTGCAAACAGCTGAAGTTCCTTCAGCCACTTTTCTTCCCTCATCTTCTTTGCCTGCAGTCCCAGGTGTAGCATACCTCAGAGTTGCCACAAGCATGTGGTTCTCTGTAGTATAGGAACAACTGCAAAACTTCTGTATCTGGTTGTGTTGAAATGCCTGGAGGCATCTGAGATAGGATGTGGGCTACTTCACCATAGTTGACACTCATGTAGGTTCCCTCCATCATCTTCTTAGTGGCAGCTGGTCTCTGATTACTAATCTGATTACTAATCGTGGTCAGTGGTGTGTAAACTCTTCAGCTTCTGTGGAGGACAGTGAAATACTGTGACTAGATTCTTGTAGATTTATTAACAAATCTCACACAGCTGCTAAAATGCCATAAATTATAAAGGCAGGCTTACAGCAGTCTGGTATCAGCAGCAACTTCAACCACTGCTGCCATGAAACCGTTTTCCTCTTCTACCCAGCTGGTGTGAAATCCAGTTGCTATTTGCTGAAGGTGTATTTAAGGCACTAAAATACATTTCCTTTTGAATGTTTGATTATTTTTCCACCAAAACACTTATCTAGAGCTGTGGTGGATTCTTTATTACTTTATGTTCTTAAAGTCTCAAACAAACAAATTAAATAGCTAAGTCTAAAACAGATTATCTGGAAAACAGCTCCCTATTAAGAGGTGACCCTTATAGTACATCCCCACTTCAGACACCACTTTTTTTTCTTGGCACCCCGAAGAACATATGTTTGGAACCATTTTAGGCAAGGAGTCCTACCTCATACTCAAAACTACTTGGGATGCTGGGCTGAGGTTTTTCTCTGTCTAAGCCCCCCAGAGGATTTGTTTTGGTCTCAAAGCATATACATGTACATCCCAGACCATGCTTTATTAGAAAATCATCCTTAAAATATGTCCAGTGATACAACCTCTGATGTTCCTACCTATCTCAGTTGTTAGAGTATGCTTCTGGGGACCAGAGGACCTGATTTCAGTGCTGTCCTTGTCAGGAATGGATTAGACAGAGTCTTCTGCAGGCATGCAGGGCTATTTAGCAGCACTGTGTGGTCACCTTGATGGGAGGATTGCTCTGCTCCTTTTGCTGAAAGGGAGCAACTCTCGTGAGAGAAAAGTAGGGATGAAGGTCTGGGAGAGATGAAGAAAAGAAAATGGGAGCAGGAGACATGGAGCAGCTCTGGGAGAAGGAGTGATGGGGTCTGTCCTTGGCAGCTCCTTGCAAGGGGAGAGTGGAAAGCCCATGTGCCCTTGTCCCAGCAAAGTACCCCAGCAATGGCCAGCAGCCTGCTCTTCCCCCTCAGGACAACAACTACTGCAGAGAGGATGTGTCAGCTGCAGCGCCCTGTGCTGTTTCTCATGTCTGGGCTGACAGCCTCTTCTGTGCTCTGCACGCCAGGGGGAAGCTACTCACTGCAACTGCCTTCTGCAGTGTAATGTCATTATTTACTTTATCATTCATGCACTTGTGTACATTCCTCATATTTTAACTATGGAAACAGAACAAATTGAGCATGTTAACCTTTCTTCCCTCCCTCCTGTCATCCAGTTTGCTTCTACAATGGTTTTTCCCTACTCATGAAGGCTGCTATCCTGTGTTAACAGATCAGCTTTCAAGTGTTTCCATTTACATATTTTCTTTCCAGTTATGGACTTAGCAATCTATAAGGGAAGCCTATAGAAGCCAGCATGCCCTTGCAGCACTGTATAGCAGAGAGTATTGCTTCTATGACTAACTCCTGCATAAGAACAGACCTGCTTAGTCTGGAGTCATCAATTCTGATTACACGCAGCACACACAAGCTACCACGTTTGCTGTCTATGCCTGTAAAAATCACGGGGTGCCTGTCTAAGATTTTGTATTGCTCTGTCATGCCTCCTGCTTTCCTTCACTTTGCTCTGGAGAGTCACAAAACCATTCTATGATCCTGTGAACAAGCAACCTTTTCTTTCTCTGTGTGTTCCTTGTGTCTATGTGCCAATGCCACGTTTTCGGAGTGCAACTTCTGAAATGCCTTTGTAAGCCTGAGCAGGTCCATTGAAGACCATTAAACTCTAATGTGTCTGTCAGCCAAAAGGACAACTCTTTTTCACCAGTCTCTTCTCCGTCTTAAAAGATGTTTTCACAAAAAAGTGCATACAGGTATGTGTGAGTACAAAGACAAGTACTCAGCCTGAGACAAAACAGTACACCTGGTCCTCAGTTTGAGTGTCCCACCATCTACTTGCACTTGCACTGCCTGGTTCTGGTCCTGCCTGTAACTCAGGCAGGTATGAAAACGCTGCCCTGTATTTTTTAACTGAAACCACTGCTGAAGTCCAACAATCACTGACACCAAGTGGTGGCCGAGGAAAATTACAAATGTTTATTTTCTGAGGGTCTTGGAAGTTAAGATGAAGGCTTGCTTTTGAACCCTGCAAAAGGAGGACAAGTCAATTAAACCACAACATTGCTTTGCTTAGTCGGGAGAGGGCAAGTATCTGAGAACTGGTATTGAGAAGCATCTCTAAGTTCCTTGCACGAAGGATTCTGAGTCCAACTGTGCTGCTGAATAGTTTGGGAATAGGCAGAGATGGCAAATCAAGTTCTGCCTTTCAGAAACTGCTGTGGACCAGACCTGGAGTTTCCTGCCCCAAGCAGTTTGGATTGGGATAAAATTAAGACTTAAGCAACAGTGACCCCACTATGTTAGTCTAATATAAACACTGTGCTGCAGGATAAGCCCTTCATGCACACACCCCAGTAAGGCTCAAGTATCAGTTAAACCCTCTGGTGGGTGATCCTGCCTGAAGAAAACAACATCAAAGTTCCAGGTTTGATTTAATTCCATTCAGCACAGATAATTAACAATTTCTTTATGGTTGGGGGGGGGGGGGGGGGGGGGGGTGAGAGGGCATCATGTGCCTTTTTAATCACAATGCAAATGCTACTTGTTCTTAAACACTTGTATAGTCTCATCTTTCTTCTGTATGAAACTGTATGGACTATGGTGCACCTGCTGAGTAAGTTACCTAGGGTTTGTTTTTTTCTTTCTATGCAGTCACTCTCTACAGTGTCTGACTGCATTTAGGGAATGCTTAGGAATAATTGTAAGGAAAAAAGGCAGATCCCCATAGAAAGCATGGACGTAAAATCTCTGGATGGCACAGCCTGTCCTAATTACTACTGGAAATGTCACTTTAACTATGAAAGCATGATTAGGAAACTGAAGCTGTTTTCAGAATATTGATGGTATTTCCCCCACCTTTCTGGGGGCAGGGGGATAAAATCAAAAGAAAAAAAGTCATCTAACTTTAATTTTTATTTCTGAAATTCTTTCAAGGATATTGGAGCACACGGTGAATGTTGAAAGCATGAAACACTTCCAGAGCAGCAAACTTTAATGGTTGCTGACACCACCATAATTTAAACCTCAGGCCTTTGTAAACAGTTTGTACAAAATGCCCTGTAAGCAATCTGAGCTCGCTGCAAAGGCTCCAGCACTTTCTGAATGCAAGACTTCTGCCTCTTCCCCTTCAGCTTCCATTCCTTTCTGTACTGTTTCTACCCCTTCTGATACACCTTGCACAGAGATTAGTCCTCCAGCTTTTTTAGCAGTCACCATTTGTATTTGTATGTATTACAATAGTATCTCTCAAAGCTTTGTTCATAAACACCACCCCATCACAGGGCATTACCTGTGTAAGAAATCCTCTCTGCTGCAAGGGGTTCAGAGGTGAGGGATGTATCCAGCAAAAAGGGCACTCACAACTCATGTTAAGGTCTGGCTGGGATTTTGAGCCCCTTTCATTCAGGTGTCCTTCTCTATGTGAGATGTTGCCCTTAGCAGCATAGAAAACTGGTAGGGGAGAAGCAGTAGCACACCTTAAATTGACAGGTTTACATGTAATCAAAAGGAGGAATTTCACTTCCTTGCCTTGAGTTTCATAGATTTTGTTTTGTGCCTGCTGACCATGTGGGTAGGGACAGTTTTCTATTTCACACTGTATGGAGAGCCAAACAGAAGAGCATGGCTGAAAAAGAGGGGGAAAGGAGTGATAACCCTTTTCCTAGAGTGCACAAGGCCACCCTCCCTGAATCATCTCGGCCGACAGTGCTGGGATGCAAACAAGGGCTCTCGTCTTCCCTTGCTCTGCCCCACTGACAGTGAGACCCATTTCATGTTCATGGAGAGCTTTAGGAGAAAATGGTGATGAATCAGGACACGCTCAAGAAGCTGAAAGATCTGAGCTTTCTCCCAGGCTGCACACAGCATCAGTAATGAAGGATTGCTCTGCTCATAAAGGGGGAGAAAGCCAGAATCTCTTTTCTGATACTGAAATAAAGCAGCCCCCTTTTAGACCAGTCAGGAAAGTAATTGTTCATTCCTCAGGTCGAGCGGCACATATGCAATCTCTTTGTTAAGTAGCTTTCTAAATTTTTTCTCCTTGGCTCTTGCAGTCACAGCCTGTGTGACTGCCAGCCCTGAATGCTGGCCAGGAAAACCCACTCCCAACCCAGAAGGGGCTGAAGCAGCACACAGAACTTGCAACACAGACACAGCTCTAAATGGGCTGCTGGTTACAGCCACTGGAGGGAAAAGTGAGGGGAAAGTTCATGCTTCTCAAAAACAGCTTCTAAAATTCAGTACAGGTCCTCTGGCTATAGAGCATGCAGAAACCTTAATCACAAGAGAAGGTCAATGGGTAAAAGAGGAAGAGAAGCCTTAGTGGCTACCACTGGTAAAGGCAGAGTAGAGATGGGTGAGAAGAACACTTTTTCTTACAAAATAATTATCAGCCACAATGTCAGCCTGCTTTAGGTAAACATGCCCAGCAGTGAGGAAGAACAGGGCAACTAGTTCAAAGGAAAGGGAATTAAATTTGTGGCAAGCTAAAACCAAAGCCAAATCTCTCTGCAATATTGAAATAACTTTGCCTTGAACACCAGTCTTCAGAGTTGGAGGGACTGGAGTGTGCCGTGGTGGAGACTGGGTAATAGATGTCTTGCATCTTGCACCTGTCCCTCTTCTACATGGTCAGATCTGCGAGGTGGTAGTCTGTTTCTATGATGTGGAAGTTTTGTTTAGGTAATCAAAATCTGGTTCCTACCTAAGTGACAGCTTGCAAAGTCACCGTCTGTCTGTAGGTTTGATCTAAACCACCACCATGCCAGCAAAGTAACATTTTATACTAGTTTATACAAGCTTCATGGACTTAGGCTGAGAAGAAATGAAGAGTAAGAAGTACTTCTCACATATCATCATCAGTGTTTTGAGAGTCCTGGACTGGAGGCAGGCAAACAGCATTGCTCAATTCATTTCCCTTAGAAAATGAGCGTGCTTTCACATTCCTGGACAGCAAATGACAGGAGGCATTGGCTCATACAGAGCTAGTCTGCAATTTCACCATGATTGGCCGAAGAACTTGGAAATAAGAAGTGTTTTTCCGCATGGGCCCTGCTGAAACACGAGCCTAGAAGCTTGTTCAGCCAACAGCCGTGATTCACACCTTTCTTTCTGTACCTTTGCTTCTTTGTCATTCCAAGGGTGGAGCTTATCTGACTGCCTGATAGCTTCAAGGCTGGAAAAGGCCTTGGCTGAGTTGAGGGTATCTGCCTCAAAAGCAAATAATAATATTGAGTTAAGAAACAGGCAATCTTTGATGGTTGTGCTGTACCTTGATTGCAAGGGTGTTCTTGGTTTTGTGTGCTGAGCATCTCAGGGCAGTGGCTGAAGTACCAGGCTGCTAGGCATCACATTCAGGACAAGCAGAAGGGGCCAGAGATAATTTCTCTGCATGGTTCATCTTCCTAACATAAAGTATGACTGGATCCTACCTTCTGTGACCACAAAACCTCCTGTTCAGACTCCCAGCCTCCATTACTCTGGGGAGATGTAAAATCAGAACAAAAAGATGGTTCTTTCACATTTCACATAGGATCAGAAAAAGTGAGCCTGCAAGATCTGTGATGCAGAACACCAGTTTTGAGGCTGTTAAACTACTCTAGGGATTACATGCACTTAAGACCCTGTTCTTTCTCACATGAAGGGTTTTGAAGTTTTTGCCTCCTACTGCGCAAGAGAAGAGCCGCTTGCTGGCTATTGACTTGTGAACAGATCCATGGGCAGACACTCAGCCTGCAGTTTAGTACTTGGATTTAAATCTTTACTCTGGTTAATCCTTACACAAAGCAGAACAGCTCTAACGACAGATGATAAGCATGACAGTGAGTGAGCCCCTGCACTTTGGCAGCTGACTCCTTGTTTGGGATTCACCTTGCAGAATAGCAACTTGAACTATCCTCCTCCATGCATTAAACGAGTATTATGCCCTGCTGGGCTCTTCTGAAATACAGCTGCCTCTCTCTGACCAGAAATTTTGTCAGGGCTCTGAGAAGATATCCCATGCAGTCAGTATTTTCCTCTTGCTTTGTCCTGGTCCAGCTGCGCAGTGTTAGCACGTCAGGACTCAGTAGCGGAGAACATTCCATTCCTGCTGTCCTCGTCAGGACCACAAAACTGGAATGATAATTAAAAAAAATTGCTTTGGCTCAGACCTCAAGTTTCAATGGTGCTTGAATTTTCAGCAAACCAGGAACCCTGCCCCTGACTGAGTGGGTTATCCTGTTTCCCTATGTGTTTTTTTTACAAGCACCATTGATTCTCTCACAGATCCATGCTCCCTTAACAACACAGGGGACAGTACATCTCCTGCACCAGCCTCCAGACCAGAAGCCACAGGGGTTGTATGGGGAGGGGAAGTGTGATTTTAACATCCCTGTGTCTAACTCAGAGCAAGGTTTCCAACCAAAGCAAGTCTGCACAGTGTTCCCCAGCCACATGCAGTAGAATCAGTGAGGACAGAGCACTTCCAGTGTGTGTGTTGTCCCCCTGATATTTGACATATATCATTGCATATCTATTGGAGGAGGGAAAATAAGTTGGGTTTGCCATTCCCAGGTTCTTGGGTTGTTTGGTGGGACAAACCAGCTCATCAGCTGGCACACCCCTGATGTCCTCAGTTCCCTCTGGATTAAATGTACCTTGGAAAGGTAAAAAAATGATCTCATCACTTCCAAAATTCTCACTTCATGTTGCTAATTCTTTTGGGTTGACAAAAACTGCTGTGGTGCTCTCGCTGTCCTTTGTCTTTTTCTTCTTCTTCTTGGCAAACAAATGAGGTTGGGGGGGGGGGGGGGGGGAATCCCTCAGCCTACTGTTTATGACTCTACACACAAGGCTGGGGTAAGATGTGGAGGACAAGCAGTGAGAAAGACCATCTGCACTGACACACATTAATGGAGAGTGTGCATACAAGTGACTGAAGCAAGGGGGTTTTTTTGTTATTTTCCTTGTGACCCTGCTCAGTGCCCTACATTAAGCTATGCTTGGGAGGAGGGAAGGAAAGCAAAAGGATTCTCCATCTAAGGTTTAGAGGTGGGAGGCAGCTTGGGGGTTCTGCAGGCATGAGCTCTATGGGGTGACTAGGGAGCACTCAGGAGATCTTGGTGGCTTTGCATGATCAACTTCTTCAGCATACTAACCTGTGTCTACTGGCTAGTCTTTATGAAGCATTTAATTCTGTAGTTTCAGAGCTGTTGAAAAAGCAAAGGGAAGATTTATAACAACATTTGCTAACTCTAGGCCAACTGGTTTGGCACAGGAAAGAGCTATGTTTTTCAGAACAGCTTTTCAACATTCCACTGTTAGCTAAAATGTATGAAAATTACAGTTTTGAAATGACCAGATGTTTTTTGCCGAGAAAGAAATAGATGACCTAAAAGGGGAAGATGAGGCCTGAACTCAGGCTTCTATGCTACAACTGTCAACTTTTCAGCTAATGGATGACCTACTACCATCTAAAACTACTAAATTCATGTGATTAATGCTGCTAAATTGCAGCCACAGTATATTTATAATTTTTGCCGTCAGCCTGATACCATTTGTGCAGCATCACTATAAAAGGTGAAGGAGAGAAAAGGCGATTAATCTGGTGTCCTTGTACAGAACATTATGGCATAGCTCTCCCCAAAGCAGAAGCTTTCAAGTGAAATAAACTAATGGCTTCATCTGTTTCATTTCCAGCTCTATTTTTTTAAACCAAGAGCAGCAGATCCTTTCCATGTTGTCTGCATTTCTAGACAGAGAATGAGACAAGAAACTTTCTTGCTTTCAGCTTCAAACTATTCACTGAACATGACCATCCAGAACTTTATTCATGCAACTTATCAGAGCATGGGGATCTTATTTTTGGTCACCCATAATAATCTAATTGAACTGGCCTGTGTCAAAAATCTGTGCTGAATTGGTAGGATGCTTCAGATGCTTTTCTTTTTGCTCTGCTGAGCAGTTACCAGGTAAATGAGATTAAGAACAAAGAGAAGGACTCTGGACAGAGATGTGATGGTGTTGGATTGTAATCCTCCTCCTCTACTTTACAGCCATTGTTTAAGGCTGAAGAAAAATCAAGTAATAGAAAAGCTCTTCTCCTTCAAAGAAAACATCTGTTAAGATGGGGGGGGGGGGTTAAATGAAGATGGTGGAGGAATTATTTAAACTATCATTACTGCTGTGCAATGTCATTTTCCAACAAAAAAGAGACAGTTCTTTTGCAAGGCCCAGCTGATTGCCTCCATGCCAAGTTACCAAAGGTTCTTGTGTTGCAACCATTACACTATTGGTGAGAACATGAGCACCCTAGATCTCCCTTACTATCCCCCAAGGGGTCCTGATTCCACAAGGCACAGCTCACCCTGCTCCAGGCAACAGCAGGGGAAGCCAGAACCAGTCAGCACTGTGGGGATCAAGCCCATAAAGCCGCTGCTTCTGCTCCTGGAAAAGTGTCATCAGCTGGCTCTGCCCTTCTTCTAAGAGAGCTGACAAAAAAAAGGCTATTTAAAAATCTGTTTAAAATTATGTATTCTCTGCTTTAGGGTTTGCTAAGCTCATTATAGAAGTGGAATGAAATTCCACAGCACGTTTAACATTTTTCTTGTTCTTATTTTTTGAGCTTTTCCAACCTAATAGAGAATGAATGATCCCACTGGTGATCCGAGAGGGACGAGGTGTAGGAATCACAGCAGCCTGAGCACCATAGCAATACTGTGACTACCAGTTTGGCTACTTCATTGTGCAGGCTGATCCAAGGAGGGATTAAGAGGATTTTGTTTTCCATTTTTTAAGTTGAATGGGCTGGGATGAAAGCCTTTTACTGCATTTCTGAACAAGTCAGGGTATTTAGAAAAGTAGTAACAATGGGCTGCGCCAGAGCTGGACTTTGAGCAATATAAAATCATTTACCATATACATATACATGTATACATATAATCATTTACCATCACTGGCCATGTGAAACCACCCAACTTTCCCCTCCTTGGTCCTTTAGTGGTCACTGATGACCTCCTTCCCATCTTTCTCTGTTCCTTACAGCCTTCTGCAGGGAGCCACCCAGCCGCTGTCTGGCAAGTAATGGGAAAAACGCAGCCCTGGAACGTCCGATTGCCAGGATGTGTTAAAGTCTGAGGGGTGTGTGATGGCTCAGATCAACTACGAATCAAACATAAGCCGCAGCTTAAATTTAAGTTGACCTTCACCTTCTGACAGGTTTGAAAATGATTGATTGCCTTTCATTTTTGTCCTCCCTCCCCCGCCTTTCCCTACAGATTCATAATTAAGGGCAGAAGCAAAGGGAACAACTAATTGTTATCATCAGTTTGTATTTTCAGACTAAGAAACTTCAGTCCAGGGAAATGTTGTCCAAATGTTATGCTAAACTGACCCGTGGCCAGGAATTTTCAACACCGCACACATTGGTAACCTACATGCATCGAATCATGCACATTTTTCCCTTTTATCACCTACCACTTGTGACTGAAGACTGTTCAGCTCCTGACAAAAGCTTCTGCTGAAAGACAGTATTTGCCTTTTCCACTAGAAAGGGAGTGCAGGAGAGGAGGGAGTAAGCCTCTTGTTTAATGACTGATATCTCTTTTTGGATTACTGACTTGCAGTATCTGCCATCGCAGCCAGCTGCAGACTCTGTTGACATTTTTGCAAGCCCAAGACCTCAGTACCTCAAGGTATTAGCTTTTGTGACCCTTTGACGGCTACTGCCACCTTATGTAGAGAACTTCACCCATGTACGTGCTGTTTGATATGTTCTTGTTCTATGCAATTAAAGCGATGTAACTACAAAGCTCTCAATTGGGCAGTTTTACAGAACTGAGTAACAAGGCTGTACAAATGACTGGCAATGCTGAACATACTTTTGGCTAAGCAGGTGCTCAGTTTGGCAGATCGCAAAGGGAAAATGAACCCCTTGATTTGGATCAAGCAAAACAGTGTCCAATTTGTGATTAAACATCTACTGCAACTCCTCCACAAGCACATGTGGAAAAGAAGGTTCATTAGCTGGCTCCCAGAAGGGAAGAGAAGGTGGGTTTGTCTTTTTTTCCTCCCTTCCCCTGTCGGTAGCCCAGCAGCCATCTCAGCTGGCTTATGTTTTGAAAGACTCAACTTCAAATCTTGCCTGTCTGATTTGGAGGGCTCACAGGGTTACCCCAGCTTTTAGCTTCTGTCACGAGGAATACCTGACATCCATACCAAGCAGTTATTTTACATAGTTTACCTTTAGATCATCTTGCAGCAGGCTGCCTATGGCCCACCCTGGGAACCACTCCAGTCCTAGTACACGTGGACACAGGCCAACAAGCTGAAGCAGTGTTTCTGCTTTAGGCACTAGCAGCAGCAACATGGGCCAATAAGTCTATCCCTTACAGACACAAAATAGTCCAGAAAAGTCTGTACAAAATCTTATCTCAAAGTAGGTCACCACTAGGTTGATGATCAGATGTATTAAAAACCATTTTTGTGTTTGTGTTCATCAGAAATATACCAGATTAAACAAATGGAACGTTCGTATTAATATGTAGATAGTAAGGTATCACAAAGACAATATATGCTGCCAGAAATCACATGTAATAATTTGGAAGCACATTACACCTCTAAATTAAGCACGCCTATTAGTATTCACACACGTAACAGTGTCTGAGTTTATAATTAAAGATCATAAATCATTATGTAGCCAAAGGAATAAAGTACATGCAAGCTACTAACCTAGAGACATTCCTAATTGACAGGTATAGTTTACAACTTTACAAAATTTTGGAAACAAAGGATTTGAAACCTGGCTATCTGTAAATAGCAGAAATTTCTTCTGCTGGCTGAGATCAAGCATAGGGCTGAATCCCATATGTGTATTTGTGTGTGTATCCACACATGCAAACATTTATACATGCATGTGTACATATTTATAAATCCTAAGACCACTCAAGATACTTTTAGCTGCTGATGTTTTCTAAAGCTAAATTAGATTTTCCTCTAAATGTGAAATTTCCTCCATCCTGATGTGATGAATAATAAACAAAGCACTTTAAATCATTATCAGAATAACCCACTACCATTCAGTGTTTTGAATACTCTCCATAGTTTTAAAGAAACATTTAGCATATTATGACTAAAATATTTAAATTCAGCCTATGGTTCAGTACAACTGGAAGCTAACATTTAGTAATTCTGATAGCATACAAATGAATTACAAATGAAGACTTAGTGTAGTCAGATTACTCTGTCTCAATGAGATTATAATTATAAAAACATACATATATATAGTTAGAAGACTATATACAAATAAATCTCAATTAATTGTGTCAAAATCTAAATCTTTTTCATGCATTCTTTGGAACAAGGCATACAAACTTCAGCTGTGAGCTTAATCTCAGCCCATAGAAGAGATTTGTTGATACTCTAGAGTAGCCAGTTTTCACAGTTCTCATTTCCAAACTTCTGCAAAGTAATAAATTGCACCTGACAATTACTACTTATTTGGTGTATTTCAAAATTACTTTTTTCAGAAGTCCAATTAAGCTTGTGAAGTGATAACAATGGTACCTTGTCATTAATCCAGATTACAGTTTTCACTGGGGGCCTTTCTATTTGGGTGTTTAGGGGACCACTGTTTTTTAATTTTATGCATGATAAGTAAAATCAACAAGATGTACAACCGGCTGTGATTCTCCTGAAAATAGAAAAGCTTTCTTCACCAGCCAGTGGAAAGTCCAGGACATTTCTGGACAGACAGTGTGAAGTTAATTGTAACCTTAGAAGTAATTCCATAACATTTAAGTGGTTCTGTGAAACATAAAATAATTATGCCTATTCTCAATATTAATTTTAACCCTTTAGAATATTTTAAGTACCTATATGTGTTCGCTGGTTTCAGTTTCCCTTGTTTTTCATTTGAAGTCCTTGGCTGAGGTTTTGAGGAGGAAGATTCATTCCCATCACTGACTGTTCTTTTTTTCAAAACAAAGGACTAAATCCCCACCCCTCTCAAATCACTGAAGGTTCAACTTCTAGGCCAGAATCTTGCAAGCAGTGTGTTTGCTGTCTCTTGGGTGTCTGTGTTGTTTTGGTTTTGGTTGTAGGCAGGGGGACAGTCATAAATCAGACCTTGCCTGGTGCTGTCCAAGGTAACAGCATCCTCCCACCACTCAGCTGCACCCAAGGCTGTTCCATGACATGGCATGGCTGTGTGCTACACTGCCAACACAGCCAGGGAGAGGGTTACTTCATCAGCAACACCCTCCCATGTTTTTGAAACTTGGGTGTCAAAGTCATCATTGGAACCTATTCCTCAGTTCTAAAGGCAAGATGACACACATGGGTAAAAGCACCACCTTTTGAACCTCTGTAAATCCCACCAGACCCCCTCAGAATAACCCAAACTAAACAAAGGTTAAATCTGTGTTTGAAAAACCTATGCAGTTTTGGCCATTGTCTAATCTCAGTCAGTTAAAATGCCTTCTACACTATTTTTAAGTTTCTTTAGACTGCCCAGAAACGCACCTCTCTGCTGCCCCAGTAAATCTGGCAGGTTTGAAAGCAAAGTTAAAATTACAGGGACACAAAAGTTGCATTTTTAACAGAGACTGCATGCAGCCACAGAGATCTTGTTGGCAGGAGGGAGAAAAAGAGATCTGTGTCTATGCTCGTATACACCTTCACTGTTTCAGGCAATGTATAATAATTTCCCTTGTGAATAGCTATGAAGTTATTGTAGCATTAAAGCTGGATAGACCTACAGTAATGGTATTTCCTGACATTGCCAAATGTTAAAAGGTCAACAAAAACTGAACGCATGGAAACAATCTCTTGTCATGATACTCTATAGAATGAATTAAATAAACATTTCCTATGTTTTCTCCCTTCTCCTGTCATTCAATATAAAAATCTAAACTATGACAACAAAACAGCATGAAACAAGTAAGAGCTTTAATTAAAGAGGAATTCAATGAAGGCAATCCATTCTGTTTCCATCAGATCCATTTTTTCTTCAGTTACTGAGGAATTAATGAAGTCCAAGTAGTAACCACTGACACAATCATGAATCTGTCCAGAGAAAGTCTTCCTCAGAAGGAAGCTTCTAGTAGCAAGACTCACTCTTTCACAATCAGTAGGTAGACCAGTGTCCCCCAAGGCAGTAATGTTTACTGCCTTTGCTTTGCTCGCTGTGCAAGAGTACAGTTCCCAGTGAAGCACTGCCTTATACATACCAACAAACAAATCAACAATAACTTTTCAAATGCTTTTTGAAACCATACCAGGATCCAGCTGCTCCTAGCATCAGCCTTAATCTGTGTAGGTCACCAAATAATAGATAGCTGAGCTCTGGGATGCTCAGTGAGCAATTTCACTGCCTGCTCATCTGGACCAAGAGAGAAATGCAGCTATTTTTGCAGCATGTATCTGAGACTCTAGCTCTGCACAGTGGCTGCCCTTTCTTAATAGCTTTTTCTATTGCCAGACAGCATGGGTTATGTATTCAGTGTCCTAAGCTGTAAATGTTATTTCATGTAAAATTCTTGATGGGCACAGTGATGATCTGCCAGAAAAAAACTGGGCTATAACAGCAAAGTTGTGACTTATAAGACCTGATACTGTGGCCCTCAGTCATCTGGCAGGCAGGAACAAAGAAAACAACTAACATGATAGATTCAGTGACAATCTGTCAATAAAGTTTGAAACAGACTGTTAGCAGTCTGTTGGCTTCCCACAAAAAACATGACACTTCGAAGTTGCCTTAAGCTGAGTGAAGAACAGTACCCTTCTGCATGATGAGGCTGAAGGACTTTGAACAGAAGACATCCACTGCACCTGCAAGAGAAGTGAAGATATGTAGTGGCTAGAAAGACTGAGGGACTGATCTGCTTTTACACCTGGAGACTCTGCTGCTCAGAAGCGTACAGACATAATGTGAGCTTGTATAGAACTACAACAGCAAGAAAGGGCGAGGGAGAACATATATTTATGAAAGCTCCTCAGCCTGGGCCACTGATATCACTACTGCTTGGGTCCACTGAAGTTCAGGGTGGAAGAGCCAGCCTTTCCCTGGGTCAACCACAGATGCCACTTAGGTTTTTTATAGACCCACACAGAGAAACCTACCCCCATTACTTCTTTATTGCTTTGGAATCCCATCACAAATACTTTAATACTCTGTTCTTATTGTCCCTATCCCACTTTTCCATCTTTCACTCTTGACTGACCTTGATTCACCTGAAAATGATGACAATAGACAGGAAGACACATCAGGAAGGCTTGCATTAAGTGCAGGTACTGAGAGCCATGGATGAGACCACCAACAGAATTCAGAGTAGTGATTTGTGGCGAGAACAGTGAGACAAGGCCCCAGCACTATCAGTCCTGTGTTGCAATGACATCTGACAATAACAACCACACAGAGGGATGTGATTGCCTGGCAGAAACTAAGAGGCAATAGCAAATCAAACCTCCCGTCAGAAAATCACTGCTATGGGAACCCTAAAAAGTAGGCCCGAGGGAGGAAGTAGTTCTGCCAAAGTCAGCAAGAGACTCTTTGAGATGTCTTCTGCTGCCAGTTCCTGAAAAAGCTTCCTGGGCTTTCTCTGCATTTAAATAAATAAATCAGACTGCACCGAGAATGCTCCTCACTCCATCTCTAGTTTCTTTCTGCTGCAGGGAATAACTAGTCAGAGCCCGAGACAAAAGGGAGATTTCCAAAAGGGCACCAATGTCTCTGTGCTGTCTAAAGTGTGCCCCCCTCAGGCCATACAACCCCACCAGTAAGTTATATTCCCAAATAACAACCACCAGTCATGTCTGGAGAACAGCCTATTTAATACTGGAATTTTATTTTGACGGTATGTTTTGTATAGGTGGGACAATAACTTGTCTTTGGCACTCTACTTTTATCATTAGTGCTGCTTCTCTTGTCCCACATCTGAAATAGGGCCTGCAATCTGTTCTCCTAAACAGAAGTTATTTGCCACACTGGCGTTGTCACTTCTTGGTCTTCTAGACATCCAAAAAGTGATCTTTTAACTGTTTTCCATACACAGAAAATACATAAAACCCATACCGTGGCTGCATTGTACAGTGTTACCTCTGTCCTGAGGTAACTTTTTCCTCTGGAGGACAAATTATCCTTGCAAACATTTGGAATAAGGCACTCTTACTACTTAGACACACAGCTTTCACCTGCACAGTAGCACACACCTAATCTATGTGTGGAGGATGACGCTTCCCCACCTTTTACCAGCCTCACATACATTATGGAAAAAAGCAAGAGTCTGATAATATAACAGCACAGAGCATAACTGCTGGTTATATCTTCAAACACACTCAATAATCCTCAGTTCAAAGGAAGACACATAAGGCTCTGAGGACAGATTAGGGTCAACTACAGGAAGTTCCATCCCAAAAGTTCTTTCCAGGACCTGGACCCAGAATGAATACGGTAGGAAAAGCCTTCCTAATAAGTCAAACTCTTTCTTGCACTAAATAAAACAAACATTTTTCTAACCTGTATTGTTTCTGGCTCTGCTCACAGCTCAGCCCCTTACTGCAGCTTACTTCAAAATTCCTTGCTGGGTGTTTGGCAGAGCAAGTATGATCTATAGCATGACCTTGCAATGCAGTGCACCTCTGTCATTCTGTATAATGCACTGTAAAGCATAGCTTTCATTGGAAATGAAACTGCATAGATAAACACTCTTAATATTAAGTAAAACATTTTGCATTACAAATGTGCAGACTCAGGCTGGGAGAAATTAGTTACCAGCGAGCCAAATATCAACCTGCAATGTGTCTATATTACTTTGATCCTTTTAAAACATAGCCATTATCTAATAATCATTTCAGTTTTGTAGTCTCTCATTAGGAGGAAGATTTGTTTGCATACTTTAGAGAGCTGAATGGGATTAAACTCTTCTCTGGGGGTCTCTTCATCACTGTGAGCTCCAGCCCTCTGCTCTACCACAGCGACTGCAAACAGCCACTGGTTGCATGGAGTAAGGAAAAAGTATGGTGAATCGAGTTTTGCAAAGCCAATCAAAGGTGAGATAGGATTTAGTTATTTAAGTGGAATCTCTTTGTCTCTACCATAGTAGCTTTTTTTACTTTTCTTGTGTATGAAGAAAGCTTAAGCTGCCAGCTTGTTGAAAAGCAAGGAAGCTAATGCATGCACTCTAACACATGCTTTAATGTCATCCTTCTTCAGTCCATTATTAATTGAATCATCACCATCTCTTCAGAATTAAAGGCTGACTGCCTCCTGTCCTCTTAAAATGCATATGGGCAAAATTCATAGGCATCAGCCTTGAATACCATATGGCATGAGAGGTGACAGTAACAATTATGGGTCTGGAAGGAAGGAGTCATCGTAGTCAGGCTACCCGGAGTTAGCTAATATTATTCCAAGGGGTCATTTTGAGAGAGGATAAACCTATCCTGGTCATCAGCTATGTAAAATGCTTGGATTATTAGGCTAGCTCTGGCAGCATCTTGCTGGTGGGGTTGGTTTTTCACTAATATACTCACAGCCACTCAGTCAAACACTTGTGCCAGAACTTTCACCCACAGAAAACACTCCTCTTCCCTTCTGAGCACCTAAGTGCTTTGCTTAACAGTTGCAGCATCACAACTGACACCCCTCAGAGAGCCAGCACCAGGCTCTCAACCTGCTTTTTGCAGCAAACCAGCCCCAGGGAGGTTGTTTGCTCCAGAAAATATACCCCAAAACAAAAGAGGGAACATAATGAAAAACACAGAGCCACAGGATAGCAAGTACAGCTGCTTTTTCCCTCCTCCATTACTTTGAGGCTATCCCTGCAATATGGATCTCATTAATGGCTCAGAGACAACACTGCAGAATTACAAGTTCAATATGTTATTGAAAAAGCCACCCCCTGACTTTTTTATTGTATTTTTAATCATTTTTAAAACCAACTTTAAAAAAATTATTATTCAGTGAATTCTAACACTGCCAGCAATAGCAGTGAGTATATGCATGCACACAAAACAAACAGCAAACACCATCTGTGCAAATTTCCCCAAAACAGAAAAGGGCAAAGGTATGATAGATACATAAGCTATGTTTCAGCAGCAGAATACAGCTCTTGAATTTGCTCAGCTGAAAGATCTCTGGATCAGGGTCAGTCACTTCATCTGTGGTTACATGCAGCTGATGGAGCCCCCAGTGCTCTATCCATAGTTTTCTACTAAATCACACATACAATTATTTCATGGTGCCATCATATTTGGAAGTCAACTACCTTAACAATGAAACATAATGCTGTCAGACAGCCTCATGTTAGCAAACTATTCAAGCACAACCTTTTAACTCAGAAAAAAATATGTATTTCACCTTAAAGAAAGTTTTGCACCTGGCCAATTATCAAAGTTTCAATAGGCAATTACATGAAACCAGAGTGGAAACAAGACATCACAGTTCTAAAATAAGCTATAAGACACTAATTAGCACTTGAGGCTGCAGTACAGTCCGCCTCACAGTCGACCTTGCAGCCTAAGTAACTGCTGCACCCATCACAGCTAAGGCTGGCAGTGGTTACAGAGGTGGGTCTTCAGCGTGGCATCAATGCCAGGCTCAGTCTCTCCCTTTGATCATGCAGCTTTAATTGTCGCTATGCCCCACTGCACACCCAGAGCTCCAGGACACCCAGATCTCCATAATTCAAACAGGTTTTTCTTTCACATCTCACAAAAGAAAATGATTTTACAAAGCCTGAGTTTGCTAATCATGAACAAAACTGTCTGGTGTGCAGCAGGATACCATGTTCTCAGCCAGGCACAGTCTGCCTCGGCCCAGCTGCCTTCAACCTCATTGAGGGTACCCAGCTTCTCCCATTAAGCATGCAGGAAAGCAAAACAGGGTTGAGCTGTAACTACAGGTCCCTAAAGAGTTCTTCATTAAGCAGCACTTTTGGACAGCTCACCTGAAATGGAGAACAATAGGAAGTGTTTCAAATTATGTATTGCACTGCTGCAGTCCAGGACAGAATTATATCCCCTGTTTCACCTGTTGAGACAGCAGAGGACCTGCCTGGTAAATGCAGGCTGTCCAATCTCCCCTACTGCATGCAGAAACCTACAAGTCAGCTGAGAGGTCTCTGCTATAGAGTGCATTTATATATAAATACTCAATACTCTCTATATATGCCATAACAGGTTTCCTTGGTCATTTGTGATGAGCTGTCCTCAGTGCTTTTGGTACCGCCTGTTAAAGAAAACACTGAATATTCAAAGTCTGATTAGGTCTTCTCACACACCACTGGTGTAAGAGTGTTAAACTGACCCCTTCAGTCTTGTCTTGTGTATCCTTTGCCAGATGATTTTTTAATTGTTTTTGTGTGTGTGCACAAACCCCAAGGCATATGTGTAAATTGGGATTCCTGTCCCATGCCAATCTGGGCACATGTCTCGTTTACATGCTCTTTAAAAAATGTGACTCTTGTCATTTCAATTTGTTACAGTAATTTAGCTCTAATGCGAAACTGGTGACAGGGTTTTGAAGGGTTATTTTTCCTCTCTGTGGACAAACTGCTATACTGGAGCAGTTACATTCCTACTTCATGGCATGAAGCCACTTAAAAGAGTTAACCTTCTCTGTGCAAATGTTAACAATTTTCTGGTAATACCATTCTACTTTAAATAAAATGGAAAATCAACTGCTGCTGTTACAGAAGTACACAGGCACAATGGCAGAGAGTGCTCTTCAGCTCACATCTCTGTCACAAAAACACTGGGCATAAGCTGTGAAATAACTGGATTACTCTGTATGTGTTTATGAGTAAAACAAGCTTATTGTTAGCTCCATGTAATTCTCTCACAGCATTTCCCATTCTTTTCCCTTTGCATAGCACTGCAGAGAACACAAGAATCCAGTACTATGCACCATGGCTAAACCAACAGCAGCAGTGGCAGTCTTGGAGACAGGTAGACAGCCCTGAGGCCAAAGCAGAGGCCCAAAGCATACCAGAGGGTAAGAAATGTGCTGGCAACTGGGTGCCATGTCTGGAAGATGTATAACTTCATCTTGCAGATGCTGAGGTGAGTGGCCAGAGCAGTTGTCTTCAATTATGGTGAGAGCCAAAGGGTGGAGAGAAACAAAGAGGGTAACGAGAACTAGATGCTGTTCTGCCAGCTCCTGAAAGATTATATGTTTATTCATTCAGTTAGTTACCAGTACACTAAGCATTTTCAAGAGAAATCTAGACTTTGTATATGTCTGCATGCAATACAAGTGCACAAACTAATCTGCATCCAAGATGGTAGTTAGCTACAGCGAATGGCAACAATACTGATGTTTACTATTTGTAACACCCTTCTGGTCAAATGCCATGAATCTGGCTTATGTACTGAAGCATGCTGAATTTCCCAAAACTTATCGTTGTGAGTAACTCAAAGATTATGAGCTGCAGAGCACCCAAGTATGTGTTTTGTAGCACACCCTGTCCTTGTTCTGAATGCTCATATTCCTGTTCTAAATGTCACTCGTCAGGAGAGAGGACATCTGGGTAGGGAAGGTTTAGGGTCAGAAACAACATGATTTATGGCAGAAAGATTATAATTCTTCTCAGCAGACATTGGCACTTCTTCAGGAAATATTGATTAGATGGTGAAATGCTTAGCTTTCTTTGTGGAACAATTCACTGTAGCTGGGCTCTTCACTCTGAAATATATTGTACATGAAGCAAATGACAGGCAGAGAGAGCCTTGACTCAGATGAGAATTAACTCACCCGTTGTTCCCATCACGTCCTTCTTTCAGTGTTGCCTTAAACTATGCAAAATGTTCCTTTGAGGCACAGGCAACGAAGCTGCAAATAAAAAGATTAGACTGGCTTTTGGCTCTGGCCCTGCTAGTCTCTGTATCCAATGCCATTCACAGCTCCCTATTCAGTACTGCCTTAAGTTTAACTTACTCCCAAGACTGTGTCTTTCCCTGTCAGTGATCTGTCACAGGACATCATCCCTCCCTTCCTCCTGTCCATCACCTAGTTTGGGTCTGAGCCACCTGTACAGAGATCCTCTGCCACCACCTTCCTTGATGCAGCATTACCAGAAGCTCACCTGCTGCTCTAAGTGTAGTCAGGAGTTAGACTAAAACCAAGCTGCATCAGCCCATGATTTGTCTTACCATGCAAGGGCAAGTTACACTGCTGGCACCCATGTATCTTGTGATTAATGTTTTTCCCTTTACTGTATCAGATCTGGTTTAAGTTGTAGATGTTAATAGTTGACACTGCCCTTACACTCTAAGCCACCTTGAAAACTCTGGGTGGCATTAAATAACAATGTAAGTATGTGCAATGAAACAAATGCATTGTATATACTAGTGGGATAACATTCTTTAAATGTCTGGAATCTCAAATAAAGCGTGAATAAGGAGCAGCATAACACCTTTGGAGAGAACAAATCTGAAGCAGACAGATTATGAGCTCTTGGTTTTTCAGCACGTAAAAAAATCAGTAAATTTATTTGTCATAACTTAGGCATGGAATGTTTTTCTCCTTCCCTGACTAAAAGAATAAATAGAGAAATTCATGGTGTCATATGCAAATGGAGACACTACCAGTTCAAAACAGAGGGAATACATCTTAAGTCCTGGCTCTCTGAAATGTAACACTTCTAAGTATTAAAAAGTTAAAAAATAAAAAAGGACTGGCATAATTAATTTTGCTACCAGTTCCAGCAAAACGTTGACAAAATAAATTAGAGAAAGGATAAATCTATCAAGCTTATATCTGGTTATCCGTCAAATGCTGTAAGCAGCAGCACTGTAAACTGTGCCCACAAGATCACACTCTTCTGGTGGATTGAAGGTCTTTTGTTCCTAAGTTCTAAGCCTTCAAAGTTTTGAAGCATGCTGTTCTAGAGCCCACAGCCCTTTGAATCTAGGGTTTGTGAAAATAATTCACCAACACACACAACTGTTAAAAGTCTGTGGCATATAACAGAGAGTACAGGCTTGCATTAGTCATACTCTTGGTGCTGAGGACTCTGTGGGTTTAATGCAAATTGTTTACCAAGGAGAACATTACCTGGAAAGGAAAGAGACTGCATAGATTAAAGTTTTTCTTCCAGATCAATGAACGCCTTACCTTTGAAGGTTACTACTATCACCAAATTGTTCACAAGTGAAGGGCTATGTTATAAAAATGACAACTTTGGAGTTCAAGAGATACTAAAAAAGCAACAGGCAAAATCCTAGCCAAAAAGATATTTTGTCTTTGTAGACAGAACTTGGTAAACCAAGTTGCACATTTTCCTCAACCATCTTCTACCCCTGATGGAATATACATATCACAAAAAACACAACAGATTGTTCAAAAGGCGGCTGTCAAAGATACTCACTTTTCTGCAGACATAAATATAGACTCTCATTTGACAAATGATTACAATGCCTTTATGCTTTTATGGTTAATTTTTCTAGCTCTAATCACGATGAAAACCTTGAACGACCAATACATGATTCATACCTGCTTCGTGTAAGGGTGATTTGATAGAACTGGAATTGTTAACTATAAACTATTTATTTCTCCCTCTAGCTCCATCCTATCCTATTTACAACCTGATAATATGATTTAGAATAGTTAGTTTATAGATGTATAAGAGTCATATGCAGTCAAAGACCACACCCATTCAAATATATATTTGAAGTATTGTACCAAAATAATAAGTTATGTTTATTTACCTAAAGTCTCACACATGCAAAGTATCAAGAGTCATTTGAAACTTAGAGTAAGATCTATAGCAAAGTTCTGAACAAGAAAAACAAAGGCTATGAACATATGCTTTACAACCACTCTATAATTATCAACAAGGCTTTCTTTATGAAACTCTTGTTTCTCTTAGTTGCTGCTTTAGTTAAATCCACACAGGACTACAGAAAGGGAAACATCTCAGTTCCTGTATAAAATACAATCTTTTCTCTCAATGGCAAGGGGAAAATCATGATGCATAAGAATTCGTTAATATATTTGCTTTTAGAGCTTATTGACTTTACTTCTACTGGTATTTTACCATGTAGGAATAACATTTAGTTACCAAAACTGAATCCTTGCTAGCTTAAAAACCCATTCATTCAACTACATTTTTGAATTAGTTGTATTAATTTAAGCAGCATGGAACTAGCTGGGCAGAGAGAGCTAGGTCAACCAGCTACATTTTAAAGTTTTTCTTTCTTAAAAAAAAATCAAGCCTAAAAACATCTACTATAAATCAGGATTCAGTGACTGAAAGGTGGAGCTAACATCCCTCTGGGATAATAAATCAAGTAAGTACTTGAATTTGTGTCATCTTAGAACATCTTTCAAATTTATTTATTAGGTAGCTGAGTGATTTTATCTTATCCATGTGCAGCCATCTAGTTCTGCCTGTATCAAGCTGTTCCAGATTGTATCTCTCTGAGCAGTAGCCTGTGCCCTGTTGGAAGGAGGCTACCACTGACGAATATGGTTTTGATTTTGGAAAAGTGAGCTGTCTGTCTTTATCATGGATTAAGGTATCATTCGAAGGTACACAGTACGCTCAGCTCAGAGCGGGCCAAGGTAGTCTCCATTCCCGCCAGCCCTCCAGCCAGGCTCTCCATCTGGTTCTCATAATGATCCCCAGCTACATTTCATCTCATAAACTGAAGAGATGATGCTAGATTAAAAGCAGGCCCGGCAGCGATGGGTTTCAGAAGTCAGGCAGGTATTCTAATTATGTAACACATGTAGTCATTTCTGGTACATAAATTGGCTTCTTACCGGTACATATTTTATTGGTACTGGTTTCTACAAGAACGGGCACTTTAGAGCAAACTGCATCAGCCTGTACCAAAGCAATAGCACAAGGAAAACTTCTGTGGCTTGTCTCTTTAGTCCACTTTTAACTACCTTTCAACTAAATGCTAGCAGCAGTAAGTAAACAACAACCTATTTAATCCTTGCAGCCACAAGGACGTCATTCCCTTGCACAAGAGATACTGCAAGAGGACTTGTATTTTCAACACCACAGCCTCCACTTTGCGACAAAATTCACCCTGGACGCATATCCTCACATGAAGGCCCCTGGAGTTCAGAGGGATTCAGGTGCAGCAGTCTTCCTAACTGGCAGATCCTATTGCAGCACTGGGGACAATTGTACCAAAACCCCTGATTTACAGATGCTTTCTGACTATTTCAAGAGCAGCATACAAAACCATATAGCAAGCATTACACTTGCTCAGTAATAACCTTCTGAGTATTGGTTGAAGTTAGTTCCATTGTTCTAGAAATAAAAGTGATTTATTTAGGCCCATGTTCAGGAAAGCATTCAAGTATAATTTTAAATAAAATAAGCTAGAAGTAAAATAAAATAAATTGTCTAAAGTACACTGAAATATCTGGCCTGGAAACTTTCTGAACTCTTTTAGTAGGTTTCTGACACAGTGAAAAGAGAGCAGAATTAATGAACACCCTAATGCAAGGAATCACATGGTTTCTCCAGTAAATAAAAGGTAAATAGCCTCTACAAGTTGAAAACTGACAATTTGAAGACAGAACCCCTACAAAATGGAAACCAAGTCAGTCTCCTAAAAGTGCTGAGAGCCAGAGGTTAGTTGTTTCTCTACCCTAATGAAACAAACATCAATCCTTTATGTGTCCAGCAGATAATTGGGCTTATCAAGCAAAATGCCGAATTTCTGTTGATTTTGCTGTAATGCAAGCCAATACCAAGTGCTAACATCATGTCAGGATCTTGCCACAAGAACAGTTATATTGATAGCAAGTGCCCGCTCTGGCATATACTCCTGTAGGCCAACCTATTCAAAAACTATTGCTTAGCACCACAGCATCTTTTTCCTCCCAGCCCATGAACACCCAGTGAACTAGCAAGCTGTTTGTTCTGATATACAGCAGACTTGAAAACTCCCCAGGTTACCTCCACCTAGTAGGGAGAATTTAGCAAATTTATTGGATTCCTCACTCTTCCTTCCACCAGTGTCAATAAATAGAATACCTTCATGCTTGGTATGAATCTCATATTTATCCTGAACTGTCCTGGAATCCTGAGCTTCCACCTGTCCAACAGGAAAGGAGCATTTCACAGAATTTACCATTTAATGGAATTTACTCTGCAGGATGCCTTTTCTTCCTCTTATCCCATAGGAGGTTAAGGTTCTGAGACTGTTACATAAGTTCAGCGGGGGACAGCATTATACAACCTCTGTGTGCATTGTAGCCCTATATTTAAGAATACATCTAGTTACAATTTATTTCCACAGCCTGTTTTCTTTTTCAGCAGCCTGTGTAAATTCTTTCAGGATGACATTAAATCATTCAGCTGCACCCATTGTGTTGGATTCAATATTGAGTGGACCAGAGAACATATAGGCTGAATGCCACTCTGTCTCTTAGGAATTACATGCTTGCTAGAAGTAAATTATGGTGTATTATAGTACAAAAGCATTGCCATAAGTTATTTGTGGCTAAACACCAGAACAAAGTAATGATGTGGCAACATCTGATACACAATTGACTTAAAGCCATTTGCTCCAAAGAAATAGTTACTAACCAAAATTATTGCCATTAACTCGTTCTGTAACAAAAATTTGTACAGACTAAAACAAAAGCGCTTTATGTGGCCATGGAAAGCCCCATCCTTAGGGTAACACTTAGCTACGTGTTAGGCCATCACTACCAGCCTCACCAGCTCCACCTAAACTGAGTAAGCCAGGAACTTTGTTTTGAGCGAGGTCCTCTCCATCCAGGCTCTAGCTCTGTGCTGATCTGTTCCTGTGCTCAGTGCCACAAGCCAGCTTTGCACATTCAGTGTGAGTCTCTGGATGCTATCACAATACAAATAATTTGAGTTGAAAAGTCTCCATTCTGAAAGTGAAAGAAAGTGGACTCTTGGAAAGAATGTGAACCTTTCTAGAACAAATATAACATTTTAAATGTTATTCAAATAACTTCCTTTCATCTCTCTTTTTATTTCTTTAAAATTAATTGGAAAGAAGAAGTCACCAGGACACACATTCCAGGAGTTTCCCTGGTATAAATCAGGCAGCACATACAGTGCAAACCAGTAACAATGAAATGACCCCTTAAAAAACTGCATTTCTTGCCAAGCATAACTTCTTCGAAGAGTTTAAACTTCACCACTAGCCAAAATTTGAGAGCTGAAAGTCCTTTTCCTAGCTGAAGTTGGGGCACAATTCAGAGTAAGGAAAAGGGGTTAAAGCCACCCATCTCAGCTGATGTTTCAGTAGAAAAGTAGGTCCAATAGTTAAGAAAGAGATGCTCTCAGGCTCTAAATCCCTAAGCTCTCCGCCAGGATTAAAACTATCGGATTCCTGTCATTAGTAATTTGGGTGCATCTCTTTCCCAGCACACCTGTGGAAACCACTCACGCTTGCACTTTCTGGCCCATTCACTTCCAGACAAGATCCAGCCCTGGGGTCTTCCACAAGCCAGCTTCTCAATTAGAGAACAGAAGAGCAATGTCAGGACCGCTCATGACAAACCCCATTTGGGCTGTGCTGTAACAGTCCATCAACATACAGAAATCAGATTCACGGAAGTTGAAAAGCATAATTTAAAAACAAATGGGAGGCAAATACCACAAGTTCTTATTCTTTCCACTCTTCAAGTTTACAGCTTTGTTACTGTGACTCCTGTGCACTTGATAGATTGGATACTAACGGGCCACAGGAAACAAAAAACAGATGACTAACATTAGCCAGTAAGTGTAAGCACCAGCAAAAGTCAAAAATAGGCTGCTCATAGCTCCTCCCATGTTTTCTAGCTATTCAGAATAAGAACAAACACTGAGAAAATTATTCGTAATTCACATTTAAATGGAATCTTCTATTAGGGGGTACCACAGCAGTTTGCGGCTGTTAAATACTTGGAACTAACAGAGTGTCTGACACCCATCTGCAGAGAAAAATGCCTCAAAGAACTGCAAACAGTCAAACTGCATAAACATACTGCACACACCATTGTGGGTGTCACTGAAAGCATGGAAAACATTTAGAAGGGAAGGTGAAAAAAGCTGAAATATATAATTCTGTATGTTATAAGACTTCAGAAAATAGGTCCTCTCAAAAGCTTTTTCTTCCACTGCTTTCTGTTTCAGGAGAAAAATAAAATCCCCTATCTCCACAATTTCCCTCTTCAAAAGAAAATGAATGTTTGATTCCACTGAAATAGTTCAGTGTCATTAAACAGATCTCTATTGTTTTGAGGAGAGAAAATCCCAATTGCTTTTCTGTCTCTTCTGCTCTCAGAACTCAAGTTGCTTTGGGCAGTTATTAACAAAATAACCACATAAAATGAAACACTTAAAATCCAAAATAGGTCAAGCAAACCTGTCACTCTTCCTGCATCCTGCACACTCAAACCCTGCAAATGCAAAAGTGTCATTTGCTATTAACAACTCTCTAGCAGAGTTTGCCTTTTAGCATCTGTGCCTATATTTATTAAAAAACAAAATCAACTCACCAATGTACCAGACAACAGAAAATGGTCTAGTACGGTTCCTAACCGACCTATACTGGGGCAATTATAAGGGACGTGTACCAAGCAAATAGACACAAAACCTATGAAATCTGAATGGCTGATCAGTATGGCTTCCAGCAGATACTCCTTCACCTCAGACTTCCAGGCCAGTTCACAGAATAAGCTGCTGCCATCTTATGGAAGAGACCTTGAAAAGCACTTGATCCAAAACCAATTCCACTCTTCCTCCCTTGCTGCATTTCTGTATCTCCCTTGGTTTACTCTGGGATTAATAACTCACTCCCCATCCCCAACAGCTTTCTTGCTTTGCAAAGATCTGCCTATTGAGTTATTTTTTGTGGAAATTACTTTCTCACCTATGACTTTACAGTAATTTTCAGAGCACCCATGTAGTCAGAGTAGCTTACTGAGAAAGGGAACAAACCAGGCAGGATGTTAATAATCCTGACACTGCCTCAGACAGAGGTTTCTTGTACTATACAACAAAAGCCATCTGGAGCCATTCAGCCACTACAGGATACAGTCATCATTTTTGCCCAATCTTAAGGCAGTCACTCTGTGTGCTCCATCTCTGGCCTTCTCTACATAGTCAGCTTAAACCAGCTTAGCTAAAGGTGTGATTTTTTACATGCTTACTAAGATAAATGAAAATATGCTATCTTAATCCTGAAGCCAGCATGTACAGAAAGGATCAATTTCTCCACCTGTAAAGCACAAAGGGCTGCATTTGCAGAAAGTCAGGGAGCTTTGCTGAGAGATTTTGCTTGTGATCTGAAAGGAAAATCACTGTGCTGCTGGGAGGCATGAATCAGAGGGCAGAACTATACCAGGGACTGAAAGGATGGCTAAAGGCTTTTATGGCCTCCAGAACTGCATGTAACTGCACTAAACAGGTTGTGTGAGGGACAAATGTCAACACAAGACGAGTCAAGAGAATTATTCTTTAAATGAGATTGGACAGAAAGTAGATTTGGTGGCAGAATTAAATATTTCTGAACACCATTTATTGGAAATGGGTCTCAGCTCTCAGCAGGAAAATCTGGTTTCCTTCTTTGGGGAAAACACGAAGTGAGCAGCAAGAGAAATGACAGCTTTTAGGACTTGGATACATCATGTTCAGATAGATAAGCTGAAGAAAAAGCCCACACCACTTTTTACCGGTAAGCCCCATGCTCAATAGATTAAACTGACATTGCTCACAAGGTAAATATCATCCACTAGTGCAGGCACAACACTGCAGGCATTTAATTTTCACTGAAAGGTGTAAAAATTCTAAGCGACTTCTATTAAGAAACAAAAAGAAAAACCAAGACAAAACTCAACCAACCAAACCAACTGAAGAACAGACTGCTGAGGAGCACAAATAAATCTATAGAGACATGGGGATCATTTGGTAAAGTAAGTCCATTGAAAGAGCACATAAATCCAGCACATTCTTTCTACATCATTCTTTCTGAAAGCAAAACTGTAACTGAAGCCTGCTCTAACTCACAGGAAGCGTAACTGAGTCCTCCCTCTTACTCAAAGCCATAGAGCTAGAACAACAGTGCTGCCCCTGGGTAAACAGACTAATGGCCCCTGAATGAGGCTATAATCCCTATTTCTCCAAGTTTCCAGTGCACCTAAATGAAACTTTAATAGAGTATTTCAGAGAAGCTACAACCACCAAACAGGGTGAAAAGAACTGATTGGGTTCAAGGACACTAGGTGGGCACTCGGAGATGCTAGTTCAACTTCCAGGTTTCTGTTTCCTTGTGGGATTTTACCCAAATAATTTGTACCCAAATACTCAAAGGCAGTTTGCCACCTAAAGGCTTCTGCAGAAATCAAGAACCATCTGCAGTTATTCCACAAGCTTATCTCAAAGCACTGCAGAAGGCCAATGGTTGAGAGAGCTCATGTGCTGTGATAATAGATGGCTGCAGGTGCCCAACACAAATATACTATCTTCTTTCTCCCATATCAGCCTGGGAAGTCTCATTTAGCAGCATTTCTTAGTCATGCCTGAAAATGTAGTAACAGCATCCACATTGGTCTTTAAAGAAAAATTCCAGCACATACATGGCCCCTTATTAAGTGAGAGATATAAAATTTCAGCAAGGAAAGAGATTGTGGTTTCAAGGGTCCACTTAGTCTCTAATCAGAGCATAAAAGAAAGCGTGTTTGTTTTGTTTTTTTTTAATGTATATATAAGATATGAAAAACACATTGCCTTTTGTCTTTTTTTCTTTACTTTTTCACTTTCCAAACAGGCTCCTATGAACAGCTTCATTTAAAATGGCCTTTCTATAGCACCCAGTGTTTTCTTTGGCAAATTTGGAGAGCTGGGTTTTGGGATAAAAGAAAATTGCATCAGAAAACCAAAACTGGATTAGGAGATTTGACAGGACTTCATAAAAATCAGTTGTGCACAGGCAAAGGGGGATTTTTTCAATAGGTCATTTTAAAGAAAAAAAGCTCTGGAGGAAAGAGCTCTGCTTGGTGGCAAACTCACCTAACCCTTGCAAAGCCTACAGGAGAGTCTGCAAGGGAGGCAGAAACTACAGAGCACAAGAACACACACAAACTCTCACATCTTAAAGTTATTTTACACATGATTAGGTATCATTTTTTCATACAATGCACACATGTACTTGATCAATGGTAGAATTCTAAAGAGGGACCTTTATGTCAATCTCTCTTGCACACAGTTTGGGGCTGGTGGAGGCAGAAAGGAGCAGATTGTCTTTTGGACCTTCACTGGCCTACTTTTTCCTCATATATGATTCCCCCTTTGTTCTCTTGCTTCCCCATGTCAGTTACGTTGTAAAAATGTCTAGGAATAAAGGGGGATAAAGAGCGCATCCTACTTGCAAGGATGGATGCAGAAGACTGCCTGCATGATAGGTGTAGGTCAGAATGCACTTCTTTTCCAGCCCCTGTGCTATCACTGATAGCTCTGATAACATAGAATGGACTTCAGTCTCGTCTGTGGGAGAAGACAGCACTCTCCATCATGGTACACATTTCTAGTGCATGATTTGAGAAATTAAACATTCAGAGGGTACATAACACCTTGCTAACAGATAGCAACTGCTTTATTTCAACAGTTCCCCTATTAGAGATACTAAATCCTTCTTGCAATGCAGACAGCGAGTGTTTGCATGTAATTACAAAATATCATGGTATTCTTTAGGATAAGCTACCCATAAACCATGCTGCTGTCTCAGTGCCATGTAATTTCTTCCCTTCCCATTTTCAGCCATCCCTGTAAGACTGAACATCCCTAAAATATTTCCAGTCTAATCTCCTTTTATTACTAAATTAACATTAGACCTAGAACTTTCCACTAAATATACGGAAACCACACTAATGTTAATCACTTGCATGTGGTTGCTAATAGATTAATAACAGCCACTCCAAAAGATTTCAGTCTCGCAGTGCTGCCAGGACTAAACATGGAAGGAGCCATCGAGCACAGGCCTGGGTCAAGACAGAAGCATAAGCAGAGACCAAACAGGAAAACACAGATTTAAATAACTGAACTGAAACAATTCTCAATTATATGATTTATTTATAATAGGGAAAAAAAACCCAACCCAAACCCCTCAAATACCATCTGCTAGATAAATTAGGGTTCTTCAGCATTTGTTTTCCCTTAACATGTTTTCATACATTTCCAAGTCTGCTGACTTGATTCCTGCACACTGCTGATCTCAGGCCAATCACCCCCAAGGATTTGCCTCAGCTCAGGAGTGGCTGGTAACAATACCACAGCTTTTAGGGTTCACCGAGGAGACAAAACTCCAAGCAGACATTTTGAAACATGTGGACTACCACAGGGTCATTAAACTAAAAACTCGGGGGTTTGTGAACAAAAAAAAGCCTCAGAGGTGTTTTCCTATATACAGAGTAGAGGGACACAGAGCAGTTAAGCCGCTTTCCTCAGAGCCACACTGAGAACTAAGTGCATTACTCTTTAAGTTTTTTTATATGGTTCATTTCCACAGACACTGATGCATTAAAAAAGAGGTACATGCCCAGAGAGAAATTACATTACTAGTTCTGTACTGTAGTACCCAAAAGGAAAAAAAGACAGTGCTTTACAACAAGCAGCTCTCCTGTCACGCAGGAAATGCAACTGCTTCTTTGTTTTACATGTTATAAGTGAAATAACTGTCAGCTTGGTTCCACTGTCCACGTCAGCATCACCTGGCAAGCACAGGTTTCAGTAGAAGCCCCAGCTAAGGGAACACACTCTCATTACAGCAAAGGAAATAAAGGTTAAGCAGAAGGATAAGATTTCCATTATCAAGGTTCCAAAAACAGTGGAAGAAGTTGTCTGCTGAGCAATAAAATCTTCATTGTTGGATTTCTTGAAAGAATATTTTATATACATGAATGGTTTGAGTGTACTTGATCCTTTCTTAGGGTAGAGAGAAAGACTACTGTGGTGTCTTAAAGTCCTTTTAGTCTGAGAAAACAGAGCAGGAGTCTGCAAACAAAGGGTACATTCAGACTTCAAGCTAGTATGATAAAAAGTTCCAGTATGTATACAGTCTGACTTCTCTGGAGGGCATGGCAAATGCATTTAAGTGCTTTTATTTTTTCTGAGTATTATTATGAAAAACATAGCAAATAATTTCTACTAAGCTCAGAATTTTTGAGGGGCGCAAGAGAAAGGAAGCACATCATTGCAGACCTTCTGGTATCACTGCTGCCTATCTGGAACTTAGAGGCAAAACTTCATTCCATTTCTTTTTGATTGCTCCAGCCTCACACAGTTTGCCTCTCCTCTCAGCAAGACCAGAAGATGTCTTTTTCTTGCTGTTTAAAGGGAGAAGAGAAGCAGGAAGGATAACCTCACCTGCTGGCTCAATCCATTGTATTTCATCATGCTTGCCTGTGAAACAAGAGTTTTCTTTCTTCCATTTGCCAGCTAGCACACAGTCCTAAGAGAAACAAACAGCATGGTAGGAAGGTGTGTCCCCCTTGGAGGGAGGTCAGACAGTCAAACTTCACAGCCAGAGAAGGCCCATTTCAGGTCCATTCCCAAACACAGTCCCTGTCGCATCAAACCAGAGAATCCCCAGGAAGCAGCCTGCTTTCTGGAGAGGTACATTCAGCTATTGAGCTCTGTGCTGCTTCAGCCACACTGCCACCAGTACCTAAACTACCTCCCATGTCTGTGCCATATTAACAGTACGCTGATGCTTTTCACACTCTTACTCCTTTACCATTTTTCTAGCTGCATAGCTACACAGGTAGACGGAGGCACAGACATCCAGACCTGACACAAAAAGGGACTGTTACGTCTTCTGGTTCACACTGAGAAACAGAGATATGCTGTGATAATAGCATTGTTACAGCCATTTCATGTATCTGAAAAAGGATCTCTGTGCCTTAACACTTGCCTCTTCCAACTAGATCTGCTAATTTAGTAAGTTTTTCCTCTCCTACGAGCTTTGACTCAAACACTGTAAGTTACAGAAAAGCCTCTACGAGTACTGCCTGTGGTCTTGAAAACCAACAATTTGTAAATTCAAGCATTATTGCCAAATCTTAAATGCTGTCAGTGCTCCAACAGATTATGTTGGAAACTGTCAGAGAGACCATTATTAACACTTCACTAAAAACCGTGAGGTCCTGCACTGAGCACATTTGGCTCTGCAACTTTCTGGACTCCTTCTTATGTTCCCTATGGCTACATTTAAGCTCTGCCAGCTGTGAGGACATTTTAGCTCCCAGGCCCATATACAGCCCAGCTACCCTCCAATTCCAGCTCAGGATGAAGCCTGGATCTGTACCTTTGCCTCATGCCAGGGATCCTGGCAGGACAACAGCAGGGTGTGCAGCCCAGGCAGGAGCCAAGCAGCATCCCCTTTAGCTCTTGAGGGGAGCAGCTGGTGGAGTAAGATCCCAGCATGCACTGTGGGAGAGACCCACTCCACTGCTTCTAGGCACATGCCATAGACTCCCTTACAGGATAGCTTAAAACACCAAAGGAAGGGAAAGGAAGGTGCTCTATGTCAAACTCCATACTTGGAGAGGCTATCTGCTGCTGCTGCTGCCTCTCAAAGTAAGTTTTTATCCATCTACCAGTTCCTGTCCTTCCAAAAGAAAACTGCTCATACTCCTTCTAACAATTTCCCACTGAAGCATCCTCCGATGCTTACACAGCTCAGTTACAACAGCACTTTGCCAGCAACACTGACAACAGCACCCCAAAAAGCAGCCTTGCAGAGATTCAGCTTCTTTAAAAAAAAATTAAACCATTTTAAAGCCAACATTCTGCTGTATTTTCTTTACCAAGTGAACAACAAAAAAGGCAAAGATACTAAAACACAGCTCCCTTCTGTCAGGAAACTAGTTATAAAACAGGTATAGATGCATTAGGTGAACAGAACTCTGCTACTGTCATGCTTCTCAGTCTTTCATATATTTTGGTTTCCATCAATACACAAGGGCATACAGAATGAAAGGCTCCATCTTGTCCTGGCTGGTGAATGTCAGTGAAAGATATATACGCCCCCTATAAAATGAAGTTATCAGTGCTTTCTTTTGAGGTAGAACACTTGAGAAACCTAAAATAAAAATGCAACTTTTACCATGAACTCTATGGTGTTTATTAACAGCCACCCAAGAGCTATCTTATCCCCATCCCCCAGATCCCAGATGCCATGAGAACACTGCACTCAGCATCTTAGATGTTAAGCCATGTTCTGAAGTGCACTTCTGTTTCACTGTAATTGCATTGACATTCATAGCCACACAGGTTTTCAGACTTCTTATAACCATGCCTGCAAGCACAAAAAGCATGTGGTCATTGTAGTACCTTTCTGTAGCTTAGGGAAAGATACAGGAACTAGAGAAACTAGCTATAGCACTAAATAAGAGTGCTGTTAACCCATCTCTGAAGTACTAGCAGATGGCCTAGCATGACATGACTCCAAGCCCTCCTCTTCTGAAGGAGATAAGTGATAAGGAATAGCTAGCTCTCCAAATGAAAGGAATTTCAGCTTTCACACCCCATCTATTCCAATACTCTGACACATAACACATCAGATGTGCCATCAGCACTGGTCTCTCACTGTCCAACCCACAGAGCCACCAGCAGCAAGTATCAAACACAGTAAGGGATACGGAGCCTTTGAAGAAAAAAACTCATACACACCAGTCTCTGTGGCGCAATCGGTTAGCGCGTTCGGCTGTTAACCGAAAGGTTGGTGGTTCGAGCCCACCCAGGGACGGATTCTCTTTTAAGGCCCGATCAGAACCTCATGAAGCCCAACAACAGGAAGTGCCAAGTCCTGCCCTGAACAACCCCAGGCATCAGTAGATGCTGGAGGCCACCCCATTGAAAAGCAGCTTGGCAGAAAAGGACCTGGGAATTCTGCTAGACACCAGCACAAGGCAGCAAAGAGTCTCCTGGGCTGCACTAGGAGAAGCATTGCCAGCAGGTTGAGGTAGGTGATCCTCCCTCTCTCCTCAGCACTGGTGAGGCCACACCTGGAGTGCTGTGTCCAGTTCTGGGCTCGCCAATACAAGAGAGACATGAACATATAGGGGTCCAAAAAAGACCACAAGGACGATTAATGTATAAGAGCATCTCTCCTATGAGGAAAGATTGAGGAAGATGGGACTTGTTCAGCCTCAAGGAAATTAGGTTTAGGAGGGATCTTGTCAATCTATATAAATACCTGAAGGGAGGGAGCAAATGGCAGAGCCAGGCTCTACTCAGCAGTGCTCAGTGACAGGACAAGAGGCAACTGGCACAAACTGAAATACAAGAGATTCTATCTGAACGTCAGGAAACGTTTTTCACCAAGAAGGTGACCAAGCACTGGCACAAGCTGCTCAGAGAGGTTGCGGAGTCTCCCTCCTTGGAGATAATAAAAAGCCATCTGGACACAGTCCTGGGCAGCCTCCTCCAGGGGTCCGTGCTTAAGCAGAGGGGTTGGACCAGATGAGCTCCAGAGCCCACTTCCAACCTGAACTATTCCACGTTCAGCATACTGTTCGGGAGAGAAATCTAAGTCAAATTATAGACAGATGTGATCTCTGACCTCTGGCACCCAGAATACCCAGTCAATCTAGAGCTTCAGCTTTGATTTCACACCAACCTCAGGCACTATCAGTATATGAAGCCCAGCTCTTGCTTTCATAGGCATCCTTCCTTCTGTTCTCCTGGATGACATCTGCCCATAGACCTTTTGTGTTTGTTATGCCCTCCCTGAATTAAAATAATCCACATTTAGAAAGTTCAGAGATGATTCATAATCTCTAACCAATATATTAATATATACATTATGTTCAATATTATTGATATTCCAATACATATTTTGTGTATATGATGAATTATACATTACTAAAACTGCCATCACACTTTGTGCAGCTGTTACTGCTCTTCCCTGAAATTCAGTTTATGTGTTTGCTCCTAATCCTAAATTGTAATGAGAAGTTTCAGAGACTTAGCTGTGTTGAACAAAATCTTGACAGCCACCCTCCTCAGATCCGAAAGACCACCCTGACAAGCATTAAGAACTGGGAACCATGTACTTCTGTCAAAAGGACTGAACCAGACTTGCTCCCAGAACCAAGTGAATCCAGAGCTGATGATACATGGAAAAACACTAGAAAAGTTTTCTTCTGATCATGACTTGACACTTCTATTTTTAAGGTTTCTTCTCAGGTTTCTTTTTTTTAAGCTTCCAAAATAAAGTACTAGAACTCAAGAGCTCTAGAACTTCGGGAATTTCGCTATCGCTGTATATAAAATGTGCACACATCCTACAGAAACCAGTAATGTGAAGAAAAAAATCTTCAGCTAATCACCACAACCATTTTAACTCCAACAGAAAAGACCAGACATGACTCAGGCACAAGGACAAACCTTCTTACTCTTACATTAAAATCAGCCACAGAATGGAAGCAAGCAGTAGTCTGGAAACACGCCTTCACAGTTCTTTGCCTGTACAACTCTTCATCAATTTTTAATTTAGGTGCCACAGGTACTCAAGAGCAAGGTATGCGGAAACCTCACCAAACCAGGAACAGTTTTAATGGAGAGCTTCTCTCCTTTTTTCCTGAAAGCTAATGCTGTTGGACAGAGACCAGGAAAAACACCTTGTGCTTTGCCCTTGAAGGCTCACTACCTCTGAAATCCATGCAGTGATTTGTCTGGCAACATGAAAAAGCCCTGATCATACTGATGTTCCTTCTTCGCACCTTCACACCATGAAGGACAGCGAGACGCTGGAAACTAGCAAAGGAGCTTTGAAAAAGAGAGGACATAAAGGCTGGATGCAGCACAAGAACATTTAAATTGCAGTAAATTGTGCTGATCACAACACAAGCTGCACGAGTTTTGTAAGTGTTTGAAAAAATGCATCCAGATCAGCCTCAAAATATGGAATTATTATACTAAACTACAGGGCAAGATTAGAAGGATTACTGTCATTCACTATAGATCGGGTTACTGGCAAACAAGAGGACTAACAAAATGAAGCCTACAGAGCAGTTACCACTGTGGTATGTGATGGCAGCAGGAACACTGTTTCCTGAAGTTCTGCCAAGGCTGATGAGACAGTCCTTGGTATTGTTTGGGGCCTTACTGAACTCACATTTTCATTTGGTTAAGACTTTGAGCCAGCTGTTGATGTCATTACTGCAGCAGAACAGGAAAGGTGATGCTGTAGTTTGGATAAAATCCCCAATAGCAATAATAAAAAGCGCATCTTGAAATCTCCACCAGAAGCCTGTCCCACCTCCCTTCTTAAAACTGGAAGAAGAAATCCAAGACAAAGCTATAACAACACTTCATAGTATTCTCAAGTGTAAGTTCCAAGAAAATACAACTGCTGTGCCATGTTCTTCCAGGCCAGCATAAAGACTGCCCAAACCTTTTGCCAGCCACAAGTAAACTGCTAGTCAGTATTTTTAATATTGACTATAGAGTAAAAGAGCTGGAAACAACTTCAGTTTTAAACTATCCTTTATGATCACGTAAGATTTCTCAGTTACCTCATTCCCGTTTAGTATCTTCTTATAAAGCTATTTACCATAGAAATGGACACATTCTCATTGCCTGATGAAAAGGAAACATCTCAATCTGTGTATCTGTCTCCGTTATCTCTCAGCTACCCACTGGGGTACTCTGAAGGATTGCTTGTGCAAACTTCTCTGACCACAATACTCAATACACAGACATAGGCTTTCTATCAGCATGAAGCAAAGGTTAGGATACAGCTTGCAGCAGTTTCAGATATGCTTGCATTACAGCTACAACAGTGAAAGTCCACTTGAAGATAACAGTGATACAATTCTGACCAGCAAAGGGGAAAACCAACTTGGAAAGTAACTGAAGCCAAATTCACTATAACCAATACTGGAAGCACCAGAACCCATCCCTCCAGTACACAGGTTTTTGACAGAGCAATGAGGAAAGGAAGTGAGATACTAGGAAAAGCCATTTCTCGGGGACATAAATGAGCATGCTTGAAAGACAGAGATAGAAAAGCTAGCTGCAAGTCAATTAGAAAACACCTGTTTTGTTTTTTTTTTTTTTTACAGGAGCTGCCCCACTCCTCTCAGTCTCACTGAATGTACTGTTTCTGAATACTCTTCTCCCCAGAAAAATTTTGCATGGAAAGAAGGAGCAAATTACTTGCTTCTTTTGCAGAACAAAACCTGCTATTCAGAGGACCCTGCAGTTCCCTTTGACAAGAGCTGTCAGATCTGGCAGAGGCAGAATGAAAGATGAATTCAGGTCCTTTGACAAAAGGATCTTCAGTGAAAAACTAAAAATTAAGTCCCTTCTAAACATACAGATGCACCCTGACTAGAGAAAAAAAAGGTACGGAAGTAAATTACAGGCAGCATCTGTAATTTATGGCCTATTGTAGCATTATGATACTCGCCCACTATTACAGAAATCATACTTAAATAAGTTAGAGTTTTAATGATCCTGGAAGTCTCCTCTACTGCCAGCCTACAAAAACCATAATCCTCTGATCTCAGATTTGTTCAACCCAAATATTCTGCAAGAAACAGTAATATAAATCTAGCATTTTAATGCAATGTGTATGAATATTTAATATTCCATCTACATATTTAAATTATCCTACTACATTAACACTGCTATAGATAGAATATTTGGTAAAACCAACTAGTATGGTTAAATGTTCAAATTTTAATATTGTTTCCTAGCAAGTGTAAAACAATAGAAAACAGTTTCCATGTGAAGAATAAAGTCTACTTTAACAGAAGCAGCCAAGACCAGCTGCAAAAAATACAGAACATGTGTGCTTGACATTTATACAAAACCTTGCAGTAATAAAAGGTTGTGTCACTCACTGTATTTACAAGAAACTGCCCAATAGTTCATTACTGACCGCACTATCAGAATTGTTAAAGAAAGAAACAAAGAAACAAACAAAAACCCCACCCAAAACACAGCCACACAAAGCACCACAGCATCCTTGTCATGTCCTTCAGAAATCTGTCCTTAAGAAGTGGCCTTGTTTAAATTGCATGTGCTAGAAAATATACAACAGGACAAGGTTAGAAAAGTTGAATATTGTGGAAAAAATTTATTAGTCTATACAAGTCTTCTGAAACAAACCATTGGCTTTGATACAGTAAATTCAAGTGAATACTCATTGCAATAGTGTTTTCCCATACAGAAATTAAGAAGTCCTATAGCTTCCCATTTGTAATGTCTGTGATAGAAAGTTTTATTTCTGAACAAGTAGCTGCACAAAGCAGACGTGATAGAGATCTTCACAGCCACAGTGAGCTACAGTTTGAGACAGTTATATCACAAACATTTAGGAAAATTAGGCATCTGTACTGAAGTGTGGCAAACTGATTCACAATGAAAGAACAAAGGTGTCACTCAGACCATTTGCCAATAATGAAGACTTTCTATAGCAAGTCTAGAGCAGACTGTATCATAAAAACCTAGAGTGCAAGAGTACCACAAATTTAGTATATAAATATCACAGGATTAAAACTCCAGTTAAGCTATCAACTGAAGTAATAATTAAAAAGAAAAGAGGGTGTCTGCCAGCTTGCAAAGGAAGCTTCCAAAGCATCTCTTCAAGAAGGTGCTGATACCAACTACAGCCTGTGCCAAATTGTATTTTAGACAGCTCTGCTGAAAGACAGAAAATTATCAGATTTGTCTAAGTGCTGTATATTCTTGCTGGGTTTGATAAAAAAAAAAAGCACTTGACAGAAGAGATGAAATGTAACATTTATAGCTCACACTGTTTTCAAGATCTGTGCACACTATATAGTTCTATAGTTTCAAGAGCATTTAAAAATAAGACGAAGCGCAGACAATGTAGTAATGCTTGTTAGATTTGTTTAGAGTAGTTACACAATGAATGTATACAGTCATAAAATTTGTAGTGCATTTGTCCTTGCACATTATTTATGCTACTTATAAAAACCTGAAGATTGCAAATTGGGCATGCTTATCATAACATTTTCAAACTGGGAAAGCTGCAGAACATTGTTCCTAGAAGTGTTCACTGCCATGATACAAAACAAGTATGTGCAAACTGCAAGGTCCCTAAAAACAGCATTTCATGAATTTATGTACAGAAAGATGTCACTACCTGTTTAAATACACAAAGAATAAGCTTCCCAAAGTTTATAACATAGAACAATATCCACCACACGCTCCTCCTCCTCCATATCCTTCTTCCTTGCTTGATAATTTTACCCCTCGGTTTTGGCTCTCACTCTCCCACAGTCCAGGAGTCTGAATGATTTTTTCAACAAGCTCTTCAAAGGCACACTGTACACCATCACATGTTTTTGCACTTGCCTCTAGAGAAGGGATGCAAGAAGTCAAGTGTTAGCATAACCTGCTGTAACTCATTTAATGTTTCTCTTTCAGTTAAGTCTCAACGAACAACCTAGATTTAGGACTTCTACAATATATTCTATAACAAAATAGCAGTGCCAAAATTAACAGGTATGAAGATTTCTGTCACCACATAAGGCAGCACACCTCAGACTCTTGAATGACACTATAATATATGGTGACAGCTATAGCTGAGCCTTATTTTCTGTGGGAAATACTTCAGCAAAAAGAAAGGAGGGTTTTACTAACTTACAATGTTGGATAAACCTGGTTGCTGTGTATTCAGTTCTGTGTATTAGTCAGAACTGTTGTACCATCGTACCATAAGCAGCAAGAATCCATACTGTAAGATTCTGGGTCAGCCTCCATGATACAACTCGCCTGACAAAAAGCAATACAGGATCTCATTTCTTCCGCAGTCTGCAGAATTCTGTGTAATTTCACTTTGGCTAAGACCAAAAAATTTGCTTAAAGAGTATATTATGAGGACAACAGATAGCACCTGAAACTGTTTAGTCCCATTAGGGCTTGCCCTGTTGTCCTACAGAGCCATGCAGATACTTAGCACACATAGCATGCAGATATATATACATATAGTTTAATTTTCATGTTTCTATTCATCTTCCATGCAGTTAACAGCATGTGTCTTTGAACCTCTATTTCCAAATATGACATATGCAGTGAAAAAGAAACTCAGCAAGGTACTAGACAAAGACAGTCCTTAGTCAGAGATGAGGAATGTAACTCTCACTACAGGATATGTCAATGTACTGCTTTGCTACCAGAGTCATGCTATAAAGCAAGCCCTGCTGATCCTTAAATGAAGCATGTAATAAGCTTATGCATAAAAATCACTTCACCACATACTTTATCATTACAAGGCTTTGCCTACAAAACCCATCTCATTTTGCAGCAAGATGAGACCAACATATTTGCTCCAGTCATGATTACATCATTATTCAATCCCACCCACCATTTATAAGTTAATTATATTACCAACTATTTTTACATCCCAGTTCTAATACAGATGTCTGTCAAGAAATAGCTCTTTTACTATACCAAAAGCTGGTCCCTAGTAGCAGTTTTCCCTCTTTCATTTAGCTCGTGATTAATTTAGCAAGTTAGCTGGAAACAGAAATCAGACAAAACTCCAAACCTAAAACAGGTTTTGTCAGACCACAGTAGTCTGTTTCTGCCCTTAGTCCTTATGAATTTCAGCATAATCATCCCCAGTTAGAATAGGTATCTGGACATATTTGGAGACAATTAGAAAAAAGGGGGGGAATGTCTGCTCTCTTTGTACCTACTGCAGCTGAGAAATATCATCGGTTTGATTGTACATATAGACTATCAGTCCCACAGAGTGGTACTTCTCATTATGTAACAAAAATCAAGTAAGATCCCTGCAGGTATCTACAACATACCTATGAACAACATGGAATGTTTTCTTGCAAATTTGAGACCTTCATTTCTGTCAACGTCACGGTTTTCCTATAAGACATAGCATTAATATGCATTATTAACAAAATACACCAACAGAATACTTACTGCAGTTGAATTTGGTTTACCTTATCAATCTTGTTTCCAACTAGCATTTTCACTATGTCATTCCTTGTGCAGTACGTTTCCAGTTCATTTAACCAGTTATCCAGTTTGACAAAAGTATCTCTTCTTGTGACATCATAAACTGAAAAATATTAGCAATGTTATTCCCATACTATTGTTCCAAGAAATACAGCTTATATTACAAAAGTAACAAAAAATATGGCTTTTTGAATTAGAAAACTGGAGGAGTACTCAGGATTTTAATTCATATATTAAAGCAAGAACTGGAAAAAAAGTTGAACATCCACCAGCTCAGATTACCAATGATACCAAGGCAGAGTGACTCTAAAATTCAGTCATCGACTGTTAATGGATCAATTTATCTTGAAACATTCTAGCTTACAGGACAAATACTATGATTCTCCAACAAATCCTACACTTGCAAACTCCAGAAGTAGGATACTTATTTACATCACTACAAAGAAGGTATGTAAAGAGTATAGCATGTCCTTCTGTATCTAACTTAGTGATAATCAAGAGCTGTTTAACACCACTCCTACAGCTACTGATTTCAGTAAAACTGTAAACTGATCACTGGTATTTATAAGGATTTAGTGAACTACTGATTTTTCAGCATTTTAGTGTTTCAAACTATTTAGCATGTGTGTGGGATACAAGTAATAATCTGCTAGGAGCAGAAAGGGCTCACAAAAGAAAGCAAACTTCGTTAAACCTAAAATCAGCTACTCAGCAACTACCCAAGAGCTACTATTTCAAGCTATGAAAGTATTTTATCCTTCATTCTCACATCCTGTGTGCAGAGAGGCATAAACAGTTTGTTTCAGTTAAATCTATAGCTTTCCACAAACAACCTTATTTTTAGGAAGTTGTTAAACAGTCAGGAGAAGATTATTAAATAAAACAAGAAAGCAAATAGAAAGAGCAGAACTTTCTAGCTCCAAACCAGTGTTTGCCTACTTTTACAGCTTTCAACAATAAGTGGCAGGATCAGTGCCAGCAACTAGGTGACGTGACAAAACTTGCCTTGACAGTATTTTCCTATACCGGGAAGATACTGCAACTCAGACCTGGGAAACAGCACATACAAACCAAAACCTAACAGGAAGTCTAACTTTGAATAACCTCTCTCGTGAAACAATTTAACTGGACACGGGTTATCTTACCAAGAATCTCTCAAGTCAGATACAACTTAAAAGAAAAAAAAAAAAAAGGAGAGAAAAACTAGACTTACTTCCCTGCCCTTACTTTGGTTATCTCCTCATTTCTAGCAGTGGAGAAGTGGAACTTCAGAGGTGAGTGCCTATTTAATAGATTTCCATGTATGAAAGAAAAAAGACACTTCACCCTGAAGTTGCAATTACAGGTTTTGGCCTGGTTTTCTCCCACATAGATTGATGCTTTTTATGTTAGTCTTTTTTAAGTGATTTTGACTGTGTCACTCCCATCAGTATGGAGACACAAACAGCTGAAAATCCCAGCCAAACTCCACAGCGTTTATACTAATTTCATTAGGAAAAAGGAACAGAGAGAAGAAAAAAAAGTTGCGTACACACTCATACAGAAAGAATATACTGAGAAGTTTTTTTTCTTATTTTTCCTTGACTTTGGGCTTAGTAAGCACAGGCAAAGACCAAAGATCATAAAGAAAAGTCCTAGCAGCATAGGAACAGCTCTAAACTATACCTTCAAACAGCAGTATCTTTTAATCTCATGCAAAAATCAGTGGTTCTCAGGCCAACAAGACTAACTACATCAACAAGACAGCAGGCATCAAAATAAAGATCTTCTAATATATCAGTTGCTCAACACTGATACAATGATTTTCAGCATCAGTTAAAATACCATAGAAAGCTTTACAGGTTTGTATAACTCCAATGTATGAAAACCCCACAAATTTATTCAAAAATAGCATGCAAAGCTATACTTACCTAGGATAACACCTTGTGCACCTCTATAGTAACTGGGTGTTAACGTTCGGAACCGCTCCTGACCTGCAGTGTCCTAAAAAGCCATCCAGAACAATCCATTATTCAGAACTTGAGCAGAATCCAGTTTCTCTCTCAGGTATTCTGCTTCTAATGAACATATGAACTAAGGTCCAAAGTATATTCCACTACCAGATTAACTGAGTTTATACCCTTCCTTGCTGTTTTACTACATGTTAACTTTGAAATTTTATGTTGTCTGTTCTGGGAAACACTTTTAAACTGTTGGCTGTAGTAAATAACCGGACTATGTAGAAATAAGATAGCCACTTCTGCAAAAGCATTTATTCTGCAAGCTAGCACACCAGCAAGAAAGAAGCACAGGTGCAGTACTCAGATTTTGCAACAAGAATCAAAACCCATGGCAAGAAAACCAGTTCCCTCACTTCAATCACCCTGGTCCAATTATATTTGATTCTGTACCAGGGTAAACATATTTAACGTGCTACGACAGAGCAGAAGCATAGGAAATAAGTCAAAGGCTTTTCTTGGTTTTTAAGGGAAGTTGAATTTACATCCCCAAAGTGTTAACAGGTCTGAAAAAAACCCCACAAGTATTAGAATACTGTTTTCTTATTAGAGATTAAGTTACAGTGCACACTCGTTGCAGACTCTATGCACAGAAGATTTAAATAACTTCATCAGTTACCCCAGGTAAGAAGCAACACAGGAATTACTGTGGGTTCAAAAAGGTTCCCTGCCAAAGAACCTGAATAACTGAACTGGACTTCAAGAAAATCAGTCAATCCCACATATCTCAAAATGGGTTTGTGTCACCATTCAGCTTTACAAGCTTCTATTTTCCAGTTTACTGCAGAATCATTTCTTCATATTCACCAATACAAAAAAAGAGAAACCCCAAGTTAGGCCTATGTAACATTTTTCCATCCAACGTTCACTCATCATTCTGCTATAGGTCTAGTTTTCCTCCTACCTACATATTTTTCTGTCAACTTGCTGCAGTTATTTTCCTGGTCAAACCCATTTATTTTACTGATGATTACTATTGTGACATCAAGACATAAGTCCTGTTTGTTAGTCAAGATATGAAACACCTTCAAAGCACCAGAAGCATGGCAATATATATTTCATGTTCCACTACTACTTCCCAAGAAAATAACAACTTGCTTATCTTGGACATCTTGCTTATGAGAAACAAGGTTTTATTCTTGCCTGCTACAAGCAGTCACAACTAAGTCTGCATATTTAAAAGGTGCTTTGAGTCACACAAGCATGGAGGCTGGTTTGCAGAATGGAGAATGTTTTTAAAAAAAGGCCTGGAAGTACTCTTCTTTCTTCACTTGCCATGAATTTAGAAGTTCTACTTTTAACAGTTAAAAACTCTTAAGGCTAAGATTACAAATACTGCTTCTCCCTCCTTCAGATGCACCTGCTACAAGAAAGACTGACCTCAAGCCTCTAAAAACCCTTGTATGAGTGCTATGACATTTTAGGATAAAAGTCATTTTGTGGTAAAATTTGAGCATAAACTGAGCATGCAACAGTAATGCTTAGCCTATTAATACACTACTGAATTTTGCCTAAAACATTTAGGTTAAGAAGTGCACCCTTTTAAAGCCTGTTAAGTATAGACAAGAATGATGCATACAGGGAAGTCTCAGCTTAGTGAAGGCTAAGACTTTGGAAGTTAAGCAATAAATTACTCATTTTAAAAGAAATCTAGGAATGGCCACATACACTGTGTTGAAGTCTGATTTAGTACTATTTCATTTCTCCTTTTCCCTAATCCTATCACAACCAGACTTGGAATCAGTGCTGCAGAAGAAGCTCATAAGCAACAGAAGTGCCCAATTAAACAGTTGTTCCACAGTTAATTCCACCTTCTGAATCATTCATTATTAACCTCTCACTCCTCCAAATCACCTTCATATTAAATAGAAAAGTATTCTATACAAACTACATTACACAAGCCATCATTATTCCTAAGGCAAAGCAATACATTAAGAAGTTAGGAGACACTTACCCATATTGCCAGTTTAGCTTTGTTTCCATCAACAGAAATAGTTTTCACCTTGAAGTCCACACCTAGAGAAGGAAATATATTTCAGTTCTTCAAACATACTATAGCTATTTTTGAAAGAGAAAGTAAAGAGAAAATAAAAAACAAACTGAGAACACATTGTGCTTTGAAAGGAGCAGGAAGAATTTCATTGGCTATTTATGAAAATTGCTTCTAAACTCAACGGTTCTGCTACAGACAGGATTTTGCAAAAGCCTAAGGGCCTTTTCAGCCATTGACTCAAAATGCAGTAAGTACTTATGGAAGTAAGGCAAATACTACATTTCCTGTATTAAAGCACATATTCCAGGACAAATATTCAAGTTTATAATTCAAATGGGTTAACTTACATTTTGTCTCAAACAAAAGACAGACTAGGAATAATGTGGGGGCCTACTAGGATGCTGGAGAATAACTCTTCATCAAGGACTGTACCAAATGGAAAAGGGGCAAAAGGTTCTGATTTGAACAAGTGAGATTCAGGTTAGATATAATAAGTTCTTCACTGTGAGGGTGATGAGGCACTGGAACACGTTGCCCAAAAAAGTAGTCCTTTACAACCCAAACCATTCTGTGATTCTATGAAGTTTCTACTTGCTACTAATACATGTTTTCTCCTTGAGTATATCCATCATCTTGAGGAACAACATACTTTCAAAATAAAGAAGTAAGCTGCAGTCAGGTAACTATATACTCCATTTCCTATCTTAAACAACCTGACCAAGGCCCGCCAAGGTGATCATGCAGAGGTAAACCATTTAAGGAGACACTCATCTACTCTATGACTCTATCCTGTGAGAAGTAATGTTATATGAAAATAATTCCTCTAATAAAGATGTCAAATAAGCTTTAAATAATTTGAACACATAGTATATCTCTTACAGGGATTCCAGCAATACCAGGAACTCCCCAATACCATGTTCCATGACCAAGAATTAAAAAACAAAACAAAAAATGTCAAGCCAAGGTGTGCAAGATGTTAATGACTACAAATTTGAAGGATATAGCAACACACATCAGTTTGAAAAGCTGAAGACAGCTATGATCCCTTTTGCTGTAATTTAATCCTTAGGTTACCAATAACAAGTAACAGGAAGTATGTTTCAGTTATTTCAGAGCAACTCTCAGTCCTCAAGAGGCAGCAGCCCTGAAAGGAACTAATAGTGTGGAAAGTTGATACACTTGAAAGCTGTTCATGTAAAGGTAACAGCAATCTCTTTTGCACTTTAATTTACAATGGTAGCCATCTGCTACAATAATTTTTGTTTAACTATTCTTATACAAAACATGTAAGCAGGGCGTCATGATCAGCAAACTGTGCTTATAGTTCCAAGGCCATGCAGATTACAAACAAGTGCAAACAGCTGCCAAAATATGTTCAGCTTAGCAACAGAAGGTACACAGGATGTTTAAGGAAGCACACATTGCAAGCAGATTTACAGCTTCACTGCAACTGAGGTTTAAAAGGCTTTTTTCTCTTTATTTCAAGGAAAACTCTACCAAGCTACGTTAACTTTTGCAGTAACTGAACAGAACTCTATTTTTTTTCGGGGATTAATTCCTAGTCCCTAACCTAGCTTATCTCTTCTTCCACTGTAATAGTGCATTTCTTTCCGTAAACTGTAAAAATAGCCATTGTTCAGCCAGGATGTCCAACAGCTCAGAATGCATTCTTTTATCAATTCGTCTGACATCAAAACCTGTAGCTGCAGATATTACAAGTCTGTCACATACTTGATGCAACAAATGAAAGGTATGTCAAAGTAGTTTCAAGAAGGAAAACTTTCTTCCTTAGGACAAATGACTAAATGATATTTTGAAGCCACAGTATCCTTCTCATTCAGTAAACATTCACTATCTTGTGCCTGAACAGTTAACAGAATGTACATATACACCTTTCGCCAGCCTTGCTGTGGGCTTAAAATTAACAGAGGCTTTAAATTCTGCATAAGCAATGCAAGTAAATTAAGAATCTGAAGTAGTGAATAAATCCTATGTGATAGACTTATTATTGAAAAGCAGAAGTATTAAAACTACCTAAGAGCACATCAAAGTATATCCTGTGAAATAATCAAATGGCAAACACAGTTCTAGCAAAGCAAGGAGTTCAACACATATAAAAGCAAGTTTAAAAAAAAATAAACCAAAAAAAACAACTTTCTAATAACTACATTTTTTATTACTGATCTGCCACAAATGAGGAAAAGTAGAAAAAATGCAGGGCTAAGAAAATCTTGTTCAATTGAATAAACAGGGTACTTAGGTTCCCTAAATACTTCAGTGAAACACAGACATATTTGTGTGGCATGTCAGTTCTGAGCTTTCAAGAGTGATGTTTCTACCCTTGACAACAGAAAGTGCTTTCCACCATGTCCTGAAGGAAGCCAGAAGCAAGACAGCTCTATGATACTGTACTCCTGTGTTGACACCTACATGACCTGGCACTACACACTAACCTACTATAGACTTACAGTCTGCAAGGAATAGCTCTGCTGCCGGCATGTTGCTCTCACATTTAGCTCAATGTGCCATGCTGTATTTACAGGAAGTATAAGATGAGCTAGAGTGTATTATTTGTGGGGCAGGTAACTGACAAGTTTGACAGCTTAAAGTTGGAGGACTCCAAGTGCAAGGAAGGCTAAAAAGTTATGAGACGTCAGATCTGTGCAAAACATCACTTATGAAATAGGAACTGCACTGAACACTTATCTAGAATCTCTCATAAAAACAGCAGGCAAGTAAAGACAAGCATAAGCAGAAAGAACAGAAAATACTAGGTTATATGTAGTCTAATAAGATCCATGTGATGAAACCCAGCAAACGTGCCAGAGAATGCAAGGTGATCCTACTACAGGCAGAGTAGGATCTGCCAGTACCAAACCTTGAGTTGTTGCTATGTAACAGCTAACACAGCTACCACACATTGCTGTTGTGCATTTTGACAAATCCCAGAGAATTACTTCAAGAAGTAATTCCTTAATTTCTCAAATAGTGCACTGATGCCAGTTTTTGTAAAGAGTATTCTGTTGTATGAACAGCAGAATGAAAAACCCAATACAGATGCCCACAATGACACCAAATTAGTCTATTGGTATTCAAAACATGATGAAAGCTAAAGTAGCTATTCTGCACTGACTTCCTGGCCCATATGGTTGACATACCAAGAAAGTGACATGATTTGAAGCGTATATTGTGTCAAAACTACTTAGATTATAACACAAGATTGCCATCTTCAACACCTGATCTGCTCCACTCCCGTTTCCTTCCATGCTATCTTCCCTCATGAACGGAGGTAAGGCTACTTGCACAAGTACAATTTTATGAGCAGTGAAATGAACAAAAATAGGCCTCTCCCCTTGGCTGCTCAGTGCTTTATGTGAAATAGTACCCCTGTATCTTATTAACATTAACAAAAATTAGATCAATTTACTGACTTCTTGAGCAATTAAACACAGCTGGCTTTGTTTGCCAACAGCTGAACTCAAACAATTTTATACAAGTCCTTAGCCAGAAATCTTCCTACAGAGGTAGTAAAAAATGCAAGTGAGATGCATTTTGTGTAAAAGTCATCTCTATTTTTGATTACTTCAGTTATTAATTTGGCACAGAGCTGCATCACCTTCTTTGAAGTTTCATTCTGCTTTATTGTATATAGATATTGTATATAGATATAGTATATTCTGCATTCTGGGTCACACTACGAGCACAACTGACTTCACCCTTGGTAGGTACCATACGAACATAGCAAGGACATCACTGCTTTTTTCCCAGCAGCTCATAGATTCTTGGCTTTCTTCCCTTCTTCAAGACAGAGAAGTTACCAAGGGACTAAGCAGGTCCCAAAAAAGCCACATTGTAATTTCCTCCCTATAAAGGAGAAGCAGAAACCACACAGAACCTAGTGCAGTATAGCATTGCCAGGATTTGCAAGACCTAACATCCCATTTTAAAGGGAGTCTTCAGTCTTCTTAAGATAGCTACCAAGTGTCATATTACATTGAGCACAAGTTCTGGACAGCAATATTGCTGTTCAAACAACTTGAGAGTTATCTTGCAGAAACAAACAAACAAATAAATAAATAAATAAAAGAAAAAATCAGCAGGAGACGTAGCAGTAGCTCTTACATTTCTATTTTAGCCTGAAACACAAGCAAACAGAAAACTGCAGGTTGTGCCACCAGAGCTTTTTACTGCTCATACCTATCACTTCCATCTTCACGGTGAAAGGTGACACTTGTATCTGTTTTCCAAGCCAAGGATATATTTTTGCATAAAGAGGACAAATACAGGCGAATACAGTCAGTGCCCTAACCAATAAGTGCTACATCCTGGAACTGCATCCACATTATTTTTTCGCTACAAGGAACCAGACATGTCTGAACTTCACTACCAGTCAGACAAGTCTGAACAAGCTACCGTTTTGTCCTGAAAGAGACATAAATTTTTCTAATGTAACATCAGCACAATACTTACCAATGGTTGCTGCAAGTTCCGGGTCAAATGTATCATCTGTGAATCGCAGCAGAAGGCTGACAAGAGAGGAAGAAAAATAAGAGTTGCTATTACTGCAGCATACCCATAGCTTGCCCCAAAGTCTGTAAATTACAAGTCTGAAAGTATAAACAGGATTACACAACTAAATAAAAACACAATTCATTTCCCCTTAATTTCTCTCCTACAACAGCCAAAGAAGGGAACATGAAAAAAACGCAGCAGACATGCTTTGCTAGAATAGCACAGGACTCTTCTATGCCTAGAAAAGTTAGGGTTGGAAAGGACCTTAAGATCATCTAGTTCCAATAGCCCCTGCCATGGACAGGGACACCTTACACTAAACCATGTCACCCAAGGCTTTGTCCAAGCTGGCCTTGAACGCTGCAAGGAATGGAGCATTCACAACTTCCTTGGGCAAGCCATTCCAGTGCCTCACCACCCTCACAGTAAAGAACTTCCTCCTTATACTTAATCTAAGCTTCCCCTGTTTAAGTTTGAACACATTACCCCTTGCCCTATCACTACAGTCCCTAAAGAGTCCCTCTCCAGTATTCTTAGAGGTCCCCTTCAGATACTAGAAGGCTGCTATGAGGTCTCCATGCAGCCTTTTCTTCTCCAGGCTGAACAGCCCCGACTTTCTCAGCCTGTCTTCATATGGAAGGTGCTCCAGTCCCCTGATCATCCTCGTGGCCCTCCTCTGGACTTGTTCCAGCAGTTCCATGTCCAACATAAAAATATGTTGAGGACACCAGAACTGCACACAATACTCCAAGTGAGGTCTCACAAGAGCAGAGTAGAGGGGCAGGATCGACTCCTTCAGCTGCTGGTCACACTGCTTTTGATGCAGCCCAGGATATGGTTGGCCTTCTGGGCTGCGAGCGCACACTGTAGCGGCCTCATGATCAGTTTTCATCAACCAGCACCCCCAGGTCTTTCTCTGCAGGGCTGCTCTGATTCTCTTCTCTGCCCAACCTGTAGCTGTGCCTGGGACTGCTTCAATCCAGGTATAGGACCTTGCACTTGGCATGGTTAAACTTCATGAGGTTGGCATCAGCCCACTTCACAAGTGTGTCAAGGTCCCTCTGGATGGCATTCCTTCCCTCCAGTGTATCAACCGAACCACACAGCTTGGTGTCATCGGCAAACTTGCTGAGGGTGCACTCAATCCCACTGTCCCTGTCACCAACAAAGATGTTGAACAAAATCTAGTCTATGACCAAGTATGGCTATTTGAAAACAAAGCACCAAGTTGTAAAATCAGTTGCCCGAACATTCACATGGTCTGCTTCTCCAAGCATTATCTTATCCTGTTTTGGCTGTCACAGAATTCAGTACAAAAGATTTTCTTTTCTTTGAAGTTTCATATTGCCTCACCCAGCATCTCTAAGTTTGAGAGGAAAGTCAGCTTGTCACCCCAGAAATAACTCTTTGAACTGGACACACAGCAGAACAGTAAGGAACAGAATTATCTCACCACAGTCTTACCATTTTTTATCTTTTTATAAGTACTGTCACACAAACAACATTTCCTCCTATGCTTATGGATACATTTGCTACCAGAAGAGCAGCAGCTACAAATAAGACTCATCAGGACATCACACTGGAGTAGTAGCGTCCCTCAAAGAAGTGCCCTTAAAGCCACTGTCCCAGTGCCAAATGTAATTATTTTGGCAAGAGACAAAAGATTCAGCATATGGTTTTTAAAATCACCAGTCTTGTGCCTCTGTGGTAAGTGTATATTACCATGTGGCAGGCAGCTGTTTGCTATGACTGACAGCTTCTATTCATTTCCACACCAGAGAAACAAAACAAAGCCCTATTTATTTTTTGGTGTGTCCCTATCCTCCCCTTTTTCCCCTCCTCTCTTCTTTCTGTATGTGAATTTAGCTGCCAAGTCCTTTTCAGCATTTGAACACAGTCCTGCATTAACAGAAAAGCAACTACTGAAATTCTTTTACTTCAATAAGGCTGGGTGATAACTCCAAAGATAACCAGAGACCAATCTTTTCTTTCCTACTGCAGAACCCCTAAACCACATGGTAGCTTTATCAAATAATAATTAAAACTTTTAAAAAAATATAATTTGATAGCACATCGGTTTTTACTGCTACCTTCAGACAGTTGTATCAGGATGCTATTTAAGAGCAGCTATTTTTAGTTGCAACCAAGACTGGTTTCACACAAACAAAATACGGATCCCCCAGTCTGCCACCAGAATAAACACATCAGTTTACAAGTCCTGAGTTCTAAATCCAGCCAACTTCTACTTTCCCCACCTTTCTTTCATATGCAGATATCCTCTTCCACAAAGTACAGCACATTCACAGGGATCAGGTTTAAGTCAGGACTCCAGCGACTTACTACAACCATGCTAATACAAGCTTAACATCTGACTTTTCCTAAAGTAATAGGCAAGTGACACAAATTCAGAAATACCTCAATAAAAGTTTCTGTACCTGAAAAACTGCAGTGTTACTGTTTCATAGCAATTTATTTTCTCTACATAAAGTCTCTTTTTAACAACTTTACTGGCATAACGAAATAACCACACAAGTAGGTATACAAAGCCATTGTCCATACTATTTGTCTGAGGATAAAAAAATTTCCATATGGAAAAAAAAAATTCCACTTATAAAAGATGACCTCAACTAAAAGAAATTTGCTCATGTCTGTCACCAGAGGCCTACTGTACTAGATTACCAACTCAGTAGGCAATGCAAAGGAGTGGCTAACAGATTTTTAACAGATACTTTTGGAAGTTTTTGTTTAGTTTGGGTGGGGTTTTTCTTTGTTATGATTGCTGTAGTTTTCTGTTTAATTAGCAACATATGTTATTAAGGGTCATAGTAGAAATCTGATCACTGCCATAAAAATCACCAAATGCAACATGACTAGCATAGTACATTCTCAGATGTCACTTATATCCCACTTCCTTTAATAAGAACTGTGACACTAACATAAAAAAAGTTTAAAAGTACTAGAAGGCATAAAAGGTAACAAACAAAAGCCATGAGAAGGGCAGGGCATGGGAGGGGCAAGGAGGAAACCAACCTCAAAGTACTCGGGTAACAGTGTAACTAGCAGAAGAATTAGTGGCATAACTACTTCACCGGTTATTTTAGACGCCCCTGTGCTCCCTCTGCACCCAGTGCAGGGTCATGTGTGACTCTTATTATGTACAGGATCAATCCCAATGGGCATACACCAGCGCCGCCCTCCCCTCCCGGGGCCGGGGGAGGGCTGCGGAAGGGGCTGGCAGCCCTGGGCGGGGACAGCCTCTCGCCTGAGGAAGACTGGCTGAGAAGGGGCGAGGGATCCCCCCAGCAGGGCCTGCACCTCCTCAGGGTAGGCCGCGGACAGGCCGGGCGGCCGCGGAGGCAAAGGTGGCGTCGTCCAACGCGGCGCCACGGGGGGCTAGGCCGGACCCGGCCGGTGCCTCGCGTCGTGGCAGCAGAGGCTGGGGGAGGGGTGCGCCCCCTCACCTGGATTTGCCGACGCCGCTCTCGCCAATGATGAGGATCTTCAGGGTAGTCAGCACGTCCTCGTCCATCCCGTCAGCGCACCCGGTCCGGTCCGACCCGGTCCGGCCTGGCTCAACCGCGACAGACGCTCCGCTGCGCAGGCTGCGGCGGCACGGCCTGCGCCTGCGCAACCCGCCACCCCTACTCGAGCGCCCCCTCGCCGCCTGCCTGGCGCATGCGCCTACAGTGCGCCAGCGGCGGGGGAGAGGCAGGAAAACACTGCCGCCCCGGCGGAGGGTGCATGTGCTGGGGCCGGGAGCCGAGCTGAGCGCACGGTGGTTGTTTACAGCTGGCTGGGGAGACCGGGTGGTAGGGGACTGCTCAGGGGTTTTCAGTGTCTGTTGTTGTCAGGAATCGGGGTCGTTGGAGGAAAGAAACCGGATAAAATTTCAGGGAAGAAGACTTCAGGAGCACAATGGTAGCTGGGCAGCTCCCTGTGCCGGAGCAGAGCAAGCAGCTGCCTCTCGAGGCTACAGCTAGTCAGGAACCCACCACCAAAAAAATCCAAGGGTCGTTTGATCAGTACTTCCTCCTTCATCCGTCAGAGTAAATGACACTACATGCTTTTCTGTCAGCAGAATCTGCCATCCTCCATTAAAAGCCCTAAATGCTTTTCTAAATTTGTTTCAGATGTTTGCCTCTTTATAACCAATGTGGCTAACGTGCTGTCACGCTTGAAACCTACATCAGGCCATGTGTAAGCAAGTGCAACTCTTAAACACATGTCTGATGGGGGTCTGAAATGCTCCTCGGCCTATGCTACAGTCCTTGGGCCAGCTGTTCACGTCCAAAGATGAACTCCATAGTACACGAAATGGCCTTAGGTTCTTGGCAGTCACACCGAGTGGAAGAGATGAAGCCACGTCGCAGTGTGCACAAGGCAGGTGTGCCTGTGAGGCTGCGGTGGAGTTTTGTCAGCGTGCTGGCTGCAGAGGGCACAGTTCTAGCAGAAGCCTGGGTTTGCTGGGCAGTTGCCTTCAACCGAATTACAGGGTCAGCAGAGCAACTGTTGTTTTGTGTCTGTGGTAAACACTTCTGGTGCCTGGCTCCTTCCCCTTGCAGAATCTGATCTGCCTCTTTTACCCCAGAAAACCAGCTCCCAGGATGAGTGCAATAACAATAATTATCCTATTAAATTATGGAGGCATATTCTATAATTAACATGTGCAATTGACTGGCAGTGTTTATACCAGGACCGTGCCTATTCATTAGTAATTATCAGAGTTTTATTGAAGGTGTGACTTAGTTTTCCTGCTTTGGATTGTGTTTTGCAGTCATACAAGAAAGCAGTATGTTGATATTCTAGGTTTTGCTGAAGCATGTTGGATCTGTGAGGTTTTAGTGTGAAACAGGGTGAGAATTAGAATTTGGAGAGTGGACCCAAACAGCAAAGTATTCTACTAAGGATGCTGAATCCCAGAGAGTGTTTGTATTCTGGGACTTGATTTATTCCTCCCCCCCACCCACCCCCCAGTGTAACCATAGAATCAAGATATTCAATATGGATATTAGTCCTGATTCTATACCTTACTCAGAATGAAAGGCTGGCCAGGATGGCATTCAGATTCTTGACCTTAATGATAAGCAGACACCAAAAAGCAGTCAAAGCCTGCCCTAACAGCTCATGCTATGGATGTGATGCTTTAGACCTTCCTAAGCATAACCTCTGAGAATAGGCATTTCTCCATGTTGTCCTCCTTCACATGGAACTACATAGTTCTCTCAGTCTGAGATTGGATCTGTGTGCTGCAGTCAGCCTGTCTGTTGCCTGGGTATCTATTTTAAGTCTGGAAAGCCAGGCAGTGTTATGCATTTTTCATCCCTATTATAGGAGGCAATGGTAGTAGATGATTGAAGTAGCCCAAACTTTAAATACTTCAAAATAAGAACATTATTTATCCACTGAAAGATGTGCAATAATCAGGGCAGAATCATAGAAAGTGCTGGGTTGGAAGAGACCTTAAAGATCACCTAGTTCCAACGTCATTGCTACAGGGAGGGACACCTTCCATTAGACCAGGTTGCTCAAAGGCCCATCCAGCCTGGCCTTGCATCACTGGCCTGGCCTTGATCACTATCAATTCTTTGTAATTCATTGAAGATGAGCCACATCTTGTTTATAAGAATCCTAATTTTACTTCCATATTGCCTTTTTCATCCAAAATGCACTTGTTTTCCTATTGAGCTTTTGTAGGGTTTCTTCAGTGAAACCGTCTCTGGTTTGGGAGAGACTTGTTGGGAGACTAGTCTGCTGCAATTCTTGCATATCTGCCTGTTATCTTGCATGCTTTTCACTACTCATCAGGAGTCCTCACTTACTCGTGACAGCCCAATCCCTTTCTTTAATAAAGCTGGAGGTTCATCTGATTGGGGGTTTTTAATTTTTATCATTTACTATCCCAGTGATCCCAGCCTCAGATGTGGCAGGGTCAAGCCATAACAGCTTGGTTAACCTCCTTGATAATTAGTCTTCCTAGAAGAATACTGGAGGTCTTTTGACTGCATCTTTTTATGCTATGCTGTTTTCTCTTGATTTCATCTCAGTGATCTCTGGATTTCTAGCAGAATGCCACTGAGCAGATCAATTTGTCTGCATATACACTTGTAAATAATTATGCATGTACTTTCCTTATTGTTCATACACAGCTAAGGGAAACAGTCTGATGGTAGGAAACTAGCATAACTTGTTCTAAGGCAGCTTGTCAGCATATACGGAGTAGTATATAAGTAAAGAGATTAAATTTGCACTTCAGGGTTACCTCTCATGTTTTTACAGTCTTGCATGGAGGCTGCCTCATTCCTGCTTTGATACAGGGCTCAGGGAAGTAGAAAAATGTCAGCTCCATCTCAGCTAGCACTAAATGTATGTGATCAATGTTCCTGAGGTTTTGATTACTTCACAGAAATAACAAAGAATGGAAAACATCATAACAGTGCTACCTCCTGTATTTTCAGCATCAAAATTCCCTGTCTGCTGTGTTATGGACTTCACTATATTCTTGACCATGAAAAGAGGTCACTGGGACTGAGTAACTGTGATTACCTTTCTCAGAAGATGGGGAATTATTTACAGTCCTTTCCTTAGAGTTGGGATCTACAATTAAATAGCCATTGCACTTCATGTGTCCTCAGGGGACCCTAGACCAGTTGCCTAGGGAGCCACTGAGAGCAGGTTAAGGTTATAAGGACCTCCAGCCAGTTTGTTTCTCCTGAACTAGCTGCAGCGTGACCTTAGCAACAGAGAGGAGTGTGTCAGTAATGAGTCAATAATGTGATGTGAGAGACATAAACAACAAAGGGTTCCCTCAGTCTCATGCTGTGTCTGAAAGGCACCTGGAAGCCTTTGGTAAGTTCACTTGAACCATGTACCACAGCTTGAATATGGGGATAATAGTATTTGCTATAGAAGACTACAGAAACAGCAAGGGTGATATGCTAAGGGAGCTAAGAGTTTGTGTTCCCTATGAGCACTACCTGGGTTAGTATGAACTGTGAAATTCATGATGGGAGACTGGCTATACAAGTGCATGGGTATCTTCCTCTCTCCCCCTTCACTAATGCCATCACTAGTAGAAAGAGGCCTTGAAATGTATAGGTTCTGTTTAGGTTGTTTAGGTACACAAAAGTACCAGGAGCATGCATGTCTCCAGGTGTCAAAGTCCTTAATTCACTGGTACTTTGAAAGATTTTCTCAGTTATGCCAACAATACACAATGCCCAGCAGAAGCTGAGAAGCTCTGCCACTTCAGAGGGGTTGACGGCAATATATAGGTCTCATGTTGAAATGACTAATCCTGCTCTCCCATTTCCAGATTGTGAGGCTGACCCACGGGTTGTGGTGGCAGTGAGTCAGGAGTTATGATTCCCAGTGAAACAGGTATGATTGTTCAGCTCACCACTCCCTCCTAGTAGAAATGACACACATATACATGCTCATTCTTTTTTTCTTCTTCACACAGTAATTTCCAAACTTGTAAAAGTTATTATCTGCATATGTGTTAGATGCAGAGAGATTCCTTTTCTGTGTGACATCCATAAACACAGTCAGCACATCCATAAGGATTTCACATTCAGCAAATCATAGGAAGAAGTGAAAGTGCAGCAGCAGTCCCAGATCTCTAGGCAGGATTTCTCTGGAGACCACACTGCAATGTAAATGATCTCGCTGTGGCTGGCCACTCCTTTTCTAAAGAATACAGCCTATATTTTTGTAGCAGCTACGCTCTGAGCAATTAAAATACACTGCTTATAGTCAGCACAGTTGTCAAAAGTGGATTACATACAGCACAGAGGTTGTAACAGACAGGAATCAGCTACTTGGGAAGAACAACAAGAAAAATAGTGGTTTAGACACTCAAAAACCTATGGTCGAATATGAAAGTGATATACTAGAACTTATCAGAGAAAACCAACATAAGAAGGACATGGACCTGTTGGAGTGAGTCCAGAGAAGGGTCACAGAGATGATCAGAAGGCTGGAGCACCTCTCCTGTGAAGACAAGCTGAGAGAGTTGGACTTGTTAAGCCTGGAGAGGAAGATCCAGGTAGACCTTACAGCAGCCTTCCAGTGCCTAAAGGGGGCCTATAAGAAATCTGGAGAGGGACTTTTTACAAGGCCGCACAGGGACAGGGCAAGGGGGAATGGCTTTAACCTAACAGAGGGGAGATTTAGATAAGATATTAGGAAGTTCTTCACTGTGAGGGTGATGAGACGCTGGCACAGGTTGCCCAGAGAAGCTGTGTCTGCCCCATCGCTGGCAGTGTTCAAGGCCAGCAATAGGGCTTTGAGCAACCTGGTCTAGTGGGAGGTGTCCCTGCCCATGGCAGGGACATGGGATTGGAAATAGGTGCCTTTAAGGTCCTTTCCAACCTAAACCATTATCTCATTCTGTGATTCTGTGGTTCTATGTATTTGGAAGATCATTACCCAAGTCTTGCAGAAAGATCATGAGTAGACTCCTGATTTTGTTCTAGAATAATTTGCTTGCTGAAAATAATGCGAAAAATTTAGTTGAATGCTTTGAAATGTTACTTTACTAGATACAAGGTGGAACACTCAAGGGACAGTACATCTTCTCTGCTGGAAAATGGAGAAGGCTAGCCACCTCCTATTTATACTGAACTTTGTCCAGATAAATTGATTAATCATTTAATCATAACTAATGCAAGCAGTAATCTTAAAAATGACAGCTTATCTTTCTGCATCATGTCATGAACCTTTAAGCCAAGCACAGTTTTTAAGACAGCATGACCCAAATACTCTTTTAAATGTCTCTAAAGCAACCATTCAAAGATGTAAACAATAATGATACAGAAGTAGATTCTGTTTAGGGTTGTTAGATTCCTACAAAACATTAATTAAATTCAAATGAGAAAACAGCCTTTTTATATTTTATATACGGTGTCTACTGCACATCAACAATGAAAAGGGTGACACAAAGAGTTTTCAAAGGGTGCAGTAAGAACAACAAAGTTCAAAAGTTAAAGTTTTTCCACGGCTTCTCTTCATATACCCTTCATGAGTATACTGAATACTGGGTGCTGCAAATTGTTCCTTTTTCATGACAAGTGTAATTGTATCCCGCGAAGCACAATATCGTATATATTTACCACTGAGATCAGAAGACAGAAAAAAAAATAATATCATGGAGTATTTGACAGACCAGGTTGATCTGAAATGTTTTCTCTCAGTCTTAATGAAACAAAAAGCAGTAATACATATCCAAAGCTTACTATTTCCATATTGGTTCCTCAGTTTTCTGAAGGCCACCTTTGGATTTGGTTTGAACTCCCTGTGTTGGTGAGAGTGCTAAAGATACGTTTCATGAATATACTAAACCTGATAAAAGACACACAGTAAATGTGCATCTGTGTGCAGTACCTTTCTGCTTTAGCAAAATCTGTATATCTCACAAACAAGGGAATGTGGGTTCCTTCTCAGAAAGCAGCTGTTCTGAAAGAACTCTTCCCATTTTCAAAGAGGGTGTCCTTCAAATTATTATTTCAAGGGGGGGGGAAATCTGGAATGACTTTGCATTTAATAAAGAACATACTAATTTATCTTTCTCCAGCTGCTTACAATACTTCACATGGTTTTTGTTAAGGGGGGGGAGGGGTGGAATAACCCCTTCTCTACGGTGAGACATCTTATCAGTAATCCCCTCTGAAGGGATAACATACCTCATGTAGCATTATGTCGCATGTTCCTGCAGGATTAGCTGTTAGAGTGGGATAGAGTGGATTAAGTAACCACTGTCATCAGAATCTTGCCCTTTACACAACTTTGTGTGGAGCAATCCTGATAAATCAGAGGATCTGGTGGGCAAAGGACAGACACAACATCAAGGCAAGGGATTGCAACGTGAGCCAGACAACAAGCTGTATTAAATCTGTAACAGTCAATGGAAGAAACGTACACAAAGATGTAAATCCAAATGCGGCAAATCAAGACCTACTATGGTAACCAGTTTTATCAGGTCAGAGCAAAGTCCATCTGTCATCCATGACAGAAGCTTTGCCTAGGCCACAGCATATGAACAGGACAAGCATGTCATGATAATTGCCCCTAATGTTACTGCAGACTTCAGCAGCTTGTGGCCCTAGGACTTTGTGAGCCTGTAGTGATAGTGTCTTCATATACAGTAGCTGTATTTCTCTTAAATAATAGCAGTATTTCTCTTCATAGAAGAGAGTTTTTCATCCATGTGTTCTGAGCATAGTCTCCTGTGGCTGAGTTGAGCAGGTTAACTACATATACATTCTTATTTTTGTTTCATACTTTCCCCCTGCTGCCTTAATTTGAATTCCCTTCTCAGATTAGGTGTGACCATGAACAACTATTTGCTTACTCTATGATTACTTACTTACGTGATGTCTTACTTACATGATTTTGTAGATCTCCGCCATATCCTTCCATAGTTCTTTTTCAGCCAGAGAAATCATGATCTAGTTAATTGTTCCTCATCTGGAAGCCATTACAGTTTTAATTATCATATTTTCACTTTGCTGTATGGCTGCTTTCCTGTTATATCCTTTTTCAAATGAGAAGACTAGAACTAGACAAAGCACACAAAAAAATTAGTGCCTCTAGGGCTGAGAATGGAATGTTTTCTGGTTTACTCTATGAGTGTTTTCTAATATTTTTTAACAGTTTATGTGTTTTATTGGTCACCAGTTAGCCCTGAGCACATGTTTTCATAGACTTATGTATTACAGTTATTTCTGCTTCCTTTTCCTATTTATTCCTGTCCTTTTACTCCTACGTAGTTACATTCTGACTGTTCCTGCCATCAAGGACAATATCAATAGTCGTTCTTCCTCTTGTGCTACCTGTTTATTGGAGAATTTATTTTTGGAATCCAATCCTTCATTCCTAGCACTATGTCTAGACATGGTATTTTATCTAGCTTACCCTGGAGTTAATAGAGGGATTCATTATTACTTGAGTTTCCTGTCCTCTCAGCCTCTTTGAGAGACTCACCATATCCGAGAGGCTTGTCACATCGTTGTCCCTGTGATCGCCTTGGTCAGGTGGTCTGTTGTATGCTCCCAATCCTACACTGTTGTTGTTTGCATGTTAGGTAATGAGTTTCCAATAAAGAAAAAGCTTTAATACTAAGTTATAATAACCATGTGGCTTAAAGGTTGCCCCAACAGACAAGCTGGCTAATAAGATAGGAACATAAAAACCTATGAAAGAAGCTATGTAGCAGTTCCCTTATAGTAGCATGAATGTGACGAAGGGAGGAAATGGAAATGGGCATTTTTCACAAGGTGGGCCATCTCTCTCTAGCAATACCTCCAGCAAATGGAGTACCTTCAAAGTATTAACTCCTGAACAGTAAAAAGAAACACAGCACAAAGAAAGTGATGTCCTCCTCTCCTTCAAAAGCACATCTTATTTCATCCACTGACACGCTCGGCAAAGGACCCTTGTTTCTGTGTCCAACAGAAAGCTTATGCCAAGGTTAGTGTAACTATGCCGTCTTTGTTCGACTTTCTCTTAAGCACGTTCCTCACTAGGTGGCCATGGCAGCATAATAACAAACATTGAGCATCATTAGATCTTCTCTAATAAAATCTGCAGCTCATCAGAGTTCTGGGAGGATTTCCAGTAGTCTGGTTGAGTAACTTTTGCACTTTCATCACATTTCTCTTGCACTTAGAATATGCTACTATTATGAAACTTTCTATTGAGGCATGCTGATAATCTGTTGCAACTCCCTTTTAAGAAGAGGCGTAGATAGTACTTCTTGCGATCAAATCTATAGTAAAAAAATACAGTGATTTTATAATAAATTTCTATAATCCCTTTTCCCTGAGAGTTATCTCTAAACTTTGTAGGAGGCTCTTCAACAATTGCTGAGGTGCAGCTCTTTGAGGTAGAAGGCAGAAACTGTGTAACACATCATCCTGGAAGACCAGCTTAGAAGAGAAAGCAAGGCAAAATACAATCTCTGTTTGAAACTGAAGCCAAAATGTAGATAAACAAAGTCAAGATGTAGTCATGTTAATACTACCCTTATACTGCTGAAAAAATTGCAATGGAAATCTACAGCTCATGTTCATGATCTTTTTCCTTCTCATTTGATAGAGCACAGTGCCAGTAAATGAGCAAGTCTCATTAATACCAAGGTGAGGTACTGATTTCCTATTATTTCTGTATTTCCACTGCACTAATGCCTGGAGACTTTCATTAGAATGGGTCCAACTGTATTTGTTTCTGCAATATCACAGGGCTTCTGAAATTGTTGAAAGAGAAACCTAGCCCTACTTACGCAGGCAAGAATTTTCCCTGTAACATACTGAGTTTTTCTTGGTGGTATCTGTCTCCAAACAGTGATCAGGCTTTATGTCCTGGATGGCAACATTAAGTATAATCTGCTGTCATCTCCTCATGAAAACATATAAGCCAAAACACTTGCAAACAAACCAAAATATTTTCTTCTGGATCAGGAGTTTGAATTAGATGACTGAATTTTCCTGGCATGAGAGGATTATTCCTTGTCTTTCACCTAATCCTCTTCTGTTATGCAATATATATAGTTACACACAGTTTTTTGTTTCCCATGGGTATGAAAAGATTACTTTTCCACTGGGTTTCCTGCATCACTGTAATACTTCCCCTTGATTCTCCGGTTACGTCTGCTCAACTCTGTGTTTATAGTGCGTCCGGTAACCTGAATGAAGTTACAGTTTTCAGATCTGTCATTTAGTCTTTGGATATACTACTAGAGGCCCCAAGGTCTTGTATTCAACCTTTAAGATCTTTTGTTCCATCATCTGCCATCCATTGTGTCAGAGTAGTTTTTCCCACAAGCGTTTCAATTACAAATTGATGCTTAGTATTTGCTAAGGACTTTAAAACCTTTGGTTTCCATTTGTCACTTGAGCTTTTCACCTCAGGTCCTAGAAGCACACTGAGCTTTGGAAACACTTTTGCAGATCTTGTATTTATTTGATCCTTTGATCTTAGGTATCCTTTGCATTCACAGTTGTTTTAAAAAGATAACAGAGGTTTAAATCATCTCCATTACATTTTGTGCTCGTGAGGCACAGTATGTTCATTCGTGTAAGTGGCAGGAGATTCTGAAGTCCTGTGATATGAGTCATTTCCTGTTTTCTGTGACCTTTTAATAATATGTGCTCCTTCCTCAAACAAAATATTTTTTCAGTGCACAATACCTATATCTCTGTCTTGACTAATATCTGGCAACTAGCATAAATACTTATTGCTACTGCATTTCAACAAACATGGTATTTGTCTTTTCCATTGGCAGAGAGGGGTTCTGTATTTCTGTGCGCTTTTGAGTTTGTTTGGCTGTTGTTTTTCCTGTGAATTTCAGGACCATAGTGTTATGCAGTTATTAGTAGACAGTGCAGTGGTGCTTCTTCATCTTCATTACTGGATATAGAGTTACAGTCACTTCACATTTATTTCAGCTCCTGTCAATATCAGTGAAATTAATCTTTTCTTGACTGAATTGTCAGCACAACAAAGTTCATTTCAAGTTTTTTACTTGCAGATCATTTCTGAGGTATACAGTCTGCTTCAATATATTCACATGCAACTGTAATTTGTGAAATTAGATAAATTCTTCACATGGTATTAAGAAATTACTAGATCTTTTCCATAGGGGGAAAAGACCTCTTGATGTTAAATTGTCTTCCAGGAACCTAGCAGCTCTCTATGGAACTTCTTAATCATAAGCTTTTGTTATTTTGAATCTATATATGTCATAAATACCTGAATGCACACATTGAGCATGAGAGGATGTAAACTGGCAGCAGTCCAGTATCAGACCTCATGTTTTCATTCACTACCCTCTTATGCAGGGCTTTGTCCTGCTCCTCAGGAACTACTAATAAATCTCCCAATGATTTTTGTATAAGCAGAACGAAGTTGTAATGGTTTCTTCTCATATATCAGGCACTTTATTTCCTTCACACTACCCAGTGCTTTCTTGCATGTAATTCTAGTTTTTCAGCCTACTGTTGTTTCTGCCTCTTTACTTTTTTTTCTTTTTTATTTGGTCTCAGATGTGGTTTTTTGCTGCATCACTTTGTGTTGCTTAGTGTTTTAAGACTCACTGAACAAACAACTGCAAGCATATATTTTCTGTGAGGTTTTGTTCATGTAATCCAACTCAATGTCTTAGTTGAATTGAGAATACGTAATGCTATGCATAGAGTAATATTTTTATATAATGTCTTGCTATTCAGGATGTGTTTATGGACTTGTATAGGCAGAGTGCCCCATAGGTTTTCTTTATTTTCAAAAATAGCTGGAGACTAATTTATTAATGATAACCAACAGTCAGCATCTTGAGCTGTTTGAGGTTCTCCAGTATTTCCCTATACTTCTCTATGAAGGATGATGTAATTTATCAGGAAATGTCATCTTCTTAGTACAAAGAAACATGAATGTGGGAAAGAAATAGGGTAGAGCTTAAAGAAGTCTTGGCGGAATTTGTCTGGCTGGAGGAAGCTTGGAAATGAAGAGAGCTGTGACCTGAGTTTAGAATGCAAGGATGATGTGGAGAAGAATTTGTGGAGGGGAGATAAAACAGAGAAGGCAAGTCGGGAAAACAGAGGATGCTTTCCAACGAGATAGAAAGATGAGAAACTCCCCCTGCCTTGAAATCTAAGCAGCAAGCTAGCCAAATAAGCAAGCACAGATGCTATAGTAGTATGTTTTCTTAAATACACGTGCAAGTCAACAGCTCATGAAATTGTTCATTATTTTACCCTTTCTGTTTAAATAAACAATCTCTGCCAGAGTTTGGCTACAGGATGTTTTGTGAGATACAACTTCCCAGGCAAAAAATAGCTGCAACAGTCTGTCTGAGTATACACAATCAAGGCTGTATTACGTAGTGGCTAGATCACACCATGGGCATTTGGTGGCCAGGGTTCAGTTTGGAGGCAGTCGGCTGGATGACCTATAAACATGACATTATGTATTTATTATCTTCCTTTCTTCATCTGTAAAAGAAAATCAAGTACTTTACAGAACATTTCTAGTGATGGAAAGCATCATGAAAGAGCTAGACATTGCTATAAAGCCATATTGTGAGGCAGAAATAGCGTGAAACTTTAGCTCCATATGCTGGATTGTGTTTCACAGGCACTACAAAAGGAATGAAAATTGATAGTAGAAAACTTAATTTTGCCCTTTAGACACCAGGGCACGTTGTCCTGTCAGAGCATATTGGCAGGTGACTACTAGCTAACACGTGAAAGGCACTTCCCATATTACAGATGTTAAGTAATACTGGCTACTTCTTCATAGCTTCCTTTTATTCTAAAGTTGCATTGTCTCTATGATCATATTCTAGTCAAACTGAGTCAGATCCTACCTCTTCCTAAATACAAGCTGAAGGCATGATCCTGCTGGGCTGCCCATGATATCTGAGGAACAGCAAAAGGAGATTGTCAATGGTCTCTATGCTTTGGGAGCAGACAGTGCAGGGGCATGCTCTGCCAGATGTTATTACTGCTAGAGAGAGCAGGGAAACCCAGATATACAAGCCATTCCCTCACTAACTCCGTGGAGTTGCAGTAGATTAGCTGCACAAACTAATGTAGCCCTGCGATTGCACTAGCAACACCAGCAATATTTTTTTCCCCACATCTCCCATGGAAAGGCCCTTCCATCAGGATGAGTGATCAGGCTGAGTGCAGGTTCTAGGATTTACCCTACAAGAGACAAAATTAGAGAAGTTTTTCTTCCTCACATAAAAATGTGCTGAATTCAGATGTGTGGCTATTAATAAAAATATCCTATCAATTCAGTTCAAGTAGAATAAACAATACAATCCTCATCCTGCTGGGTAATTCAGATATTCATATGTGTCACAAAAGGAGCAGGTAGGCTCCGCCTAGATGTTACAGGGAACTAAAGGCTTTAAAGGGTTATAGACTCAAGCAAAAACTAAAGCATAGTTTAATTATTAACTTTTACAAGAGATTGGATAGGTCCAGAGGAAAAGTTGAGATGATAACCATCTATATTTTAGGAACCAAGCCACAATATTATTCTCTTCTCAAAATGAAGGTCTCCTTCCTAATCCATTATTCCTCAGCAGTGCTTTTCCAGGAGAGAAACGTACTTGCCAACACAACAAATGAGTTACACAATTCAAGTGCTACAACATGAAGAGTTTGTACAGCTCCTACAATCTTATTTTGACTACAGCTAAGGGGTGGATTTACTATCTGCCCTAACAGTCTTAATATATCCTCCATAGCACAGGCAACCAGGGTGCACTCCAGAGCCTGCAGAAGCCTCTCTGTGACCATACTGCTGCCAAAGCAAGGACTTCTATTGTTATTCCCACTCACAGCTACATGCTCCCACTGCTGCTTGATCATGTGCAGCAGGAAAGCTTCAAGTCCTGGTGGAAAAGAAACCTTGCAGATGGAAAGTTTCTGTCAGATCAGCAAGTCAGTCTCACTCCCCCATGGCTGCGGTGTATGGGCTGAGCTGGTGCAAATGAAGTGGCAGGAGCACATAACCAAAGGGGTGAGGTGTACCCCCACTAACAGTGGCTGCACAGTCCTAGGTCCACTTGAGCCACTCCTGCAGTCCTCAGTCAGTATGAATTTAGATGATTTCAGGTTATACAGACAACAAGAAATCAGTAAGCTCTATGTATATAGGAAAACACCTTCATTTCCACAACAGTCTACTAGTAGAGTAGCTTGCATTTCTCCAATTCAGTTATGTAAATGAAGCAGTAAAAATGATGTTTCATCTCTACCAATTTTATTCCATTTTTTCTTCCCAGCTTTATTTCTGGAAAATTTTCACAAATATTTATATGAGCTAAAAATTCTATCTTGATTCATAAATAGAATCTGTAAGTCAGAATCTCTGTGTTGTGACAGAGATAACCACCTGCTTGGAGTAATGCTATTTTAGATTCTGCAGACAAGTAATTAGAACAACCTCTTTTAATGGAAGAGATTAATTCAACCATGCAAAGGTAATTTCAGCCTAGGAATTCCACCCACCAAAACTATGGAAACAGGATACTAAATTGCAAACATTACATCATCAAAATTATATTGCCTAATAATACCCTTGTGTACATGAAACAGGAATCAGCAGCTTTGGGCAGTGGATGACATCTTCTGTAGACATCGCATACATCACTGGGCGCATGGCAATATCCTGGGAGTTCATAACAAGCAGATCATATATTTCCACAGGCGATACAATCTTCCATTGTTTTAAATTACTTTGGGGGTATATACAACTCCAAACTTGTTGTCTAGTTTAATTTTTCTTGAGTGGTGATGTGGAGACTGATGTGATCCAAGTAAAACCAGGATTATTTAAGGAAAGAAAGAAAAGGTTTTACAGAAGTTGTTCAACGACTGATAAAATCAATGACTTGGTAAGAGCACAGACACTTCTCAGCACTGTGTAGTAGATCATCGACTATTGTTTTACTAATAGATGCCAGAAGAAAAATTTCACATTGACTATAAATATTTCAAGTTTAACAGGCATCCAGAATTCAGAAACTTTGAACTATTAAACCTCCGTCAAGGATCACAGATTATATTCCACTATAGCAGAACTCCGAAAATATTAAAAATATAGAAATTGCCCAGACATTTTGAACTCTCAAGGAATAAACTGAGGAGTGAATAACAAGGAAAATAAAAAATGTCATCTTCTGGTAGTGTGATATTTTATTTATTGTTTCTACAGCTTTTGGACTTTGCACTTTCCTTCTAAAGCTGGTTCAACATGCATATTGATCATGCCACAGAATACATCTTTGATCAGACTGGATATATTATAATTGTGGGTGTCTGAATGACTGACAGAAAAGTACATTGCCTGAGATGAGCCATGGTCTATATATAAATTCTATAATAACTCTTCAATACGTAAGCAAATCAAGGGCTGGATGGACCTCTTTCCATAGCTCCTCTAGTTTCATTGCAGATGAAATACAAAACATGTCAATAAAAATGTATGGGCTTTTCCTCTTAATTCTGTAAAAGTCTCTGCTACTTCTTTTTTGTCAGAAGTATTATAATGTGGCTTTTTCTACCCTACCTTTTGAAAGTGTGAGTGCCTACTCCTAGCTTAGTAAACTTTTCACTGTATAAACAGTATCATCCTTACTTTTTTTTCCTCTGCCCTATATCTTTGCACATCTGAAATCCGGCTGTTTGGCACATCACCCTCCATCACAGCAAGCAGTATGTATACATGTGTTGGTGTAGAAACCTGACCATGTACTGTCTGTGTACTCATTGTTCAGTCTGGTGAAAAACAGAATATGATATGTTCATAAATTGTTTCCTATGATCTAAACTGATCTGTCTAAAGTCTGCTCTTTGGGATTGTTTTATAATTGCTGTCTGGAAGCTTCTTTCCTGGTTGTTTCCTCCTCAGCCCTGGCATGAGCCCCATCTCTTGACAAGTGTCCTCCCAGCAGAGAAACACTGAAGAGTCTTTTGCCTTTTGCTCTCGACTTCATGCTGAGCATGGGAGGTTGGAGGAGGCTGCTGAGGGGGAATAGGAGCCCTTTCTTCACCCCACTTGTGTCCTGTTGTGCACTGGTCCCACTGGCTCGCATCCAGGAAAAATCAGTGGCTGTGCTGTACATCATGACACACTGGTGCAAATACTGAAATGCAGCTAAGTGAGTCTAGTCCTGCATAACTTAGCCCATGCTCTGTCCCTTTTGTTGGCAAATAAAGCTAGACTCCTGCAGACTCAGTATATTCATAGTGTGAGCATAGATAACCTCTGAACTCAGCTGCCAGGACCCATGTCTGGTTTCACACTGGCAGAAGCCTGACTGAAGCTAGAGCTACTAAACAGCAGCTGAAGAGGCTACTGGGGCAGCCACAGGGCCTATCTGCTTATGTGTGGAGGTTACAGTTATCTGCACTGCACTGAGGCTTACCAGACAACTGGTAACACCAGAGTCCAGATGGCTAACTGTACCCTACTGCAATCTCAGCCTGTATTTCCATAGGTCAAAACTTTTCTCTATATTAAGCATTCAACCCTGTGGGCAAAAATTCCAAAAGTTCTTTATGCATGTGCTGAGCCCTGTGCGTTATGGAAATTTGTGGTGCATTATGCAATTACTAGCAGAAACCATCCAGAATCAACAGGAATGACAGGTGAAACTCACAATTTCCCTTGTTTTACTGCTCTCTTATGATCTGTCCTTACTTTCATGATTAGCACCGCTATTGATCTCTTACTGGCTAGCATAGAGAAAACACCATTGGAGCTGGCAGTTTCTAGCGATATATTTGACAGTCTGCCAGAAGTTTTGCAATAGAGCAAACCTACTAGGTTTTGGATTTGTAGTAGGCTTTTGCTTTCAGTGGCGCTAGCCCATACCCCATCAATGGTGGTAATAGTAGGAAAATAGTAATGATAATACTAGGCAGGAGCACATTGACTAGACACTAGCATGGGAATCATTTTTATGTCACATACCTTTCCCGCAGTACAGCTTTTGAGGTCCTCAGCTGGTAGCCAAGAGCTCTGCTGCTGAGCAGAGCAGTATTGCTGCTTGCAGAACTCCCTGATGATAGTGAAGCTGTGGAGCTCAGCAGCAGTGGGCACAGAGCTCACCTCTGCAGCACCCACTGGGTGAGTCCCCCTCACTGCTCAGGTGAATCTCTTTACCAGCTGAAACTTTGCTAGGTTCTTCTTCCTACAGTAAGGAGCTAACCAGCTTGAGGTGTGTGCACTGACTTTCACCCCAGGTTTTCCTTCCTGCCACTCTTCAGATAACTCAAAAGGGCATAAGACCTTTTTCAGGATTTGAAATTTGAAAGTCTGTTCCCAGAAGTCTCTTGTTCTAAGACTTCATAATCTGGGTGGGAAGGAGTTGCTCACAGCACCTACACTGTGCAGGCTGCAAAGCAAGTGCCATGAATGCAGGAAGCTGCTCTGAGAACATATTTTTGGCAAGGCTGCCTCCTCATGATTTCTGGGACCTAACTCAGTATCTCCCATTTCTTTCCTACATTCACTTGGGCCACAGAGAAGGTCTTTGCTGGTTCAGCTATGAGACCAGGATGAGGCTTTTATATTCAGTTCCTTGTCCTTCTTCATTGTGAAGCAGGACACTAGACTAGTTATTAAGCAAGCAAGCTAGATAGCAGAAATTACGGCTTATTATCACAGTCCTCACTATATCTTCAGTATTAGGTAATATTACTGAAGTTGTCCCACTGAAGAGGAATATGTGAGCCATTTTGTGCCATCCAAGGCAAACTGAGAGGAAGAGACACACGGCTGGATGATTGAGAACTTCTGCTTTCTCAGAGCAGATGTGTCTTAAACAGCTCTTTCCCCCAAAACCACTCCTAATCCACCCTCCCTGCTACATTTTGGTGATAAGGGTTTGTTATGGCTGACATCTGGCAGAAAGAAATGTGGAAAGAAAAAACCAGACAGCATTTTCACAACACTGTTTTTAGAATAATACCTCCCTTATACACTTGCGGCATTGAAAAGGCTACTTAATGGCCCAAATCTATCCAAAAAAGCAACATCCAGCTAGCACCCAAACAAAGTTTTAGCCCTAACCACCAGTCATATAATATTTACCATCATAAATCATCAGTGTACCTCTTAGGAACTTATATAAATAAAAAAGTCCAGCAGCATCACAGAAACCCTTTTACCACAGGAACAGAAAACTGTTAATAGATGTGTGCTCCAGAAGGGTATAAAGACCATCTGCTCCACTATGTGATATGAGAACAGTATTTAGAAGAGGATCCTTCCCCATAAGGTTGGCCAAGTGAGGGGTTAGTGTTGATTTCTTTTCATCATCCTGCCTAGACTTTGCACCAAAGACATTTGGTACAGAGTGAGGTCCTGCTGTTATCAGTCAGTCCCAGTGCCCCGATAGCTTTGAAAGCTTGTTGTGAGCTTTAAAATGTGGCGTGAAGGTGGCTGCATATTGTCCAGCAGGCTCCAATGAAAACAGGTGGCTTCAAAGCAGACAGAGGTCTGGTTTTGTCCTTGACTTTCACAGGAAGGCAGAGCCTTCTTCATGTGGCATGGATTTGTGTGCCAGGTGTGACTTCCTTAGCTTTTCCTTTCATGACTTCAGTGGTTTGTCACAAAGGCATCCCAAACATCCGTTTTTTCCAGAAGGCATGATATGCCAGGCCTCTGCATTGCTGTTAGTAGAGGTAAGTGGCATGGCAGTCCTTTACAGTGTTTACTGAAAGGTTAGAGCATGCTCTAATACGACCCTAAGAGCATGCCACTACAAACAGACGGATCCATGCACCAGCATTTAAGTAGGGAGCTGTCATCTGGTCAGCCTCACCTCAGCACAATATTGGGCACGAAGGGTGAAAACATTGGGCAGTCCTTGTGCAATGCTGGCAGAGCAAAGCAGCAGCTGGAAATGCATCTCCCCAGCCAGGAAAGTTGCAATGGCCTTAATGTGCTTTGAAAGAGCAACATTAAACACCTACTGCCTTGCCAGCTCATGGCACCGTAGTACTGTGGGCCATTTCAACGCAGCAGAACTGAGCTGAGCAAGCACTCTGCCACCCACATAGGAGAGCTGAGAAGGTAGGCTTTTGAGGTATGCCCCGTGGGAGTTGTAAAGAAATGCATATATGAAAAGGTGTAACAAATCTACTGAGGATCAATCTTTTTTTGACGTAGAAACAATTTACATAATTTTTTATATTGTAGCAGACACTAATCAAGCCCTAACTCTCACACATTATTGCAGACTTTGTAATCAGCCTGTAGAGATAATCAGCTTTCTACCCTTGGTTTTCCCCAGGCAACATATGGAATTACAACACAGAGAATGCCACTGATAAAATCTAAACCATGATCAACTTTAGGCATGCTATGTAAATGTTTGTAGATAGAAATAAATCTGCAGCAGTAAAACACTGGTTTGTACTGCTTAATTTATTTTATTTTTAATAGGAATAAAAGCAGGATTGATACAAGGAGGAAAATGACACTAATTTCTGAGGAAATATCATAAAAGTTATATCTGGCTTTCCTGGGCATTTTGGTTTTCAAAGACTTCAGCATTTTTCTCCTTTAAGTAGATGTTGATAGTGAACCACAAAAGACAAAGGGATCAAGCCTTTATTGCTTGGTGAATCAAATCTACAGATTTTTCCTCCAATTGAATATAGTTAGTTTGCTTTTCATAGAAGCTACTTTTGTATCTCCTTTTAGGGTTTGTTTGTGGAGGGTTTTTTTCAGTGTTTCAGCTCCCCTATAAACCAACTTTATTTGCCCAGTGTCAATGATACACTGCTAGTTGTGCAGTTGGCCATAGAGGCCAATTTATTTCAGGAATAGCGGGACACTGCACAATTCAATTTTGGATGTAAAAGTATGCAGAAAAGTTCTAAACCAAATTAACCTTTATGAATTTTAGTGTCTGGTCATAGCTCCTATAGGTATCATAAATTTTTGATCTTGCAAGAAACAGCTGGTGCAAAAGCCTCTCAACTATGTTAGAAGGGTAAAATACTCGATGCAGCCAGACTCTTAGAAGTATGAAAACTGTCCTGAAGTTGTATGCAATTTTAAGATATTTGTTATTTTCCAACTGTGAATTGTACGTAAGATGCAATAAATGTTTTTCCAGTCTCTGATGGAATCTGAATTTTGTCTGTAACAATTGAACAGATGCCTTTTGTGATATCTACAGAAGGAGAGTAATTGAATTTTCTGACGTTGTATGACAATATTCACAAGCCTTTGGGATAAGAGGAAGAGATTAGTTTCAAGCAGGACCTTTTAAATCCTAGAAGTTCAGACAGCCTTGAAGTAGAAAGGTCTAGGCACCAGAGCAGAATTCACCCTGTCAGTACAGTCAGCCCAGTGGCATAAAAGCTCCTATTACTTTCCTAGAACTTCAAAAGATGAGTAGCACAAATACAGGCATCTACACCATAGATGTTAAATCAAATGCATCCCTACTGCACTCTGTGTCTGGTCAAGCATGGCCAAGCACAGCGACTCGGTGTGTACTGCGCTGAGCCACCAGCCATGCCAGCGATTCCCAAACTGAGGTTGAGACCTAGACTGGGGCTGCAGCAGCCGTTGAGTGGAGGAAGTGGAAAATTTGAGTACTGAAATATTCACACAAAGCAGAGGGAGGCATTTGAAGGACCCAGGATACACTGTACATAAAATAATGAAGCATAAATGGAAGAAAGAAAAGCCAAAGCTACTAAATTATGTTTTGTCTGTCCTTGATGTTGAAAATTGCTATTATTCAGCAGAGTCCAGTCCATATTTGTTTTGTTTTAATGTCTGGAATACTTTGCATTTCACCCTAATAATCCACTCTGTTCTAAATGTTTATACAGCATGATTTACTACAATGTGGATGTGTAATTATAGTGATGATTAGACAAAACATCTTTGACAAGAAAGGAAAACAGTAGTTAATAATGTTTTCCATCTGTTTGGTAAAACCTCGCTTAAAAAGAAAGAGTCTCTTAGCATACTGCAGGGTCCAAGGCAACACCTATGTGAGTATATGACAGCAGTATAAATGCGTAATGAATTCATTCTGATCATTGCTCACACATTTTTGAAAGCACTACCATCTGTTTTATAGATAAATATTACAGTAATTAATGTCAGCACATGTTTATATTATATCATTTCCAGAGTCTTATTTTAGAGTTAAGTCCTTTTTCTTTTCAGGGAGAATAATGGCATATTTTAAGCTATTGGCAGGAAATGCAATGTTATTAGGATAAAATGAGTGAATTTCAGTAATGGCTCGCTTCTTTATTGGAAAACTTCAGAGCACTTAATGCTTCTGTTCTTCATTAAAGGCTAAATACTGGGTCACTGCCTACTCATGGAAAGCCCAAAAGAAACTGAAGCATTGCTGAATGAGGTAAAACTATAGCTGATAATATCATAAAATCTCTGAGCTCTTGAAATTGGTATTTTAAGTCCCTGTGGCAGCCTCCTGAGGACTGGGCATTGAGGGGCTTTTAATGCCTGGCATTGGCCACTCTGGCTTCAAATTAGCAAATGATCCAGGTTTAAATTAAATGCCCTGGTAGAGTCACATGCCTCTAGGGCTCTACTGTGTCTTGCTGCTTTTAAGGCCCTGGTATTGTTGGCTTTGTTACCAACAATACATTTGCCTCATGTTCATTACAGGAAAGCAAATATTTTCATAAGATTTTGCTGCTTCCCCATCAAAAGCGCTAGGAAAGGTGTACACAGCAGTGCAAGCCAGAAGAGTCTGATTCCCATTTAAGACTTCTGCTTACGTGATGTGCCAGTCAAAGGCTTGGTGAAAAACTCACTGAAGTCAATTTAAAGACTCCTGTTGACTTCTTTGGGCTTCAAATGAGGATTTATCTCTACTTGCACTCCAAGAAAAATATATTCCAGATGCACAGAAATGTGGATGACAGTCCTGAAACATAACAGTTTTCATTGCATCCATTATATCAGTAACTTTGTCTCCTTCCCAGTGCAATTGAGTCAGAGCTGAACTTTGCTTGTTCTGTTGCCAATACTCCATGCACCTGTACAGGGACCTGCTATTTGAAAATCTTTGCCTGGTGATTGACATAGGTGAAATTTGTTTCTGATCTGGTTTCATGTACATCTCTTGATGCCTTTCTAGATTTCATGCTGCCAGATCCACCTTTCATATGAGCATTGATACTGCACTTTAGCATGGTTCATTAGTACCTTACATTTATTTGACTTTTATCTTTTTTATTTTTAATTTTTATCGTATTTTTTCTTTTTTAGCAAGAGCTGCAGCAGATGCTGCAGTTGCCGAATCTAGTTGAGATTTAAGTATCTCTAGAGAGAATTAAATCTTCTAACACTACTCAGTACAAACTGAGCCGCCAGTAGATTTTCCTGGATGTCTTCCACCATGGATTCCACTTAAGCAAGGTTCTTAAGTATCCATCTAAATTTCCAACCAAGTAACTGCTGCTAAGATGTCCTGCAAAGAAAGCTGCTCCATGCTTATTTCCATTAGAAATAAAGAAATAACTGGGAAGGGCAAAAGAATTGGAGACTAAAAGGAAAATGAGAAATAAATAGCAGCCCCATTTACTTGCAGAATGAACCTGTTTACCCCTGAATGTCAGTTACCTCTAGCTAAAACTTCACTAATTCCTGGGTGCTTGGAAGAGCTTCCCTCAAGTCTATGTTTTTCTGGAGGGCACAATATCCAAATGCTCAGTAAAATATGGCTGAAATACACAGAACTCAATGCCCTCTGTGGGAAAAGTGCCCACAAGGATCTCTCCTTAAAAAAATCCAGAAAGTTACCATAATTTTTAAAAAGGCCAAGAAAGCTGGCAGCAATCCGATAAATGCCACTCACTAGGATGGTGCTTTCATCCCTCTCACATCCACCTACTAGCCGGATGTAGCTGGGAACAGCTTCCTGTCCCAGTCTCTCTCTTTTCATTTTCATAGTGGTGATGGTGACTTTGGATAAATAAGCCCTAAGAAGGCTGGAAAGCCAGTCTAAAGTTAGGAGGAGTTTTGCTGTAGAGGTACAAAAGAAATTAAAATTAATTTGAAGGTCAATTTATAGTCAAGACAGTGACACCATGGGACTGGATTCTGTGCAAAGACACAAAATCATGGGATACACACTCATATTTAGAACTGACCTATTTTCTACTCTGATAGAAGGGGAGGGGAAATGCCCAATTTCAGAAATTCATTTGTATCATTACTGCAAGTGTCCTGCAAAGTTCTGCTCAAGATTTAAACTGCTGCCAGCCATGAGAGGCATTCAGCTCTGGAGTTATGAAGCAAGCATTCATGTACTTCTTCTGGCCTTCTACATCTCCTTCCTTCAGAGGATGATGAAGGATGAAGTATTAAATGTTAAACAGTAGCCCTATGAGTTAGGGACTGCCACCCCAAGAGGGAGCACAATAGCTGCTTAGCGATGAATGATTTTGAACGCAAGCTTAGTTGGAAGCAGTGAAGGGTATCATATGCCACTGGAAGAGCTGAGGGATTTGGGAAGGTGGAAAGAAATGACATACGTGGCTCTTGGCCACATTACTGGTGTTGACACTACAAAAGTAGTTTAAGCTCTCTGATGACCACAAGCAGCAAGACACAAAACGGAGAGTTACTTAAAACTGAGCAGGAACATAAAGCAGAGTTTTATGTATTATCTGAAATAAGGTGAGTGCCTTCCTCAGAACAGAGCTTCTCAATATAGGTTTGGGATGCTTATTCAGTCTCCTCTGATGGTAGAGCCCAATCTATAAAGTCACTATTTCCTAAGCTTGTGCTTTAGGGATTTTCCAACACGTAGTAACCTGGATTAATTCTGTCTATTGAATTGGCTACTTAGAGGCTGCATATAAAGTCCTTTGGTTACAAAGGAAGTATGTTCCTTGCACTTGAAAGGTATTGCAGTGATCAACTAAAATGTTATGGCTATGTTGTGCAAATGGAACAACTGTTATAACCTTTGGTGCTCCTATGTTACACACATAAGATGTGAAACAGGTAAGCTTTTCACTGTGTGATTTTGAGCATCCCTAATACATGAAGAGAAAAAGCAGACAAAACAGTGTTTGTACTGAAATTGTACAGAATAAAGTGTTATTTCTGTACATATTAATCATGAAAAGCAGAGTCTGGAGTAGAAAATCCAACATTACATTTACAGGTTCAAGAGAGCTTCCAATAGTTTAACCTGCCTGCCTCTATTACAGCATTCAGTTATTCTCTAATAAAATAAAAAGCTGGGATTGGACTCCTAAGTCAAAACCTCTATTTAAAAGAAAAGTCTTAACTATGAAAAACACCAAATTCAACACAAAAGAGTTGTCTTCTTATTTCATTTCTCAAGTCAAAGAATGACAAGAGAATGATCCAGCAATTTCAAGGTTAGCATTACCAAGTCTTCCTATATGACAGCTGCTCTTTGTTATTTTCTGAATGAAGTACGACTGTGTACTTGTTACTGGTGTATTTCTGTATAACTGTGTTGATTTAGTTTAACAGCATACTGGAAGAATAAGCAGAACATAAAGACTGCAAATCTACTAATACCATTGGTAGAGAAGGTACTCACTTGAATGTTTTACCCTTATGCCACTGCTGAGCTCACTAGAATAGGTTTCCTTGTGAGCACAGTTGACAGATCAGCAAATTGATGAACACTGCAAATTAAAAGGACATACACTGTAAGCAGCTGCGAGACTATTAAAAGCAATGCAGGAGTGCAGAGCTGGAAGAGTGGGGCAGTTTGGAGTAAGGGAACATCCCACAATATTTGGGGAATTAAGTTTGCTTGAGATCAGGGTGGTGGCTGCACACATATGTGATATAAAACTCTGCTACTTAAAATCCTTTTCTGTTAGGTGTTATTAAGCTGCTATTGTTAATACAAAGCAATGTTTCAATTAAAGAAGACTGCCTCTGTTCCTCACAGGTCCTGCATGACTGAGGGGAAGGTACCAAAGGTACCCTAAACCAAAAGTGAGAGAAGAGCAGAATCCCCTCCCCAGTGTTTGGTCATCTGAGCCTAAGTTACCTGATGGTTCACACTGTGTAGAATGTTGGCAGGGTGATCTGGAGCAAACCAGGAGGCTCTCCAGACAGGCACAGAGTAGGGACTGCTCCAGTTTTAACCTGACAGAGACTGAGTTCAGATTTCTTGGACTCTTGAAATCTTAAATATACTTACCAAGGGGTGTCTAAAGAAACCAGGAAGACAATGGAGTTGCTTCTGATCTTATATACACATTGCACTTATCCTTCACAGCATATGGTCTGTACCCTTCTAAATTCCTGCTGTTCCTAGCTCAGCTGTCACAGACCTACTGTCTGCTGTAAAAGTAGATAAACTCACTCAATCTTATTACTCTCAAATTCTCTGATGCAAGAGGATATTCAGTCTTCAGCAAGCCTTAGTATGCTTGCAATATTTTAACTGGACCAAATGGCACATGCAACATCTATCTCACAACCTGTGCTTGTGTTTTCTGATCCAAAGGACAAGAAAGACACACACACAAAAAAAAGCCTTCTTCAGAGCAGGCACAGAGCAGGCATGTCATAGAGACTGGAACATGTGTTCCTGGAGCCTGTGTTCTCAGAAGGATGGACAGTAAATCATCTAAGCCATCAAGGGAAGCGCTGAGCCAACTAAATCAGTCTGGATGGTAATACTCGTATTAGCAAGCAGCCAAGAAACCATAGAAGATTGTGATTAAGCACTTGATGAGTAATTTTGCATCCTTCATTGTAAAAACAGACTTTTGAGATGGAGCTTTTGAAAACTTGGGTTTTCTGGTAAATTATTTTTAGACTGTACCCCCTAAATTTTCATGCATTTTCAGGCTGTTCCTGCATTAGTGTCCAAAAGATCTAGATTGCCAATATTAGTAGTTGATGTATTTTTTTCCTTTTATACATTTTCCACTTGCTTTCATAAGAGCAGGCTTGTATTCTTCTACTCAGATCATTTTCTTCTCCTCAGAGGACAAGATTTAAGACAAAAAGGCTCAGTGTATTTTCATTTTCTGCAAATCACTTCTCTCAAAACACTTGACTTTGATACATGACTTTAAACTGCACAGAAGCATTCAAGTAATTTGTAGGGATTATAATCAGAGATATACATGAGCTTCAAGAAGAAAACATACATTATAAACACATAGTCTTGGTGAAATGGTGTTCTGAGAATCCAGAAATAGCACAGAGAGCTTTGTACCCTGTGCGTTATGCAAACACCATGTAACTGCTCTGACCTCAGACAAAAGCACACAATACCCTATTTAAAAAGTGACTAATATTATTTTAAACAAAACTACAGCTTTCAAACAGATTAAGAGTATTAACGCTATCATTTTTTAACTAACTGGTTGCTATGTTTGGTTTTCCATTATTTTTACAGGCCTTCTGCCAATAAATCAATAGAAATCACACTACTATGCATCTATTTTGCCACTGTGTAGCAAATAGGTATAATCCATCATCTCCAATACTCCTTTCAATAGTATCCTTCATATTTCAAATAATTTAATAGTCCAAGTGACAGTCTAATTCTTTCCTTCGATAGCCAAGATGTTTTCAGAAGTAAGGTTTTTTCCCCTCTGTAGCACTTTCTGGATTCTCTACTAAAATAATCTTTACATGCAAAATGCCTTCCCTTTTTTTGGCCAACTTGAGGAATGTTGGAAAGATCTGCAAAAGACATTTTCATTTTTCAAGTCTCTCCCAAAAAATCTTCACAATCTTCCTGTCATTTCTATTCCTTTTCCAATCCATCTGATACTGGATCCTCATCAAATGTCAAAAAATATTTAGGTAAAATGTTTTGTCAATGGCAATCTCAAGACAGTAGATTGTGGACTGATTCTTCTGGATCTGTCAGGATCCATTAATGGAAAAAGAGTATTTTTGCTAGCAATGGGCCATGTATGGCTTATATGATGGAGCTGGGTGCCATCATGCTTAGTAGAATGATCTGAGCATACAACTGCATGTTTGAGTACTGTCAGGATTTCTGTATGGCAAGATCCCCCTGCTAGTTGGTACAAATAACAGAAACCCACTGCTTAGTACTAGGAAAACAAGCAGGGAAAAGCAAAAATAATTTAACAATGGAGTATAATTTACCCACTCAGCCACACAGTTTGTGTCATCACTTCAGCTTTCTCCTAGATTATTCCTGTAGATTGACCTACTTGAAGCCTTCTGAATGGGTCTATGCCAAGGAGAAAAACTGGCCCTGAATCTATTGTTTGTAACTTCTTTTCATAGTGTTGGATGGTTTAATCAAGTGTGTTTGTAATTGTGCTAACAACGATTGCTTTGAATTGTTATATGCATCTAACATTCATGGTTCAACACTAATACCCAGGAGATGTATAATGCTAAATACTTGTCATTCTCTAAAGAAAAAGCAGACAAATTCAGGACAGTATGTGCTTCCCATCTGTGCCTTGGAGGGAAATCACTTCTCTCTATCAGTCATCAGCTTTCCTATGCCTGATAATCCAATACATTTTGCTGTTCTTCACTTATGCACGGTGATGATTGCAGCAAGCAAAGGTCCACTAAGAAAGTGAGAAACTCCCATTTGCTGCTGTGGAGCTTTATGTAGCTAGCCTTTATCTCTGTAGTGTTGCTGCCTAATGGGGATTTCACGTGGCAGCTCTTTCTAAATACTGTACTGGAAAAATCCTAGGTATCCTATTTGTCAAGACCATTTCCTTTCTGCAGCTGTACAGCACTGGTGATCCAACTGCAGCAACTGATAGTGATATAGCAGCCCAGCGTATTGTATTTATATAATATCTGTCAGTTCAAGAATCCAGACGCTTCTCACAAAGAGGCAGTGAAAGGAAAACACTGGGAATTGGTTTTGAAATTACATAAGTGGTCTGACAAAAACTTCACTGAATAAATAGCCCCTTTCAAGAAGGATGAGTTTGCAGTGCTTCTCATATCAGACAGTGAGCAAAGCATTCAAGAGGGCAAGAAGTTCAGCAGCACCAGGAATAAAAAGAAACAAACCCACACATTTGAAAAGAAAAACAGGGATGGAAAATACTGCTGGTTGCCATGTAGAATAGTATTGCTATGAAGACTGTCACTTTTTCACCTCTCAGTTGTAAGCTAGCAGCTTTAGATTTAAACTTACATTTTCCATTTTGAATTCTGCACTTTCTGTAAAGAAGAAAAAGAAAAAAGAAATCTAAAACCCTTCCCTCAAAATAAAACTTTATGTTATAGGAACTCAGGGTGCTCATAATTCCTCCACAGCTATTATAATATTCTTGCTAATATTTGTGTGCTATCATCCACTAACTCATGTCATCACTAACCAGGCTATTAACTATTAAATTATAGTATGCTTTAAAATTCACTGTAAATATGTGGTTTACATTAGCCGAACACCTTACACATCACCTGAGCAAGAGCTTCACAACAGGATCTGCACAAGGTTTTGTACCACCCTTGGCAAGCAAAAAGCTGCTGTGACCTTCTAACCAGTCATAGCATGGAGTTCCCCAGAGTCCTACCATTTCCCAAAACCACCCCCAATATTGTAGGTGCCTGTGACACGGCGCTTGAAACCAGCTCTTCAGCTTTCAGAGCTGCAGGTCCCCAGGGGGGCAACGAAATGTGCTCCCAGCACCACCGACACTGTTTTCCTCCGCTCTGCCTGCACGCACCGCAGTGAACACCCCCCTCTGTGCTCTCGCTGCTCCCCAGCACCTCTCGGCCAGCGGTATCTGGGAGGAACCGGAGGTGTAAATTCAGAGGGATCAAACCAAAGCCCCGCAGAGGCCGCCGGAGCTGGGAGCTGCCTGCCCTGTGACTGCTGGGGGTCTGGTGCCATCTCCTGCCCCGCACGGATATTGCAGCGCTCCCGGCAGCGGCTCCGGGGTGCACGCTGCGAGAGGGGCTGCGGTCACCCCGGGCAGTCTGGCACGGCTTCGGGTGATGGTCGTTAGAATCTACCTCCATCTTCTGAATGAAGAGATATCATCGTTAAAGGACAACGTATACGTCATAGAGCACAAGTCTCATGACCTTGGAATAGTTTCGTATTTCTTTGAAGGAGAGTGGAGATGACAAAAACTTTGCCATGGGGCAAATGAATACTTCCTTGCCTCTTTTCTACCAGATACTTTACTCAGCAGATACCCTAATCTCAAAAAGTCTTGCATTTCTGTGTCTGGCAATTTATAAGGATTGAATTTGTAGGTACAAATCACTTACTTATTCATAATGTGTTCCAGGAGTGAACATGCAATGTAAATGCACATGTAAACGCATACGTAAACATACAGAATCATGGGATAATTAGGGTTGGAATAGACCATAAAGATCATGTGACAAGTATGATGACTGGCCTGAGGAAGCTGGCCCTTTACCCTTCTCCCTGTTTCCTTTGGAGCCCTGCAGAGAAAAGGCCTTCCTGATAGATTATTAAATATTAGTTGATACATTTCTCCAGGATTTTTGCCCTCTTTAGGGAGGCATATGTATGGGACACCATGCTTTTTGACTTAGAGTTGGGTTGTCTTTGTTTCTGAGTAGAAGAACGAGCAGTCAAAAGCCTAAGAAATGACGGCTCACTGTGACCAGACGTAGCTAGCAGCAAAAGCACAACACCTGATTTGAGGTGTCCTTACAGGCACTTTGTGAGCATTACCAAATTTGACTTCTTCTATAATTATTTTCTGATGAACTGTGATGGCAAGAAGCCAGGCACTTCCATGACCTCTTTTCAGACTGTGAATTCTCCCTGACCTCAGGAAGCACTCTTGGCTTGGGGCCAAGTTCTGTGATGGGATTTGTACCTCAAGTTAAGTAAGCCATTTTCTATTTTAATCACAGGCCATGGCGAGCTGTTTATGGATTCTGTCATCCAACCGTACTGCTGCGGCTTAGGCCTTGAAGTGCTTCATTGCGACTGCTGACAAGAAATACATGGCAAAATCCTCAGATGATCAGTTCACAGGAGCGTTTCCTCAGCAAACACACTGGAACTGAACTGACTACATCTGGTCCAATTCACGCTTATAGCAACTCTGGCATAAAGCTATGTGCAGACGAAATTAAGAGGCTTGACTTAATTTAAGGATCTTTTGGGTTTTTTTAAAGTAACTTTAATTAAGTCAAGATAGGAAATTCTTACTCCTGAGTGTTCACACATAAGCTCACACTGAAGCATGTGCAGCTGTGGAGGAAAACAGATTCAGATACTCTTGGAAAATAGCTCACAACAGTGTCAGAAGCCCACTTATTGCAGCTGGGCTAAAAGTCCTCATTCATCTTGCTCTTACAACGGAGGATCATGCTGGGGGGCTTCAGGCACCATGGCATGGCCTGGGAGGAGACATCTGAAGAGAGTGGAGCTGAGTTTTTTCTCCAGCTGCTGGGAGCATGGAGATGGGCTGGTCTCAGCATTCCCTGCCACGCAGCTGAACCTCTCCATGCTGGCCCTATGGGACCACCAACTCACTGTTCAGCAGCCCTAGAGCAGGCTTGCCCTGTCTCAGCCACCACTTGGAGCTCCCGCAAGTTCCTGCTCCAAATCAGCTGAGATGCCTTTGGGAAATATTTCCTGAGAGACACTGTCCTTCCAGTCGGCTGGATTATCTGAGAAATACTGCCTTAGTTGGCAGGAAAGCACATACATTTCATCAGCGTAGTGCGATCAGAATCTGTCAGCCCTGGGAGATTTGCTCTGTAAATAAATGACTCAGGCCCAAGGAATTAAGAGACAAAAAGCCAGAAGTCCTGTCCCAAAACATTTGTTCATCTCACTGTAAACCTCACTAAGTATTAAATGTTTCTGTGTGGGAGAGATGGATCTGCGTGTATTTCTAATGTTACTCTTGCATCTTGACTACCACAATGCATGCAAGGTAACTCAACAGCAGTAAAAGATGAGCTGAAAGTTCTACATGGATGTCTTCTTGTGTCTTGCCCTTTGGCATGTTGAAATACAGACACTGAGTGAGGCTGAATGATGCAAGGCATACGGGCTTCTGTCAGTACAAACGTACATCTGAGTGAATTCTGGCTTCGAGACCCAAGCCATTTTGGCATGACTGAAAACATTACTCAAAGATTTACCACTGTGTTTGGAAAGCTGAGGGTTGTAAAGCTTTCTAGCGGTACTGGCACAGTGCTTAATACAGTGGAGCCCTTAGCCATGATGCAGTCCTTAACAATATGGCAGGATTAGTACTGACAATAACAAGAAGCAGAAAGAAGACACAGCCCAGAGGCTTATGTGCTGAAAATTTTAAGTAGCAAGTGATTACAAGTGTTGCTTACAAAGTCATTGCAAAGCCTGGAGGATGAAACAAAATGGATGTTTCCTCCCAGTGCCTGTCCTGCAAGCAGCACCAGCCTGCAGGAGATAGCAGTATATTCATTCCTTGTTTGAACTAATGTGGAAAGTCCTCTGACTTCCATTTAAGTTGGCTGTGGTTTAGGTTATCTCCTTTAAAGCAGAAGTATGAAAACCACTTACTGTACAGCTAAGGTTTGTTGGTTTTTAATTAAATTAAATTTAATTTGTTTTATCTTTTTATTTATTTTAAATAAATTTATTTATTTTAATTTTAATTAAATTAAATTAAATTAAAGTGAATGCATTCCTCTCTCTATCTGAAATAATAAGCATCTTCACCATAAGCAATTTCCAGGTATTTCCATGTTTGCCAGAAAGTAGGCTATCAAGAAGTTTTCCACACTTATCTTTTGTTTTGCTTTTGTGGGCTGACTGCAGGGAACAGAACCAGCATTCTCTCTTTTTTCTCATGTAATGCCAAAGGGAATGTTGTTGCTCTGCTTTTCAGAGAAAAAGTGAAATTCTAAACATTTCCCTTTGCTATAGAAGAAAAGAAGACACGTCCTTTCCCACCTCATGCTTTATTTTTTTTTATCCACACTAACAGTGAAAAGAACTGGATTTCTGCTGCTTTTGCTCGTTGTGCAATAAGTGTATTTGCTACTTCTTTGAAACTTCGGGATGAACATCTGGTTTTGGTGCTCACCAGTCTGCCAAGTCGGGAAGCTTTGAATGTTTTGCCAAACCATTTACCCAGCCCTGAATTTATAACTAATATCAGGAAAATCACTAGGGGAAAATGTAAGCAAGAGCGGACTGTGTAACAGCCAAGGTCAATTCCTACAGGATAATTTTTACCGTATTAATTTTATCAATGTGGTTCACAGACAGCTGCCCCTGGTTTACAGCAGTGTATTCATATCAATGAGCTGCTCTAAAAATATGCAGCCCAAATAGTTTTATAATGAATGTACATTAGTGAAATGATTTGGGGAAATAAAAACAGATTTTGGAACTGAGTCATCAGCAAGTGATAAATATGAAACAAAACAAGTTGCCTCAATGTTTTGAGAAACCAAACATCAAAACTACAGAAGAGCCACCTAAATAAAGAACTATTCCATAAAAACAGAATCACAGCAAAGAGGGAAGTATCAAGAAGCAGTGCATAGAGTTTTCTTTACACTAAGTTTATTTAAGTGCTGAAGCAGGTTACTTCAGGGTGCTGTGGAACTGTCCTCGCTGGAATTCTTCAAGAATCACGCTAAACAATGGCTTGCCAGAAAAGGTTTCAGGAAAATACATCCTGCTTTGCATTAGCTCTCGGTGTCTTTCCTTTGATTCCCTTCAATGTGGTAAACAGAAGGAAGAATCCTGGAGCAAAGCTCCTCTTACCTCCCCACCCACTGCCCAGAGCTAACTGTGCTTTTACTTTGAGGTTTTATAGCTGCTTCTCCAGTCAGCCCCTGTCAGCCTCCCATCTTGTTTTCACCTCTCCGGTCCTGCCGTTCCGGATCCTAGCCAGCATGCTCAGTATTTACTTTCATCTAACGACGGTTACCTCAGAGCTGAACCATCAGATAACGAGTGCTGCCAACGCTCCATAAACGTGTGAATTAAAAACCAACAACCGAAACCAAACACACACGAAACCGCAGCAGGGAGCCAGGCGCGTTCCTGCGGCGCCTCAGGCGCTGCCTGTCGTGCGGCCGGCCCCTCACGCTGCCGCTGCCACGGTAGGAGCAGCGCTGTAGGGCCGCTGCCTGCGAACGCACGCCCCCTGCTGGCCGCTCTATCGCCGCTGGGCGACCCGGGTGGGGTCCCCCGTGTACGGTCCCCCGTGTACGCGGTCCGGAGGAGCTCCTCCGACCGGGAAGCTGCAGGTTGTACCCGATGACTACTTCATCGTGGACAGTAAGCTCTGCGGCATTAACGGGAAGGGAAGGGAGGGAAAGGGAAAAACGAAGGGACGAGAAAAACAAAATGAAGAGAAGGGAAAAATGAAGGGATGTCATGCGAACAAAAAACAAGAGTGAAAGATAACAAGGAAAGCAGAAGGAAGATGGGGACTTCTGGCCATGCAGTTGAGACATCTGCCCACAGACTTTTCTAGGCAAGCAAGCTAGAAGATGGAGATGGCTTTAACTTTGTTTAACACAGCACACAATACAAGCTGGTCTATTCATCTGCCCCTTTCCCCTCTCTCTCAAAGAACTACTCTTCTATGGCATTTTGAACATTTCATTCTGTGGGCTTTATCCTTTTTAGCCAAATGATTTTGGACAGTTAATCAGCATGTTAAGGCTTCAGATACAAAGCAGATTTTAAGAATTTGCCTTTCCTTGCAAGACAGTCCAGAACCATGCAAGAATTCAAGTCTTGCAGTGCACAGAGAATATATGATTTCCAGGACTGCCAGAGTAATCTTCCTTGAGGCTTCTGGGCAGTTTTTACTGAGGACAGCTCAGCAAAAAGTAGTTCATCAGCTGCAGTCCAGGAGAACAGCAGAAACCTAAGGGGGATCTCTCAGAGGAATGAGGAAATCCTCACAGGTGGAAGAGAACATGTGCATCGTTGAGCACATTGTTTCTTTCGTGTTCAGTGGAGAGAAACAAGACCTTTAGTTTCAAGTCCTCTGCCTATTTGTGTATGGGGACTTTACTTGTCAGTAGTTGCCACAGAAGTTCTTACCTCTCCCTTGACATGAAGGGAATCTGGAAACCTGGTTCAGACACAGATACCTGTGTTCTTAGTTAAATGAACCCATCAGGCCTGGGCAAAACTTACTCCTGGGTGAGATCCAGATTCACATCTGTGCAACAGGCCTAGGAAATTCCTGAATCACCTTGAAGATAACTTTTTGGATATAGATATTAAGGGAGCCAACTATGAAAGGTGCTGTCCTTGATCTAAATAGAAGTGGTCTCACAGGTGATGTGATGATTGGTGTCTATCTTGGCTGCAGTGATAATAAAATGGTTGAGTTTAACATCTTTGGTGATATGAGAAAAACTGTCAGCAGTGTTACTACCATGGATTTTGGAAAAGCAGACTTTAGGCTCCTTAAGGAATTAGCTAGTACTGTCCCCTGGGAATCTGCTTTCAA